>NW_025767070.1:0-684646 GCF_003918875.1 Haliotis rubra
TAACAAAAGTGCTAGAGTTTTGGGTGACCTTCGTAGGGTCAGTAATAGTTGAAATAGGTCATACATGATTTGAAAATTATGTATCTTATTATTACTTGGGGTGTTGGCATGGCAGATTTAAGATGGTCGTTGAAAAGGCCCTCCAAATGATAGTTGAGATATATTTCACATGATATGTTTCATCTTGTGATGATTAATTGTGGCAACACCAAATGTATTTTGTCATGAAAATGTCAAATATCACTTTAGGCTTATTTCATTTCTTTACCCCTTCAATTTTTCGTATCAACCTTGTGCCTGTTAAAACATTAACTGGCCTTTGTTCGAGATCACCAGGTCTTGGAGGTAATCACCCTATGTTTTTACAATTCTGCTTCATGGGAACTGACCGTAGTAGAATACATTCTCCAATTAACACCTGTCACAAGGGAGAGGCCATTTGAGTTTGTGCTCAATAACGGTATATGCAATTGGCGTATTCACGAAAATCTCATGAACGTGTCAATAGAAAATTGGTTGTGTTGTCCAAACATGTGCGGATTGAAGCAAATACTCAAATGAATTCCCTTTTTACTGAATCATAAGTGTATCTAGATTAATTTGATCATTTACAAGAAGTACATTACATAATGTTTTAATAAAACATTCATTATAGATCAAGAGAAATCAGCCCACAAGCTCACAGATGATTCCAGAGACAAATATTCATTTGAAAGATTCCAGTTTAGACAAGACATTAATTTCATAATAAGCCAGCCAATAGATTTTATGTTAATTTCCCAGTTACAGTTATTTTGAAGGGTCAAGTCTAGATGCTTGTGATTATCTATGTCTTGAATTATCACACCGCTCATTGTAAGGTCAGGTTGGATGCTTCTGTTATGTTTTCTACTAAACTGTAAAATAGGTGTGTCGCTGTGGTGACAATTATATACGTTTGAAAATGTTAAAACCTGCAATGAGAACACGACGCCACGCCAATAGCAACTCCATGCTTGTTTGATAGGTATTCCTGTCGATGCATAGAGAAGGGTTCCCATATTCATTCTTGTATCATTATCGAGCTAAAGGGTAGGTTAGGCATTTGGGTCAAGGTAAAAATCGTTTGATGTTTGATGTTTTGACAACGGTGTTGTTTTAAGGGATTCTACAAGATGAAAAAACGTGTTCACTCAAGGAAAGAAATAAGACATGTATACCAGACTACCAGTATGAGATTGAATCCATGTTAGTGAGTTCACACAGTCACTTTGATTTATAAATTAGTTCACTCAATTCATAAGTTGTGAGGTATTAATTTTCTTGCAGAAACTTGCCATAAGAAATTTGGAAATGACAGTTTTCACCATTATTTCCACAAATTCAGTTATGGTAAATGCACAGTTAGACTAGAAGTTTCTTCCTACTTTTCGTGGTTGAAGATATCTATGTGTAAATGGTTACCGGTATATGTTCATTCTGAACAAGAGAGAAGGAGAGAATGGATCTCATGGGGATGCAGTCAGAAAGACTGCAGAGCAACAGTCTCAACATTGAACGACATAATGTCTACAATTCCTGGAGACCACAACCACGGACCAGTACACAGCGAAGTCAAGGATAATCAAATCTCAAATAGATTGTAACAAAAATAACGAATATTTTTAAAAAGATGGTAAGAAGTATTCCTAACGTTATGTTAAAGGTCACATGCAGCGTAAAGCACAACTTTGCAGATTCTGATAGCTTTCGGTATGGACTTACCGAAACAAATCATCAAAAATGCAAATTCAACTTATAAAGTTGAAAAATAACGCGATAAAAAAAACCCCGCGAAATCGGAGTTTCAACAGCTGGGCTGCGCTCATAGCACATGCGCAGTGAAATAGGTTTATTCAATACACAACTTCGATCACTGACCACATGCAATTTGAACTTAACACCTATCAGGCTATACACCATAAACAAAACGCATTGATTTATGGCCCGAGTTCGGTCTCTGTCACATTCTGTAATTACACAGACAGGCAGGTGTGATACTTGTACACATGACATATTATGATGTCTGTTGATTGCAAATTGTTATACACAACAAAATGAGCATGTATTTACGGTTCATTGCCGGCAAGGCTAAAATCGTGACTACTAACTACTAACTATGACAATACTCGGTTACATGTATCTTGTTTAATACTCTCTGTTTTACGCATGCGTGGATCGTCACCTACCAAATTTATTCAATGAAATCAACCCTCAGATCGACTTGCATCGCCGAGGTAGAGGCAGCCTGCAATTGTACAGTTAAGAGATCGTACATAATATATGGCGAGGGTGGGGTGATGATGATACTTATGGTGAACAATGCACAATGTGAATGCCCCTCACCCCGACCCAGACACTTAAATCTATATATAGTGGACCATGTCATGTACGAAATCAATGACGACCCCCTCTAAAACATGGGTGCAAAATTGATGAGCAGATATTTTCTTTTCGTCTTTCGATTCCTATTTTGAAACTCAAGGGGAACTACTCTAGATTATGCAGAACGAAAACGCAGGAAGGTGTATTCATTCATAGTAAATATTCTTTGTCATGGTTTCATTCGGAACTTTTTACATTCGGAACTTAGTAGACATGGGCCTCTCGGAAATTCGAATTTAACCAGCAATGCCAAAGCATTCGAACACATTTCCTTGGCTGAGGTAGGCGTTTACAAATATTGATAAGTATTCGACATACCTTGATGTACAAACAGAGGGCAACATCGCGTTTTATCGGTCGCAGCTTGTAGCGCTAGTGATGTTAATGCTGCATGTGTAGGTACAAGTCTAAAACTTGTATTAAATGTTAAGATTTTAATTTCAGCTTCATGATGATGTCGACATTGAGTTCCCCATACACAAGTATGCAGTTACTGACAACTTATGGAGTGACCTGTACAAACGAGAGGATTCCGATGACTTTCTGGAGACACTTGACATGCTGATGGGTGTATATAAAGTTACATATCAAGGTAGAAATACTATTTAATATATTTTGAATGATATTATAATTTAGTTCTTGACAATGTTATCAGTTTAATCTCCTATTTCTTTAGGAGCTGACCTGGTTCAAAACCTTCTGGATACATCTCTGGCAGAAAACCACTCCTACAGATGTACAACCCCTAAATTTCAAAGCTACAATAATGGTAAGTTATTCATGTTTTTTTATTGGACAGGGGTTTTCTTACTGAATACTTCTTTCTTGGTAAATTATACTAATACAATGTTGATCCATTCCACAGACCACTGATGCAAAATTAAGCATGGGGTCCTTGTCACATCCCTAGTTTATGATGGTTTAGATTAATGTAACAAGTTTTTTGATTAGTCAAAATCCCCACCCTTTAATTCTATACACTACAGACCAAACATACTTCCTGCCCTAATGAATGTACAGTGTGTAAAATGTTTCATTATTTATTTCATCCAGGCTTTTCGCAACCTTCACCCAAGATCAGGTAAAAGTGAGACAACCCCTCTTGGCAGTGCAGATAATAAATGGAGAAAACAGTGCCAGGCGGTGTTGAAACCTGCAGATCCATCCCGTGTAAGTGTCACTTAGAGCATGTAATGAAGCAGTTCAACTTATAATTCATTGTTGTCCTTTTTTCCCCTGTGTTCTTCAACCTATTAATATATGCATCCATTGTTTTTTACGTGTGCTCTTTCTATTCAATTTACTTAATTTTCCCTTTCCAGCATCATTTTGGTGGTCGTTTCAAAGTTCACCTTGCAGTAGCTGCAACATCTGACAGATGTTATCGCCTCATCCTTGAGATCATGGATTTATTAAGCCTTGGTAAACTAAAGGAGCAGAAACATACAAAAGTGAACACATGTCTGTTCTTGGAGACTGTTTCATTCAAAGATGAGGCAACCCTTTACAGACTGTTGACAGAATTCAGAAACAGTGAAATCTCCAAAGAAGAATTCAATCTTCAACTGAAACAGATTAAACAAGCAAACAAGGTATAAGAACTGAATCAGATCTACACTTTGATTAAACAACAAATAACAAATAAACAAATAAAAGCGACGACGTTTCAAATGAAATATTCCCGTGCTTCAAATACTCAATAACACCCGGAAATTGGCCAACACATGATGTTTATCTCCTAATTAAAATGCAAAACCTAGTAGTCTGTTCATCACGATACACATACCTAGTCTGTTCAGTTCATTGTACGAACCTAATCTGTTCAGTGCAGTATAAGTACCTAGTCTGTTAATCACACATGATGTTTATCGACATTGTAAACACAAAAGTAAACATTGACATCGAGTACGGGTACAGCATCGAAATGTCATCAGTCGGCCGTTCGGCTGTCTCCCATGATAGCATCTGGAACTGCTCAATTGTGACGTCATGCAGACTTTACGTCACAATATGATTCGAATGACGTCATCACAGCTGACGGCGTAACAATACAATGATGTGAGCGATGTTTGTACGTATTAATACGCAGCAAATTTCCGGGAATGGTATACTATTCGATCATGTTTTTCAACTAATCAGATTAAAGAACACTTTTGGTTTACAATTGTTTTTAGCAACTTGATTAAAACGTGTATATCTTGACAACCTGAAGTCCATTTCAGTGCATGTATCTTGACATCTGAGTCCCATTTCAGTCTACTTATCGTGACATCTGACTCCGATTCCAGTATATGTATCTTGACAACCTGACTCCAATTTTAGTGCATGTAACTTGACAACCTGACTCCCATTTCAGTATATGTATCTTGACAATCTGACTCCCATATCAGTATATGTATCTTGACAACCTGACTCCCATTTCAGTGCATGTAACTCGACAACCTGACTCCCATTTCAGTATATGTATATTGACAACCTGACTCCCATTCCAGTATATGTATCTTGACAACCTGACTCCTATTCCAGTATATGTATCTTGACAACCTGACTCCTATTCATGTGTATGTATCTTGAACACCTGACTCCCATTTCAGTGTATGTATCTTGACAACCTGACTCCCATTTAATTGTATGTTTCTTGACAATCTGATCCCGATTTCAGTTTATGTATCTTGACAACTGACTACCATTTGCAGTGGGTGTATCTGCACAATTTGACTCTCATTTAGGCATCTCAGTATAGGCATTTTGACGACCAGACACCCATTTACTATAGATTCTACGTCCCTATTCCGTACCTCGGAATCCCATGAGATGTTCGCATGCGCGTAACTACCAGTGCGCTTTTGCTAAGGTTTGGAATTTGACTTGAAGAATAAAGCTTACCATTTTGTATTAGTTATATAGTGATTAAGAAGGGCTTTGGATTTTCATTGTGCTGATTGCCTTAGGATATTGTCGAGGATCGATTGTGCTAGTTGGTTCGAGGAATCGTCACTTCAAGAAGAAGGAATTTGACTTTATCGTTTTCACCTAAACGGCCACGGGTCGTGGTGAGCACAATAGCTACCCAAAGGGGTCAGATACTGAGTGATATTTCTGCCGATGAGAGCGACTTATTTGACTCTTTGCTCAATAGTTGTTATCAAGAAAAGTTTGATAATGACACTAACAACGAGGATGACATTAGTGTCATCAATGAGCTTGTCTGCGACTAGAGGGATGTCTTCGGTAATGACGAAGACACCTCTGAGAAAATCCGGACCGACCTCGCCCAAACAGTGAATGACAGTGTGTCCAAACAGCCAACCATGGCGAAAATCAAAACAGTTATGGGTCGATACAAACGGCCAGAAAACTGTGACGGTTTGACTGTTCCCCGTATCAAATGAGAAAATTTGGCATCAAACCAAAGCCCACACCAAGTCCAAGGACTTAAAATCACAATACCTGCAAGGTTTGCTCATAAAGGCTATGGTTCCCCTGGTGCAAATAACAGATTCCCTGATGGCAGTGGTGACAGACGGGAAAGAACTCGACATGAAGGGGACCATGACAAACGCCATGCATCCCATTCAGACCTCAACATGAAACGTCGAGAGACCTTTAAGCACGATCTCAGTGGACCATTCAAGAGACTCTGTTCCGCATCATCAGGTCCAACTACAAAGTATCCGTTTGGTGATGACCTCTCCAAACGGATAAAGGAAATATCTGAGGCTAATCACCTCGGGAGGAAGATCTCCCAACAAAACACCAGGGAAAAACCAAAAAGCTATCCCAGATATAAACCATATGCCACCAATCGATAAGGGCAGACATTCAACAAGAACACTCCATCCCACAACAGAGGGAAATCAGCAGCCTGAGGTAGAGGATAACACCATAATGCTTTTTAAGCAAACGCCAGAGGGACTACCCTCGGAACTGAACACTGACCTCCCCACAGGGGATAGTGTACATGAGGTGAGAACTCAACATGCATACTTCACTGCCTGATAGCCTGAGAATTTTATGGTAGGCAAGACCAGTCAATTTTTTACAATTGGTACGAGTTTACCTCAGATCAATGGATGTTATCTAGTATTGCAGGGGTTACTTTAGACTTTATTGAAGTGCCTGCGCAGTGGTATACCCCTCACAGCAATCGACTGAATCATGAGACAGTTACAAGTTTTGTAACTTTTCTCTCTCCTTTCTTCTTATCATAAGAGTACTGCAGGTGCCTCTTCCCATAGCTCAGCATCTTGGAGATACTTTCAGCTTGATGTCCTTTTCTGTTTGGAGAATGCCGGACACCTTAAACGTCAATACTTCCTGTAAACAAAATATTTACGTTTATATTTCTGTTGATCTTCACATTTAGTCGCGTAATTATGAAGAACACGTATTATGCTGAACATCATTGTAAGAATTAATTATTGACTACTTAATGTTATGACTGCGCCACAGAGGCGTATCATGTTATGAGTAGGACATCACGACACTGGGGTAGTTAAGTCCATTATGATCATCAGACAAGGTGCGTACATCGTGATGAATAGACTAGGTACGTGCATCGTGATGAACAAACTAGGTATGTACATCGTGATGAACAGACTAGGTACGTGCATCGTGATGGACAAACTAGGTGCGTACATCAAGAAGAACAGACTAGGTGCGTACATCAAGATGAACAGACTAGGTGCGTACATCATAATGAACAGACTAGGTACGTGCATCATGATGACAGACTAGGTACGTGCATCGTAATGAACAGACGAGGTACGTACAGCATGATGAACAGACTAGGTATGTATACTGTGATGAACAGTAACATCTCCAAACCCCTACAGCCTATAAACCCTACAGCTTTTAACAACAAGTTCATGGTCCAGTGCACTGCTAATCGTGTTGTTGCTTATTTCATACACTGGACCTTCCCAAACACTTAGAAATTAGGAGAATTATTTCAATAAGCAATAACAAACCTAAGACTTTGAAAGAATGGTTTTAATGTGCGAGGGTCGATCAAGTACGTAGCCTAACTATATTCTCGATGTCCAATGTTTGAAAAGCTTTCATTTTGTTTTGAAGGAATCGTTAGCAATAAATTTCACTTATGTGGTTAATGTGGTCAACCAGATATTTGTCTTCACAACACAAAAATGAAAACGATTTGTTTTTTGATACCTCCTGGATAATGGTATGCCCTTTAGATAATGTCATATAAAATATCTTCAGTCCCGTCATGATCAACAGTCAAAGATTTAGATTGCCTGATTTATATTTTGTCGGGGGCTATTTTTTAAGGACAACCCCATTTTAAGCTTTCAAAAACATTGTGTCCAGATATTCAAGCTGGCACTGTTTACAATATATTGTGAGCTGACACTTGTGTGACCATTCAGTATGTAGTTTGAACCCTTGGCATCATGTATGCATAAGTGAAAACATAAGAATAAGCTATGCCCTTATGATTACGTCATCTGAAAGGGGGATCGGTAGTGTCCCCAAAACAAGCTCTTTCAGTCAACATGAAGGGGGGAGTCACTTTAACAAGCGATTGTAATTTCAAATTGCTTATTTATGAACTTTTATATCTAAGTGTGATTCTAGGGGACTTCTATCAGTCTCAAACACAAAATATTTCTTGTATATTTTGTTTCCTGAAGTTTTTGATTCATTTATTGTAGATTTTGCGTTTTTTGAGGGTACCAAGATAAAAGGTCAAACAAAATGGGGATCGTGAGACTGGAACATAGCAAAACCAAATTGCTTGAGCTTGATGAACAGACACGGTACGTTCATCATAACGTAATAAGGGGCACTTATATTGCATTTATCAGTATTTAATTCGTCAGATATCTGTGATTTCTTGTCGACAACGTGTCAAATGCTGTTTAGTTTCGAATTTCGGCCACCCGTGATGGTCCGGGTTAGAATATTGATCTTCAGTAACCCATGCTTGTCGTAAAGGGCGACGAACGGGATCGGGTTGTCAGGCTCGCTGACTTGGTTGACACATGTCATCGGTTCCCAATTGCGCAGATCGATGCTCATGCTGTTGATCACAAGATAATCTGGTCCAGACTCGATTATTTACAGACCACCGCCATATAGCTGGAATATTGCTGAGTGCGGCGTAAAACTCAACTCACTCACTCACTCACTCGAATGTGGGCCAACATTCGCATGTCCGATGTCGTGAGAGAGCGTAACCTCCCTTGAGCCACTGATAAAGCGGTTTCGCCCTACGTTGTTACTTGCCATTAACTGTGATAGCTCTAAACTCGGAAAACGGGTATAACGTTTATCAATGAACTGTTTTGAGGATACAACGGATATATTAGTCAGAAATGCTATTTTGTAAATCACAAAACTGGTAACTTGTGTGTTCTCGACAGATCGCCAGAAATCGTTCCATCCTTTTAGTTACATCTGAATCTCGCCAGTTCAATGTGATAGGGTTTTATAGTTACTTTAGGTAAGCAGTGCTTTCCATGAAAATATTCTTAAAGAGGGAATATGTTGAGCATTAAATTCGATGTATAAGGTTTCAAATTAAGGAATCATTTGAATGTACATTTATGTAATTGTCTACACCATTAAAACACTTCTAAATGTTAGAAAACGGTTACTTTTAAAAGTAAGAAACTCTAGAGATCAGATGTGATAATCACTGCTTGCCTTCGGAGTTTGGATTCCCATGCTGACAATGATGCAGATGACAATCGTTGAGATGTCGAAAGAGATGATGATGATGATGATGATGATGATGATGATGATGATGATGAATACACAAATACTTATACCTGTGTGTCAGGCATACGTTCAAACTTCACAGCTCTCAGAACATGAACCAGGGCTATTTTAGCCTCAATCAGAGCCAGACGCATCCCAATACAAATTCGTGGACCGTATCCGAACGCCAAGAAGGACAGTGGGTTTGATTTTTCATCATGTCTGAAAAATATCACAGTAAATAAAATATTGATAAATGCGCTGATAAATATCTCCAGTCATGTATTACACATAATCTGTCTGCTGATGTAAAGGCATAACTGAACTGAACCATATTAAGCTAAGAAAGAGGATATGTTGAAGCACGCTGAGATAAGAAAGGGGTCTTTTAAAGATCTGACAGCAACTGATCACAGCATCGGTGTGTGTACATGCGAATGTATGCTGGTGAAACAATGCATGTAGGTGGGCTTCTGCCGGGTCAATACGTGGGGTCACTACAGCGGTACCATTTAGATACGTTTGGCGGTTTGCATTACCTTTCAGGTTTGAAGGAATCTGGATCTTTGAAGAGCTTAGGGTCTCTCTGTAGTGCAAATGTAGGCACAGAGACAGTTTGACCCTCATAGACTGTCAGGTCCTTGATCTGAATATTCTCAGAAGCTCTGCGATGCAATCTGAAATAAACAATCAATTCTGAATATGTTTTAATATGAACTTCACGCGGTATATTGTTTTTCCATTGGACGAATATGACCATGACGTATAAGTGTATGATAGACTGGGACACCCCTTGCAAAACAATATCCCATCTCGTGTCTACTGCACACTGTAAATATTGATATATCTGCTGATCAGATTTTACTTATAAAAAGGTGTATGTAATGTATGTCTTAATTAGAAACGAATTGGACTTCTATACACTGAGCATAGATTAAATTGCCAACCCTATTTCACCAAAGACTTCCTAAACACTGTTGAAATTCTAAATATTGTCTTCATGTGAACTTCACACGATATACCTTTTTTTCCATTGGATGAATACATTGGACAGTGACACATAAGTGTATGATAGACTTAGACACCCCCTTGCAAAACAATACCCCATCTCTACTACACACCGTAAATAACAGGAAAAGCACTTTATTGTCATGCAGGTGAATGCACGCTAAACAAAGTAAAACGGCAGATGTCGAGGCTTTGATTATGATGATTTTATTCATACGCGCAGGTTGTGGAACTTGAACAATTGTTTGTTGCCTTTTAGATATAACAATAAACATTTCTTGTATGTAAATAGGCATACTTTACTTTGCCATCTAACATACTTTACTTTGCCATCTAACATACTTTACTTTGCCATCTAACTTTGCCATCTAACATACTTTACTTTGCCATCTAACATACTTTGAGACGCCTATATTCAATATATCTCCCTCAAGTCAATTCTTTGTGTCCTGTTTCTTATCCAACATAAATGGCACCTGCCACGACTGGGCTTCAATTTGTATTATTTTTTTTTTAACTTACGCAATAACAGGTGGGTAGAGTCTGAGCGTTTCAGTGATGATGTTGTCCAGATACTTCAGTTTCCCAGTGTTGTCGTAGTTTGGTTCCTCCTAGGATAGAGGAAAAAGACTATGTCTGCTACTGACTGTTACCTTATGTGAGAGATTCATCGAGAGCTTCAAGCAGAATTTCTTTTAACATTTTTTCTTCTGTTTCTGTATTCCTATCATCGTGTTGTTTCCGCAATGTTTCATGAGATAAAACGACCATAAACTCAACACTGCGATCTTGACCTACGAGAAGTACACGAACATTCTCTAATTCGCAAATCCCTGAGACGATCCTTGCTCTGACTATATCAGGGGAAATCGTCACTTCGGCAGAACTTCTTGTGACATTGTTTCTTCAGTTTCTGAACAAGTATTCCTACCATCGTGTTGTTTCACGAGATAAAACGACCATAAACCCTACATTGCAATCTTGGATTACGAGAAGTACACGAACATTTCATAAATCTCAAATCCCTGAGACGATCCTAGCTATGACTAGATGAGGAGAAATCGTCACTTCGATATAATATTTACAATTGTCTTTTCACTTGACAATAACAATAATGTTTCCGAATGAATCCCTCTAATGCGGGTGTGCTCGTTATATCATAAGGTTAAGTGTGAACTTATCAAAGCACCCAAGCGTTCATACTGACATTCCCAAGCATCTCTTTGATTTCATTATATGCCTTCTCCTGTGCATCCGGATTCATGGCGAGACTGTGTGATGCAAAGTTCAGCGTGGAAGCCGTTGTTTCGTATCCAGCAACGAAGAACAATATCCCTTGGCCAACTATTTCATCCGTTGTTAAACCTGTAAAAGTAATCGTACTATGGAATATGCACACAGGGTTTTCTATTAGACACTTAACGCCTCGCACAGTTTCATTACAGATATAATGCAGTGAACAATCGAGTGTGGATCACGTTGTCGATGCATGGTGATATGCAATACACGAAGGCACTGCCCGCCACATGAGTGACATACTGTTCAAAGCCACGTTCACACTCAGCAGACTCAGAGGTGTTTCTGTACTCACGTCTGACTGTTTGTTTCTCTGAAGCCTGCCCATTGGTTACATGACCGTTTTCTTGTTTAACTGTATCATCCGTTATCTCAGCGTCCACCAAGAGTTGTAGGAAGTCGATTCTCTGCTGTAAATACCATATGCTTTCTTGTGGGACTCTTATAAAAGAATGTATTTAATGTCTAATATAGGTTGAATTAATGGATAATGATAAACCTATGCGGTAACCATGACGAGACAAGCAGACTGTGGAACAGAAAATCAATTCCATTAACCTATATTCACACCTGTATATCAAGACACATTATGATAAATAGACCACAACAAAGAGCCAGCGTTCCACAGTTATATCTAACCTCTCGGTTTTCCTTTGAGTCGTTCTGTCGTTGTTTGATCATTTCCACGATGTTTGCTTGAAAAAAACTCATGACGCTGTTCCGAAAAAATCGGACTCCAAGTTTCCGGATAACCCACACCAATGGTGGACAGAAGACTGCAAAAGAGGAAAACAAGTGAATTATGTTTCAACGATTGTGGGATTGGCAAATAATTATGACGACGTGACATCTTAGTGTGGGAGGAGACCGCGAGGAGATCCGGGCTTTCAGCAACCCATGCTTGTTGCAAAAGGCGACTGACGGGATAGGATGGTTTCTTTTAATGTTTGCCATCGTTTCCCAACTGTGTAGATCGTTGTTCATGATGACAGTCACTGGATTGTCCGGTCCAGACACGATTATTTACAGACCGCCGTCATATAGGAGAAATATTTTTCAGTGCGACGTAAAATACAACAATTTGTTGGGCGTTTTCAAGTCACAGATAAACTACTAGCTTAGGTTTGAACACATGATATAATAATTCCTTCTGTCAGAAATATTTTCTGTAAATGTACAGAAAGTTATTCCCTATTTGTTTATAGGGTATTGGTTGATCTTTGACACGATCATTTGGTATTACATTGGGTGACCCCTGTAATGTCTCTCTCCTTGTATGGGGTCGTTTTTATGAAACTATGGAAATATAAAATGCCATGAAGATTTCTTCAGGTCAAATCATTTAGTGTACTGTTACATTATTCTCTTTTATCGGTTGAACCACTTGCGTAAATTGTGGCAATTGTGATATGCTCCTTGATTAAACAAAACACCCCATCCAGACAAGGCTGTTGAAGGAAGAGACATGTCTGTAAGAAGTATGTAACTTACGTGCTATCATTGGTAGTAGTCGTTTTGGCTTTGATTGTGTAAACACCACCTTAGCATTAGCGACAAATTCATTGCTGAAATCGTTCTGAGAATCGACTTTTATACCAAAGGCAGTCCGTGCAATCACGTCCATGGTGTAAGCTCCAAAGTAACTGAAAAGTATTGCAACATATATATATTTTTGAATGAGATAAATACAAGATCGGACTGGAACAAATTTACATCAGAAAGGGCCACGCTCTGCAAAATGTGCTTATAAATTAACAACAGGGATGAAATGGCGTACATGGTTTTAAGATGAAAATTAATGTTTTAGTCGTTAGCCAGGGCGTTCAGCGTTCAGATAAAGCATTGCTATAATGCAATCTCGCCCCTTTAACGCACGTCCAAGAAGAAGAAGAATACCGAATACAAAAGCTTGCAATATTAATAGCATCTGTGCTTGAAACCTAATACTCGAGTTAAAGAATATCCATTTCTTCGCATTTGATGTTAACACAATACTTACTCTTTCATGATCACCCCTTCCTTTTTCCCAATGGCTTTAGAGAAATTAGTTGTGAGAGTCGTTGAGCAATCGTTGATGGCAGCGCACATCTAGAATCCCAAAACATAACCTATAGAATGTATTGAAATGGTATATATAATACGCCTATGGACGAAAGGACAGGTTCGCGTCAGATCCGTGACAGTATAGTGTGACATGTTTGTTTCTGATACGGATTTTCTAACCGGGATATTTACCCTACATAAAGAGCTACAGTGGCTCACCTTCCTCAGTTTGCCGCTGCTGAAGCTCGGTGTTAAGATGCTTCTCACCCTCCGCCAGTGCTCATCGTTCAAGAAAAACAAGCCCAAATTTAATGGATAGGCCACGAGTGTGAATTTCTGGAAACATATTGAACAGCAACTTTAACACAAGACATGCATGTAACATTCAGTTGTAATAATCCCACCATGACAGTGAATATCACGTTTAACAGATCTCTATTTAATAATTGGAGATATATTTTTCCCAGATAGTCCGTTACAATAATAGCGTAATTGCCTCTGCGACAATGTCATAGGTAAGATACTTGAAAGAATTGTTTACCATCCTGTTTCTGAAAGTGTTGAAGCTCTTGACAAACACCTCCTTCAGAATGTCCAGATCCGATATAACATAGGCTGGTGTTCTTCCAATAAATATGCTAAGGTGAAGAAACAACATGGTATGAAAAAACGTAACATTACATTTGCTTGTTATATATTGGATAACGGTTTGCCATTCCAACAATGTCAACTAGTTGTGACAGTAACAACTTGACTAATTGAATGAGTAGTTTGTTATACAGCAGTTATTTCATGCCGCGTCGCAACTTATTACATACAGACCAGGTGAATCAACGACCAGAAACGACACCCGAGCAAGATGTCACACAATCTGTTATGTCACTAAGCCAGACCATCCGTTCTATTTTAGTCGACTAGCTTACTCCATGGGGACTAGTTCCATCCCGGAATCCCAACTGGTAGTGATGATGGAAAGGTTTGAGTCTACCTTCAGAAACAAGTAACTGATAACAGTTGAGTTGAGTTGGGTTTTGCGTCACATCGGCATTATTCCAGCCATATAGTGACGAGAACAAGTTTGCATTAATAAACATTGTAAGTACATACTCGGAATGAGTTTTATTTCAAAAACATATATTCATTACATTGTCATTTAAAAGCAGAAAAAGTAATAGCATCAAATTTAAAGGCAGGCAATTTGTTAGTCACATTTCACAGTTACAATTTATGATAGTTACATTTCACAGTTACAATTTATGATACAGATCAACTTCCCTCAGGTACTTCACTATCAGATGAGCGCTCACGCGGGAGAACAGATCTTTTAGGTTTGTTGCATCATAATGTGAGTCGCTTGCAGACGATAAGTCCACGCATTCAAGCAGAATATGCTTGATGGTGAAAACTTCATCGCAAGAGACACACATGGGGGGTCCATCCCCATCCGTTTTCAGCAGATAGTCATGCGTAAATCGGCTGTGGCCAATACGACATCGTCGTAGAATTACCTCATCACGTCTTGACTGACAACCCAAGTAGGTATAACCAATTGTTGGTTTCAATTCATACAGTTTATTTCTTCCTACTTGAGTCCCATCGTTTTTGCATCAGGTCCCGAGTATAGCTTTTGATAGTGGGTTTGAAATCACTGTACGGGATCAGCAGTGGAGCTAAGGGCTTGTCAAGAGCTGCTTTTGCTGCAGCATCGGCCTTGGTGTTACCTGCTATGCCGACGTGACCCGGCAACCAGCAGAGGACGATGTCGCATTGGCCAGTAGAGAGGTCGTTATAAAGTTCTAAAATGTCCAGAATGATGGGGTGACTTGAAGTAACATTTTGAAGTGCTTGAAGCGAAGATCATGAATCTGTGAAAACGATGAAGTTTTTGGAATGATTCTGCTGTTTAATATAGGTCAGAGCTGAAAAGATAGCTTTGGCCTCGGCTGTGAAAATGGAACTGTTGTCGGCAATCCTAGAGGAGACAGTCTAAGATCCAATGACTGAGCACTGGCGACTTGGCCCTCATCCTTGGAACCGTCTGTGAAAATGGATCTATGGGTGTCATACTTGGAACGTAACTGGATGTATTCCTGCTGGAACACCAAGGGATTTGTGTCAGACTTTTGGAATTTAGTGAGGGTAAGATCGACCTGTGGTTTCACCATCTGCCAGGGTGGTGAAGACAGGAGTCGGTAAGGTGCTATGCTATTGAGATCAATTTTAGCTGCAGATATGTGTGGTTGAATTCTGATTCCAAGTGGTGGAACCAGGCTTGGCAGTTTAGCAAACAAGTTTTCATAGAGAGGGTTGAAAACACAATTGTATGCTGGATTGGACTGATTTGAACGTAGTTTAGTGATATACTGCAGTGAAAGTTTAATGCGGCGTTGTTGAAGGGAAGGTTCGTTAGCCTCTGCATATAGACTGTCTACCGGAGAGGTCCTAAAAGCTCCCAGGCAGAGCCTCAGGTATACAGAAGTAGATGAGGCCAAGACATAAAAACTTCAGATACATTATCTTTAAAATGTAACATTGCTAACATTTTGGAAAACTATTAGTAGATTTAGTGTGTCAGTAAAAAATTGTCGTCGCATTGGCATTATTTCAGCCATATAGCGACTAGTCCAAGTCTGCACACATATATAGGAATTTTAGTACAGATTTTAAAGGAGAATACATATGTACAGTAATACTTACACTTTGAGAATGTCACCATACGAAATTTAAACACAGGCAACAGAGTATATGTAAACAACAATAATAGCCATATGTCACCTGTGTATTACCTGATCTCTGAGAACCCTCAATATGACTTTGAGTGAAGAAAGTTCCTGTTGTGTTGGTTTGCTTCACATATCCCAGTTATCACCTACATTATTAACGTCTGAGGTCTCCCTTGCGTCGGGTCACTCATTCTAGAAACAACTGGGATGAGAAAAGGTTTCTGCATACTAGTAACCAAACCAGTAGCTTCGCGCATTGTTGCCGATTGCAATGCATGCAATGTCGAGAACAGGATGCTGGTTCTGCTGTCCAGATTACCCGGAAGACAAATCAATAAGTGTATGAGATGCACCTACCCATATACATTTCCGTACTTTCGGTTCCATTCTTTGAATTTGTGGAAGAATAACTGTAAATAGAAAAATAACATAGGTTTTCTGCATTCTACGTCCTTTCTGAAAAATGGCGCCATGGACTGCAGCTCGTCTGGATATATGACCAGCAGTTTAGATGTCAATATAGAGAGACAATGATATGCATATATTTTCACTACAGCAACGAGGATTGTGGAATAAATATGAGAACTAACTATATGAACTGCTGCCCATAGTGTCACTTGGTCTGCGAGTAAACATGTTTTATCAACATCAATTTCGAGAACTTCTGTATCTATACAATGCACATACAAGCACAGCTTTCTGAAGCTGAACATGATATTCATATACATTAGAGCAGACGAGACCTGCAAGTATAATTTCCCAAATGTGAAACGCAGAACTATCTATACAATGCACATACAAGCACAGCTTTCTGAAGCTGAACATGATATCCATATACACTAGAGCAGACGAGACCTGCAAGTATGATTTCCCAAATGTGAAACGCAGAACTATCTATACAATGCACATACAAGCACAGCTTTCTGAAGCTGAACATGATATTCATATACACTAGAGCAGACGAGACCTGCAAGTATGATTTCCCAAACGTGAAACGTTCTGCGTTGCTTCTTTTTATATTATACACAAACATGTCGCCATGTCCTGTGAAAAACAACCTAACATCTGGTCATTCATTTTAAAGATAATGTTTTATATATATATATATATATATATACAATTTCATCACCAATGTTACACGAATAATTAACTCAACCTACAAGAGAGAAGCTGTTTCCTAAAAGAGGGAACGGTTTTGGTCCAGAGATGCCCTGTTTTTTGAAGTAATTGAAGTTCCAGGTTCCATGTCTGAAAAATATGCATCATTATATTGTCTTGCACAAGTCCCAACTTACGATTATATCCACAATTCAAGTCACATCCACACTTTAGACAAGTTGTTCAAATGAAAGCGTATTTCTATGGACGCGTATTTCTACGACGTTCTAAAGATTCAGTTTGGATGATAATTTCTTCTTCGCAGATGATCCCTGTATTTACGGAGGGTAAACACTAGCGAGCCTCTATTCCCGCCCCTCATGTCATTTCTAGCTTTTTATGGTCTGTTTCGAAGTCTACATCCATTGGCGTGATATAACCCCAGTGCTATTCAAGGCGATAGAAGGCGATCCCAGCACATGTAACGTACGTACATATAGTATGACCAGAAATTATTGAGAATTTTAGGAATTTGGTTAAATGGATTTCTAATATAAACAACCTTGACCAGCTATCAAGTGCTTGGTTTCATTCAAGAGAGACAACTCCGTTAATCCTTTTTCATTAGTTTGTGAGAGTAATCCCCCTTTGTTTACTTGCTAGCAGACGACATTTTCAGTGATCCTCAGTATAGTGGATTTAGAGAAGAGGAATTTGATTTTAGAGAATTATATCAAGGACATCAGATCAGCTAAAGTGATTTCAAGTAGAAAAGGCATGCCTTTGTCCACTGTTTATCGTCTTTTGACTGTCTGACTGACTGACTGACTGACTGACTGAGTTTGGTGTTACGCCGCTTTTTGCAATATTCCAGCAATATCACGGCGGGGGACACCAGAAATGGGCTTCACTCATTGTACACATGTGGCGATTCTAACCCGGGTCTTCGGCGTGACAAGCCAACGCTTTAACCACTAGACTACCCCACCGCCCCTTATCGTGTTTTGAAAAATATTGCAAATGGATATGGCATTGAGCACCAGGGAGGCGCAGGTAGGCCCAGAAAATTGACTGTCGGTGACAGGAGGCGGCTTGGTATTCTTGTTTCTAAAAACAAAAAAGGAGTTTAGAAAACTTAAGGCTTGATATGATTGATAGAGGAACTGTGGCTGTCTGTAAGGAGACAATGAGGAAAGAGCTGCGTGCAATGGGTTGGCAGAAAAGTCGACAGTTTCCATCATCGATCATGAAACCTGAACAAAAGGTGCCAAGGTTGAACTGGTGCTTACAGCATAGAAAGTTTAACTGGGACAATGTGATTTTCTCAGATGAAAGTTCTGTGTGGCTGTTTCCTAATACACTGAAATTCTGGATCAAACAAACTGAAAAACCTATGTATCAGCGCCCAAAGTACAGTCCGAAATTTAACGTGTGGGGTGGCATATCTGTGTTAGGGGCAACGCCCCCTCTGTGTATTTGAAGGGAATATGAACAGTGAGCGGTACACAGATATTCTAGAGGGACATTTACTTTCATCTGTGGCACCCATGAAGGGCCACCTCCTCGTGGTGGGTGCTGGGTAACGCTAAGCGCCCTTCAACCCCCGTTGTGGACCCGGGGGGGAAATTTGGTCCACCAACCCGTTTGCCGTGGGTTGCGCCCCTGTGTCGGTGGAGGACGGGATTCTGGTGGTTGAGGGCAAGGGTTCCAGGAACAGCGTTCCTTTGCCCAATACACCACTTCGACCCTTACTTCACCTAGACGGGTGGTAGAATGGGCCCGGTTCTACCAATCGGCTGGTCACGCCAGGCCCTGTGCATAGTGGGTATAATTGCACAAATTTGATTTGTTATTTGGTCTTGGCTTTTCAAAATTTCAGTTATTCATGATATTATATTGCCTAGAGTCCTATGCCAGAAGGCGGTGGCTCATGGGCCAATCTGGTGATGTTGACCGCTGAATTCTGTATGTTTATAAGTTATTGTTATGGGCAGAACCAGCCTGACAGTGAACTTATTACACAGATATAGCAATTCATGTCATATTTGCTGGAGTATAGCACCCCTGTATCCCTGGTGTTTGCATGCTGGAGACCCAATGCTGTGAGACACCGTCCTCGTTGACACTCCATGGTGGGTGGGGAGCAGGGTTGTCGAATCTCTTTGATATAATCATGGCTCACAATCACTCTGGTTCTAACCGAAATGAAAAAAAGAGACGTTTGGAAGCTGAGATATTGTCGTCTGATGATGATGTTTCTCTTCCACAAAATTCTAATTCTTGGGCACGATTTGTT
The DNA here is from genome assembly GCF_003918875.1 of Haliotis rubra. Classification (NCBI taxonomy): domain Eukaryota; kingdom Metazoa; phylum Mollusca; class Gastropoda; order Lepetellida; family Haliotidae; genus Haliotis; species Haliotis rubra. Next base: position 19,591 of record NW_025767070.1, read on the forward strand.
GTTGTTGAATCTAAGAATGGTCTTCCGTTAAAGATCAACCCGTTTGCAATTTCCAAGGCAATCGAAGGTATTTGTGGTGAGGTGATAAATGTTTCACGTCTCCGAGGCGGCTCCCTCTTGATTGAGTGTGCACGGAGGCAGCAAGCTATTAACCTTTTGAAATGTTCCACATTTGCAAACACTGAAGTTTCAGTTTCTGAGCACAGAACTTTAAATTCGAGTCGAGGGATCATCCGCGACAGAGCCCGTTGTCTCGCGGAAATGACTGAGGAAGACATCTTAAAAGAACTTTCTGGACAATATGTTACCTCAGTGAAACGCTTCATGAGAAGAGATGGAGATGTATCTGTTCCAACAAATACATATTTGTTCACATTTTCACTGACTGCTATCCCGACATCCATTAAAGCTGGCTATTTCAACATCGGAGTGGATGTATATGTACCCAATCCGCTCCGGTGTTACAATTGTCAGAAATTTGGACATGGTTCAAAATTCTGCAATCGACCTTCTGCGTGCCCTCGGTGTGGAGGTAATCATGAAGGCAGTGGTTGTAGAGCAGAACTGAAATGCGTGAATTGTAAGGGTCAACATGACGCTGCTTCTAAATCTTGTCCTTTGTGGATACTTGAAAAGGACGTTTTGACAGTGAAATGTCAAAACAACATTTCCTTTCAAGAAGCTAAAAAAGTTGTCACGAGCCGTTCACCTCCCTCAACGCAAACTTATGCTGCAACTGTCTCTCACTCTCACGCACCTTCCACTAAATCTGTAGAATGTCAAACTGACTTGACATGGGCAAAATCCGAACACCCTCAGCCTGTTTCTAAATCGTCGAACAGTCAAGCAATTTCTACAGACAGTCAACAACGTAACATCCCTTCAACATCTCAGTCCATTCCAGCTCCTGAAACATCAGATCTGGAAAAATCATCAACTGACCTGTCCAAAAAACAAAAGAAGAAACAAAATAAGAAAATTACAACGAAGATTGCCACTCCTGTTGAAACATCAGTGGAACTTCAAAATTTCTTTGAGCCATTAGAGATGGATGTTACTCCATCTACCTACCATAACACTTCTTCACGTTCACGTGAAAGGACTCCAATCGAACCACCATGACCTATTCCAATCTACTTCAGTGGAATTGCAGAGGACTTAGGCATAATTCTAATGAATTGCAATTATTAACTCAAGATATAAATCCCTCAGCTATATGCTTACAAGAAACATATCTCAAAAACACAGATAAATTTGATTTGAGGCAATACATTTCATTTCAGTCCTTTTCCCCTCCTGGTGATAAGGCTACTGGAGGCGCTTCTATTTTGGTGCGACAGGGCATCATTCATAGTCCTGTTCCCTAAATACAAATCTGCAAGCTGTGGCAGTTCGGCTCACCTTGCATATTACATTAACACTTTGCTCTTTATATCTTCCTCCTTCTTTGGGTCTTCATCTGAGTGAGCTTCAAAGCTATACGACCAGCTCCCAAAACCATGTATAATCATGGGGATCTAAATGGGCACAATCCTTTATGGGAAAGTCCATCCATTAATCAAAAAGGAAAAGTGATCGAGGATTTTATATCTAATAATGACCTGTGCATCTTTAATGATGACTCAGAAACTTACCTACATCCTGCTTCAGGTACGTATTCGTCACTAGATTCTGTCTCTTGCAGATTCAAATTTGTTGAATGAATTCACATGGTCAGTCCACGATGACCTCTGTGGAAGTGACCACTTTCCAACCATTTTGAAACCTGTGTCCCCATCTGACGTTCCTCCGTCATCACGATGGAATTTTAAAAAGCTGATTGGCTTTTATATGAAACGCTTTGCACTAGCAAATTGAAACCTGCACTTTTCATGGGCACTCTTGATCCCATAAAATGTTTCTCTGATGAACTCAATATAATTGCTGATGAATGTATTCCTAAGTCCTCTGCTGTTGCTCACATACGAAAACCATGGTTTGATGACAACTGTAAACAAGCAAGGAAGGCACGGAAAAAGCTGAACACTATTTCCGTCGCCATCCTATGGTCCATAATCTCAATAAATTTAAGATCTTAAATGCCAAAGCTCGGCGTACTTTTAAAACAAAGTAAACGTCAATCCTGGAGAAATTATGTATCAAACATCAATTCACGTACACCCATGTCCAAGGTTTGGAATATGGTACAAAAAATCAAAGGTAAAGGCTCTAAAACTGGCATCCGCCATCTTAAAATGGAAATGAATTATTAACAGATACTTCAGATATTGCAAATAAACTAGGTGAAACTTTGGCTAAGCACTCTTCCTCCTCTAACTATGTACCTAAATTTCAAAACTATCAACAGCAACAAGAAAAGTATCCTATTAATTTCAACACGGATAATGGGGAAGACTATAATGAATTATTTTCTATTCATGAGCTTCATAAAGCTCTTGACCAAGTTTCACGATATTGCTGCAGGAGCTGATAACATACATTATCAACTCCTGAAGCACCTACCAGAATCCTGTTTAGAGACACTTTTACATATCTTTGATAGTATTTGGACGTCTGGTGAATTTCCTTCTTCATGGCGTGATGCAATAATTGTTCCAATTCCAAAACCTGGACGTGATCATACCGATCCTTCTAATTATCGACCAATTTCACTCACTAGCTGCGTTTGCAAAACCATGGAACGCATGATCAATAATCGATTAGTTTGGTACTTGGAAACCAACAACTTAATAACTGATATACAATGTGGTTTCCGTAAAAACAGAAGTACAATTGATCATTTAGTGCGTTTGGAATCTTTTGTTAAAAATGCCATAATTAATAAACAACATGCAGTGTCGATCTTTTTCGATCTAGAAAAAGCATACGATACTACGTGGAAACATGGTATCTTAAGAGATTTACATGATTTTGGATTACGGGGCCGTTTGCCTCAATTTATATCCAACTTTTTACATGACAGACAATTTCAAGTCCGAGTGGGTTCTACCCTGTCTGACCATTATAATCAGGATCAGGGTGTCCCTCAAGGCAGTATTTTGTCTGTCACACTGTTTAGCATTAAGATAAACAGTTTATCCAAGGTTTTAAATGATTCAATAGATGGATCACTTTTTGTGGATGATTTTAATATTTCTTGTCGCGGTAAAAATATGCATACTATTGAACGGCAACTGCAGTTGTGTTTAAACAAGATAGATAAATGGTGTCTCGAAAATGGCTTTAAATTTTCTAAATCCAAAACTAATTGTATACATTTCTGCCGTAAATACAAACCGCATAACGACCCGGAACTATCTCTAAATGGCACACCCATCAAAGTTGTGAAGGAGGCCAAGTTCTTGGGTATTATTTTTGACTCACACTTAACGTTTCTACCACATATTAAAGCCCTTAAAACTAAATGCCTGAAGGCACTAGACTTGTTGAAAGTCGTTTCCAATTCTAAATGGGGAGGGGATCAAGCTACCCTCCTACATCTATATCGATCACTGGTACGTTCCAAACTTGATTATGGTTCCATCGTTTATGGTGGAGCCTGCAAAAGCAACCTAAAACTACTTGATTCTGTCCACCATCAAGGCCTTAGACTTTGTCTTGGGTCTTTTAGAACCTCTCCTATTGATAGTCTCTATGTTGAAGCTGATTAGCCATCCCTTACCCAACGTCGTATCAAACTATCTTTACAGTATATAACAAAACTCTATTCTAACGAGTCTAATCCTGCATTTAACTGTGTCTTTAATCCCCTCTATGAGGATTTATACAACAAAAAACCTTCTCTTGTTCCGCCTCTTGGGCACAGAATTAAGCCCTTTATTCCTGCTGCCGGCATTGAGCTCGCAAATATAGCTCCTTCCCGTCTTCTTTCTTCTCCGCCTTGGCAACTGGTGAGGCCACAAGTTGACCTAACTCTGACAAAGTTTAAGAAATCTGTAACTAATGAATTACAATATAAACAAGAATATAATCAATTAAAAAGTAAACATAATACATATAAATCCTTATTTACAGATGGGTCCAAGGATGGTGGCGCAGTGGCATGTGCCACTGTTATTGGATCCAGAACAATATCTTCTAGAATACCGGATAACAGCTCTATATTTACAGCAGAAGCAAACGCCATCTTAACAGCTCTTAAATTTATTCAAAGCCATCCCAAACATAAACAATATAGAATATTTTCTGACTCTCTTTCTTGCCTTCAGGCTATTAAAAATCTCTCTTGCAAACATCCACTTTTAATTGAAATAATCGAATTATATAATGATCTTGCTACTGGCCAATGCGACATCGTCTTTTGTTGGTTACCCAGCCACGTTGGCATTTCTGGGAACACAATGGCTGATCTTGCTGCCAAGGCAGCCCTCAACAAATCGGTGACACCACTTCTTATTCCATATTCTGATTATAAAGCTCGCATTAGAACTTACATCCGTGATCTTATGCAAAAGAAGTGGGATGCCCAAGTAGGTATCAATACATTACATGCAATTAAACCAACCATCGGTTATACCTACTTGGGTTGCCAGTCCAGATTTCAAGAGGTCATTATGCGACGATGTCGCATTGGCCATACGCGTTATACTCATAAATACTTGCTAAAAGGTGAAGATCCTCCGTTTTGTATCCCTTGTGATGAAAGAGTTACGGTCAAGCATATCCTGCTTGACTGTGTTGAATTCTCCATCATAAGGGATAAGTATTTCAGTGTAAAACACTTAAGGATCTTTTACTACTGTTAATTCTCATTTAGTTATTGGTTTTTAAAAGAAATTGACTTCATTGATGAATTCTGATTAACATGTTCTGTAGCTAGATGTATTTTAATGATTGGTAGTTTAGATTAGTAACTTAGATTGTTAGTGGCTGTACCCTCAAAGGGGTTGAAGTAGCGTAAAATTATTGTCCTCCTGAGAGGGTATGTAAGTCCCAAAACTTCAAAAGTAGAATTTTCACATACCAAGTTTTAAACGTAGTATTTTCGTTCATTTAGATTTTGGCTAAATTATCCTACAATCACCAGCGGTTGAAGGGATGGTGTAAATCCGACTAGGGTCCATGCAGGTAGCAAAGGTACTGTAAGTCCCCATGGACCCTAGTATGGTGACCTACTTTCAGTTGTTGGTGATCTATAGCCCATTTTTATATTGTGTTGTCCCCTGTGGTTAAAATGTTTTAGACTCTATTACTAGTTTTATCTGTATATGTGATATTCTAGTTGTTTTACTGCCCTTCGTTGGCAGGTTTTTTTATAATATACATATTTTTCACTTCAATATCAAATGTTCTCGTCACGATATGGCTGAAATATTGCCGATGTGACGTTAAATATTAACTCACTCACTCACTTTCATCTGCTCACGTGTTCTATGGAAATTTTTGGATTTTCCAGCAGGACAACGACCCAAAACATCGTTCAAAGCATTCACAGGCCTGGTTTCGGACCCAAAATATGACATTATTAGATTGGCCAAGCTATAGCCCTGACCTAAATCCAATAGAAAATGTTTGGGGACTTATGAAGGAAAGTGTAAATAAGAAAAATCTGACATATATTGCTGAAATGAAAGAAGAGGTGGTCCGATATTGGGACAGCATGGACCACGACTTTCTAACTTCTTTGATCAGTAGTATGCCCCGCCGCATTGATGCCTGCAAAATACTTGACAAAATACTAACTGTTCACCTGTCCTTGAATCTGGAGGTCTGTTCTGCTAATATTCACATTTAATACGTGAGTAATGAGTGAAGACAATAAAAAATTTACAATCTTTAAATTCTCAATAATTTCTGGTTGTACTGTACATACATGCATACACACACACACACACACACACACACACACACACACACACACACACACACACACATACATACATACATACATATCCGTCGAAAAACATAAACCCAATGTTTCCACCAGTGATGTTAGCCGAATGAAGCAACTACAAACCAAGAAACGGGGTGCTACGGAGTAGGTTACTGTAGGAGGCCGTACGAGGCGATAACAACTGACATGCATCGTGACGTCGGTTACCAAGGCAGTGACGTCATTACAGTGTGACGTCATGCAGATATTGTACTACAGTACAAAACTCGAAAAACATAAACCCAATGTTTCCACCAGTGATGTTAGCCGAATGAAGCAACTACAAACCAAGAAACGGGGTGCTACGGAGTAGGTTACTGCAGGAGGCCGTACGAGGCGATAACAACTGACATGCATCGTGACGTCGGTTACCAAGGCAGTGACGTCATTACAGTGTGACGTCATGCAGATATTGTACTACAGTACAAAACTCTTCCGCAACCTCTTATGAAACCACAAAAATAACAAAAATACGCTATTTTGTCAATTTAATGCATGTAAGACGTGGGTAATACATAAAATACCACACTCGGTCTCATTACATACGAATTATACGAAACTTATAAACTTATACGATCGCTTTCGCTCGGTCAGATACCATAGGAAGGACACTCGTTTCGTATAATTCGTATGTAATGTGACCTCGTGTAGTATTCTCTATTTATTACCCACGTGGTCAACGTATGGGCAGTTGCATACTAATCTCGTACGTCACACGAGTGTCGTATCGCGTTGACCTGTGTCGTAACGACTTGACCTGAGATTCTAACGATTTGATTGGATAACCGATGACCTCTCAGTTAGGTCACGTTGTGACGGAACTACTTGTTCATTCATAACAAACACGTGAATTCATTCATTTTACAACTTAGATGCATTGTGGGAATGTAAACATTGCGAACGTTGCCGTGTCGCTGTTTAATATTGTGAGTCGAACTGAGACCTTATATCCGTCGAAAAACATAAACGCAATGTTTCCACCAGTAATGTTAGCCGAGTGAAGCAGTTGCAAACCAAGAAACGGGGTGCTACGGAGTAGTTTACTGTAGGAGGCTGTACGAGAGGCGATGACAACTGACATGCATCGTGACGTCGGTTACCAAGGGGACAGACGAGAATGGCGTAGTGACGTCAATACAGTGTGACGTCATGCAAAAGTGTACGACAGAACAAAAATCTTCCGCAACCTCTTTATGAAACCATAATAAGAAAAATAAGGCTATTTTGTCTATTCAATGCATGTAAGACGTGGGTAATAAATAAAATACCACACTCAGTCTCATTACTTTCCTATGGTTTCTGACCTCGCTTTCGCTCGGTCAGATACCATAGGAAGGACACTCGTTTCGTATAATTCGTATGTAATGAGACCGATTGTAGTATTCTCTATGTCAGTACCGTATCACATAATATAAAGGGCAATTTTGAAGATTGTAAATCCTCGGGGAAAAGGCCAAACTAGGAAAAACGTGTTACATCGAGAAAAAACAATTAAAACATTGTTTTTAAAACCCCAACCCAAAGGAAACATTATGAAAGAACCATCATCAGTGTTTCACGGGTATGTATGTATGCATCACGTACCTCCATAACCCGTGACAAAGCACTTATGTTTGTGGGTAGGCACAAGTTGTAACCAACGAATCATGTATTCTTTCATGCCAGAGGAAAATCATGCAGGACCAATATTTTTGTAAGGGCTTTTTGCATTACAAGTGGAGCTGGGTGGACGGAAAATATTATGGATGAGAGACTGTGAGAAAAACCCGGCGTTCACATGCATCGTACACATCGATGTATCCCACTTAACAGGCTGTGCACTATGTCCCATAGCTTTGTGATAACTGCTCTACACATCGCTTCAGTGTCAAACAATGATAGGGTTTACACAAAGTTTGAAACAGACGCGCATGACCGGTGGTGATGGAGTAGCCTTGTGGTTAAAGCGTTGGCTCGTCGTGCGGAAGGCCAGGGTTTGATTCTCAGTACGGGTAACCCTTTCGCCATAGTGATATTGCTGAGAATATTAGGAAAAATGGACTCAGTAACTCACGCACTCACGCATACACGCACGCACTCACTCACTCGTAGTCATGAAGTATTGTCGATGATTAACAACTGGTCTAAAACCATTTAACATAGCTTGTGTCTACGGTACAAATGCTTTTTTAAAGAAGACGTCATGCTACACAGGAATTCATTATGTTTGATACTGCATAGAATGATATAAATAATGAAACTTTCCCGCGAAAGAATTATCTGACATCTGTGGCAGTACCTGATGGCAATATTCAGTTGAGTGGAGCGTAACGATTTTGTTTAGAGTACACCAGTATTTTGTTTTGCCAGGACAAATGAATACATGAATATATACGCTAATACATTTACAGATATAATGAAACATTCTAAATCAGATATTGTCACCTGTTGGAAACACATATTATAACATAGGAAGGTCACGAGTTTCGTATAATTCGTATGTAATGAGACCTCGTGTAGTATTCTCTATATATACAGATACATACATACAGACACATACAGAAAGACAGACAGACAGACAGACATACATACAGCGCTAATATCCAGTCTTCAGAAGACTGCTCCAAAGCGCTGCATGAGCTCAGTGTAATGAGTGTACACACCAGTGTTTACTTCTGTACCTCCATTAACGGGGCATGTCAGTTCTAAACGTACATTTGACGAGAACTCGGATCGTGCATAGCGACTCATCCTGACGATGCCTTGCCTACGCAGTCTCTATTGATTACCACACACGAGCCTGTCACATTCGTCTTGAGATACGTGGTCCACGTAAGTAATACATATATTGTCTACCCACATATAGATCAGCACAGCCACCGCCAGGGTTAGAAGGACATACAACGGGACGTCCACGAGGCCCAAGATCTCCATGTTGAAGGGAGTCGTCGCTCTTTCGCAAAGCTGCCAAAACACACAGCAATATCAAGGTTCCACTACACTAAATCAGTATCACTTGCTCGCTGAGCCGGTTCCACTACACTAAATCAGTATCGCTTGCTCGCTGAGCCGGTCCGTATGTAAACAAGTCAAGAGAGACAGAGACATGTGACAGCTGTGATTGGATGAAATAGTGTAAGATGTTTGTTTTTTAAAAGCACATCCAACCAGTAATTAAAACTGACCACAATTTTAAGTATTTAGTGCTGTCATTTTTATCACCATCACTTATGCTTATTGTGTGTACAGATATTTTCCAGTAGGTGACATTTGGTGCGGAACTGGGGTTGATGTTTCGCTTCCTGTGCTCGCAAAACGAGCCGGACAAGTTGGCCAGATATTGTGTTTTATGGTAGTTTAAAGGCCAGAGTGTACCCATGTGTACATGGAATGGCTGTTGATAGCCTGTCTATTTTAAAAAAAATTATAAGGTTACTATAGGAGTCTATGGAAAACATTTGGTGGTGTGTAACCTGTAGGGTTCGAGCACTTTTCAGTAATTGGTATGTGACAAAGCTGTGGTCGTGGGTGAGTGAGTGAGTTGAGTTTAGTTTTACGCCGCACTCAGCAATATTCCAGCTATATGGCGGCGGTCTGTAAAAATCGAGTCTGGACCAGACAATCCAGTGATCAACAGCATGAGCATCAATCTGCGCAATTGGGAACCGAAGGCATGTGTCAACCAAGTCAGCGAGCCTGCCTGTGGTTGTGGAGCAGAGGTCTTCATACTTGGCTCTTTACATACGTCCACGTCCACATCAATGAACAATAGTATGTTTACATATAATTGGTTAATGCTTATATGACTCTTAATTCGGCAAATACGATAATTCAGGACACAGCTAACCTGTATCTCTTTGGATGATGATGTATTTGCTCTACGCTAAAACACATGAAGTGTAAAGTTTTGGATTACATAACTTCTGTACTCAATGTCATCTCCTAATTTGTGTGAAGTATATTTTAAAATCTCATTCCACACAAAGAACATATGCTGTTGATCTCTCTATCGCCTGCAAACACATCTCTCTATCGCACAAGAGGTGCACAACACACACACACACACACACACCCGTCTATCGTCAAAGGGGGATAAACGCTCTCATACATCAAAGAGGTGAAAAACAGCCCTGACCAACCTAGCATCACGGTTAATACCATCCTTGACCTATCCGTGAACAAAGCGAACGTGAATAACGAACGTGAATAACGCCCCTCGTCTCAACAACCTAGATGGGTCCGTCGCCAAGCTGGCGGGCCTACCCTCATCAATGCTCTCGTCGGCACGTGGAGACGATGGCTCTTATCTGTATCATGTAGATGGGAAATAGTGTTTCTAATACAGGAACAAGGCTTTCAGTATGACAGTTGGCAACACTTCCAATATGTCTGGACTGCTTACCCGTTACTGAAACTACTTAAATAAAAATGTCATTGCAACAGAAAACCTAGCTAACCACCTTCAGAAACAACCTCCGTTTGGTGTAACGGGACAATTAGCTGTGAAAATCATGTGAATGTATCACTGAAAACTCGTGCCCCCTCTGCGTCAGTTATCAAGAGGAACTGGCCGTACCGGGATTTGGAACAAGTAACATTTTTGCGTTGACAGTTAAAATGCGTCCTATCCAGTGGCGTATGTACTCGACAACATTTCTCTTTATGCATTATTTGTGTGAAACTTTTCCTTTTTAACGGCTGTAATTCAAATTCATTGCTAAGGTCATCCCGGAGGCGCATTGTTTGTAGTTTGTATGATTTATTAATCAATCTAAACAAAAAATGGATATCAATGCATACAGAATGTGTGTAATGAGAAGAAATTATACATATATTTCAGGAAATAATTAATGTGTTTTATTGAGCTTATAGATATTATTCATTAACATTAATTTGATTAAAACTTAACAATACATCTTGTTTTCATGCAATAAGTCATGGGTGAAAAGGTCAATGTGTATGGATAATTTAGGTTTTGCATTTTAATTGTTTTAACAACTTGATTAAAACATGTATTTCTTGACAACCTGACTCCCATTTCAGTAAATGTATCCTGACAGCCTGAAACCCATTTCCGTCTATGTATCCTGACAACCTGATCCACATTTCAGTGTATGCATCTTGCCAACTTTTTGCACAAGATATAACACAATTAAATGATCACATTGCTGTGTTGGAAGGGTCGCGTCAAGGTAACAATCTATGCACTTCAAAGAAAACTATCGAGAATCAAACTGCCGAGAAGATCACTGGTCAGACACCTGAGGCGCACGTACAATCTCTCACATCTACCATATTCTATGTAGATATCCACCAGTTCCACACAATGAATACCGACATATCGTACCGCTTTACTTTCGTGTGGAAAAATCGTCATCAGGAGGTGTTGATGGGTTCTCTTATGTTCCATATGTTATTTAGATTTCATACTTTCCGGCCGAAATAGCATGTTTCTTTGCTCAGGGATTTACAACTGATGTCAGTATGATGTAATTGCCAGATAGATACGCATACACCATTTCAGTAACTGATTTGAGAGATACTTTAACTGATTTGAGAAATACTTTTACTGATTTTGAGAGATACTTTAACTGATTTGAGAGATACTTTAACTGATTTGAGAGGTACTTAAATGCTTAAACGCTAGGCGACTAAAACCTACATACACTTTCCGCATCAAAAAGGAAATCACTGCTTAGAACAAAATCGATTGTACTATTCTGACTATTACGTGAACATGTGTTTATGAACCACTCTCTGAAACTGTTCTATTTTTGAAAAAAAAAGAAACTATTCGTAGATGTTAAACAAAATACATTATATCTAAAAAACTTCCATTCATTATTAGCAGGCACATCTGATGACTGCTATCCTTCAAATAATTGTCAAACTGGAGCCGTGCCAGCTTGTTCTAAAAGTTCTGTATTTTCTCAACGTAACCTCACCAACTGCTCCCTGCCTAGAACTGGTTCCTCAACAACTAAATTATTTCAATTTTTAGCACTCTCTTTGAAAATGTAGAAGGGTCATGAAATGATCCATGAAAACACCAGCCAGATAATAATTGGAATCAATCAATGACAATATTTTTCCCCTGTCGAATTAGTAAGTCCTAACCTGTGAATAAGGAGATTTTCTAAAAAAAACCACCACCTTAAGCAACTGTTATGAGGGTGTGTTTTTGTTAATTGTGGTGTCACATTAATTAACTTTTAGTTATTATGGGTCACAAAAGTTTAAAGCGCTGAATGTGGATTTGAGTGAGTGAGTGAGTTTGGTTTTACGCCGCTTTAAGCAATATTCCAGAAATATCACGGCGGGGGACACCAGAAATTGGCTTCACACATTGTACCCATGTGGGGATTCGAACCCGGGTCTTCCTGCGTGACGAGCCAACGCTGTAACCACTGGGCTACCCCACTGCCCGAATGTGGATTTGAACTCACACAGTGAGGCTATGTATTTTCACCTGTTAAGAGTAAGCTGAGGAGTTTCCTACCTTGGTTGGATTGGCTTTCCGTCTTCGTTTGGTTCTGGAAGCTATGAGAAGTTGGTGGTGTGGCATGGCTTTGTTAGAACACTCTAGAACTGTACAACAGGTATATAAGGGATGGTTGCTGAGATGCATGACGGGGACGACTTTGGATTTACGCTCATCTGTCTTCCAACATTAACGTTTCAAGGCCTCGTCGACATTGAACAGTTGACAACAAACGTCAATCAGTACATCTTCCAGGATCAAGACTCTGGTCACTATAGACATTTAGATAATATGTTAGTGTTGTGACCCAACTGTATTGTATTAGAAATCTGTACTGCCATTCACTATTTGTTAACGTTCACTGTTTGTATGAATATTATAGATTTGTCTGCGTTTTATCTTGCTGATTTAAAGGGGACTCACGCACCTTTTATCTCAGTAATTTCTAAATCGTGACACAACCGAAGTGTAGCTCGACGCTCTTTATGTTTATCCAGGGAGAATAGGAGACGGGAGTGGTCTCTCCTCGTCAAGCCTCTTAGGGTATGCCTCGACTGGTCACGTGACCAGTTTAGCCAATATGGCTTCAGCTTAATGTTTACGATTGAATCTGATTTATTTTCAAGAGCTGATTACATTCGCTGAGTGTTGTGACAACTGAAAACCTACATGTAGAAGGAAAGTCACCTATTCTGTCACTTCATTTTAAGTCAAATATTTGTTATTAGTGTCAGTATTAGTACAGTACATTTGTAGTAAAGTTTCAAGTCGGCATGTTGTAGCTCACTGGCTTCTATTCTCCATACACAGCGAAGAAAGACTAAATTCTATCGATAAAAAGTTCTTTCACATATTCGTTTAATTTTTAGAAGGGAAATATACCTTTAGTTGAAAGGTGTTTGAAAGCAATTGTGATAGTTTTATAATTTAAAAAAAAATGTGTTAGGGTGTATTTGAGGTGTGTGAAAAATATGACATATCGCCGATCTGATCTGAACCGCCAGTGAAATACTACAGGGCGATGTGTGAGTGTTTCTAGTTATTATTCTAAAAACTTCTTTCACATACACCTTTAATTTTTATGAGGGAATATACCATCAGGTGAAAGGTGTTTGCGAGTAATAGAGATAGTTTCATGATTTTAAAAAAGTTGTTAGGGTGTATTTGAGGTGTTTGTGAAAAATATGACATGTCGCCGATATGTTTTGATGCGTCATTGATGCTTGTGATGCTTGAGTGTTATAGTTCTAAAACTTCTTTCTTTCTTGTTGATCTTACTATTTGACAAAACTGGAAAGGTCTTTACAATGCTTTGTGATAGTTTTAAACCTTCTGTATTTGAGGTGTGTGTGTGACAGATTCAATTAACATTCTGTCAATGTCCAAGCCATTCCACACATGCAGGAAGATATCTGAAGGTTAAATTACTAATGTGAAAATCGTCTCAAAGTAGATTTTAAAAAATTTGACAGCTGATGTTAACACATGTGTTCTAGCGATAGTTTTGTATTCTTTAAAATGTTTGGGGAGGAGTGACCGGGTTTTATCATTTATTCTTTTATTCATTCACATATGTATTTCTTTCTTTTGTTCTTTATTTCTTTCATTAATTCATTCACATATAATTCTTGCTCTTAAGTCTTGCTATCATTAATTCATTCATTCATTCATTGCAAAATTTGGAAGATAAGTTAGAAATTGAAAGAGGCAAGGGGAACTCATAAGCGTTCAACATAAACAGAAAAGCATTGAAACATAGTGGGACATTTTAATTGCGTAACAGATCAATTCAAACATATATCATAATAGCACTGTACACATATGTGTACATATTTAAGGAAACATGCATGATCATATTGACAGTATAGCTTATGCTTGCAAAAAGTATGCCGATAGTTTCCGACTGATATAATAAACTGGCTGAAGTTCTGTTAACCGCAACCAAAGTTGCGCTGGGAACGAACCAAGTCACTGTGTGCGCTGGAGCATGACGAGGCACACACTAAGTAGTAGAAATGGTAGAGAAAGCAAGCGAGTGACCTATCCCTGCTGTAGATTATCCCTGGTTTATCACTACATTGTCTGGTCCAGACTCCTGGCATATAGTTGGGTGTGTTCAATACACTTGTTGTTTAGATGGAATTGACAAAGCGAATAAAAGCGAAAAGGCAATTTCCACATCCAGAACAAATCTCTGCTAAGCGCAAAATCGAGTTTATTCAAAATAAGCATATATAGTTACATGTACGACAAACACGGTAAAAAACCGCAGTTTAAATGTAGCATTGGTATTCAACATGTTTACCCTATCTGGCATTCAGTACACATACAGGGCACTGACACTAGAAGGTGCAAGAATATTTATTCAGAATTCATTTCATTTTCTGTCAAGGTAATAATAATCTTTATTTATTTGAGAGTCCAGCATTTCAAATTTGACATAGGTTTCAACATCTAGGTGATCTATTACATAAGAAAAACAATCTGTTTCTGCTTTGCAGAAGTTTCTCACAGTGCAATAGCACATGTCAATCGCAATCATACGCATGTTTGTCACAGAGTGTACATGTTTTAGAAACAGTATTACGGGATGATATACGAATACAAATCATAAAATGGACATATTAGGAGGAAATGTAATTCATCTTCTATTTTGTTTAAATTGCAAAGTGTATATAAACTATTTTCTTTTTTACATTCATATATCTGCCTTTGTCAATCAACAAATCATGAGAAGAACATCTGAATCGTGCCAGTGCTATTTTAAACTTTTTAACATTAACACAGGATAGATATGACTCAAGGACTATGGCATTTTTAAACAATGAATAATACATGCATTTATTTGATAAGGATATCCTTTCACACCATGTTTGAATATACATATCTTTTAGTCTTGTCGTTAAGGATTGTATGAATAATGTAGGCGATTCGATATATTGTGTATTCCATGTAATTCCAAAATCAACAGAATATAGAAAGTTTTTTACATTAATTGCCCAGGTTTTTTGTCCACTTTTATCATATAACAACATCATATTATAACACTTCTTGCGTTAGCGATTTGAAGACATAGTCAACAGTTTAAGCCAGTATTTAATAACTGTAATGCTTGTAAGAATGTGCATTGGATACCTACCGCTTTCACGATAAATCACTGCGTTGATAATGTTAAGTTTAACTCCGAGGAATTTTTTGCATGCGTAAAAAATTGATTTTTTCAATTTCGTCAATGTTTGTTATTCCCCAAATTCGGACCCATATGATAAAATTGGACTGACTTTGGCAACAAATATTTTACATGCATCGTCCATGACAGGCCACTTGTGAAATAAAGTCCCAAATATTTATAAAAGCCAATACACTCCAGCTTCATACCTTTATTTAACCAGTTTTCCTTTTTAGACAGTTTGCCTCCATTTTTGAATACAACAATTTTCGTTTTTTCTCTATTTACAGTTTATTTCCATTTATCGCAGTAACTGTCTTCAAGTTCATTAATCTGATTCTGTAAGCCATTAATCGTGCTTGAGAACAAAACAATGTCATCTGCAAATAGCAATAGGAAAATATGAACTATATCAGGGTGGAGTCGAATCCCGTGTACACAATTAGTTTCGACTTGTCGTGTTAACTCATTTATGAAAAAGGAAAATAGAAATGGGCTTAGTATACATCCTTGTCTTACACCAAGTTGCAAGTCGAATGTTTCTGAAAAATTATGATTACTTTTAATACAGGCCTTAACATTTTCATACATATTGCATAAAGTTTACTCAATTTACCACTGAGACCGTGGGTATTAAATAGAATCAAAAGCTTTTGACAAATCTACAAATTTTCCCCCTTTAGAGTTTAAATACCTTTGAAAAATACTTTGTCGTATATCCCTGTCTGAAGCCAGCCTGCGCTTCGCTGATCTTATCCATTGATACTAGGTACGTACATCATGATGAACAAACTAGGTATGTACGTCATGTTGAACAGACTAGGTACGTACATCATGATGAACAAACTAGGTACGTACATCATGATGAACAGACTAGGTACGTACATGATGATGAACATACTAGGTACGTGCATCATGATGAACAGACTAGGTACGTGCATCATGATTAACAGACTAGGTACGTACAGCATGATGACCAGGCTAGGTACGCTCATCGTGGCGTAATACGTGACACTTATATTACATTTATCAGTATTTATTTCGTCAAATATCTAGTACGTACATCATGATGAACAGACTAGGTATGTACATCATGATAAACAGACTAGGTACGTGCATCATGATGAGCAGACTAGGTACGTACATCATGATGAACAGACTATGAACAGACTAGGTACGTACATCATGATGAACAGACTAGTTACGTACATCATGATGAACAGACTAGGTACGTTCATCATGATGAACAGACTAGTTACGTATATCATGATGAACAGACTAGGTACGTGCATCATGATGAACAGACTAGGTACGTACATCATGATGAACAGACTAGGTACGTACATCATGATGTACAGACTAGGTACGTGCATCATGATGAACAGACTAGGTACGTGCATCATGATGAACAGACTAGGTACGTGCATCATGATGAACAGACTAGGTACGTGCATCATGATGAACAGACTCGGAACGTACATCATGATGAGCAGATCAGGTACGTACATCATGATCAACAGACTAGGTACGGGCATCGCGATGAACAGACTAGGTACGGGCATCGTGATGAACAGACTCGGTACGTGCATCGTAATGAACAGATTAGGTACGTACATCATGATGAGCAGACCAGGTACGCACATCGTAATGAGAAGACCAGGTACGTACATCGTAATGAACAGACTAGGAACGTACATCATGATGAGCAGACCAGGTACGTACATCGTGATGAACAGACTAGGTACGCTCATAATGATGAGCAGACCAGGTACGTACATCGTGATGAACAGACTAGGTACGTGCATCGTGATGAACAGACTAGGTACGTGCATCGTGATGCACATATAGGTACGTGCATCGTTTTGAACAGACTAGGTACGTACATCGTGATGAACAGACTAGGTACGTACATCATGATGAACATAATAGTTACGTGCATCGTGATGAACAGACTAGGTACGTACATCATGATGAGCAGACCAGGTACGTACATCATGATGAACAGACTAGGTACGGGCATCGTGATGAACAGACTAGGTACGTGCATCGTGATGAACAGATTAGGTATGTACATCATGATGAGAAGACCAGGTACGCACATCGTAATGAGAAGACCAGGTACGTACATCGTAATGAACAGACTAGGAACGTACATCCTAGGTACGTGCATCGTGATGAACAGATTAGGTATGTACATCATGATGAGAAGACCAGGTACGCACATCGTAATGAGAAGACCAGGTACGTACATCGTAATGAACAGAGTAGGAACGTACATCAGGATGAACAGACTAGGTACGTACATCATGATGAGCAGACGAGGTACGTACATCATGATGAACAGACTAGGTACGTACATCGTGATGAACAGACTAGGTACGTACATCATGATGAACAGACTAGGTACGTACATCGTGATGAACAGACTAGGTACGTACATCATGATGAGCAGACCAGGTACGTACATCATGATCAACAGACTAGGTACGTGCATCGTGATGAACAGACTAGGTACGTGCATCGTGATAAACAGACCAGCTTCGTACATTGTGATGAAAAGACAAACTTCGTACATCGTGATGAACAGACCAGGTGCGTACATCGTATGAAATGAACAGACTAGGAACGTACATCATAATGAGCAGACCAGGAACGTACATCGTCATGAACAGAGTAGGTACGTCCATCGTGATGAACAGACTAAGTACATGCATCGTGATGAACAGAGTAGGTACGTGCATCGTGATGAACAGACTATGTACCTGCACCGTGATGAACAGAGTAGGCACGTACATCGAGATGGACAGAGTAGGTACCTGCATCGTGATCAACAGAGTAGGTACATGCAACGTGATGAACAGACTAGGTACGCACATCGAGATGAACAGACTAGGTACTTTAATCGAGATGAACAGACTAGCCAAGTGCATCGTGATGAACAGACTAGGCACGTGCATCGTGATGAACAGAGTAGGTACGTGCATCATGATGAAGTATCTAGGTACTTGCATCGAGATGAACAGAAGAGGTAACTACAGCGTTATGAACAGATTAGGTACGCACATCGTCATGAGCATAATAGGTTACGTGCATCGGGATGAACAGACTATCTACGTGCATCGTGATGAACAGAGTAGGTTGAGTTGAGTTGAGTTGAGTTGGGCTTTACGTCACATCGGCATTATTCAAGCCATATAGTGATGAGAACAAGTTTGCATTAGTAAACATTGTAAGTACATAATCGGAATGAGTTTTATTTCAAAGACATATATTGATTACATTGTCATTTAAAAGCAGAGAAAGTCATAGCATCAAATTTAAAGGCAGGCAATTTGTTAGTCACATTTCATAGTTACAATTTATGGTTGTTACATTTCGCAGTTACAATTTATGATACAGATCAACTTCCTTCAGGTACTTCACTATCAGATGAGCGCTCACGCGGGAGAACAGATCTTTTAGGTTTGTTGCATCATAATGTGAGTCCCTTGCAGACGATAAGTTCACCCATTCAAGCAGAATATGCTTGATGGTGAAAACCTCATCGCAAGAGACACACATGGGGGCTCCATCCCCATCCGTTTTCAGCAGATAGTCATGTGTAAATCGACTGTGGCCAATACGACATCGTCGTAAAGTTACCTCAGCACGTCTTGACTGACAACCCAAGTAGGTATAACCGATTGTTGGCTTCAATTCATGGAGTTTGTTTCTTCCTACTTGAGTGTCCCACCTTTTTTGCATCAGGTCCCGAGTATAGATTTTGATAGTGGGTTTGAAATCACTGTACGGGATTAGCAGTGGAGATAGGGGCTTGTCAAGAGCTGCTTTTGCTGCAGCATCGGCCTTGGTGTTACCTGCTATGCCGACGTGACCCGACAACCAGCAGAGGACGATGTCACATTAGCCAGTAGAAAGGTCGTTGTAAAGTTCTAAGATGACCAGGATGATTGGGTGACTTGAAGTCACATTTTGAAGTGCTTGAAGGCAGGATAATGAATCTGTGAAAACGATGAAGTTTTTGGACTGTTTTTGCTGTTGAATGTAGGTCAAAGCTGAGAAGATAGCTTTGGTTTCAGCGGTGAAAATGGAACTGTTGTCGGGGATCCTAGAGGAGACAGTCTTGGATCCAATGACTGTAGCGCTGGCAACTTGGCCATCGTCCTTGGATCCGTCTGTGAAAATGGATCTATGGGTGTTATACTTCGAACGTAAATGGTTGTATTCCTGTTGGAACACCAAAGGATTTTGGTGAGGGTAAGATCGACCTGTGGTTTCACCATTTGCCATGGTGGTGAGGACAGAAGTCGGTAAGGTGCGATGATGTTGGGATCAATTTTAGCTGCAGATATGTGTGGTTTGATCCTGATTCCAAGTGGTGGAACCAGGCTTGGCAGTTTAGGAAACAAGTTTTGATAGAGCGGGTTGTCGGTCGAATATGAGTCCAAGGAATTTGGCCTCTTCTACTACCTTGATGGGAGTACCATCTAAAGATACGTCTGGATCCTTGTGTGGTTTGTATTTACGACAAAAGTGAATACAATTTGTTTTAGATGTTGAAAACTTAAAACCATTTTCATTGGCCCATTTTTGGGATTTTGTTAAGGCAGAGTTGTAGCTGCCTTTCTGTTGTGTGCATGTTCTTACCACGACATGAAATATTGAAGTCATCCACGTAAAGGGACCCATCAACGCAACTGTTCAGGATGTTAGTGAGGCTGTTAATTTTTATGCTAAAAAGTGTGACAGACAGGATGCTGCCTTGGGGGACGGCCTGATCTTGGTGGAAATAGTCAGACAGTGTGGAACCCACCCGAACTTGAAATTGTCTGTTGTTTAAAAATTTAGATATGAATTGAGGTAGTCTACCCCCTCAATCCAAACTCGTGTAAATCTTTTAGGATACCATGTTTCCACGTTGTATCATATGCTTTTTCTAAGACGAAAAAGATAGATACTGTATGTTGTTTGTTGACAATGGAGTTTTTGATGAATGATTCCAGACGCACCAGATGGTCAGTGGTACTTCGTTGTTTTCGGAAACCACATTGGAGGTCACTGAGGAGATTATTGGTCTCCAAGTACCAGATTAATCGATTGTTGACCATGCGCTCCATGGTTTTGCAAACGCAGCTAGTTAGTGATATAGGACGGTAGTTTGAGGGATTAGTATGATCGCGGCAGGGTTTTGGTATAGGGATGATAATGGCATTGTGCCACGAAGGGGAAAAGTGTCCGGATGTCGAGATGTCATCAAATAGATTTAGTAGTGTTTCCAAGCCTGAGTCAGGGAGGTGTTTCAGAAGCTGATAATGGTGTTTCATCAGCTCCTGCCGCAGTGTCGTGAGCCTGTCCTAGGGCAGTACGTAATTCATGGAGGAAAAACGTTTCGTTGTAATCCTCCCCATTATCAGAGTTAAAACTGACTGATTTCTTTTCTTGTTGTGTTTGGTATTTCTGGAACTGAGGGTTATAATTTGATGAGGCGGAGTGGTTTGCCAAAGTTTCGCCAAGTTTGTTTGCAATTTCAGATTTATTTGTTAGGAGAGAGTCACCATCTTTCAGGTGGTGAACTCCTGATTTTGACCCTTTGCCCTTAATCTTTTGAATCATGTTCCACACCTTTGACATGGGTGTGCGGGAGTTGATTTTTGACACATATTTCCTCCATGACCGGCGTTTAGTTTGTTTGAAGGTACGTTTTGCCCTGGCATTTGTCATTTTAACAGCATTCAGGTTATGAACTGTAGGACTGACTGACTGACTGAGTTTGGTTTTACGCCGCTTTTAGCAATATTCCAGCAACATCATGGCGGGGGACACCAGAAATGGGCTTTACACATTGTACCCATGTGGGGATTCGAACCCGGGTCTTCGGCGTGACGAGCCAACGCTTTAACCATTAGGCTACCCCACCGCCCCTATGCACTGTAGGATGTTGTCGGAAATATTTTTCCGCCTTCTTCCTAGTTTTCCTAGCTTGTTTGCAGTTTGTATCAAACCATGGTTTGCGTATGTGCGGGTTTGCAGAGGACTTAGGAATAGTTTTGTCTCCGATGGCATTTAGGACGTCTGAAAATAGTTCCATGGGGTCAGGAACATTCCTGAAGTTGTCTGGCTTAAGTTTTTCTGAACATAGGGTTTGGAATAAAGGCCAGTTGGCCTTAGTAAAATTCCATCTTGTTGATGGTGGTTCATCCGTGGGGTTGATAGGAGTAAGAATTGTTGGGAAGTGGTCGCTTCCACAAAAGTCGTCATGGACCGACCATTCAAACTCATTTAAAAGATTAGAATCTGTAAGTGATAGATCGAGAGCAGAGTATGATCCAGTGGCAGGATGGAGGTAGGTGTTTGATCCATCGTTGAAGATGCATACATCATTATTGGAGAGAAACTCTTCAAGGACCTTTCCCTTACTATTTGTATCAGTACTCCCCCCTAGGGGGTTATGGCCGTTGAAGTCGCCCATGGTTATGCAGGGCTTTGGGAGTTGATCGTATAAGTTCTGAAGATCTGAAAGGCGAACAGTTGAGGTGGGAGGGAGATAGAGGGAACATAGTGTAAACCCTATGTTCAGAGTCATGCGGACAACAACAGTTTGTAGGTTGGTGTTAAGTGGGACAGGGCTATGGAGGATGCCCTGCCTCACCAGGACAGAAGTGCCTCCTGTAGCTTTTACACCGGGAGGAGAAAAGGGGTGGTAGGAACAGTACCGACGGATGTCAAATTTATCAGTCCTTTTTAGGTAGGTTTCATGGAGACAAAACGCGGATGGTTTGAAGTCTTGAATCAATAACTGTTATTCATTATAATTATTCCTGCAAGTCCTCTGCAATTCCATTGGATCATGTTTTGTGGATTCATGGTGCTTCCACTGGTGACATGTCACGTGAACGTGAGAAAGCGTTTGATGAACTTCTATTGGTGTCTGGAGGAGATGGAGTTACCTCCATATCCAGAGGGCCAAAGGAGTTATGGACCTCGATGGGGACCTCTGGGGGAGAGGTGGCCTTTGGTTTTGTGTTTGGCGGTTGTTCAAGTTGCTTTAGTCTCTCTAGCATCTTTTTTTCCCCTTTTCTGCATGCAGTTTCTGTTTCTGGTTTTGGCATTTGTTCTGGTGTTTGTGATTCAGAGGTTTTGACTTTTGGCGTTGGAGATGGAGTGGCTGAGATGGGCTGAGTTGTGTTGAGTTGAGTTGGCTGAGAAGACATGATCCATGTCAGGTCGGTCGGACATGAGATGGTTGCAGTAGTGATAGAAGGACGGGAGACAGCAGAAGAGTAGGTGATGGTTGAAGGGGCTGCAATTAAACTTGCAACCCTCTTCTTTGCTTCATGAAAGGAGATATTTTCTTTGTGCTTGATCTTTAGGATCTCGGATTCACGTTGCCACACTTGGCAAAACTTGGAAGAGGCCATATGGTTACCACCGCAGTTTGTGCACTTCACTTCCTTAGTACAGTCGTTGCCCTCGTGCTTGTCACCACAGCGACAACAAACAGCAGAGGAACGACAGGACTTGGATCCATGTCCGAACTTTTGGCAGTTGTAGCACCGGAGTGGATTGGGGACATACACCTCCACACCAATGCTACAATAACCAGCTCTAATCGAGTCAGGAATGTTTGCTCGCGCGAATGTGAAGGGATAGGTGTTCGTTGGTTGAACAACACCGTCCTTTTTGAAGGTGAATCGTTTTACAGCTGTGACGGATTGCTGAGAGAGTTCCTAGACAATTTGTTCTTCAGTCATGTCAGACAGGCATCGAGCTCTGTCCCGTACAATGCCTCTACACGAGTTAAGTGTTTTGTGTGCTGAGACAGCGACCTTGATATTGACAAATCCTTGTATTTTGAGGAGATTCAAGGATTGTTGTTTCCGGGTACATTCTATCAGGAGAGAACCAGATCGGAGCTTTGTAACATTGGCAACCTCTCCGCAGATACCAGCGATACCTTTGGAGATTGCAAAAGGATTCAATTGCAAAGGTTGCTTGTCACAAGCCTCAATGATCAGGAAGCGTGGCCAGTAGTCAGGTCGGAGGGGCTACTCGTCAGACGAGGAGTTGTCAGTATCCATGTGTCTTCGTTTTGAACCGGGGTATTGGGAAGCCATGTCGTGAGTAATGTGCTTCGGCATCCCCTCTCCCCACCCACCGTGGAGTGTCAACAAGGACGATCTTATATTGCAGCGGATCTCCAAGCTGCAAACACCAGGGATAAGGGGGTGTTATACTCCAGCGAATTTGACATGAAATGATGTAGCTGCCTACCAGATTAAAGGTCAGGATGGTTCTGTCCATGACAATCAATTGGAGACGTACAGAAATCGGAGGTCAGCATCACCAGATTGGCCCATGAGCCACCGCCTTCTGTGCATGGGTCTGCGAGGCTAATTTGTTTTGGTAGAATATTAGTTAACATTTTGAACATTGCCAAAAGTGTTATGTAATACCAAATTTTGTATAGACATTCCATGCACAGGGCAAGGCCTGACCAGCCGATTGGTAGAATCGGGCCTATTCTACCACCCGTCTAGGCAAAGTTAGGGTCGAAGTGGTGTGTTGGATTATTGAACACTATTGCCGGTTCTGTCATCCTCAACCACCAGACTCCCTTCCTCTGACTACACAGGGATGCAACCCACGGCAAACGGGTTGCCCAATTTGGTCGCCTCTTACGACCAGCAATGGGGTGCTCTGAACCTATTCGACCCCGGGTCCACACGGGGTCGAAGAGCCATTGGCGTTACCCAGCACCCACCACGAGGAGGTTGCTCTTCAAGGGTACGTGGATCGTGATGAACAGACTAGGTACGTCCATCGTGATGAACATTTTAGGTACCTGCATCGAGATGAACAGACCAGGTACCCGTATCGCGATGAACAAACTATGTACGTGCATCGTGATGAACAGACAAGCTTCGTCTGTCGTGATGAATAGACTAGGTACGTGCATCGAGATGAACAGAGTGGGTACGTGCAGCCTGAGGAACAGACTAGGTACGTGCATCGTAATGAACAGACAAGCTTCGTACATCGTGATGAACAGATTAGGTATGTGCATCGTGATGAACAGAGTATGTACGTGCATCGTGATGAACAGACAAGCTTTGTACATAGAGTAGGTATGTACGTCGTGAGGAACAGACTAGGTACGTGCATATTGATGAACAGACAAGCTTCATACATCGTGGTGAACAGACTAGGTATGTGCAGCAGACTAGGTATGTGCATCGTGATGAACAGAGTAGGTACTTGTATCGTGATGAAAAGACTAGGTATTTGAATCGTGATAAACAGACAAGCTTCGTACATCTTGATAAACAGACTAAGTACATGCACTGTCATGAACAGACAAGCTTCGTACATCTTGATAAACAGGCTAGGTACGTGCACCGTCATGAACAGACAAGCTTCGTACATAGTGATGAACAGATAATTCGTACATCGTGATTTACAGACTAGGTATGTGCATGGTGATGAAGGAGACACGCTTCATACATCGTGATGAACAGAGTAGGTACATGCATCGTGATGAACAGACAAGCTTCGGACATCGTGATGAACAGACTAGGTATGTGCACCGTGATGAACAGAGTAGGTACTTGTATCGTGATGAAAAGACTAGGTATTTGCATCGTGATAAACAGACAAGCTTCGTACATCTTGATAAACAGACTAAGTACATGCACTGTCATGAACAGACAAGCTTCGTACATCTTGATAAACAGGCTAGGTACGTGCACCGTCATGAACAGACAAGCTTCGTACATAGTGATGAACAGATAAGCTTCGTACATCGTGATTTACAGACTAGGTATGTGCATGGTGATGAAGGAGACACGCTTCGTACATCGTGATGAACAGAGTAGGTACGTGCATCGTGATGAACAGACAAGCTTCGGACATCGTGATGAAAAGACAAACTTCGTACATCGTGATGAACAGACAAGCTTCGGACATCGTGATGAACAGACTAGGTATGTGCATCGTGATGAACAGACAAGCTTCGGACATCGTGATGAACAGACTAGGTATGTGCACCGTGATGAACAGAGTAGGTACGTGCATCGAGATGAACCGACTAGGTATGCGCATCGAGATGAACAGATTAGGTAAGGACATCGTCATGAACAGACTAGTTTCGTACATCGTGATGAAAATAATAGGTACGTGCATCGAGATCAACAGACTAGGTACGTGCATCGAGATGAACCAACTATGTACGTGCATTGTGATCGACAGAGTAGGTTCGTACATCGTGATGAACAGGCAAGCTTCGTACATTGTGATGAACAGACTAGGTATGTGCATCGTATGAACAGACTAGCTCTATGCATCATGATGAACAGACTAGGCACGCGCATCGAGATGAACCGACTAGGTACGCGCATCGTGATGAACAGACTAGGTACGTGCATCGTGATGAACAAACAAGCTTCGTACATCGTGATGAACAGACTAAGTATGTGCATCGTTATGAACAGACTAGCTCTGTGCATCGTGATGAACAGACTAGGCACGCGCATCAAGATGAACCGACTAGGTACGCGCATCGTGATGAACAGACTAGGTACGTGCATCATGATGAACAGACAAGGTAAGTACATCGTGATGAACAGACCAGGTACGCACATATTGATGAACATAATAGTTACGTGCATCGAGAGGAACAGACTAGGTACACGCATCGTGATGAGCAGACTAGTTACGTGCATCGTGATGAACAAACAAGCTTCATACATCGTGATGAACAGACAAACTTCGTACATCGTGATGAACAGACTAGGTATGTGCATCGTGATGAACAGACTAGGTACGTGCATCATTTTGAATAGAGTAGGCACGCACATTGTGATTAACAGACCAGGAACGCATATAGTGATGAACATAATAAGTATGTGCATCGAGATGAGGAGACTAGGCACGTACATCGTGATGAACAGAGTAGGTACATGCATCGCGATGAACAGACTAGTTACGTGCATCGTGATGAACAAACAAGCTTCGTACATATTGATGAACAGACAAACTTCGTACATCGTGATGAACAGCGAGCTTGATACATTGTGATGAACAGAGTAGTACGTGCATCGAGATGAACCGACTAGGTACGCGCATCGTGATGAACAGACTAGGTACGTGCATCATGATGAACAGACAAGCTTTGTACATTGTGATGAACAGACTTGGTACGTGCATCGTAGTGAACACACTAGGTACGTGTATCGTGAAGAGCAGAGTAGGTACGTGCATCGTGATTAACAGACTAGGTACTTATACTTGAACAGATTAGGTTCGTACACTAAACTGAACAGAGTAGGTATGTGCATCGTGATGAACATAATAGGTTCGTACACTGAACTGAACAGACCAGGTTCGTACACTGCACTGAACAGACAAGATTCAGACATCGTGATGAACTGACTGGATACGTGAATCGTGATGAACAGACTAGGTAAGTACATCGTTATGAACAGACCAGGTACGTGCATCGAGATGAAAAGACCAGGTACGGCATCGTGATGAACAGACTATGTGCATCGTGATGAACAGACTAGTTACGTGCATCATGATGAACAAACAAGCTGTATACATCGTGATGAACAGACAAACTTCGTACATCGTGATGAACAGACAAGCTTCTCACATCGTGATGAACAGGCAAGGTATGTGCATCGGGATGACCAGGCAAGGTACGCGCATCTTGATGAACAGACTAAGTACGTGCATCGTGATGAACAGACTAGTTACGTGCATCATGATGAACAAACAAGCTCCGTACATCGTGATGAACAGACAAGCTTCGTACATCGTGATGAACAGAGTAGGTACACGCATCGTGATGAACAGACTAGGTACGCACATCGTGATGAACAGACTAGGTACTTGCATCGAGATGAACAGACGAGGTACGTGCATCGTGGTCAACAGAGTAGGTCCGTACATCTTGATGAACAGACCTGGTACGCACATCGTGATGAACATAATAGGTACGTGCATCGAGATGAACAGACTAGGTACACGCATCGTGATGAACAGACTAGGTACTTGCATCGAGATGAGCAGACTAGGTACTTGCATCGAGATGAGCAGACTAGGTACTTGCATCGAGATGAGCAGACTAGGCACGTGCATCGTGATGAACAGAGTAGGTACGTGCATCGTGATGAAGTATTTAGGTACTTGCATCGAGAAGAACAGACTAAGTTGTGGATTTACCCTTCTGACAGAACAGAACAAAATACTTGGAAAGCCGAATATGTGTTCACATGGATACAGTGTGTGAAGCATCACAACAATATTACTAAAGGTGACGTAAACACACTTAATTGCGTGAGGAACACAATATTCTTGTCTCTTTAGGCTTAGAAAAACATTCTATGTCATTCTGTTTTTCAGTGCATCCAGATAGTTTTGGGGCGTCATAGCATGTACAATGGCAGTGCTGTCGTTCCTACAAAACGGTTTTGTTTATCAATTAACTGTTTTCTGGGATCAGGATACAACGGACATATGAGTAAGAAATGATATTTGTTGAAATCACAAAACTGACATCAATCCCCCCGACCTGATAAAGAGATCCTGTGAGCTACTTTTGAATCATGCAAGTGCAATTTGTAAGGATTTAGTGATACTTTGAGTAAGAAGTGCTCTCTCCGAAAAAAAAATAAAGAAGGAATAAGTTGATCATTACATTACAACTACAGGGTTTCACGTCAGTGGATATATATATTTGTCTACAACATCAAATATTTGTCATCCTGAATGTTAGGTGAGAAAACGCATACTGTTAAAAGTACGAAACGCCAGAGAATTCTCAGTCTCGATTGTTCCAAACGTCTGAGATCAGATGAGATAATTATATCTGCATGCCTTCGGAGTTTGGATTCCCTGTGCTGACAATGATGCGGATGACAAAATGATAATGATGATGATGATGATGATGATGATGATGATGAATACAAAATGTATACCTGTGTGTCCGGCATACGTTCAAACTTCACAGTTCTCAGAGCATTAACCAACGCTATTTTAACCTCAACCAGAGCCAGACGCATCCCAATACAGATTCTCGGACCGTACCCGAACGTCAAGAAGGACAATGGGTTGGATTTTTCATCATGTCTGAAAAATGTCACAGCAAACACGATACTGAAATCTGTGGGCTGCATAGCATCTTCAGTAATATACTACCCATCAATAGTTTAGACTCATTAGTGTAAATGTAGACACTTACTTCAGTCAACTGTTCTAAACAAGATTTTGCAAAAGTTCCATACTGTTTAAAGGTACTGTTTAACATATGAACTGATGTATTGTAAAACAAATTTGTAACGTTGAAAAGATTATTGTAATGAGTTAAACAAATGATGAATTTCGGTGAAAATTGGCGAATTCTTAACAAAACTTCACTCAAAACGCAGCTGTTCACATGCACGATATTTGCACATGCTTTTCAGCAATTTGGTGCAAGATCCACGTGCAATTCATCTGCATAAGCTTTGCAGTTGGTTCCCCGAGGTTAGTGGGGACATTCATCTTCGATGTAACCACATATATATACATAACATATAGTGAGTGCTTTAAGTGAGTCTAAACTTTTGATGGGTTAATATGATGGGACACAATATGTCTGGAAATGAAAAAGCATAATCTTTAATTATATTTATTTTAACGACATCCTCTTTGCTGACACCATCAGATAAATGAAGTTCTGTATTCAGTGTTTCAGTCTCAGCCTGAACTGAAACAAAGCACACTGAGCTAAGAAAGGGGATCTGTAAAACATCTGACACAAACTGTGAACAGCGTCATTGTGTGTCCGAGCAGGTCACATTGCCAGTGAGAGAATGGATGAGCAACTGCCTGGTTTGTGGAGTCACTACAGCAGTGTCATTAGATACGTTTGATGGGTGGCATACCTTTCAGGTTTGAAGGAGTCGGGATCCTTGAAAAGTTTAGGGTCTCTCGGTAGTGCAATTGTAGGCACGAAGACAGTTTGACCCTCAAAGATTGTCATGCCTTTGATCTGAATATTCTCAGAAGCTCTGCGACTTAATCTGGAATAAACGATCAATTCTGAATATTTTACAATGTGAGCTTCACATGACATACAGTTTTATCATTGGACGAGTGGTCGGTGATATGACCGTGACACATAAGTGAATGAACGACACATTTTGACATCCACACACGATACATGATATTGTCGAAAACACTGCCGAACTGCTGCCGATTTCCTAAGGAAATTCCTGGTAATGGCAAGAACACATACAAAAATGGCGTTTCTTTTCATTTTGACCCAAGAATCTTGAGCTCAACGTTTTCGCATAATGATCTTACATAATTATACTCGTACATGTCACTATGAGCCCGTGGTCGGTTGAAATTGTCTTGACAGCAGTAAGGAAATCGAGGTTGAGTGAAGACCATGAAACAGTGAAGACTAGAAAACACAAATTTCTGATTTGCAACGTATAACATCCATACATTCATTTTCGATTTCAGGACTTTAACTTTGTTTAGAGTTCTCATTATTTTTCATGAAGGTACATTTCGTTTTAGGGGTGACTGTGGGTGTGTGCACCAGTGTCTGCATAGAAAGTACTTCACAAATTGATAATAGTTAATATTATGTATTAATTGCACAATGTTTAGTGATGATTAGTGTAGTTATTAGTGCCTTTAGGGTTGTTACATATACGTCCTTAATAAAT
This sequence comes from Haliotis rubra, assembly GCF_003918875.1. Lineage (NCBI taxonomy): Eukaryota > Metazoa > Mollusca > Gastropoda > Lepetellida > Haliotidae > Haliotis > Haliotis rubra. The sequence goes on from NW_025767070.1 coordinate 49,812, forward strand.
CTAGGGACTGGAGCGACTGGTATTTAGCTTACAATAAGCACTCTATTTTTCTTGACCAAAACCATGCATCATTATCACAGACTACCATACACTGCACACACCAACAAACATAAACGAAGAAAGAAATAAACTGAAAATCTATTTAAACAAAACCGCTTGAAATATAACTGACAATATTGCATTGAAATATGCCTATCACAATGTATCTATCCCTTTTGTGTGTCCCTATGTTAGCGTTTTATCACACAATAACCTGTTTGAAAAAAACTAGATCCATCTCCGACTGACGTCACTGACATTAATGGTCGATGATCAACAAATATCCAATGAAACGACAATGTTTATCCAATAAAACTTTTTTTCACTTTGTCATAAGTGAATGAACGACACATTTTGACATTCACACACGATACATGATATTGTCGGAAACACTGCCGAACTGCTGCAGATTTCCTGAGGAAATCCCTGGTAATGGCAAGAACACAAACAGAAATGGCGTTTCTTTTCATTTTGACCCAAGAATCTTGAGCTCAACGTTTTCGCATAATGATCTTACATAATTATACTCGTACATGTCACTATGAGCCCGTGGTCGGTTGAAATTGTCTTGACAGCAGTAAGGAAATCGAGGTTGAGTGAAGACCTTGAAACAGTGAAGACTAGAAAACACAAATTTCTTATTTGCAACGTATAACATGCATACATTCATTTTCGATTTCAGGACTTTAACTTTGTTTAGAGTTATTATTTTTCATGAAGGTACATTTCGTTTTAGGGATGACTGTGGGTATGTGTAAGGGTGGACATATAAAGAAGAAATGGTACGGACCTTCCTATTGTTTAAGTTACAATATGTACATACCCTTTCAGACTTTGTATCTCAGCTTTGACCTACATTCAACAGCAAAATCAGTCCAAAAACTTCATCGTTCTTACAGATTCATTATCCTGCCTTCAAGCACTTCTAAACGTGACTTCAAGTCACCCAACCATCCTGGACATATTAGAACTTTACAACGACCTTTCTACTGGCCAATATGACATCGTCCTCTGCTGGTTGCCGGGTCACGTCAGCATAGCAGGTAACACTAAGGCCGATGCTGCAGCAAAAGCAGCTCTTGAAAAGCCCCTATCTCCACTGCTAATCCCGTACAGTGATTTCAAACCCACTATCAAAAGCTATGCTCGGGACCTGATGCAAAAAAGGTGGGACACTCAGGTAGGAAGAAACAAACTCCATGAATTGAAGCCAACAATCGGTTATACCTACTTGGGTTGCCTGTCAAGACGTGATGAAGTAATTTTACGTCGATGTCGTATTGGCCACAGTCGATTTACTCATGACTATCTGCTAAAAACGGATGGGGATGGACCCCCCATATGTCTCTCCTGCGATGAGGCTTTCACCGTCAAGCATATTCTGCTCGACTGTGTGGACTTTACATCTGCAAGGGACTCGCATTATCACGAAACCAATCTGAAAGATCTGTTCTCCAGCGTGAGCGCTCATCTGATACTGAATTAATGTTTATAAATCTAATACAGGTTGGAATTAATGGACAGTGATACCCATCTGCGGTAACCATGACGAGACAAGCAGACTGTGGAATAGAATCACTGGGTAATACTGATCTACGATTACAAAGTTCAATGCTGGAGAAATGTTCATATATGTATTAACGTCATGGAAATTGTCTCTATAGTTGCTTCTATTTAGTCAACCTAGTTACCGATTCGTTACCTAACACATTCTGTATCGAGTGGTCTAACGATATAGATAGTCTAACATAGAATGAATAAAATATTTTTAAAAAAAGAAGATAGTCTAACATATGCTATAAACTTTCTAAGTAAAGTACAGACTCTAGTACTTTTGTTGGGTTGAGTCCCATCCGGGATTCGAACCTTCACCCTCAGAGTCAGGCACCTGATCACCAGCACCTAACCCACTCGGCTACCATGGCTTCCACGAAAAATGGAAGTCGGACATCTGGTAATCTAGACCGCGGACTCTGTTTGCCTCTCTGAGAAGTGTATACTGGCACAGCTCCCACGCCTGACTCTGAGGGTATCGGTTCGAATCCCGGATGGGACTCCACCCAACAAAAGTACTAGAATGTGTACTTTACTTAGAAAGTGTAATCACAAATATAGCATATGGTGAATTTCACCACTTTCTAAATGGCATTGTGTATTCATAGTTTTCGGCCGTGACTCTGAGGGTGTGGGGTGGGACTCAACCCCACAAAAGTACTACAATTTGTACTTTACTTAAAAAGTGTAATCAACGATATAACATATATCGTCAACTGACAAAGTGAGCAAATAAATGTTTCACTGTTTTACCAGATATGACTTTGTCATGCTTCCCGGCCACGACACATGACCAAAAAAATATGTAATCTTTCATTACAAATGTTTTATCAGAAATGTCTAAGTTCTGGGTTCAAGAGAAAATGATTTGCACATCATATCAACACAAATTATCAGAAATAGACCATCAGAAAGCGCCAGTGTTCCTAAGTTATATCTTACCTCTCGATTTTCCTTTGAGTCGTTCTGTCGTTGTTTGATCATTTCCAAGATGTTTGCTTGAAAAAAGTGTATGACTCTATTTGGAAATACCCCAACTCCGAATTTCCGGGTAACCCACACCAATGGTGGACAGATACCTGCAAAAGATAACGACGAATGAATTCTGTCTCAATGATTGTGGTCTTGGAAAAATAATTATGTGACAGCTTAGTGTGGGAGGAGACCCCGTAAAGATCAGGGTTTTCAGCAAACCATGCTTGTCGTAAAAGGCGACTGAGGGGATCGGGCGGTCTTGATTGACGTATGTCACCGTTTCCCAACTCTGTATATCGATGCTCATGATGTCAGTCACTGACCTCTCTGGTCCAGACACGAATGTATTTAAACCACCGTCATATAGACAAATGTTTCCAAAAGAACAGAACGGCGTAAAACAACAAATAAAACAATAATGTGGGATACCGAAATATTGATTGGGTCGAATTATAAGCAACAAAACTCTTTCCACAATCGTAAGACATATGTTCTATAAGCCTAACACAGTGTACAATTCTGTCGATATCGTCTGTGCATTATCAAATGGTAAGACTGGAGGTATGGCCTCTTTTTGAATCTTCAATATGTACACAATTTAGACGTGATGGACTTCTACTCAACATATCAGGACGGTTCATCATTGGAAGGCTGGATTGTTTGACTGTCACCCCAATTCTTTTATATGGATGTGAGGTCTGGGGTTTTGAAAATACGTCCTGTTTTGAAAATGTCAACCTACGCTTTCTCAAATATTTAGCATCACTCAGGAAACGTACACCTAACTTTATGTTATATGGCCCAGTTTGGTAGATTCCCACTTGCAAATGTTATTCTAAGATGCCTAGTGGTTAGAACAATCGAAAAAACAAACATTATCAGACAATAAAGGTATAGTTTTTGATGACGTAACAATTGAATGACGTTATCCCGCTGTTCCCCGCTGCCCCCTCGTAGTCACGTGTGTCCATGGTAACGTTTGATCTATCTGTTCTGTAAATCAACATGGCGCATCCCTATCACCTATCGCTTGGCGATGATGTTTCTTTCAACGGAGAACTATGTCGAGTTGTTGAGTTCCATTTACCAGGAAGAAATATGGCGAGGAAGTTCATTATTGAAAACCTGAGAACTGGGTGTCGTAGGAGTGTTTATAAACACGAACTTGACTTCGATGACAGTGACGATGATATGTTACTTAACGTTCCTGAAATTACACCTGCGTTTGATTTACCGGAGCCGAATATACCTGCCGAGGATATAACAACAAGGTTTGCAAGTGCAGACGAGAGCAGGCTACAACAACTGGCTAAAAGTAGGAATGAAAAGTCAACAGAGAACAGCACTAAATGGGCGTTAAAATTATTTAGAGGTACGGACAATTGCGAATATTTCAGTAGCCTATACTTTATATAAACAGTCGGTAACTGAACACCTAAATCATTTTGAAATGATATCATTAAAATAACAATTTGTGTAATTTAATGAAACAATATAGAAATAGAATAGAAACCTATATTTTGACCACTGAAGAGTTTAAAGAGGAAACTTACCTGAAGCGAAGATTTATATTCTGACTTCCCAACCAGTAATATCCAATCATAGAAATGACACAAACACAATATTTTTTCCAGATTGGCTTCAGAGCAACAGTTTGCCCTTGGAATTTGAGATGAGACCCGTTGTTGAACTCAATGGAACCCTCAGACGATTTTACGCAGAAGTTCGAACAAGAAATGGGAAGGAATATTCAAAATCGGCTCTAATGTCAATTCGTGCGGCAATCAATAGACATCTGACATCACCTCCATTTCATCGGCAAATAAACATTATGCAGGACAAAGAGTTCATGTCGTCGAACCATGTGTTTGTAGGTCTGATTAAAGAGATGAAGCGGGCTGGCAAGGATGTTACTCCATGATCCTATTTCATCTGGCGACATTGAGAGTTTATACTCCAGCGGTTCTTTGTTCGATAAGTGCCCTCTCTCACTTGTCAGGAAAGTGTGGTTCGAGGTGACCCTTCATTTTGGGAGGCGTGGCATTGAGGGTCTTCGGGGTCTACGCGGGGACTCGTTTGTTCTGTTACAGGATGACACTGGGGCAGAGTATTTCCAAATGGCCTATAATGAGGCTGACAAAACTCATCATGGGGTAGACAGTAGGGAACAATCCAAAAAGCCTCGTATGTATGAAACTGGTGGTATAAATTGTCCTGTACAAAGTTTGAAATTGTACCTTTCCAAGCGAAACAATTCAGTCAGTGCTTTTTTTCAGCGTCCACTTGCCATTCCAAAATCCGATTGCTGGTTTGCACAATCGGCAATAGGCGAAAACACCCTGAATAAAATGATGTCGACCATATCTAGGGCGGCTGGTTTGTCGCAAACTTACACTAACCACTGTGTACGTGCAACCACGGCGACAAGGCTGTCTGAAGCAGGGGTAGGGGCACTTGGAATCATGTCAGTCACAGGCCACAGGAATGAGCAATCACTTAAAAGCTATATTACCACGCCATCGGTAGCTCAACGAAGGGCATACAGTAACATATTGCAGGGCAACAACAGCGCAATCAATGCTCTTCCGCCATGTTTGTCGAGTGACAACGTTGTTTCATGTCAGGTCACGGAGCCCCGGAGCATTTGCGACGTCGGTCCGAGTAAAATGTCTCTGCCTGGTGCTGTGTCATACAGTTCAACCAGTTCAGTAAGTACCCCTTTTCATGGTGTAAAGCTCCTGGAGTCGGCTAATATTAGCGGGGGTACTTTTTCCTTCAATTTCTATGACAGCAGCAAGCATTAGATCTAGTTGAGTCGGTTTTGAGTGCATCATCATGCTTCCTACCAAAACATTACCCATAATTCAATTTGGAATGTTACGTCACGTGATTATCCATATATGGATAGTGTAGAATGAACTGCATGATCGCACGACATGAGTGTTTGAAATTAAAATGTTTATAAAAACAGCGGTGTTTGTGTTTAATATTTTTGGAGGAAAAAGGGAAAAACTAACAAGAAAATAAAATCCCGTATTAAATCAATGACAAAATTCAATCGCAAAAATAAATCTATCGAATTTAAACAAAAAAAAGATGTTTTTACCGTAGGGGTGGGTTCTATGAATGGAAAAGCGGTCAGTTGGCCCTGTTCATGGATTAATAATATACGATCCGAACAATAATTATTGCTTTTCAAGATAATTAAAATCAGGAAGATACCAGTAAATGTCATTTAGCATCTTAGAAAAGATGTAAAGTTCGCTCTACCCCAATGTGTTTTGTAATAAAGTATAGTTTTGCCCTGAACTATTATAACATCAAAGCACTCGGACTACCGTCCTCGTGCTTTAATTATAATAGTTCAGGGCAAAACTATACTTTATTACAAAACACATTGGGGTAGAGCGAACTTTATTTCTTAATTAAAAGCAGAATGTCAAGTCTGTTTTTGACAATCGTCAAAATTGTGCTTCTTAATATATAAATTGATATTCAACGATTATGTATTTGGCAAATGTGAACATAAATGGATAATCTACCTTAAGAGAATTTTCGACGATCTTAGATTCAGTTTTATCTGGAAATCCCAAAATATTTTACGAATATTTTGGTTTAAACGCTTATCAAAAGCGGATTAAAAGATATTCATCAGCAAACGTGGACGTCTAAAGCAACCACTAATAAATTGTGAAAAACCATGTTTCAATTTTGAACAATACCTAAATATTCTGCATTACAATAACTTCCAACCATTTTCTTCCAGTCGAGTAAGGTAGATGGCGACGAGGCCCAGTAAATGATAAAAAGTGTACTCTGTGTGACTTGATATTGGTGTTATAACTGGTTGCATAAATTGTGGCAATGTTTGATATGTCACCTATCCATTACCTCGTGTTAAAAATAGACATCATTATAGGTGCATATCCACTACCTCGCGTTTAAAATAGATACTGTTATAATGCATACCCCATACCGTCGTGTTGAAAACATATATTGATGTAATTCCATATTCCATACCCTCGTGTTAAAAACTAGATAGTGTTGTAAGTGTATACCCATACCCTCGTGTTAAAGAACAGGTGTTGATTTAAGTACATATTCCATATCCTCGTGTTAACACAAATATCGCTATCAGTGCATAGCCCATACTTCCGCAGTAACAACAAATATCCCATACCTCCGTGTTAACAACAGATATCCCATACCTCCGTGTTAACAACAGATATCCCGTACCTACGTGTTAACAACATATATCGTTGTAAGTGCATACCCCATGCCTTCCTGTTAAAAACAGATATATTCGCCCACTGCCCAAAATTCAAACAAGAGAATTTTTAAGCAAGGTCATTGAATGAAAAGAAATTTCTGTAAGAAGTATGTAACTTACGTGCTAGTATTGCGAGTAGTCTTCCTGGATTTGACTTTGTAAACATAATCTTAGCATTAGTGACAAATGCATTGTTCAAATCGTTCTGAGAATCGACTTTGATACCAAAGGCAGTCCGTGAAATCACGTCCATGGTGTAAGCTCCAAAGTAGCTGAAAAATATTGCAACAGATTTATGTTTTTGAACGAGAAAAATACAAGATCGCACAGCACCAAGTTAACATTATAAACTGCCAAGTCCATGTTCTGCAACAAGTACTTAGAGTTTAACAACGGGGATGGAATAGCGTACAAAATTTTAAGATGAAATTGGATGTTTTAATCGTTTGTACAGGTGTTCACATTAAGAAAGAAACATGTACAAGAAAATCGTAAATACAAAGGCTTAAAATATTAAAAGCATTTGTGCTTGAAAATGTGATAATCGAGGGCAAACATATCTATTCCTTCGCATTTTGTCGAACATATAGTACAGTTGACATGTCAACAAGATACTTACTCTTTCACGATCACACCTTCCTTTTTCCCAATGACTTTAGAGAAGTTAGTTGTGAGGTCTTTGAGCAATCGTGGATGGCAGTGCACATCTAGAATCCAAAGTGATAACCCAAATACCAACAGACTGGTCGTAGTATTGTAAAACCGGCATACATAGAAGCATTAAATGAGACAGACACAGACATGCCTGCATGAAAATGGTAGATATAATACATCTAATGACAAAAGGACAGATCTGCATCAGATACGTGACAGTATAGTGTTACATGTTTTTTCTTTGAGTGGCATTTAGAAGTTGGTGATAAACAACGAGGAGAGTTCTGTGGATATACAACTATATATTAATATGAGCGACGTTTCAGTGTATCTACTAACCCTGTTATCAAGCGACTGATGCACAATACTGCAGGCAAGGCTACGAGGGGCGTTTAATAAGTTTTGCAACTTGGGCATTTGTGTTTACACAAACAATGTCGACTTTTGGCAGGTGTGACACTAGTCATAGCACCAGCGCGTGTTTCAGACGCAACAAAAAATTAGATATGATAGCTTCATTCACCTAAAGGTGGTCACAATTGTGGATTCTCTTAAACATGAACAATAAGCTGTATAAAGTTCCTTACCAAGGAGGGAAAAAGGCAGAAGAAATACATGATCGCATGTGTAAAGTGATGGGTAAAGATGATCCTGACCATTCCATAGTTTGCCGTTGGTCTCTACAGTTTAAAATGGGCACGGAGTCCATAGACGATGACCCAAGGTCACGTAGGCCTTCAGATGCCACCCAATCGGTAACTATAGCCGCTATTGAAAGGAAATAATTGTCTGACTGACGAATAAATATGCCTGAACTTTCTAGGGAATTCAAATATCAGGTGGAACTGTTCAAACCATTATTCAATAGCATCTTCGTATGTCCAAGGTATCTGCAAGATGGGTATCTAGAAACCTCCAAGCTCAAGTTCGCCATCAGAGAGCTGACAGTTGTCGATAGCTCCTGGATCTCTATACTGCTGATGAAGCCGGATTTCGTTCTCGTCTAGTGACAGGTGATGAGACATGGATCCACCACTGGACTGGGGCCCAGAAACTAAATTGGTATCCATGCAATGAAAGCATGCCATTTCTCCGCCTCTAAAGTTACGCACTCAACCATCGACTGGCAAGGTAATGTTCACCAAATTTGGGGTTGCAAGAGGCATATTACTGATTGATTATTTGCCACCGAAAATTACAAATACATGTACAGTAGAAAGCTAATTTAATTTACTAAAAGATTTGTGAAATGTTAACACGTAATGTTCTACTTTTTCAAGACAACGCTTCGGTTTCACAATTCGACAATTGCACAGGGCACCATACGTGATTGACACCAAGAGGCTCCGACCGGCCATAAACAGAGACCAAGGACATTACATCCCCACATCCTCTCAGAAATTTTGAGTTTTCACTGGTTTATTCAATTATTTTCAACCTGTATTTTGGATACACAACTGCATTGGGATTCCTAAAACCAGACGTTATGATGAAAATTGTGAAATTTCATTCAGAATGTTGACTTTGTGGCATTTTGCAATTGTGATATGTGAAATTGATATCCACTCTGTGGATTTCTCAAAGAGGGCTATTCACATCGAACCGCAAGCCAGGACGGTGATTGAGACCTGGTTGTGCCATTCTGGAGATGAGTCGAAAATAAAGGAAATGACACCAAAAGGATACAAAATCAAATGCTCCCCGCCCAATTAAACGAGGTGGTGGTTTAGCCATTTTGTTTAAAGACGGCTTGCAAGTGAATCTAGTTCATTAACAATCTTTTTCATCATTTGAACTAATGACATGTATTTTCTCCTCACATCAGAAATCACTTAAGGTTGTATGCATTTACAGACCACCTCCATCACGTGGTAATAAAAGTATCAGACTCAGATTTCTGCACGGAATTTGCCGATCTGCTCAGCATCCTCGACAGGACAGGAGATCATACAGTCATATTAGGTGACTTCAATATTCACTATGACAACGCCGAAAACTCATTGACCAAGAACGTATTAGAACTCCTTTACGTTCATGGATATGATCAGCATGTCACATCAACCACGGACAGATCCGGTCATGTGATAGATTTGGTTCTGTCTGCGAACAATACTGTTCAAGACGTGGAAGTAACTGATCACAAAATTTCAGATGATTTTCTTCTGAAATTTACCCTTCAATTCAATAAGCCCACATCAGCAGCCGGAACAGTGAATATTCGACACTTCAAATCTGCTGACATAAACTCTTTTTCAAATGATTTCTCGAAAGCGTTGAAGATACGACCACCCCGGACGATGTAAACACCTTGGTCAGCGAGTTGTTGTTGATAAACATGCTCCTGTCACGACCAGAGTTCGGGACCAAGGATAATATCCCAATGGCACACGGCAGAGATTAGGGAAGCCAAAAGCATACGGATTGCAGCAGAAAGCCAGTGGAGGAATTCCCCCAGCTGGAGATTCAGAGACAAATCTTCAAAGCTTGCAGGCAATCTGTGAGAAATCTCATCCCCTCTACACAGGCACCAAGTTTAGCTCATTCCGGGTTGTAGCAGAACATGAAGTCCGTAAAACCATCCTGGGGGCCAAGCCGATCCGGTACCCACCAAGTTCATATTGAAGGTCCTGGCCGGATGTTCTCCTACCCACCACCACATACATAATCAATGTCAGTATATCCACGGGTGTTGTGCCGGATTACTTTTAAAAAGCAATGTCAAACTGAAAAAGTCACATTTAGATCCACACCTACTCAAGAACTACCGGCCAGTCTCCAACCTATCGTTCATCTCCAAAATCCTAGAGAAGATAGTAAAGAGACAGTACGACCTGACCTCAAATGATCTACTTCACAAGTAGCAGTCTGCATACAGATAGGCCAACATTAAGGAAAAAGCATTGAACTGTGTGATGAATAGTGTACACATGTTGTTGACAGAGTGGTTATTGCTATGCTGGTATTGGTAGACTTGTCATCTGCTTTTCATACCATAGATCACAGCATAATACTGCTCGTCTCGAGAACACCTTCAGGGACAGTGCTTCAGTGGTTTGGGTCGTACTTCACAAACAGGTCACAGGCAGTCCTAATTAGGAATGAGATGTCTGCTCCAGGTATCTTGTTCTGTGGAGTGCCGCAAGGATCAGTGTTGCGGACAATGCTTATTACCCGTTATACAACACCTCGAAGAACACCAGATACCTCATCACTTCAATGCAGGTGACTCGCAAGTACAGAACAACTTTAAACCAACACCCGATAGTCAATCTGAAGCTAAACATGCAAGGAAACAGTGCATTGCTGGTGTCAGTACATGGGTGGAAAAGAATAAGCTGAAACTGAATTCAGACAAAACGGAGGAAATTCCAATCGGGCCTCCATCCAGATTACGGAAGTGTATTTTGGATCATCAGTGTATTTATTTAGCAGACATCACCTTCCAGCCATCTGACGAGAACCATGGTGTGTACCTTGACTCCTCGCTATCCACCTGAGGAACATCAGTGCCGTCAGACATTTCCTGACGAGAGACGCAGCTGCCTCCCTTGTGAGATCTCTGATATTCTCTCGAATAGATTACTATGCAATCACCAATCAACAGATGAGACGTCCGCAGCACATTCAGAACTATGCGGTCAGATTGGTCACGAGCATAAAGGCACACATAACACCAGTGCTCAACTCGCTTCACTGGCTCCGTATTCCTGGGCGATTCGTGTTGAAAACACTCTCGCTCAGTTACTGCCTATCTCAGTGATCTGACTGTCCCATACTGCATTTGAAGAACTCTGCGCTCTCGTAAACAGCTCATCCGGGTGCATGCCACCAACCCGAAAACTTTCGGCTGCAGATCCCTTCTCTGTCTCAGCAGCCACTCTGTGGAACTCTCTGCCCGAATCACTCAAAGTTGAGTCCATCTCTGGAGACTTTGAAATCCAGCCTTAAAACTCAATTTTTCAAGCAGTATTCCTAAAAAAGCTCATACCCATTGTGAAGAACTCAACTGCCTCTGATACCGTCGTCTGAGGCTATGCGTTTTGAGCATACCTTCCTGGCGTGTGGACAGCGCAATATAAATGTCATTATTGTTGTTATGCAGTATTGCCTGCAGTATTGTACATCACTTGCTTGATAACGGTGTTAGTAGCTTCACCGAAACGTCGCTCATATTAATAATAAGAAGTTGTATATCCAAAGAATTCTCCTCGTTGTCACATGTTCGTTTAGTCGTCAATCCAGTAAAACAAAGCCAAAGAGTCTGACAAATAAGATTAAATACGTATCCTCTTACAACAAGCAAAGAGTGCCGGGAAGGTTTTCAAATCCGGAATCTCTACGTGGGATATCTACCCAACAGTAAGGACTACAGTGTCTCACCTTCCTCAGTTTGCCGCTGCTGAAGCTCGGTTTTATGATGCTTCTTACCCTCCGCCAGTACTCATCGTCCAAGAAAAACACACTTATATTTAATGGGTAGGGCACGAGTGAGATTTTCTGGAACATATTGAACAGTAAGGTTTATAAAAGGCATGCATGTAACTTTCAGTGATAATATTCTCACCATCATGGTGCATTTGAATATCTGTTTTACAACGACGTGCATTCGGGGAGATAATTTTCGTACTAGTCCTTTCCAATAATAACGTAATCTGCTTTGCAACAATGTCATGGGTGAGATACTTGGAAGTATTGTTTACCCTCCTGTTTCTGAAAGTGTTGAAGCTCTTGACAAACACCTCCTTCAGAATGTCCAGATCCGATATAACATAGGCTGGCGTTCTTCCCATAAATATCCTTAGGTCAAGAAACAACACGGTATGAGAAATAGAGAACACTACACTCATGACATTACATTACCTGCATAAAATTGACTAAATAGCGTACTTTTGTTGTTTTTTATGCTTTCAACCCGAAAACGGTTTCATAAAGATGTTGCGGAAGAAGTTTGCAGAGCACTAACCTTTGTACTTCTTTTGACATTCCTGAATATGCGCAATTGAATATAGTTCTTATCTGTTTTACTTAATAAAAAAAGATAAAACATGTGGTAACGCTTTACATTTTAATAACATCAATTCTAAGATGCTTTGCTAAAAGATCAAAGGCGCCGACAGTACTTTTTCAGGCGATAAAGTAGACTTTTTGCATGACGTAAACACGCCATTCTCGTCTGCCCCCTCGTTATTAACTGACTGAGTTTAGTTTTACGCCGCTTTTAGCAATATTCCAGCAATATCACGGCGGGGGACACCAGAAATGGGCTTAACACATTGTGCCCATGTGGGGAATCGAACCGGGTCTTCGGCGTGACGAGCCAACGCTTTAACCACTAGGCTACCCTGGTAGTAGAAATGCGACGTTCATATTGCCCCATTTTGTTTACAATAATCACAAATGTATTAAAATAATTTAGAGAAGATATTTAACCGGAACGTAAACAGTTTATGAAACTGTTTATCATTTGTTTTTCTGGTACCGTGCGTCTTAGCGTAGGGGGCACACACGTCAGTAGAACAGCGCGTCCGTTAGCCCTTGGCGAAGATTGTTAATTAAGCTCACCGAAACCGTAATTTTTCTGTTTGCTTTCTGCCTTAGATCAATCGTAATTAACCCTAGAAAGTATTACATCTGCCATCTAAGAAAGGAAATACAGTTCGGTCTATCACCATGTGTTGTGTAATAAAGTACACTTTTGCCCTGCACTATTTTAGTTGATGCAGTAAAAGTTGTAGAATGAATGAATTCCAGTCATTCCAGCCTAATTGACTCACTTGTGTTTACGCATTCACCAAAAATAAAATATCTAATATTAATAAAATGACATTTATTTCTTGGAAACAAACATCCAACCTATTCAAAACAAAAAATCACTCACAAGATATTTTAGGTTTTCGAGATACACCACCCCCAAATGTACCTTCTTATACTTCTGTTACGGAGGTGAGAATTATTATATACTTCAGATTTAATCTCTCCCTTTTATGATAAGCCAGTTACGTATTTGTCAAATTAAAGAGGAATATGTATTCTTTTGAAGCACAATAGACTTTGTTTACCTCGAGCTTTTATACTCAGCAGCAAAATAAACGTCAGTACGAATTCAAAATCAGATAGGCACTGTAATCAAATCATTACAGAAATGGACATAACAAGCCGATCAAAAACATTTTTTTGTGTACAATATCTTGACACATCAATGAATAACTCATTCCAAGAAAGTACGTGAACGTTTGCAGTCCATTCAGACTCTTGACTTCAGTATCTAGTGTGACCACCACGAGCGGCTATAACTGCAGCACAGCGTCTATGCATGGAGTGCACTAATCGATTGATGAAGGCCATTGGCACCTTAAACCACACTCTGAGAAAGGCCTGGCGCAATAAATCGGCTGTGTTCGGCCTTGGTATGACATTATTCAGTTTCCTCTGAATTTCATCCAAAAGATGTTCAACTGGGTTGTAATCAGGACACCGTTCTGCTGTAGGAAGTCCTGTGTAGCTCTGGCAGTCTGGGCCCGGGCGTTATCATGCTGGAAAATGTTGTTCTGGTGACGTGCGAAATGTGGTATGACGTGGGGTCGGAGAGCTTGGTCGAGGTAGCGCACCGCTGTGATACCGCCTCCTCTCCCTGGACCAAGGTTCTGGAGCACCACAGTACCCACTCTCTGGTTCAGGTCTATTCCACCTCATACCATGATGCTTGCACCTCCCCCATGAGTCGCTTTCCATAACACATTGGTCAGAGTAAAGCTGGCCACGTCGTCGCCATATTCTTGTTCTGCCATCTGCAGTTGATCTGTGATCTGTGAACAGAACAGTTCTCCATTGCCTGTATCGCTAGTTTTGGTGTTGTAGGGCAAACTGTAGAAGTTCACGCCGATGACGAGGGGTGAGTATAGGTCCACGTTACGGTCTACGGCAAAGGAGCTTCCCGCTGTTAAGACGTCGGCGTACTGTATCAGTACTAATTGGTCTTCCGTGTGTTCCCATTGTCTGGCGTGCCGTTTCGGATGCCTGCATGAAGAGATTCTGTACATGATGTCGCACAACACGGCGGTCTTATCGTCTTGTGGTCACCCTTGGTCTGCCAGTACGGGGACGATCATTTCTGCTGTTGGTGGCCCGGAAACGTTGCTGCAGCCTGTAGATGGTCCGAACGTTGACCTGGATGTGATTGGCAACGGCTTGTGCAGTGTGGCCAGCTTCAAGTATTCTAGCGCCTGGTTCCTCTGAGCTGTCGTGAGCAGGGACATCCTGCTGACGTTGTAATGTGAATGTTTCAACCAGGTTTGGGGTTGCATTTTATGGGGCTGGTCCTTGTGAACAGCACGTGCAGCATGAGTTGCATGAAAAACATGGCGAACACCAAACCATCTCCGAGATCAGGTTGCGTTTTTGAGACCGATTTCCTGGGTTCCATTCTGAGTTTGGGAAGGAATGTCTTTGCTCAGGTAAAGTTGGAGATGTTGTCAAAAATATACAAACAAAGCATTAAATGAGTTTACAATTATCCGTTTCTGCGAAGGAAAATTCCAAACTGACGTTTCTTTTGCTGCTTAGTATATAATCAGATACTGTTAAGGGAAAACATTCGTATCTGATGAAAAACTTACACGGAAATTAAATATTTCATTCCAAATATGTTTATATAAAACATACATCATAATCAGTGAAAACAATAACTTTATCAAGATTTCACATGTTTGAACTTTAAGAATACCACAGTTTACTTAAGTGAAAAACAAACGGCATGATCAGTAATGCCAAATTTACATAGGTGTCTCCCTGTTACGGAAGTTATAATTTGACATGAAGTTCTCAAATATAAGCATAAACATGAAACAATGCCATCACTATCAATGTAATAATTCAGAAAAGGCAATATCACGGTAATTCTAAAAGCTACAAAGCAATATATGCTGTAACTTGCAACACGTTACGGAGGTTACACTAGAATTTGAACTTGAAACATATATTAAATTTGTCTGTTTTATCAAAACCAGACAAACGTAACATCCATCATGTTTCCATAGAGCACGTGAAGCACGTGAGGAACCCTGTGAAACAATGTCCGCTTTGCTATATAGATTATCGTCACGGAAGTTATGGAGGTTAGGATTTTTTTTCATCACTGACATCTAATTACAAAACCTGTCATCATGCGCATTTCAGTTTAAGATTTTAAATCCTCTTTCATCAATTATTTATTGAGTAATTTCAGTCTTTGTTAAATGAATGTTTACAGGAAGATATACATGTTATGGAGGTTAGGTCCTTAAGTGCGACATTCACAAAATCCAGTTCTAACGCGATGCTAAAGATATATAATTTGTTATGTTGAGATTAACGCTAATAATATATATTCAGTGACTATTTCTTAACCCTTCGAAATGAAAAATGCAATTATTTCTGGATGTATGTTGAAGTCACTCGTGATCATTAAAACTTTACGTAGGTTAGACGAGTTTAGGGCGACATGAAAACATCCAGAAAAATTTGAGTATGGATTTGGTACACTGTGGTTGAACCTTTTCTAGAAGAAATTTGATATATTTATCTCCAAGAAATAACATTAATTTTTGACAGTTCCAGCAACAGCATTGCATCACACCTTATTTAAATATAGAAATTTACTGGCGACATTGCATTTTTAGTGTCTTGAACTTATTACGACTAGTGTCTGGCACCGATACCAAACAGTAGTGAAACAGTTGGTTTTTGTTTTCTAGTCAGCCTTGCCTAAACAAAGGTTAAAGTCCCCCAAAACCATTTTCTTGCTTATTTTTAAATGCCTATTACCGTCTGTATGTTGGAGACATGGATAAAACGTAATATTACATTCAAAATGAAATCAGGTGCAGAGTGCATTGCTTTTTCAAAATATATTGGATAACTCTTTGCCATTCCAAAAATCTCAACTTTAACAATGTGACATTTGTGACAGTAACATCTTGACCGAGGGAGAGAGTGGTGTGTTATGCAACAGTTATTTCATGCCGCGCCGCAACTAATTAAATATGGACCAGGTGAATCAACGACCAGAAACGACACCCGAGCAAGATGTCACATAATCTGTGATGCTACTAAGCCAGACAATCAGATCCATTTTAGTCACATTGCAACAATCATAGGTTCCTCCATGAAGACTAATCCCACCCGAGAATCCATACTGGTAGTGATGGTGGAAAGACATGTGTCTACCTTCAGGAACAAGTAACTGATAACAGAAGTAGACGAGACCAAGACATAAAACTTCAGATACATTATCTAGTAAATGTAACATTGCTACAGAAACGGGCCAAATTCTGGAAAACGATTATAAGACTGTGAGTGAGATAAAATGTTACGTTTCACCGGCATATATTTTTTAAAGCATTACTTACAAATTTAGAATGTCATAATGCCAAGTTTATAAACAGGCAACACACTATGTAAACGACAATAATAGTCATATGTCGTTTGTGTATTACCTGATCTCTGAGATCCCTCAGTATGGCGTGTCAACGACCTTGAGTGAATACAGGCACTGTTGTGTTGGTTTGTATCCCAGATCCCATGTTACCCACATTGTAAATCTGAGGTCTGCATTACCCACATTGTAAATCTGTGGTCTGCATTACCCACATTGTAAATCTGAGGTCTGCATTACGTCGTTAGCATCTTAATTACTTCCAAAGGACCGCTAAAACCAATGATTCAACGCCAAGGGTTTCTCATTCATAAACAAATGGGATGAAAAAGGTTTCTGCATAACTAAACCAGTAGCTTCCAGCATTATTCCCGTTTGCCATACATACAATGTCAAGAACAGAGGGTGTTGATCCTGGTGTCCAGATCATCCAGAGTAAGTGTATGAGATGCACCTACCCATATACATTTCCGTACTTTCGGTTCCATTCTTTGAATTTGTGGAAGAAAGACTGTAAGTAGATAACATAGGTTTCTGCATTCTTCGTCATTTCTAAAACATGGCAACACAGACTGCAGCTCGTCCGGATAAATAATATATACTGAACCGCAAAAGAAATGTCGCACTGATAAGGGTTTCTTAAAGCACACACTTTAATTCACTATAATTAACAATCAAATAGGAGGACTGAGTTAAAACTTGTCAATTATGGTTAACACATTTTCTGGAATCACATTTAGAGTTCACACAAACAAATCACAAAAAACTGGTACCATTAAGATACCCCAAAGTCACTATCGTGTGTGGCCGCTATGGGCATCGATGAAACCGTTGCATCGTCTGTACATGGAATGAATTAGCCGGTCGATGAAGGCCATAGGCACTTGGGTCCATACTCTGCGAAATGGCTGATCGAGTCCAGCCGCAGTTGTCAGCCTTGGTTGGCGGCCATTCAGTCTGCTTTAAATTTCGTACCAAAGGTGATCTACTGGACTTAAATTCGGACTGAGTGCGGGCTATTGTAAGGTTTGGATGCCATGTTGTCTTAGGAAGTCCAATGTTGCTGTGGCAGTGTGGGCACGACTGTTGTCTTGCTGGAAGATGTGATTTCTGTAACGTCCAAAATGAGGTACAACGTGGGGTTTTATGATTTTATCAATATAGCGAGCAGCCGTCATGTCATTTCCTCATCCTGGACCAAGATTCTAGAACACCACGGTGTCAACTAACTGTTCAGACCGATTGCACCCCACACTATGATGCTTGGACCACCCCAGTCTCTTTCAACTCAATAGACGCATTGGAAAACATTTCACCACGCCCTCGCCATACTCTCACTCTGCCATCGACTGTCGAAACACAATATTTGGTGGAGTCTGTTTTGAGTCAGAAGTGGTCTGGCGTGCTGTTTCCGTCGCTCTGGGGAAGCAGTGCTCCAGATTGATGCGCACAGCCCGTCATTCTTGACGTTGTGATGTTAGTGAAGGTCGCCAACTGCGTTGACGGTCTTGAATGCTCTTAGTGACCTGATACCACTCCTGCTGTCCTAACATAAACATTAAAATGGTTGGCTACCCTCCGTGCAGTCTGGACAACTTGCAATTGTCCCACGACTTCGTTCCTTCTGATCTCTCGTAAGACGTGGCATGATGGTTGTGTCAAAACAAAAATGATTTCAGGCGAGCTTGGGACCCGCTTTCATTGGTAGGGTTGTCATGACATGCACGTGCATTTTCATTTTCACGAATGTCATACGGAACCTTTTACCATGTCTGCCTTTTTCGGTAATAACTGTCAATTTGGATTGAAAAGCAGGTTAAGAAAACGATACAAACATTATAAAAACACCACCTTTGAAAGAACAAAATTTTGCATTTGGTTTTGCAAAGCGACATTTCTTTTGTGGTTCAGTATATTTTACATTTCATAACAGCAACACTTATTGATACTAATGTTGTTAAAATTACTTTAACATTACAATTAGTTCAGTTTTTTCTTTATCCATGAATGTATGTATATTTCTTATTTTACTGACTTGTGACACGTAAATAATATATTGATGCCCGTCTAAAGTCAACAGTTAAATGTCAGTAAGATGAATGTCGGAACGGATGTTGTTTTCAGGACTGAAATACATGTTCACCATAACAATGAGGATTGTGGAATAAATATGAACATGTAACTACTGTCCATAATGTCACTCGGTCTACGAGTAAACATATTTTATCAATTTTAAAGAACTTATGAATTTTGCACTTTGCACATACAGGCACAGCCTTGTTAAAGCCATGACATTCATATACACCGGACTTGACGTACAAGTATGATTTCCCAAACGTGAAATCTTCTGTTTTGCTTCTTTTTATATTATACACACAAATATCGTCCTTCTTCCTTTCTTAACGTCTGGTCATTCATTTTAAAAAATTCATATATATATGTACATGTATATATATATACATATATGATCATAAATCAATCTGATCGCCGATGTTATACAAATATTTAACTGAACCTACAGATGAGAAGGCACTTCCGAAAACAGGATAGGGTGTTGGTCCACCGATGCCCTGTTTCTTGAAGTAATTGAAGTTCCACGTTCCATGTCTGAAAAATATGCATCATTGTATTTCACGAGGCCCAGCTGTGAAAGGTTCTTTAGTGTTTGGAAACATTGGTGATGTCGACATGGGCACTTTACGATTGCATCCACGAATCAAGGCACACTAACACTTTAGACGAACTGTTAAAATGGCATGCATTTCTACACTCTTAAAAGAATACATAGGTGATTTTGAGAATATTGGACTCATGTAACTGAGGCAAAAACAATACAAATATACAATTTCCACACGAGCAAGTTACAATTGTATTGTGCGAGTCTTCAGGGAGACTCGTAACGATTGTGTCTACAATTCAAGGTACATTCACACTTTAGACAAACTGATAAATGACACGCATTTCTAAGGCAGTGTATTAGTACTACGTTCTATTTAATCAGTGTGGATGCTAATTTCTCTACGCACATTATCTCTGTGTCTAAGGAGAGTAAAGGCTAGTGAACCTTTATTCCTGCTTTATTCAGTCTGTATTGATTACCGCACATGCAACCTGTCACATTCGTCTTGAGCTAAGTGGTCCACCTAAAGTAATACATGTATTGTCTACTCACATATAGATCAGCACAGCCACCGCCACGGCTAGAAGGACGTACAACGGGACGTCCACGAGGCCCAAGATCTCCATGTTGAAGGGATTGCTCTTGCTAAGTAACTAAGTTGACAAAATACTGCCCAGCTCAATCGTAAGGTCTCCAGCGAAATCACTTTGTGTGGTGCAATTCCGACTGACTGTGAATATAAGTGTTGTATTGCTCAGTCACAGGGGTCGTACAAAGGTCTGAAACTATTTCGTTCTGTGCGTCTTTATGTAACTCGGCACGAGACGAGGCGTAATCAGTTGCATTAATACCACTAGACTTACGTGAGTTATCTTATTGAAAATATAGATATATCTTTAAGCAACACTCTGTTCATCCAAGGACGGCAACACATAATAATGACTTTCTTACAGTAGTGTCTAACAGTAACAGCCAAACAGATAATGTGTGTTGTCAACAGGAAACGGGCAGAGTTGTCCTCACTATTCAAGGGCACAAAGTTCAATAACTGTGTTCTGTTTGCCTTGATCATGAGCAAATGTGTGTAAACAAGATGTCGGAATATGATGTAATGGACTCCAATATGTGTCGTAAGCTCGACTTTGAATAGTTATCAGCACATGATCTATACTTGAACATACCCGTCTCGCACACTGCATATATCGTTTATCCAATGTCATTTCAATACGATCTCATGCAACCCCTATTTATTACACTGGATATTCTAATAAAACAACGAAACATAGAGTAGTTTGGAGAAAATTATAAAGAGATATTTCTCTTTTTAATGGCCTAGAGTATCGTCATTTATTTGTCACTTCATTTCTCATCATGCGAACAATACCAGTTGAGAACAATTCTGAATAAAGTAATGCCCGGTGGTATGAATCTATATCATTGACCATGAAGCAGTTGCTAAGGCAGCAAGGTGTTTGTTTGTAAATTTTATCATTTTTATTTTTTGAATGAAACCGCTAGGAGCCTGTCTAAAAATAGTATATTCGGATAAGTTCATCTTTTGGAATTATGCTTAAAACCAAACCACTCTTTTGTAATTATTGTCGAAATACATACGAGAGGCACGTTTTGTAACTGTACTTGATTCGTTGCATGTATTAAATGTATTTGTGAAACCAACCCCTTTCCAAACCAAGCGATATCGTTGTTTTCGAATACCTCAATCAAGTCTTGCACAAATAGATGAGTGTCAATGACATGTCGTGTGCTCCTTTACTGAACTAGAACCCGGGACTCTACGTGGTAAACAATGTCTCGGGCAACATATGACCCTCACCATTAATGGACAGAGGTGGAAGTTCAAAAACTGTGTACAGCCCGATAGTTGCACTTTCCGGAAATTGTCTTGACATTTCAGCCTGTTATCCGCGTTGTGATTTCCATTTTCCATTCGGATGACATTTTGTCAAGTAAGCTGCTGGGAGAACACCTGACTATCAAAGCTGGTTTCAAAGATTGTAATTCAAAACAAATCGAAGGGTGTTAAATGGCTTTTGACGATACATCATAGTTGCACACAATAATATTCATACAAATAATCCCGACATCCGCCACCCCAGGAAAAATAAATACACTAAAAGAACCAATGTTTTTGATTGGACGATGTCAAAATTTTTGTTTCTTTTTTTCACCTTCAGACTGTAGTTAAGGATCCTATTCAACAAAATGAAAGAGAATCCATTTCGTTCACAAATGGTATCTTTTAAATGTTTGTCCGTCATTATTTAAGTATATGTTTCACGTTGATTGGCATTCTTCTTGATTCTCGCTCCATTTATCATAAAAAGTGTTTTTCTGCCTCTCTTGCGTACATATTGTGTTAGAATAACGAAGATTTTTCAGTGTCTGTGAAAGATCAATTGAACGTTTTGCAGGCACGTTGCCAAGCAGCCTATCATTATCTTGGTTAATAAGTATATGCTGTGAAATGTAACATATAAGTGTATGTTCATTAAGTTTCACGCGTTTTTATCCCGAAAGATGCCTATTCCTAAACTTTAACCTAATTAAAACTTTCCCGTAGCTTCTGCATGAATTTAATGTAACGATTCTTACAAAAGCAAATGTGCCTCGTAATGACGAGCAAAATCTTCAGAAACGGTTAACTTATTAATGACACGATGAAATATATTCAGCTGTTTAACATCTGCAAATTGATATGAATATTCGTAAGTGTTAATTACAAGGTATTATATGTTTCACCATGTGGCTACATACACTGTTACTCTTAGTGCAAAGCTGCTCGTAGCTCCTATACTTATATACTGGCCACATAAAGAAACTGTGCACACAGAAAATATAAAGATAGGCACACAGCGTCTTTATGCATAAATAAAGGTGTGAACATAGCAAGTATTGGAGACAATCAAACGCTCATGCAGGTGCCAGGCGACGTGAAGTCATTGATAGTGGCCTATGGACTTGCAATGTGTTACTGCACGTGCAGCCTGTGCAGCTGCACACGACATGTGAAACTCAGAAATTGCTGTCACTGTCGAAAGCTTGATCTTTGGTCATTCAAACGTTCACAAATTCACATGAGAAGTCACATGCACATCATGCCAAGATTAACATGTGCTCAACGTCATGAAGCCATTGGAATGGTTCGAGCAGGCATGAGCCAACAACAGGTGGTTTTGCCAATGCCATCGTAACACGATATCTGCATTGGTCAAGCGTTAGGGAAACAGTAATGACGTCGCCGACCACCCACGTTCTGGGCGTCCCAGAGTAACGACGCCAAGACAGATCAGATGGATTCGGGTGACTGATATCAGACACAGGTTCCAGACGGCTGTGCTTCACGCGCATGATGGTCATACCCGTTATTGACTTTGTGACTTCGACGTGTGACCCCCGACTCAATTTTGAACATCTGACGTCATCGTTACGGATATTGTTCATGTTCTTTTGACATGTTGTTGAGGCCCGATACTTCAGCTAATAAAGTGTCTGCATCATGTCGTCTTTTCTGTGTTGTATTCCAATTCTGAAGGAATTTTCCGTGTGCACAGTTTCTTTATGTGGCTAGTATACATCATCAAAGGGCTAAGATCACTTTTTAAGGAACGGGTCTCTGAATGGGATTTAAAGCACTGTCGGTGATGGCTACTTGTTCTACTTCCACTGATTACGTGCCAAAACATCTACGAATCATGACATCTGAATGTCTTAAAAGACTACCAATTCCATATTCATTTCATATCCTCGCCCACACAAAGTCTTACAGGTTTGTCCTTTATTTAATAGTACTAACATAATCACACAGTTGTGGTTGTGGAGCATCGAGTTTCACGCTTGAGTGTGAATGCTATGCTGTTTTTGACATAATGGAACAATAAGCACCGGTATGTTTACATAAATTCATTTGATAATTATATGACTCTTCAGCCGGCAAAAGAGGTAATTCAGAGAACAGCTATCAGACCAACAGAATGTCCATAGGCACCAGCCATTTATTCCGCCGTATCTCTATGGTGAAGATGTATTTGTTCAATGCTACAATACAAGAAGTGTAAACGGATTACAAACCTTCTGAACTCAGTGTCTTCACATATATTGTATGATCTTCATTTCAAAATCTCATTCCACGGAAAGATCACTGTATCGCAAGGGCAGCTCTGTCTCGCAAGGGCAGCTACGCTCATTACCAATCTATCGTCACAGAGGAAAAACACTGTTATGCATCATTAAGTTGAACAAGTCCCCTAACCAATATATCGCTAAGATTAATACAGTCCTTGGTCTATCTGTCGGTGAACAAAGCTAAGCCGGCAAAATGCCCCTCGTGCCTGGCGTGAAGAACGCTCCTGTTCTATTTCTTGTAAAGATCAACATCCTTGATCGGACCTACTCTCATCAATTCCGTGTTCGGCACATATCATGAAGATGTGAAATAATGTCTTCAATGAATGAACAAAGCTACTAGTGTGCCAAGTGCTACGCGTGATGAACACTTCCTATGGGTCTGGATTGGTTGCCCGTTACTGAAACTGCTTATATATAGAATGTCATTGCAGCAGAATGAAACTTAAATGAACGAATCACTGAAAATTAGTTGCACCCGCCATCCACCAATCACAGCACAATTTTGCGTGATCAAGATGAGTGAATCGAGTGAGTGTGTGAGTTTAGTTTTACGCCGCACTCAGCAATATTCCAGCTAATTGGCGGCGGATTGTAAATAATCGAGTCTGGTCCAGCATTGATCTGCGCAATTGGGAACCGATGACATGTGTCAACCAAGTCAGCGAGCCTGAACACCCGATCTCGTTAGTCGCCTCTTACGACAAGCATGGGTTACTGAAGATCAATATTCTAACCCTGACCTTCACGGGTTGTGATCAAGATGAATTGGCAGTACCGGGATTTGGAACATGTAACGTTTTTGTGTTGACGGTTTAAATTGGCTACGCCCTGTGTGATGTGTACCTGATAACAGTTCTTTTTTATGAATTATTTGTCTTAAGCATGTCCGTTTTAACGGCTGTGATTCAAATGCATTGCTCAACTAAACCGGGAGGCACTATGCATGGTTGTCTATAAAGTGTATACATTCATTAATCAATTCAAACAGAAAATGGATATGAATTTATTCAGAATGTGTGAAAGAAGATCAAAGAATATATAAATTTAATAAAATAATTCAAGGATTTTATGGAGCATATAGATATTTTTAATTAATATTAATTTGATTAAAAACTAATGTTATGAGAGTGGTTTTTTTTGTCATTTGTATTATCATTGATTAAGTGATAGTTATTATGGGTCACAATGTTTGAAGTTTTGAGTGAGGGTTTTGGCTCGCATCTCGCATCATATATGTTCAATGGCAATACCATTTTTTGCGGTACGCCTTTTTGATGGCGCTTCAGAGTTGCCTCCCTTGGCAATCTTGTTTATTTACGGTTTTCATCATGCCTTGGAGTTTTCCACCGATTTCGACGGATTTCTATAAAGTTCTGTGTGGATAATGATACAGCCTAGCATTGCTAGAATGCTCGAGAACTGTGTAAAAGCTATATAAAGGCTGGTTGTTGTGTTGTGCGCGGGGCTTTATTACATGACTGGATTTGTGTACATCATTCTGCCTTCGTCAAGTTGATCAACATTGCCTATTTCCTGTTGTCATTGTAAACAACCTTCAATCAGTATAACTGTTCACACTGTAAACATCAAGACTCTGATGAGTTAATATTTTATATTTGTGACCCAATGTTATAGATTTGTGACTCAATTGCATTGTACTAGATATCTGTATTGTCATTCATTGTAGCTTGCTCATTGTTGGCTCAATATATTATTGAATATTTTAGACTTGTCTGTGTTCTATTTTGCTGCTTCAAAGGGGCCTCTTAAACCTTTTGTCACGGCAAATTATTAACCGTAACACTAACACTACATCTTCTTTTCGTGCAGCAAGTCATAGGGGAAAGGTCAATGTGTATGGATAATTTAAGGTTATGCATTTTAATTGTTTAGCAAATCATGCAATTTGCACACGTGAGGCCCTTTCTACATCAGCTATTGAGAGTGAACATACATATCCCGCATAGGGACTCCCAACGTTACCTGTCCACATACCAGGAAGTATAAACCGCGTCTCAGTACAAAATGGGTGTGGAAAGAGAACCTGACGATATTTGACTGATTCTTACATCGGACTATTTTAATGTATCGATGTCAGGAACTAAACACTGCTTAGGTACAGAAGGAAAGTCACTGTGGTGACTGTGTAGCTGACGATATTCTGTTGATGGTAACATGAGATACTCAGTCCGTTTGTAGATTATCGCTGCGGAATTAATATTAATTGCACATGAGCCTTACTGAAGTTACTGTGAAATTTAAGAGTTGTTGTACCAATATCAATGCCACGACCGTATTTATCAATCAGTTTGACATACACGATATACCAAATTCTACCATGAATCAAGGAAATACTAGATTCTGATTGGTTGTTCAGAAAAATCAGACGGCATTAATTCTGGATTGACGCTCATCTGATTTTAAGGCTGCTTCACTGTGCATTAACAAATCTTATTGTGAGAACTTTTTGCGTTTGACCACAAACAACAACTCCATGGATTTTGACGGTGACTTTGGAATTTTCCACATAGGCAATTTTTCGGAAGTTTCCAAGATGGATATCAGCAACGAGAAATTTATTGAAATTGTCTCTACTATTGATACCTCAGGTGAACTGTCTATCACATATTTTTTTAAGTAAAACGCTGTAAAAGTTTCGTCTGCTTACAATCCAGTCACAATAATTATTGGCCCTAACTTTTTAACAAATTTCACAATGAAATTTCAATACAATTTTAGAAATCTTCGCCAATGCTGCTACAACGAAGAGGGACCTAAAACCGGTTGAAATAAAGGAAGAACCAAAAGCAGGCAGCAGTAACGAAACTGAGGGTAATAAATTTACATGAAAATAATCAGATCTCCGCGTTAACTTTCAGAACAAATTAAAAAATGAATATTTCTCTCCGGCAAAATTCACTTATAGCAATAAATAAAAATCTGGGCTAAAATACTACATTAGGCCAACAGTACATACGCAACCAAATGTTCTATTTTATTTTATTTTTCTACAGATAGGCCTATCATTCATGAGGACCAATCATGCCATGGTAGCGGAAAGTGACCTGGATGCTATCTTCCTGGACGGAAGATCAAGGCATCCCTACAACAAGCTTGGGTGTTAAAATTTTCAAACGTGAGAAAAATAAATAAATTGTGATAACATGATACCTAAAACAACGAGAACAAAAATATATTGGATTGTTATTCTGTTTTTCAAAATGAACAGCCTACAAATGGATCTGCATATGCCAATCATTTATCAAAGCAAATAAGTAATTCCTACAGTAATAAAAGAAATAACAAGACAACCCTACTGATAATAAAAAGGTCAAGTTGTCCTAAATCCGAGGAATTCGAATCACTTCCAAAAGAACAACATGCCTCCTCTCTGCCACTTTTATGCGGAAGCTCAGACAACCGAGAGAGATTTTATGCCAAGTCCTCCTACGTGGGAATTCGATCTTCCATCCACAGACATCTCAGGACCCCGCCCTTTGAGAGAAATATCAACATCCTTCAAGATGTTGAATTTCACAGCGTCAATAATGTCTTTGTTGGGATGTTAAAGAAACTAAAACAAACGGGCCTTGACAATTCAAAACATCATGAAGCCATTTCAAACGCTGATATTTTTAAATTGAGAAATTATCTCACAGTAGACACTCCCAAAACGATTTGTTTGTTATTTCTTGTGAGCAAGAGAGAGTGAGTGTGAGTCAATAGTGGAACGTTCTGAAACTGCTTAGTGACCCTTGTCACCCCCTGGCAGGTAAGTCCAACTTCCAAACCACTGCACGCATCGTCAATGCAGCTTACTGCGCCAAGTAAAAGAATCCATTTTTAAATGGGTTATGGTAGAATGAAGGTAAACTTAGTGTGTTTGAAAATCATGTCTCTCATTTTCAAAATACTAGGGTTATCTGATAAATATACATAAAACATGTGAACACCGCAAATCTGTCATGACTTTTAATCAGCCATATTAATAAATGTGGGTTTTTTTCATATGTATGTGCTACATTTAACAGAACATATGCATCTCTAATGGCAACTGAGAAGTGAACTTTAATTCATCGGTATAACATTCGTCACATATCATGTAGACCTGTAAATTTGGAAAGGAGAGTAACACTCCACGGCAGCCTTGCAAGATCTGCAATCTCAATTTCAGTGTATGTATCTTGACAACCTGTCTCCTACATGTATTTCTGTTTATGTATCTTGACAACCTGTCTCCCATTTCCTTGTATGTATCTTAACAAACTAACTCCCATTTCAGTGGATGTATCTTGGCAACCTGACCCTCATTTCAGCGATTTAATGTACATATCTTGACCTCTGTTCAAGGCAAAGTTACTTCTATTCAATGGATACCCAGAATGCAGGTACCATTTACGTTTGATGGGACACTGTTAAAATGTGGGTTTAAACACGTGACGGCAATGTTGTACCGACAGGAAGGATGAAGCTGCTTCACCTTTGTGGTGAACGTCTAACGCCTGCATCGCATAAGG
Organism: Haliotis rubra; assembly: GCF_003918875.1. NCBI lineage: Eukaryota > Metazoa > Mollusca > Gastropoda > Lepetellida > Haliotidae > Haliotis > Haliotis rubra. Next base: position 77,999 of record NW_025767070.1, read on the forward strand.
CGTTCCTTCTGTACTGAGCTCATTCGATGTTGTCCAACAGAAATACCATTCAAAGATATCTGAACCACAATCAAATATTTGTTTGTCAAGGGCATAAAACGTGTTATTGCAACAAAATCTATCACGTGCTCAAGATATTACAAAATGTTCAAACGACTGTGTCGGAAGTTGTGTCAAGATAACTTTCGGGTATATTCTCGTGGATCTCACTTCGTGTTCGAATGCAGAATCAAACTGTCGAGAAGATGACTGGTCATCCACTTGATGCGCACCTAAAATCTCGCACATCTACCATATTCTGTGTAAATATCCACCAGTTCCACCACAAAGAATACCGAAACATCGTACCGCTTTCGTGTGGAAACATCGTTATCAGCAGGTATAGTTGATTTCTCTTGTGCCCATGTTATTTCGATTTCATACTTTCAGGTTGAAATAACCTGTTCGGTGCTCAGGGATTTACAACTGAAATCAGTATGATCTAACTGCCGGACAGATACTTATACACCATTTCAGTACATGATTTGAGAGGTACTTAATTGTTTTCTCAAAGCGGCTAAAAGCTGCACACGCTTTCCGCACCCATAACAAAATCACTGCTTAGAACCAAGCACGATTCTGACTATTACATGAACATGTATTTATGAAACAAATTGAAACAGTGTTCTATTTTTTTATCACAGTGGATATATTTGTTCCCCAACGAATACTCTTCGTCATATTGAACAATCTTACTCATTATTTCTGAAAACCCAACCATTCATTATTGGCAGGTGCATCTGGTGACTGCTATCCTTCAAATAATGGCAAACTGGATCATTTCCAGCGTGTTCTAAACAGAGCGTCCTATTCGATAGAACGTTGCGTTCTGTATCTTCTCTACGTAACTGAACGTTTTGCAACAAATCTCAATTCTATTGTACATGATCGTATTCTAGGTAAGTATTTTAAAGCTATCGATATCGCGTCCATGAATTGAAGATCGTCTCTATTAGCTGTGAGAAACGTGAAGAGAAAATTTAATAGAAAATTACTCAAGTCAAACAACAAACTACCTTCGGTCGAACGAGGGACCACATTGTGCAGAGTCGCAAACCTGACACTGACAAGTATGAACATAGGTTTGAAGCTTACTACAATAGGGGGTTGGTGCGCTACATACCGATAGCAAACTTTCAAGATTAGTCTCATAGTGACGAAAACATTACTTACCAAAGCCTGTTCGTCTTACCGAGCCGCCATGTTTAACGATTTTTATGCCGTTTCGGGATGCTATGACTGCCGTTTTGGTATGCTATGACTGCCGTTTTGTACGCAAGGCGACCGTTCTCAGCCGCTCTTGTAGCTGATGCGCGAGTTTTGTTTCCAATTCAAACGATTAGTTTTCCATTACATTGTGTTTGTTTCGTATTTAGATGAAACTGTTGTTGTTTTGGAAGTTTATTTTCCTATTTTGGTCAATTTTGTTCTGTTTTCGTGTATTTGAGTTCAGTTTTAAGGATTTGTTCACCATTTGTATGGTAGGCCCGAATCAATCCACAATCAAATATTTGTTTGTCAAGGGCATAAAACGTGTTATTGCAACAAAATCTATCACGTGCTCAAGATATTACAAAATGTTCAAACGACTGTGTCGGAAGTTGTGTCAAGATAACTTTCGGGTATATTCTCGTGGATCTCACTTCGTGTTCGAATGCAGAATCAAACTGTCGAGAAGATGACTGGTCATCCACTTGATGCGCACCTAAAATCTCGCACATCTACCATATTCTGTGTAAATATCCACCAGTTCCACCACAAAGAATACCGAAACATCGTACCGCTTTCGTGTGGAAACATCGTTATCAGCAGGTATAGTTGATTTCTCTTGTGCCCATGTTATTTCGATTTCATACTTTCAGGTTGAAATAACCTGTTCGGTGCTCAGGGATTTACAACTGAAATCAGTATGATCTAACTGCCGGACAGATACTTATACACCATTTCAGTACATGATTTGAGAGGTACTTAATTGTTTTCTCAAAGCGGCTAAAAGCTGCACACGCTTTCCGCACCCATAACAAAATCACTGCTTAGAACCAAGCACGATTCTGACTATTACATTTATGAAACAAATTGAAACAGTGTTCTATTTTTTATCACAGTGGATATATTTGTTCCCCAACGAATACTCTTCGTCATATTGAACAATCTTACTCATTATTTCTGAAAACCCAACCATTCATTATTGGCAGGTGCATCTGGTGACTGCTATCCTTCAAATAATGGCAAACTGGATCATTTCCAGCGTGTTCTAAAAAGAGCGTCCTATTCGATAGAACGTTGCGTTCTGTATCTTCTCTACGTAACTGAACGTTTTGCAACAAATCTCAATTCTATTGTACATGATCGTATTCTAGGTAAGTATTTTAAAGCTATCGATATCGCGTCCATGAATTGAAGATCGTCTCTATTAGCTGTGAGAAACGTGAAGAGAAAATTTAATAGAAAATTACTCAAGTCAAACAACAAACTACCTTCGGTCGAACGAGGGACCACATTGTGCAGAGTCGCAAACCTGACACTGACAAGTATGAACATAGGTTTGAAGCTTAACTACAATAGGGGTTGGTGCGCTACATACCGATAGCAAACTTTCAAGATTAGTCTCATAGTGACGAAAACATTACTTACCAAAGCCTGTTCGTCTTACCGAGCCGCCATGTTTAACGATTTTTATGCCGTTTCGGGATGCTATGACTGCGGTTTTGGTATGCTATGACTGCCGTTTTGTACGCAAGGCGACCGTTCTCAGCCGCTCTTGTAGCTGATGCGCGAGTTTTGTTTCCAATTCAAACGATTAGTTTTCCATTACATTGTGTTTGTTTCGTATTTAGATGAAACTGTTGTTGTTTTGGAAGTTTATTTTCCTATTTTGGTCAATTTTGTTCTGTTTTCGTGTATTTGAGTTCAGTTTTAAGGATTTGTTCACCATTTGTATGGTAGGCCCGAATCAATCTCATAAGAAATTACCTAGCTGTAGCACAAGCAACAAGACAGGAAGGAAAATATCAGGAAAGTTTTCAAGATTTTCAGTAATTTCTGAAGAACTAGGTACTTGACAAACAACCGGTAAATAATTTCTCCCTGACGAATCAGTCCCAGTTAGCAAGTTCATACCTGTGATAGGGAGATTTTCTACAACCACCACCTCAACCAACCGAAGTGGAGGTCGATGGTCATGGCGTTTATCACTGGATTGTCTGGTCCAAACTCGATTATTTACAGACAGCCGGCATATAGTTGGAAAATTGGTGAGTGCGGCGTTAAACAACAAGCAAACAAAATCTAATCAATTAGTGCATGCTGAAATGAGCATATTACTCCGTGTTCAGTACACTCGTTGTTCCGTTGAAATTGACAAGGTGAATAAGAGCGACAAAGCAAGGTCCACATTCATTACAAATCGCTGCTAAACAATCTAGTTTATTCGAAATAAGCACATAGACATACATGTACGATAAACAGGTTAAACAACCGCAGTTTCATTATAGCATACATTCAGTATGTATATTAATATTCTGTAATGTGGGCCGGAGGCCAAAATTACAATAAACGTCTTTTCTTTACCCTATACAGGGCACTGACATTAGAATGTGCAAGAGCTCATGCTCATTACATTTTCTGACAAGATATGATTTGGTTTGTAATATGGCTGAATAATATATACTTGAGCGTAGGACTGCACGGTATTACCGGTTTGCGCAATACGCATTTTAAACGATACGTATTGTAATATTTTTCCGAGAACCGGTATATTGGGTACAGAACTTTTTGTTATTATTTTTTGGTTTAAATTAAAATCTACACAGACTTTCATTCACAACAAATGCTTTCCTTCGTTATTCAACGACAAAACGGCATACTGTAACAGTTTCGCGAAAAGCGTCAGCATCTAGGACAAATCCGGTCCGATTGAAGTCTACTGCACCACTGTCTAACAGTTTATTTAACAAAAACATTCAAGTGATGTTTAGTAGATTCAAGTGTCCTTCAGCCAAGTTCGATTTTCCCATTCACAAAAAATACAGAAACTGTAAATGTAACTAGGTTATTGATCGTGTAATGTCAGTCAAATGTAATGTCATGTGTAATGTCAGTAGGATGAGACAAATGGTATATGACATATAGTAGTAATACTGTTTTACAAGCTGTTATTTTCCTTAATAAAAGTAGGTTTTATCTATCATCTCAGAGTCATAATAGTAAAAGCTTCTGGTTGACTGGTGTCGAAAGAATTACAGTATTATGATCGCGCAAAGACATCAAAGAAACATGCGTAAAACACAAAGTTGTGATAAGTGACTCTTGTATAACATGATTATTCACTGGTAGTTATGTTTTAATTATCATTGTAATTCTTGTCAACTACAGCATGTAGCTGAAGTCTGCTGTTAATTAATTGTATTTTTGTTCATAATTTCATTGCAAATTATAAGAAATGTGTAATCTAAAATGTGTTTCGATTTTCTTCTGTGGGTCCTGTGAATTTCAGTGGGTCGGACAGACATCTGAAACTTGCAGGACCCAACGTCCTGTTACTTTGAAACACAATTCACCATTCGTGAACACTGTTGTAATACTATAAATTGTATCAAAGAGAAAATAGAATCCCTGACAATGCAACCTAATTTTGAGATTGCTGTTATCAGAACCATAACATATATCTTAAGGGACTGATTATGTAGAACAAAGGATTGTCATGCACAATTAGTGTCACTCACTGTCAAACACATCAGTTGACCATACATCGCAATACGGGTACCTGAATCGCAATATATTGCAATACAATTTATTTGCCAATACACAGCCTACTTGAGCACAAATGCGGACAAAGCTTTCATTCTTCATTCAAGGTATAATGTGGTTTGTAATGTGGGTGAAGACTGATATTCCTTTTGAATACTTTTTTCGTGTGAGACAATGGCAATTTTATTTCACATATGGTACTTTGAAGATGGATAAATAGGGTGGGACGTCAGTAGGCATTTACTGACACAATGACGTCCGAGCATCATTATTTGTTACGTTGAGCCCAAATTTGATCACTTCCACCAACAGCTTTTTCTGGAACCTAAGACACTATCCCAAAAAGGAAATGCATAGGCGTTTTGTATTTTTAAAAATCTATTTATTTCCTATTTTGTTCCAACAATCGTCCAAATATGTAACAAAAGTGTTGATAACATGATTTTACACAATTGCACAAGTAAAAAATCGACTTTACCTGAAAATGTTGATTTTGATGAGATTTCTTACAAGGATTAAAAAAGAATCGCCACAACACAACAAGCATGCACTGTCTGGCTCTAAAGATCCAGATTACTTTCGGAAAACGGCATTCGTTTTGAAGGAATTTCAAGGTCAAAACACAACGCCACGTCTTGACGCTGTGACACGGAACATCGCCATTGAAAGAATGCACCTGGAACATACTAATTTTCTGTTGCCAGGCGTCTGAATGTTAGTCTGAGCACGATATCACGGCTTACGTCTCGTTACAACCAAACAGGTATAGCAAATGACCGTCCCCGTACAGGCAGACCTCGAGTCACCACTGCAGCCCAAGATCGGTACATCCGGGTACTACATTTGCGTGATCGTACTGCCACAGGTGAGAGCACAGCAGCCAGGGTGCCTGGACTTCGGTGGATATCAGGTCCAACTGTACGTAACAGGTTGAGAGCCAGTAGACCCGACGTTGTCGCAATGGCGCTCAGCGTCTCCGTTATCTAAAATTATCCAATTGGTTGTATAGACATTGGCTTCTTCTAAACTGATGCAAAAATTCATGCACTAAAGTCTATTTGTGGACGAGTTTGAAAATACAACATTTTCGCAACAGATTTCTGGCCTATGCGTTTCTTTTTTGTGGGATAGTATACCATGTATGTTATACATACAATGCATACAACGATGTACATGTCATTCAAATGGAGACAGATCATTTGGAACAACACATTGTCTGTCTGTTAGTCCGTCGGCCTGTCTCTCTGCACCCACATCTCCCATCAAGGGCTGAATCATGAGACAATATTGTACAATAGTTTTCCCTCCGTTGCTATCATAACAGAACTGCTGGTGCCTCTTACTCAGCATCTTGCAGATACTTTCAGCTTGATGTCCTTTTCTGGTTGAAGAAGGTTGGACGTATTAAACGTCAGTACTTCCTGTAAACAAAAGATTCATGTTATATGTCTGTTGATTTTCACATTTAGTCGCGTAATTAGGACGCAAGTGTATTATCATTGTGTCATTGTCAAAATTAATTATTGGCTACTTAATGTTGTGACCGCGCCACATAGGCGTATGAGAACATGCTATGGACAGGACAACATGTCGCTGGTGCAGGTAAGTCCATCTTGATAATCAGACTAGGTACGCATACCGTAATGAATAGATTAAGTACGTACATTATGATGAACAGACTAAGTACGTTCATCAAATGTATATGTGACGTAAACTCACTCACTCACTTAAAATGAGTGAGGACCATATGTTGTCTCTCTAGGCTAAAAAACCCCTTCTATGCCCTTCTATTATTCAGAGCATCCAGAGAACTAGGGGTTTATTAGCATGCATATTTTACAATGGCAGTACTTTCGTTCCTACATAGTTACCTCCCATTAACTGTAATATCTCTAAACTCGGGTGTAATGTTTATCAATGAACTGTTTTCTGATATCAGATACAAAGTATATGTTTGTAAGAAATGATATTTATATCACAAAACTGACAAATTGTGCGCCCTCGTCAGATCGCCAGAAATCTGCCCGTCCTGATAAAGAGATCCTGTGAGCTTCTGAATCTCGGAAGTGCAGTTTGAAAGGATTTTATGGTTACTCTCCGAAAATACTATTTAAAGAGTGAATAAGTTGACCATTATACAGATACAAGATTTCACGTCAATGAATCGTTTGCATTTAGATATATGTATTTGTGTACATCATCAAACATTTGTGATCCCTTATGCTAAGAAAACGAATATTTGTAAAAGTATGAAACGCCAGAGAATAATCAGTCTCGATTATTCATCGAAACAGATACCAAATGTGATAATTATATCCGCTTGTCCTCGGAGTGTGGATGATGATGTTGCAGATGAGAATCGTTGAGATGACGAAATACATGATGATGATGATGATGATGATGATGACGAATACAGAAATTCTTATACCTGTGTATCCTGCATACGTTCAAACTTCACAGCTCTCAGAACATGAACCAGGGCTATTTTAGCCTCAACCAGAGCCAGACGCATCCCAATACAGATTCTTGGACCGTATCCGAACGCCAAGAAGGACAGTGGGTTTGATTTTTCATCGTGTCTGAAAAATCACAGCAAGGAAAATATTGAATTATCTGTGGACTGCATTGATTAAATATCTTCGGTCATATATTCCACACAATCTGTCTGAAAATGAAAATACCTACGCTAACGACATCCCTTTTGCTGACACTCAGATAAATGAAGTTTGGTATTCAGTGATGCAGTCTGAATTGAAACAAAGCACATTAAGCTAAGGTGAGGTGAGGTGAAAGTGGGTTTAACGTCGTGCTTGAGAATATTTCGCTCATATGACGACGTGCATGCGTGTGTATGTGTATGTGCGGCTGCTAGTACTAGCCTAGACTTAAGCTGGTTTTATAGTGCTAGCTCACTGAGATACCATGCCGCAGTGAAGCATGAATACCCACGCAGACACATTATACTGACTCCGAGCCGACCAGTCCTTGTTGTACCCATTAATGCCGAACGCCAGGCAGGGATCAACAAGTACCATATTTTAACGTCTTTTGGTATGACGCAGTCGGGGATCGAACCCGCGAACTTCCGCTCTCCGGGCGGACGCTCTAACCACTACACCACGGAGGCGGTCTATTAAGCAAAGGAGGGGGGGGGGGGGGGGGGGGGGAGCTGTTGAAGCACACTGAGCTGCTGAGAAAGGAGATCTGTTCAAGCACATTTACCTAAGAAAGGGGATGTACTGAAGCACACTTAGCTCAGAGAAAGGGGATCTGTTGACGCTCACATACTTAGATCTTTTGAAGATCTGACACAAACAGTTAACAGCGTCAGTGTGTGTACATGCGAATATATTCCATGTCACACTGCTTGTGAGAGAATGGGTGAGCAGCTGCCTGGTTTGTGGTGTCACGACAGAAGTACCATTAGATACGTTTGAGGGTGGAATTACCTTTCAGGTTTGAAGGAATGTGGATCCTTGAACAGATTAGGGTCTCTCTGTAGTGCAAATACAGGCGCGAAGACAGTTTGACCCTCATAGATTGTCAGGCCTTTGATCTGAATATTCTCAGAAGCTCTGCGATGCAATCTGAAATACACGATCAATTCTGAATATTTTTAATATGAACTTCACGCGGTATATAGTTTTTCCATTGGACGAATATGACCGTGACGCATAAGTGTATGATAGACTTGGACACCCTCTTGCAAAACAATGCCCCATCTCGCATCTACTGCACACCGTAAATAACGGGAAATGCACTTTATTGTCATGCAGATGAATGCACGGTAAAGAAAGGAAAAGGCAGATGTCGAGGCTTTAAATATGCATACGCGCAGGTTGTGGGAATCGAGCAATTGTTTGTTGCTTCTTAGATACAACAATAAAATCACCCATGACTTTATTCTTGTGTGTGAACAGGCATACTTTATTTGAAGACCTAACATCATTTAAGACGTCTATATTTAATATACCTATCTCAAAGTCAGTTCTTTGTGTGTAGTGTTGATATCCAACACAAATGACACCTGTCACGACTGGGCTTAAATTTGTATTTATTTTTTTGAACTTACGCAATAGCTGGTGGGTAGAGTCTGAGCGTCTCAGTGATGACGTTGTCCAGATACTTCAGTTTCCCAATGTTGTCGTAGTTTGGTTCCTCCTAGGATAGAAGACAAAACCTATGTTTCTTGCTGTTTTGTTGATAGTTGGATTAGCCAGTGGTAGCATGTTTTTTTTGTAAATGTAATGTTTCAAACGTTAAATGAAATTACTACTACTAGGTTGAAATGGCTGATTACTTTTGCTCTAAAATTAGAAACTTATTATACTTATCTGGATAAATGTCATAGAGACATTGAAACAGCTGCGCTTGCATTTCATAACTTAAGGTCTATAAGATTCATAACTTACCAATGCTGCTGATATTAAGTAACAATCAGAGTAACGCGGACAACAGCTTGGTTGCTAAGTACAAAATTGAATCGCCTATGATTGGTATTAATGTAGAGAGCACCAAGTATGTATTGCGTGAAGGTTTAGAACAACGTACCTGCACAAACCCGATGATGGGATATTGTCATGTTGTCAGCCCGTTATACCCCCTAAATTTCAGTCAATTATGTGTCATTGCACTGGTTACTAGAAACTGAGATAAGATAATAACTAGATGTTACTCCGAAATGAGTCCACAGGCAATATTCCAATGGCTCACTATATAAATAATGGTCAGTGGATTGTCACCACTGTGAAGGTGTGAGATTTTACTATAGTATGCAGACAAAATATCATATCCGCGAACGGTTAGAATAACGCCCCCTTTGGCCTCATACGGTTGAATGGCACATGTTCGGGATCCAATGACCATCTTACGCTGATGCCTTATTATCATAAGAGACTAGAAGTTAAGGACTAGTGGACTGATTTAATTAAGCTACCTAACGTCTCAGATACATTACTTTGGGAACCCTTTCATTCCACGTTTAGAAACACCGCGAAACTGAACTTGACTCCGCACATGAAAGATGTGCAGTCCATGCCTATGAAGCATCTTATTGAAGAACTATCACTCATACATAACTGGAATGGGAATTTTGGAACGGGAGGCTAGGAACGTGAAGCTCTCATAACATGTGGTGTAATAGTCACTCTGGCAGTCATCACTATGATTATCCTAGGTGTAGTTTATAGACCCTGGCTCGCCAGAAAGCTAAGATTTGGTAGACACTTCCGAACCCCCAAACTTAGAGATGGTGCCAAGTGGCGCTGACCGGGCGGATAGCCCCGGGTGAGGGGCAGTTACCCTCTGCACTATTGCTGTCAGGAAGAACGACGGAGGAACCAACGAGTGGCGTCCTACCATCGGCAGTATGGTCATTGTACCAAGGTCTGGATGCTATGCAGGTGCAACGAACCTCTTAAACCTAGCTGCATGTAGACGACATGTAGACGACATCTAGACGGAAGCTATCAATGAAGACACAACGCAAGTTACTCCAAAGATTTTTTCTAGAAGAAAAATTCTTAGTTACATTGGTGCGAATGTAACATAGTCATGACCACCTTCGCCTGTCGCCATGGGTCAGGCTCCAGTCAGCATGTAAATGTATTAACGACGTGACCATGAAAGACATTGCAAACAAGTGCGGTGATACTGAATCCTTTATGGCCTGTCAACATGAGTCAGTCTTTGGTCAACTCGTAAACGTGCCAGCGATGGTAAACAACGGCAGTGATCAGAAATCATTTATGGTCATTGAAGACACTTTAACGTCCAGCCATCAAGACTGACTGGTAATTAAAGACACATTAACGTCCAGCCATCAAGACTGATTGGTAATTAAAGACATATTAACAGCCAGCCACCAAGCCTGACCAAGAGTATATATAAGGGGAGATGGTCAGACAGAGGGCAGGGAGGCGAACGGCAACAGAGTTGGACAGAGACACCAGCGGACAGCAGCAGGGGAGACACCAGCAAACCTGCCCAGATAGTCAGGCCTCTGACAAATGCCATATTAAACAAGAACGAAACTCCACTCTGCCTCTTTGTTGTCCTTACTTTGTCACACTTTTGTACTACCATATCTCTAATTGATTGTCAAAGTTGTCGAAAAAATAGTAGTACCAATCTTGGTAATGCTGACGAATTGTCCGCTCTAGTAAACAATATATTATCTCTAAAAGAGAAACGATTTTGCATGGACGACGAATGATGGCCCCACATCATTCACGCCTAATTTTTCACTCCGCTAGGGGCCGGAGATGGACAAAATAACGCTTACAGGGGACCTGTAATAGAACCGCTATTCCCTATACTACTGCTGGTTAATGGATAATATGTCTGTATTTCATCATGCTCCTTATGTTATGTTGAATAATACGTGTATATAATGTACCTATGCTATATTCATCATTGTAATAATTACCTCCATCTTTGTATATGAGCTGAAAGCATTCATACAAAATAATGTGTTCGAATGAATTTCTCAAGAGTGCGTGTGCTCGTACTATATCATAAGGTTCATACTGACATTTCCAAGCATTTCTTTGATTTCATTATATGCCTTCTCCTGAGCATCCGGGTTCATTGCTAGACTGTGCGATGCAAAGGTCAGCGTGGAAGCCGTTGTTTCGTATCCAGCAACGAAGAACAATATCCCTTGGCCAACTATTTCATCCGTTGTTAAGCCTGTAAAAGTAATCGTAGAATATGCACACAGGGTTTTCTATTAGACACTGAACGCCTCGCTCAGCTACAGTACAAGTATAATGCAGTGAACAGTCGAGTGTGGATCACGTTGTCGATGCATGATGATATGCAATACACGAAGTCACTGCCCGCCACATGAGTGACATGCTGTTCAAAGCCACGTTAACACTGAGCAGACTCAGAAGTGTTTCTGTACTCACGTCTTACTGTGTGTTTCTCTGAAGCCTGCCCATTGGCTGCATGACCGTTTACTTGTTTATCTGTATCGTCCGTTGTCTCAGCGTCCACCAAGAGTTGCAGGAAGTCGATTCTCTGCTGTAAATACCATATGCTTTCTTGATGTACTTATTCTATGTAAATTGAATATATGTTGTATGAATGGATAATGATACCATGAGACGGTAACCATGACGAGACTGTAGAAAACAATCACTGGCTAATAATGATCTACTATTAGAAATTCCAAAGCAGGATATAGTTTACATATATTATGTATTAACGTCATGGAAATTATCTTAGCAAATATTTTGTAGCTGCTTCTATTTAGTCAACTTAGTTACCTATTCTATATCTAACACATTTTTAAATCTTGTGTTGTAACTATATTGATAGTCAAGTGACAAAATGAGCACATAAATGTTTCACTATTTACCAAATATGACTTTATCATGCTCCTTGTCTATGACACATGGCAAAAAGACGTAACTTTCCATTATAAATGGTTTTTTTATTAAATGTCTAGGCTCTCGGTTCAAGAAAACAAATTCCACTTTCCTATTTGCACACCCATATATCAGCACATGTTTTCAGAAATAAACCACACCAAGGAGCCACTTATATCTTACCTCTCGATTTTCCTTTGAGTCGTTCTGTCGTTGTTTGATCATCTCCAAGATGTTTGCTTGAAAAAAGTGTATGGATCTATTTGGAAATAATCCACCCACAAACTTACGGGTAACCCACACCAGTGGTGGAAAGAGGCCTGCAAAAGACAAAAACGAGTGAATTCTGTTTCAACGATTGTGGGCTTGGAAAATATATGACGACGTGACATCTTAGTATTGGATAGCCCGTGAACATCAGGGTTTCCAGCAAACTATACATGTCGTAAAAGGCGACTGACGGGATCGGGTGGTCTCGATTAACGTATGCCATCGATTCCCAACTCTGTATATCGATGCTCATGATGTCAGGCACTGGCTTGTCTGGTCCAGACACGATTATTTATAAACCACCGTCATATAGAAAAATGTGTCATATAAAACAATATGGTACAAAACAACAAACAAAAGAATAATGTGGGATCCCCAAATAATGATTAGGTCGAAATATAGCCGACAAAACTCTTTCAATAATCACCGTCATATAGAAAAATGTTTCAGACACGATTATTTACAGATCTCCGTCATATAGAAAAATGTTTCAGACACGATTATATACAGATCACTGTCATATAGAAAAATGTTTCAGTTACGATTATTTACAGATCACCGTCATATAGAAAAATGTTTCAGACACGATTATATACAGATCACCATCATATAGAAAAATGTTTCAGACACGATTATATACAGATCACCATCATATAGAAAAATGTTTCATGTACAACAGTACATCATAAAACAACAAACAAACAAACAAAACAAAATGTGGTTTTCCGAAATAGAGATTTGGTCGATATAAAAGCGACAAAACCCTTTCCATTATTGTAAGACATATGTTCTATAAGCCTGGTACAATTCTATAGATATCGTCTGTGCATTATCAGATAGTGAGAATACGAGGTATGGCCTGTTTTTTAACCTTTAAAAGTTGTGAAATATACTATCCCAAAAAAGAAACGCATAGGCGTTTTGTATTTTTAAAAATCTATTTTTTGCCAATTGTGTTCAAACAATCGTCAAAATATGTAACAAAAGTGTTGATGAATTTACCTGAAAATGTTGATTTTGAACAGAGTTCTTGCAAGAATTAAAAAGGCATCGCCACAACCCAACAGAAATCCCCTTCCAGTTGAAATTGTGCAGCAAAGAGCATGCACTGTGTGGCTATAAAAATCCAGATTACTTTCGGAAATCGGCATTCGTTTTGAAGGAGTTTCAAGGTCGGTACAAGATCGCTACATCCGAGTACTACATTTGCGTGATCGTACTGCCACGGATGAGAGCACAGCAGCCAGAGTGCCTGGACTTCGGAGGATATCCGGTCAAACTGTACGGAACACGCTGAGAGAGATTGGACTGAGAGCCAGGAGACCCGACGTCGGGACCATGCTACGTGGTCACCATCGCGCTCAGCGTCTCCGTTATCTAAAATTATCCACTTGGTTGTATAGGCATTACCTTCTTCTAAACTGCTGTAAAAATTCATGTACTAAAGTCTATTTGTGGACGAGTTATATATTTTTGAAAATACAACATTTTCGACACATATTTCTCAGTTATGCGTTTCTTTTTTGGAATAGTATATACACAATATCTACTCAACATACAAGGACGGTTCATCATTGGAAGGCTGTGTCACAGGAAGTGAATCGGAAATTTGAAAATTGTTGAGCGTTATGGTGATGATGATGATGATGATGATGATGATGATGAGGTCATCGATAATCCTCCAACCTTGGTTTGGCCATACCCTCTTGTGTTGATGTATGTTGTAAATGTAAAGAAAGTCCTGCCCTGGTTGTATTAAGGGTATTGATTGATCTTTGAGACGGGGATTTGGTGTTGCGTTGGATGATCCCAGTAATGGGGTCGTGTTTTTATGAAGATAAGGAAATTCAAAAGAGCCAGGAAGACGTGTTCAGGCTTTTGAGGTAAGTCAAATGATATTATAAACAGCACTGTTACATTATTTTCACAGATTTCATTTATAAGTTAAAACACCAGCATAACAGTTGGTGATTAACAGCATAATCACTTATAACAGTTCCTTGATAAAACCTAACGCCCATCCATTTCCTCGTGTCGAAAATCGACATAGTTATCAGTGCATATCCACTCCCCTCACGTTTTAAATAGATATCGTTAGAAGTGCAAAACACATACCGTCATGTTGAAATCAGATATTGATGTACATATTCCATACCCTAGTGTTGAAACATGATAACTGTATAATTGCAAACCCCATACCCTTGTGTTAACAACATATATCGTTGAAATTGCACACACCATACCCTTGTGTTAAACAGATATCATTATAGATACATAGCCCACAGCCTCATGATAAAAGATAGATGTCGTTGTAAGTCCATATCAAATAACTTCCTGTTAAAACAAATATATTTGCCCAGTGCCCCAAAAAACAGTAGAATTTATACACAAGGTTGTTGAATGAAGAGAAATGTCTGTGGGGAGTATGTACTTACGTGCTAGTATTGCGAGTAGTGTTCGCTGATTTGACTGTGTAAACATCATCTTAGCATTAGCGACAAATTCATTGTTGAAATCGTTCTGAGAATCGACTTTGATACCAAACGCAGTCCGTGAAATCACGTCCATTGTGTAAGCTCCAAAGTAGCTGAAAAACATTGCAACAAATTTATGTTTTTCAACGAGATAAATACAAGTTATGTCGCACATTGCCAAGTCCATGTTCTGCAACACGTGCTTATAGTTTAACAATAGGAATGAAATGGCGTACATGTAATACTCGAGGTAAAGAATATCCATTTCTTCAGAATTGATCGACTATAAAGTACAGTTCGACATGTCAACACAATACTTACTCTTTCACGGTCACTCCTTCGTTTTTCCCAATGACTTTAGAGAAGTTACTTGTGAGAGTGCTTGAGCAATCATTGATGGCAGCGCACATCTAGAATCCAAAGAGATAACCTATATACCAACGGACTGGTCGTAGTATTGTAAAACCGGACCATATATAGAATGTATTAAGTCAGACAGACACAGCATGTATGTATATGGTATATATAATACACCTATGGACTAAAGGACAGATCTGTATCAGATCTGTAACAGCATAGTGTCACATGTTTATTTAGTCATCAATCCATTACGACAACAAAAAACGTGTCTGATAAATCCGATAACGTACATATCCTCGCACAACAAGCAAAGGGGGCTGGTTACGTTTCCTAATCCGGAATCTCTACATGGGATATCTACCCAACAGTAAGGACTACAGTGTCTCACCTTCCTCAGTTTGCCGCTGCTGAAGCTCGGTGTTATGATGCTTCTTACCCTCCGCCAGTGCTCATCGTCCAAGAAAAACACGCCCAAATTCATTGGGTAGGACACGAATGGGAATTTCTAGAAACATATTGAACAGTAAGGTTTATAAAACACATGTATGCAACATTCAGTTATAATATTCTCACATCATAGTGCGATTGAATACCTCATTTACAAGGACGTGCACTCAGAAAGAGACATTTTTACCGTGCTTGTCCTTTACAAAAGTAACGTAATTGTATTTCCAACAATGTCATGGGTAAGATACTTGAAAGCATTGTTTACCATCCGGTTTCTGAAAGTGTTGAAACTCTTGACAAACACCTCCTTCAGAATGTCCAGATCCGATATAACATAGGCTGGCGTTCTTCCAATAAATATCCTTAGGTCAAGAAACAATATGGTATGAGAAAATATAAAAAATCTATTGGATAACTCTTTGCCATTCCACAAATCTCAACTTTAAAAATGTGTGGACTAGTTGGGACAGTAATATCTTGACTGAGTGAGTTGTGTGTTATTCAGCAGTTATTCCCTGCCGCGCCGCAACTTATTACATACAGACGAGGTGAATCAACGACCAGAAACGACACCTGAGCAAGATGTCACACAATCTGCCATGTCATAAAGCCAGACCATCAGATCCGTTTCAGTCGACTAGATTACTCCATGGGGACTAATTCCACCCCAGGATCCCAACTGGTAGTGAGGGTGGAAAGGTTTGTGTCTACCTTCAGGAACAAGTAACTGATAACAGAAGTAGATGAGGCCAAGACATAAAACTTCAGATACATTATCTTTTAAATGTAACATTGCTACAGAAACGGGCCAACTTCTGGAAAACTACCTTTAGATTGTGTGAGTGAGTGAGTTAAACTTTTACGTCGCATTGGCATTATGTCAGCCATGTAGCGACGAGACCAAGTCTGCATTCATATTAGTGGGCTTCTTTCACATTCTGCAGTGTTCCTTTACGTCTTTCAAACAAGATCAGGGAAATTTTAAAACAGTTTATATGTGTTTTTAGGTTAACACTTTAGTCTCAGATGATGTACACAAGTAAATTTTTTAACCACAGATTTTAAAGGTGTTTTTTAAAATATGTATCTACAATATTACTTACAGATTTAAAACGTCATAACACCTAATTTAAAAACAGGCGATGAAGGAAGGGTATTCCTGCTTGACCAAATCCGTAGCTTCGAGCATTATTCCCGATTGCCATGCATACAACGTCAAGAACAGGATGCTGATTCTGCTGTCCAGATCATAGGGAAGACGTGTGCAAAGTCAAATCAATAAGTGTATGAGATGAACCTACCCATATATACTTCCATACTGTCGTTTCCATTCTTTGAATTTGTGGAAGAAAGACTGTAAATAAATAAAATAAGCTTCTGTATTGTGTCATTTCTGAAGAATGGTGCCATGGAATGCAGTCTCTCTGGGTATAAAATCATCAGTGTTGGTGTTAATAAGGAGAGACAATGATATGCATATGTATTCTATACTATGTACAAAGGCTGGACATGACATTCATATTCAGATGGGAATGGGACCTGAGTATGATTTCCCAAACGTGAAACGTTTTGCTTTGCTTCTTTTTATATCATACACACAGATATCGTCATTTCCTGCCAAAAAAACCTACTTAACATCTGATCATTAAAGTTAAAAATGTATAGCAAATAATTAACTGAACCTACAAATGAGAAGCTGTTGCCAAAATGAGGGAACGGTGTTGGTCCAGGGATGCCCTGTTTCTTGAAGTAATTGAAGTTCCAGGTTCCATGTCTGAAAAATATGCAGCATTGTATTGCATGAGGCCCGGCTCTGAAAGGTTCCTGAGTGTTTGGAAACATGGGTCAAAATGAGCACTTTACAACTGTATTCAAACATCGTATGTGTGATTTCAGGGGATTGTGTCTACGATTCAAGGCACACACACACACACTAGGCAAAGTGATAGATGATATGCATTTCCATGGAAGCGTATTTCTACTACCTTCTACATAAATCCATGTGGGTGCTAATTTCCTCTACGTAGATGATCCCTGTATCTATTGAGAGTAAACACTACCGAGCCTCTATTTCCGCCCTATATTATATTTCTTGTGTTTCTTGGTCTGTTCGTAGTCTACATCCAATGCCATGAAAAACTCAAGTACCATTCAAGGCGATAGAAAATCACAGCACATGCTTTACAACAACATTAGAATCTGTGCCGAAAAGTCACCGATACAGAATAAAAAGTTGCATGTCCATAAACATTGTCCTCAATCTTCAGTCTGTACTGATTACAACACATGCATCCTGACACATTCGCCTGGAGATAGGTATTCCACCAAAGGTCACACACACACACACACACACACACACACACACACACACACACACACACACACACACACACACACACACACACACACAAACACTAACACTAACACTACAAAACACATACCAATACAAAACACACACACACACACACAAATACAAACCACACACACACACTGTATTGTGTACTCACATATAGATCAGCACGGCCACCGCCAGGGTTAGAAGGACAAATAACGGGACGTCCACGAGGCCCAAGATCTCCATGTTGATGGGATGGGTGATTTCGTATGAGTCTTTAATTATTTCGCCAAGCTGCCAATACACACAACAGCTCAAAGGCAAGGTCACCCGCGACTGTGCTTGCCCAACTCCGTGCGGCTGTGAATATACGTGTTGCTAATAGCTGAGTCACAGGGGTCGTTGAAAGGTCTGAAACTAGTTCGGGTAACTCTGTAACTCAGGTCAAACGTATGCGCAGATCAGTGTATTGTAATCAGTTGCACTGACACCACTAGACTTACGTGAATGATGTTATCGAAAATAGATCTATCTTACAAACACAAAACAATCCCAAAGGAGCATTGACGCTTTGAGATTTCAATAAACTCGAAAATCAAGCCCCCAGTGTGCCCTCTTACCCTCTGAAAGTTGGTATGTCTTATAAGAGAGAGAACGTTAGAGTACACATCTACTTGTCAGATTATGTTCTCTATTTATACCTAGCCCAGGTTAGTCAGACACGGAACAGCTTAACCCAGTGATACCCGTTTCAACGGAGACGACAACGCATTCAAGTGACGGTCGTAAAAGCAGAGTCTGACAGATAATGGGAGCTGTCAACAGGAGCGCGGGCGTAGTTGTCCTCACTATTCATGGGCAACAAGTGAAAGTTCAATAACTGTGTACAGTAAACTGTTTGCCCGCGATTCATGAGCAATGTGCAGGAATCATTGATGTAATTGACCCCTATCTTTTTGTCGACTTTGAATAGTTCTCAGTGCATTATCTGTACTTATATAGAGAGAATACCACTGGCAAACAAGTTTAAGTTGGACCGGCGCAGAGAACGTGTTTATGAGAAGTAGGCGGTGCGCGGCAATGAGCAAACCCATTTGGTTTGTGAAAGGTAGAGCAGATGTAGGCTAGTGCACGTGCATTACATGACGATGAAATTGATTCCGCGCGTATAGTTTGGCATGAAATGCATGTGGACCCGGTTTTTTGTAAATATCTCTTCATCCAATGACCCAATCGATCTCAAACTGTGCAAGTGGATGTTTTGTCAGACAACCTAATCACATTGTAAGTCACCGATTTTATGCATTTGTATTAAAGAATCTGTCTATGTAACTGTCAACAAAATAAACAGCAGACCGCAGACGGCTTGCAGAGGGAGGGAGGGAGCCAATGACCTGTAACAGCGGCAGTGTTGGGTCATAAAGGTCAACGTTCGTCAATGTAGGTCAGCTATGTACGTTTCATGTAATCCGACACCTTATAAATCGGTTTGCTACGTTTGCTCTCTTTTTATAAAAAAATCAACACATTCCTAATTAAACGTTTAGCATCATCTGAATAAGCTTTCATGATGACAGCTAGAAGTAGTCAATGTGAATGATCCAAACGGTCTATCACTGTGCAGTGCACAGGTAACTATCATGAACTGCACGTGCATTTACCTTTATGACCCAACACTGCCGCTGTTACAGGTCATTGGCTCCCTCCCTCCCTCTGCAAGCCGTCTGCAGTCTGCTGTTTATTTTGTTGACAGTTACATAGACAGATTCTTTAATACAAATGCATAAAATCGGTGATTTACAAAGTGATTAGGTTGTCTGACAAAACATCCACTTGCACAGTTTGAGATCGATTGGGTCATTGGATGAAGAGATATTTACAAAAAACCGGGTCCACATGCATTTCATGCCAAACTATAGCTGCACACGCCTTGCGCTTTGCGCCTTGCTTCACCCATCGCGCTACACTTGATCGCGGACAACCTGGGGCCTCTTCGCTAACAATGGCAAGCGCCAGTGGGCGGCACTTATACATGCTAATACGGGTCAATTGTCAGGTCGGTGCTCAACTTATCTTTGTTTGCCAGTACATGCGGTCTCATTGCATACGAAATATACGAAACGAGCGTCCTTCCTATGGTATCTGACCGAGCGAAAACGAGTGTCCTCCCTATGGTCCCTACGGGGACTCTCCTGATCTGCGCCAAGAGATCAGGAGATACCAAACAAGGGCACCGAGAACAATGGGGAGTCTGACGACAGTGTACTTGGGATGCAAGCGAGACATTTCAAAGGCATTTCATGTCCGCATATTTAGCTTGCTTTTCCTGAATCTTGCCAATCACACTGCTGTCAAAAGGGACAGAAAATTCAATGATATAAATACAGTCATTAGCCTTATCAAAAAGGGACAAGATCAGGGTTGTTGGCTGGAATTCTCCTGAGGCTGCATATGGGCTTATCCCAAAGAAGCTTAAAAAGATCATTTTCCATGACGCCCTGGACATGCTCAGGGTCGTACCATGGCTGGACCTATCGGAGTCAAAGCCACAGGCATGGCAAAGACGATAGTGGAAACAACGAGCCACGCCATCATGTCGTTTAAGATATGCTGTTTGTGCCAAGGAAGGGCATCCACTGACAAGGTGTTTGACAGTCTCTGTAGATTCATTGCAAAGTTGACATTTCATATTGATATTTTGTTTAAGAATGACATTTTGGCGATTGCGAGTGGGAAGTGACTGATCCTGGGGAGCAAAAAGAAAGCCCTCAGTTTCACGTGTACCGTCCGCTGTATTAGTATCTCCTGTAGCAAGGAGCTCGCTTATTCCCAAGCCTCTGAATACTATTGAAAACACGTTAATTTCCACCTAAACTGCGCGTACGTCACGTCACGGTTTACAGAAAATCATGATCAGTGTCACTGCGCCATGGATATTCCGTAAACTGGAATGGCCCAATTTCGCCAAGCCCAGAATCAGACATTGACATTAGTTGAGTTGGGACAAGTGAACATGGAACAACATTACCCAAGCTTTCATCAATGGCTTAGTGTCGTCTATGCATCGTCGTTGTAAAGCCTGCATCAACGCCAATGGTGGATATACACGATACTGAATTTGTGAACTGACTTTTGACACCACATCTCTTCAAGGGCGTGTCGCGATGCCTAGTGTCAAATCATACAGATTTCGATATTATCCTTTCAATAGTTAAATAGTGATTAATGAAAACATCATAAATCAAGTAATATCCCTTTGCATTAAAAATGGCATAGCAACAAATAATGCACAGTTACTTTATTCCAGTAGTATATATGGACGTATAATCTTATATTGTTCGCGGTTTTGCCGTGACCGCATGAGTCGTATTGTATATGTGAATCAGCTGAAGGATACTTCAGAATAAATATGTTATTTTCATGTTTATCAGTTTCGAAATTGTCCTAAATATCACCAGTTATATTTACAAAGACATTTCAGAAGAGGGAGTGAAAATAACATGCAATCTTCACACCCAGAAGACCACTCCAATGAACAGTGCGAGCATAAAAGAGACTTTTTGGAGGTAGGTGACTTATAACAGAAAATATGTCCGACACTTCCCACTATCATACACGTCACATCCTTATGAGATGTGCGAACATAACTGAAGTGTGCCCCTGTGGAAAAAGGGTGGGCTTACAATGGATAACTGTGTCCATGCGTGAGTTATTCTAGCCCACTCACCTGTGACAACACGTCAATAACAAGTCCATTATGACAACAGAGATTAGGGCTTAGATTTTTTCACGATCACTTACCCACCACGGGGTAGCCCCGTTTTAGACCCATCCAAAGGTCGGACTTACGAGACCTAACCCCCACCACGCACTAGCAGTTTTGCCTGAGTGATTGTGAAATACTTGCTGTAAGCTGTGACAATACGATCCATCAAAGCTGAGGGAGTAAGTACATCTAGCCAGCTGACAGCTGGGTGGCACTTCTTCAAATGTATTCATACAGGTATCTTATGTAATACTTTCTTCAAAACCCGTGAAGGTCCGGGTTAGAATTGATCTTCAGTAACCCATGCTTGTCGTAAGAGGCGACTAAAGGGATCGGGGGGTCAGAACGCTTACTGGGTTGACACATGTCATCGGTTCCTAATTGCGTAGATTGATCCCTGGATTGTCTGGTCCAGATCCGATTATTTACAGAGAGCCGCCATATAGCTGGAATATTGCTGAGTGCGGCGTAAAACTAAACTCACTCACTCACTTTCTTAAAGTGGATACATTTTACACATATTTTAGTTAATATGTTATTCAACGTATCCAATGTCCATGTATGAAATAAAATATAAGCTGTGAGATGTATCAAATGATTGTACATATACATTCTAATATAATGAAAGACATTGTACAGATACATATGCGTTCTATTAACATAAACAAGAATATTGAAAAGGTACATTCAAAGTTCTGTGAGTTCTTGTTGTGTGTTGGTTACAGAACTGCGAACAAGGTTATTTTAGCTGAATGTGGACGTATTCCACTGTTTATTAACGCCCGATGTTCGGGTTATTTCATATTGGCTAAGATTGATGAGACAACCAATTTCACGATATTCAAGATGTAGTTATGAAATGCTTAAAACACTAGATGATACCGGAGATATTAATTGGGTTTCATTCGTTAGAACTATTCTTTTTAGTCATGGCTTTGGAAATGTATGGATCGCCCAAAATGTAAGTAATACACAATATTTCATCAAATTATTCAAGCAGAGATGCAAAGACATTTATCAACAGGACTGGTATAATGAAATAACGTCATCAACCTGTGTCAACTTTTATTCAGAATATAAATATTGTATTAATACAGAAATTTACCTTTCAAAGATTAAATCACCACAACTTAAGCGTACGCTTACTAAATTTAGATGTAACGCTTACAACTTCAAAGTCCAAGCGGCGCGATTTGCCAAAACTTCAAATGCAATAGATATCCAATGTCCATTCTGCAATTTATCACAAGAAAATGAGTACCATGTATTACTTGTATGCCCGAAATATTTAGAAATAAGAGAAACATATTTGCCTTATTTTTTTCTATAACCAACCGTCGAGACATAAATTCTGTATGCTACTTCGCACAGAAAACATTGACTTGTTGTTTAAGCCTAGCCCTTGTGTTGTACCACATACTTATGTTGAGAGAAAAAATGTAAATTGTGAATGGGTGTTTATGGATTTATTGATGTTCTTATAACTCGCGTATTTACAGGTTGCGCATAAATGCACTGCTATTATTGTACACATGTACTATTGGCCTCAGGGCCACATATACAAATAAATATGTCTGTCTGTCTGTCATATGCGTTCTTGGTTCTTCAGTGTTATAATGACCTTGGATATTCTCTCATGGGTAACTAAATACGAGTTCGTTCGTAATATACTTCGATTATCGCGCCTCACTGAAAACAAGGTGCTTGGTAAGTGAGAATACACCACAGGAAGTCAGCAGCTATGATCAACGCAGCATGTGTTAAATGAAGTTAACTCAGCAAATATTGGCCCACATCTTGGTTTACTGAATGCACACAGTGGTCATTGTTCAGTGATGTGACTGAGACACCGGCGCTTCATAGCCACAAAGTAGATTTTAAAACCTGAATCTTCAAACTGTTAGGACCTTATTGGTAACGGGATACAAGTGAACTCTGAGCATAATACACTTGTTTGTGCTGTAGATCCATCCATGTCGCACACACTGAGAACACCAATATCCACCTAGCAGTTAGTGAATCTTCATATCTGATCTTGACATCCTGATGCCCATTATAGTGTATGTATCTGGACATCCTGACTCCCATTCCAGTGTATGTATCTTGACAGTCTGACTCCCATTCCAGTGTATGTATCTGGACAGCCTGATTACCATTCCAGTGTATGTATCTTGACAGCCTGACTCCCATTCCAGTGTATGTATCTTGACAGCCTGATTACCATTTCAGTTTATGAAGTTTGAACATCTCACCCCTATTTCAGCACCCCTATTTCAGCATATGTATCGTGACACCCCCTTCAGTATATGCATTGTGATAAACTGACCCCCATTTAATATAGATATCTGGATAACCTGACTCATTCTGTATTCGATGTGATCCAAGAGAAATACCATTCAAAGCTATTTGAACCACTATCAAATATAATACATGAAACTTTCTTTTGCAGTTAAATCTTCACTTGCTCAAAATATAACAAAATGTTCAAACTACAAGAACTGTGTCGGGAGTCATGTCAAGGTAACAATCTCGTCAAGGTAACAATCTCGTCAAGGTAACAATCTCGTCGATCTATGCACAACGTGTTCGAATGCAGAACGAATCTCAAGAAGGTAACGGGACCACCCACCTGATGCGCACGTACAATCTCTCACATCTACCCTATTCTTTGTAGATATCCACCAGTTCCACTGAAAAACAATACGGAATATTGTATTCGCTTTTCGTACTAATATCACATCACACCATTCTATTCAAACACAGAGAGAGATAGAGGGGGGGGGGGGGGGAGAGATAGTGAGAGACTGACTCACACTCACCCACTTATCAATCTCACTCTCAGATATTATCTTATATCATCGCAGTTATAACGGGAAGCTATAGTTTAGATCAAGGGTGTTGAGTTTTCGGATTGGATTTAATTGGGTTAAGACACAGGACCTATACTATGGATATAATATATACAACTATGATTCCGTGGAAATTCCTGGTTAGAAGAGTCCCTGAGTTGGCCGTAGGAGGTGACCAAATACATGTCAGACTCGGCGACGTTCTTGATCAATGGATTGTCTGGCCCATTATTTTCCAGCATCCAACGGCTGTAATAGTGTGGTGGTAAGCAGCATGCAAGCTAACAAACAACGGTTAATGCTTTGAAATAATGCTATATGCTGGTACAACAAAGTCTCGCTCACTCTGGATGCAAGAACGGAATGCACAGGAACACCTATAAGAGAGAAGATATTAATTGCTTTATACATATTGAAAATCAATAGACACACTCTAAAACACCTCAGATAAAATCGTGAGCCAAAATAAGGAAAATCAAATCTCCAAACATTTACAGATAGTAGCGTTATTGTTTTTAACACCTTCACAACAACACGCTTCATGTCCACGTGACCATTACTTGGCCCTGTTTATGTAATCACATCTACAGGTGAGGTGACATGGGGTTTTGAGAATAGTTCGCCCGTATGACGACGTGAAAGCGTGTATGTGGCTGCTTGTACCAGACCAGACTAACGTGGTTTTTTCGTGCTAGCTCACTGAGATACCATGGCACAGTGAAGCATGAATACCCCACTCAGACACATTATACTGACTCCGTGCCAACCAATCCTTGTTGTACCCATTAATGCCGAGCGCCAGGCAGGGACCAACAAGTACCATATTTTAACGTATTTTGGTATGACGCGGTCGGGGATCGAACCCCGACCTTCCGCTTTCCGGGCGGACTCTCTAACCACTACACCACGGAGGCGGTTCAATCACACCTACAAATACATATCAGTTCGACAATGTCACAATCATGTGATTATGAATTCTTTGATTGGCATTTTAGAAGTTGATGAACTGAGATACGATACTTTATGGATAACAACTTCTTTATTACATTATGATGCGACGTTTCGGTATAGATTCTTATACCGACAAGATTACGAGAGAGTGTGGGGAGAAAAGTAACAATATGAAGAGGTATAGATGTACCAGCTTTAACATTTCCACAGGTCTGCAGTCAGCATTTCTAACACTGTGTGTTTAACCTTCTGATGGTTACCGTCAGTGGACGACAACTATATACATATATCAGCTAAAGGTCACCGTGATCGCTTTAAGTATCTAGTCTCAACACATCTGGCTGATCAGTTGAACTGTAAACATTTCTTTCCGTTCTGCCCTTTTGTCATGCGCTGATTATTCCTAGGTGTACATTCATCCAGGTAATAGGGCAACACGGTACAGGCTAGCGGTTAAACTAACAATGAAGTGGAACAAGTCTTATCACAACAATCCGACTCTGGAGCTCTAACTTACCGATGACGTCATGTTTCTACCACCTGCTTCTGAGTACACTCGCCCTTATTATACAGAAGTATGGTTATTGCTAGCCGCTTGAATTCTATATAAGAGCGGAAATTTGAAGGCTGGATAGGGGATGGGAAAATAGTGAGTGAGTGAGTTTAGTTTTACGCCGCACTCAGCAATATTTACAGCTGTGTTCTGTAAATAATCGAGATTATCAGGCAATCCAGTGACCAACAGCATGAGCGTCGAGCTACGCAATTGGGATACGATGGCACGTGTCAACCAAGTCAGCGAGCCTGACCACCCGATCCCGTTAGTCGCCTCTTACGACAAGCATTGGTAACTGAAGATCAATTCTAACCCAGATCTTCACGGGTGACGGGGTATTGTGTTTCCATGGAGTTGAACCTGAAACACGTTGAAGTATGTATCAGTGCGTATGTATGGGGGAATGTGTTAGAGCCTAGCCCGGAGAGGGTAAAATTTAATGAGGGCTCTTATACTGGAAGTATATCAATATCTAAAGGTTTTGTATTTCTAATTTCGAAAATGGCACTTTTCGTACTCGGTTCTTTACAAATATCTATTTCAAGAATACGTATAACAAATAGCAGGCTTGAAGACTGCAGTATAACATCGTTGTTTCGAACACAAAGCGTCCTAAATACAAAATTCGACTTATTCCTGTAGTCGACACAGTGAAAATTGTATATTGACATTGATGGCACATTAGTCTCACATATTTTCAGTCCGACCTAACAGATCTAGAGCCCGTATGTACATGCACCTTGTGCGGAGTAACAAAACAACATGCAGAAAGTGACTAGACACATTATCAGTTCGAGATAAAAAGTTCGACAAACCGAGATCGACACAACTGTGTTCAATTCTGAATACGATAGTTTCCATGGATGAAAGGAATAATAGTCAAGAGGTTCTCGAAATATACTACTCTATTCTACACCTGAAATACAAACAACGTATCTAAACAAGCATTCCCTCACTCCAGACTATACAATCACAGAGATATACACGGGAGCAATATATATAACACCCTGCAGCAGTAACAGCCAGTCTGACTTCAAGTGGGGCAGTATCTGCCTGCATAAAGGGCGAGGAAAGTAAGTTACGTTCAAGTTCAATAAGTTATCCTCTAGCACATATTTCTGTCATGAAACATCTTGATCAGCTGGCCTTGTTGATAATGATTTACTGATAGCGATGTTGACTTGAAACTATTTTCTGTTTAAAAGGCATGATTACTGGGATATCTGCAGACAAGCACATGCTTGGAATTGGCTTTAAATGCAAGAGGAATTTGTTAATATCTCTGCAGTAATTCATCATAAAGGTCGTTGACCTTTTCTGGTTTATAACTTTATACCGTTTTTGTGCGGAAACATCGTTGTTAGCAGGTTTTGTTGATTTCTCTTATGAAACGTTATTCCGATTTCACACTTCAAACTATTTCCGGCCGAAAGGCACATGTTTACTTGCTCAGGGACTTACAACTGATGTCCGTAAGATGTAAGGTACACCCTTACAGCCATTACAAGTCGGCTGTACGATTCTGTTCATGAACCAATCTGAAACAGCGTTCGTTAGACACCGGGTGTTCGTGAAAGGTTAGCCAACCCTGCTTACCGGTGGCGTCTGTCATAAACAAATGCAATGACTATAGTCAGGCCAAATACAATCCCAGTGTTTGTGATCATGACAAGGAAGACACATCTGCAAATCTGTGATTTAGGAAATAAACGAAATAAAGTTTCCACGAAGCATGGGCGGATCCAGAAGTGGGGAGGGGGTGGGGGTGCAGGGGTGCACAGCCCCAGTTTGTCTTAACAGTTAATTAAATGACCATTGAAACTCTCGTGAAAATGAAGTGTGCACCCCAACCCCCTTTCTCAAGAGTGTGCACCCCCCTTTCTAAAACAACTGGATCCGCCCCTGCGAAGGGTGCAGGTGTTTATCGCGAAATAAAATGTGTTAGGGCAAATAAACCGTCTGTGGAGCAAGAGTTTAATTTGGTAGTTTCTGCATATCCTGAGGATTAACTGCACCTTTTCCAATTGCACATTGTCATGTCTCGTTCTTCGTTGTTCTTTGCCATTTATCACGTTGATAATTAATCTGTGTGTTTAAAAGCAGCAGCAGACCTTTATGTAGAGAATGGGCGAATACTTACGGATGTGGGGGTAAATTGTGCTAAAAGCAGAATATGCTATCTAAGTCTGCACTCTAAATAAACGTCAATGGAAAAAAAATGCTATTCTTGACAATCCTCGGAAATAGATCATTCCATTTGGTGTGAAAGCTGTGAAAAAACCCATATGATTTGACCACTGGAAAACATTATGACACCCGGTGTTCGCATCCTGCCCTGCACTACCGGTAATTCCCGCCATTCACAGTTAGCCCACATTCACGTATAATGGCACCCGCTATTCACAGTTAACCCACATTCACATATGATGGCCTCACGTGATATAAAAACGGGAACGATCACAAAAATTATGGGAGACGCAGCAATGTATTGAGAAAGAAAATACAAAAGTGAGGACCAGCAAGGTTCAAGGAAGGTGTTTAGAAATTCCAAATTATCTGATGGTGATGAACATCAACTTGAACTCTGTCCACGACTGACTTGATTGACCAGAACATTGTCAATAAAACAGTCGTATTGTTTGTATCGCAGCTGTTGTGTCAGAGAGTTTCATCCACTTTCTCTCACATGATGAAGAGAAGATTGTCTCAACGCACATGTCTGGAGTTATGCACTGTGATGGGCTTCAACAGTTTATCATACAATCCTGACTTGAATATCCGGTGTGGTACCAAAAAGAAGGATGATCACTTTGCACTATCCACGTATGTTTTCAATATTGATATAGCTAAATATATATTACGCATGAACTGTTTGAGAGGCATTCTAGAAGCAATAGGAATGACAAGTCTTCAATAAAGGAGTTGAAGAAGATGATCTATTTCACTCCTTCAAATGAAGGGCTACAGTTTCTTCCCGTATCTGACAGAAAACCGTTCGGGCTGGTACACGAATACTGAACGTTTACAACATAGCGTGGTTTCCGTGCTGTGATGGCAGTTAAAGAGTATAAATGATTGTGGTTTGGGCAGGTTCATCCAATACAATGTGTTACCGTGTTTTATCAGAAGATAAAGCTGTATTTGCGTGCAGTGGTGAGTGAGTAAAGCTCTCCGGGGCTCGAGGGATGGGATTCAGCGATTTATCTGTGTGTGAGATTTTTACTTGTTAGTTTGGACTATTAACTTTGAGTTACGACTTTCAGATTACGACACGCTAAGGGGGCGCATATTATCCTGATACTTCGTGCAACCAGATAACATGGATTCAACATTTCACATTTTCATCACATCTAGCACCGTCTTGATTCCAACATCGTTTCCATCAGCGAACATAAAGGTGTATAAATCGGATAAAGTATCTAGTATCTTGTCCCGATCAGCGGTACTGGTTATATTTCAGTTACCTCATGCCCGTTCAACCCTTTGGTCATGCGCCGACATTATTCCTGGGTGTACATTAATCCAGGCAATAGGTCAACACGGTACAGGCTAGCGGTTAAACTAACAATGAAGTGGAACAAGTCTTATCACAACAATCTGACTCTGGAGCTCTTCCTTACCGATGACGTCAAGGTTCTTCCTCCAGGTGCAGTCGTTCTCATACTGCCTATGTAACATTAGTCCACACTGACATAACGCACATGGGGAATGTCAAAGTATATTTTCTTGAGTGCCAAATGTTTTTACACTAGTTTACGTCATTTGCAAGTATTCGAATATTACGTTCATCAATATTAGTCAAAATCATTCCAATCAAGACTTTAATTACTTTGAACACAAGCGTGAGAGAAATATCCGAAGGTCATATATATTGCAGTTCTTGAGATTCTAGATTCAAAGGCGTATAATAAAGTTTATTGTATTAAACGTCGATGTATGCTTCAGTTTAGTGCTTAGTTTTAGCTTGTGTATGTTGATCCAGTTGACAGAGAACAACGTGATCTTTTCGTACCTCTGTGAATCAATATCTTCAGGTTTTGTCAGTGCTTATTCTCCAGAAAGGCCCAAATCGTAACCAATACGCAGTTCGAGACAAACGAAAATCTGACATACTGCGTTCGACACAACAGGTTTGTACTACAAATACGATACATATAGAATACACATGATAGGTATGGTGATAGCAAAATGTCAGACTTTAGTCTGGATCTCAAAGCAGTATAGGGTTCCAATAAATAAAGGAGGCAAGAAATCTTCTATTTAAACAATCAATCCCACACACCTATTTATTGTAACCAAAGATGTATATACACAGCGAAACATACATAACACACTCAGGCGGCATGAAACAGTTAAACAACAGGTTATATCTATTGGTGGTACGTGGAGGCAAATAGCAGGAGGCTGTTTAGAAGGAAGCGGTAAACCGTTATGAAACGTTTTTATTCCTTACTTATTGACTTTACACTTGAAACTATTTTCATCTGATAAGCATGTTTGTTGGCTTGGATATTTGCAGGCAGGAAATGTTTGACTGTATATAGACCTGACTGCAGGATGGGTGTGCCGACATCACTGCAGAGGCCGTTGACGTTTTGTACGGAAAGGTTAATGTATAGGAACTTCTGGGACCAGGTGGAATCTACTAATGCTAAAAGATGTGGACATTTAAGTTACAATATTTAAGAAATACAGTTCGTTCTACCACAATGTCTAGTGTAATAAAGGACACTTTCGCCCTGAATTATTATAACGTTAAAGCACTCGGACGCAAACGTCCTCGTGCTTTAACGTTATAATAATTCAGGGCAAAAGTGTGCTTCATTACACTAGACATGGTGGTAGAGCGAACTGTATTTTTCTAAGATGCCAAATTTAATATTTAAGAAGGATGATTACGATTAATCTAAGACAGAAAACAAACGACGGTGTCGGTGATCTAAATTAAAAATCCTCGCAAAGGGCTAACTGGCGCGCTGTTCTATAGATGTGTCTGCCCCCTACGTTAAGACGAACGTTACCAGAAAAAAATGATAAACGGTTTGATGACGGTTTACGTTCGGATTAAATATCTCCTCTAAAATATTTTAATTACATCTGTGATTAACGTAAACCATATGGGGCAATAGGAACGTCGCATTTCTACTACCAACGTAGGTTTAGATCAGTACATCCAGATGAAGCTGAGTAGTCAAGCGACATTCCACGATTGCATTGTGGGAATGTAAACATTGCGAACGTTACCGTGTCGCTGAAAACATGTGAGTCAAATTGAGACATTTTAAACGTCGGAAAACATAAACGTAACGTTTCCACCGGTGATGTTAGCTGCGTGAAGCAACTACAAACCAAGAAACGGGATGCAACGAAGTAGTTTACTGTAGAAGGCTGTACGAGGCGATGACAACTGACAAACATCGTGACTTCGGTTACATCGTGTCGTAATGCAAAAGTGTTCGATTACGAGGGGGCAGACTAGAATGGCGCAGTGACGCCAATACATTGTGAGGTAATGCAAAACGTACTGTCGGCGCCTTTAATCTTTCACCGAAGCCTCTTAGAAAAGAAAATATTTCGGTGAGTTAAAAGGTAAAAATATTCAACCCATTTTTGATCTTATGTTATTTGTTAGTCGAACTCATAGCGGCTGAAAGGATGGTGTAAATCCAGCTGGGGTCCATGTAGGAAGCAAATGTACTGTAAGTCCCCATTGTCCCTAGTACAGTGATCTACCTTCAGTTGTTGGCGATCTTTAGCCCATTTCTATGTTGTAGTGTCCTAAATAGTATATAATTGTAAGATACATGCTAGTTTGAAATCTTTAACTGTGATATACTAGTTGTTTTACTCTCCTTTGGAGACAGATTTTATAAAATAAAATTATAAAGTGTTTACTGTTTTAGTCACGATATGGCTGAAATATTGCCAAAGTGACTTTAAATTTGAACTCCCTCGAAATCGAAATCTGTATTCGGTACAGTGGTGTGGGCCATCAGCCCTATGTACAACATGGTCCATATATTGTGAGGGAATTTATACAGGTACAGCAAGGCTATGTGACGATAAAATCGATTTTGCATAGTACTTGTATAGGTGTATACAGGAAGATGTAGCATTCCACGAACAATGATGAATAATTTTCAAGCTAATCATGGTAATTAAGACAAAGTCTTGAGGCCTAGAGGATATAACAGACTATATCCAATGCTACATGTTATAATGATACCCTGACATGGGTTTAACAAAGTACAAATGTATCTGGGTATGAAGATAGTAGTTTTACACAGTAAATATACAGGTACATTAAAGGCGGAGATTTGTAGCATGGAAAATAAAACAGACCATATACAAGTGTATCAGTGAGTTAGTGAGTTAATATTTAACGTCACATCGGCATTATCGTGACCACAAGTGTATAAAGGCATGGGAGATGTAACAGCATGTACAGTGATGCATAGCACTATTTTAGGGCCTCAGAGCTTGGAAGATATACCAATCCATATACAATGCTATATAGTTTTAGAAGGTAATTATACTACAGTTTTAAGGCAAAGTCTTAAGACCTAAAGGATATAACAGTCCATATCCAATGTTACAATGATACCTATACAAGAACATCAAGACATAGAGAATAGAACGGTCCATATCCAGTTATCCATGAGTTTAACAAAGTACAGATGTATCACGGTATGGAGATATTAGTTTTACACAGTATATAATCAAGTGCTTGAAGGTCAGAGATTTGGAGCATGGAAGATATATGAGACCACACTCAATGATACATAGTTATACAGAGCGCTTATACAAGTGCATCATGACATGGAAGACCTAGCATTGAATTCCATAAAAGCTTAAACATAAATTTTATACGAGAGTTTTTAGAAAGAGAATTTAAGGGATGGAAAATATACCTATCTTAATAATGTGATACATAATACGAGTACGAGTACAGCAAGGGATAAGGTTGATATACCAGTCCCCGTACAGTAATATATACATTTACAAGGTACTTAATCTATACCAGGGCTTTGAGGCGAAGATTTGAGGCATGAAAGATGTAGCATGCCAGATTTATAATGACCGATTCTTGTTGAGAAGACATGAGTTAATTAAACTTTGCCAGAGTAGGAAATTCAGAATATTTAAGGGGTATATATCTCTGACGAAGATTATCATAGACTTCACGAGTCAGCAAAAAGTCGTATTCAGTCTCCACGTGTCCAGTGTTACAAACTTTGCATAGTCTTTCATTTCTTGGGATATCGAGATATCTGCCAGTTTCAATGGCTAGTTTATGGGAGCTGCAGCGAAACTGTGCAAGTGCAATTCGAAATGTATTTATGGTTATAGCAGAGAGATAAAGCTCACTCAAACTCATAAAAAACCCGAATATGTCTACACTTTATTGAAAGAGATACATCGAGAAGCAGCCTTAATTACAAGGGACGCGTGTTGTGTGAAACTTGTGAGCTCCTGGTAAGTATTAGATCATATCTCTCAACAAAGCACAGAATATAAAGTTTCTACACACTCAACGTCATCAGTGACGCGTGTCAGTGAATGGGGGTATTGCTGTGAGAAACAATCTGAACTTATTTTCTGACTGTATGAATTTAACAAATTGAATACATTTACAGAAATACAAAACTGCACATTCAAATAGCACGATCGGTATTTATGTTGTTTCTGTTTATGTATAGTTTCCGTCACTGTTGAATAGGAAACTTTCGGTAGATATTTAAACGCAATGTATGCAAATATAAGTTGAGGCTGGTCGTATAATGTATCATTTACAGTGGCAAGAGATGCTTTAAATGATAACGTCTTATCTCCGTAGACAATATATTCTACTGACCTTCACATTTACCACATGACCCCAAGTGTTGTAAAGAAAACATTTTGTGCCAATTACACACAAGCTTCTTCTTTGAGAGTCATTCAGATTTGATGATCTACCTATTGCTTGTATACCACAGTGACAACGATATTTCCCACTATCATAAACAATTGCAAGCATTGTCAAAGGCCGAGTTCATACATCTCCAGTATAGAGATGAGCGTATAGTACCCCACCGGATGGGATTGTACAGTCGTGAAATGTTAAGCTGTGGAGTTTAGTTGAATTACTGCAGGCATATCCACTAACACTAGAACCAATTCTGCAAACTATTTCGCTGTGACAAGTCAGTAAAAAGAGGGGGAATTTCTTGTTCTGTTAGACCGCGCCGCAAAGCTGTAATATTATTAAAGGATATTTATATAGCGCACATATCCACGCAACAAGTACATGCTCAGGGCACTGGTTAATGCAGCTTCCAAAATACATATACTCATAATCACAATTGTGCAATCGACTCTGTTGTTAGCAGAGATTTCTTACAAAAGTGGGAATGGTTTTGCCGTTTTATTAAGTGCACAGATAATTATTGCTATGCACGCATACCGCTGTAACACAGTGCATAGTAATAGTTAAACATCAAATGGGCCGTATAGGTTATATAATTATATATATGACTAAGGCCAATTACAGGAGGGTGTGTGTTGAAACCAGCTTTTTAAGTACATGTGTAGTTTGGATAAGAAGTCACACATTTGTTTCTGGCAGAAATCATCATCATCAGCTAGTCTCGTTGATTCCAAGTCTACAAGAACATGTTTGCTTCCTGGGAGATTGGATAAGAAGTCACACATTTGTTTCTGGCAGAAATCATCATCATCAGCTAGTCTCGTTGATTCCAAGTCTACAAGAACATGTTTGCTTCCTGGGAGATTTGCAGATAATCTAGTGTTCACTTTAATGAGCTCAATACGAATACATTATTAGAGTACTATTTCTAAAGGTCTTCGATTTTCTATTTGATGAACGAATGTGTGGGATGGGGACCTCGTGGATGTTTTAAAGATATGCATACACATACACATTCATATGTATAAAACACATCACAATTGAATCCAGGAAACCCATTTGTTCAGAAACTCTTGCAGTCAGCTGAAATGTCCTAATTGGATATACATTCTAGCAAATGTATATGTTATATATTTAGCGATAGCAAGAAACACATCTCTCGAACTACATGGCAACAAGAAGCCAGTTTTAAAAGGGACGCTTGTGGTGTAGTCGTAGGCTCCTGGTGGGTAAATGAAGGGGAACATACATTTCCTACATGCAAACACGTTATCATCATGGGCTCGCATCAATGACTCTTGATCCTGTATAGTTTATATACATATACTTGTTTATATATGTAATATAATCTGATTTAGCTTCTTAAAATAGACAGCTATACAGTATGTTTCTTCCCACCAAGACATAAAACCCATCTCCTGTTGACACACCCACCATTTACGACATGGCTTGGTGTGATGGTGTTTCTCAAATAAAAAACGATTGCTGTTACTGGCACATATAGAGGTTCGTCCCATTCAGTTTGTTACCATGTTCTGGAAGATAAAAGTGTCTTTAAGTAGAGTGGTGAGTGATCAAAGCTCAACAGGAACATAAATAAACTGTGCTTCCAGTGAGCCAACTTTCATAACCACAGGGTTCACGTCGCCGTTTCATCATTATATGAATCTTTAACTTCGTAGCTTAAGCTTTCAACTTTGAGTGAGTTTAATCTATATAATGGTTACGAAAATGATCGGTTCTTAATGAACAGGTGATTAGCTTGTAATGTGATACAGTATAAGATTCACGGACATGAACATAGGGAGACATTCTGTTATGTATGAAGGAGATTCACCATGAACACACTAGTATGTGAGACAGTAGCTTAGATTGGATCCTGGCCCTCACAGGTAATCATTGTAGTTGTTTGAGCACGAGGTGAGGTGACTGTATAGCAGTGCAGCTTACTATAAGGGCAGCTATAATCTGGAGATTATAATTTGTAGTTTTTCAAGGAGAGTGTCAGTAAGACAAGAAGAAAGTCGTTTATTATACTTGACGGAATACATTCCGTGAACACGTGAACGGGATAAATATCTATCGGGCAAAAGAAACGAAACAAAAATAAATGTTGGACATGAACACATATTTCTGATATGATATGACATGGAAAGATTAACCCGTTGCAGCCGTCACGTTTGTCATGAGAATTGTGTTTGGGTGAAACGTTTTTGCGCAAAATGTCAGCAAGAAGCAAGTGCATAATTTTGGCATGACAAGACCATTGAATCTTTCCGTGACATCATACCCTTAAGAAAACATGAGCAACCGTGCTGGTATTATCGCAGGAAGCAAGACAGATGGCCGTTTGAATTATTTAAATGGGCGTTACGCAAGCACTGTTTCAACGATCTTGGGCTGCACTCGCATTACATTCACGAGGCTGATGAGACACTACAGGCAGACAGGGCACACAGTGGACAGGCTCCGAATTCGAAGTGGAAGACCTCTCGTCACCAAGGCCAAGAGGAAAACTGTTTCCTGCCTGTTGCGTCATCAGCAGTCACTTGTGTTACGTTTTTTACGTTACGAAATCCTGTCAGCCGAAGAACAGTTGCACGACGATTCCGACGATATTGTATCCGCGCCCACATACCCTTCCCTGGCATAAAGCTGACACGTAAACATCTGCACCGGGTATGCATCGTTAACCATGGCAGAACAGGCAGTGGCAGAGAGTCATGTTTTCTGATGAGGGCAGGTTTCAGATAAAGACCGAGCTGGTCGTAGTGGAAGGAAATCTAAATGCCCAAACGTACATTGACAAAATACTGCGTCCAATTGTCCTAGCGTTCCTGCAACAACACCACAACCGGATCTTGTTTCAACAAAACAACGCCCATGAGACATGTTTTGTCACGTACTGTGGGACCATTTCTATCTACAAATTCGTGCGAGACCTGGAAAACTGACAACAGCGTTATTTCACTAAACTGCTTTTATAAAAATACACAGTGAGATCAGTATGTTAGTACATTACTATAAAAAAAACATACATTGCCTTAAAAGTGCACATATTTGAAGATGAACTTTTTAGACTGATGTACATTCCACTATTTATAATTTTTACTAATGAAACCTGTCCTGAGTACTGTAGTTTTTATGGCTTGAAGCCAGTATCAGAGTATACATTTGCTATATATTGATCATTTTGAGCATGATAACCCTGGTGATATCAAAATAGATCTGATACTAGAACATGTCAATGACCATATATGTAATTTAATATCAGCAACTATTCAGCCAAATAGCAGTTAACAAGTTTGATTTAATGCTGCAATGGACTTTATTATACTTTACAGCAGTGCATGCATACATAGTTCAACATACAATCAGTGTTTTTGCTTTGAATTTTGGAGAATGTGCTCTGAATTTGTAGACCAGTTCAGTATTGAATTAAAATTTTATGGTATGTATCTCGAAATTGTGTCTTTTTTATAGATATTGGGGTATTGTGTTAACACCTAAACTTATCTGGACTAAAGCACAAACTACTCTTGGTGAACAGAGGAAAGTTGGAAATAGACCACGTCAAAGTTTATTTAAGATATTTGATGCTATTGGTTGTTCCTATAGTGTGTTATGGTGCAGAAGTATAGGGGGCCTCATAGTGTATAATTATTGAAGATGTACAGCATAAAATGTGTAAATGTTTTCTCAAAATGTGTAAAGCAACAAACAATGCTATGTTTTGGGGAGAATGTGCCTAAGCCCCTCTCCAACCTGTCAACACCACAAGGGCTATTAAGTATTGGTGCAGGTTGCTATATTTGGATGAACACAGACTGCCAATGCTACCTTACTCTGGTTGTGCCACATGCATATGGGCTGCTCATATTCAAATATTTTGGTTAGACTTGGATTTGAATATGTGTGGTTAACACAAGATGTGGGAAATGTGAAGATCTTTATTCACCTTTTTTAAACCCTGGTTATCTGACAACCTACAACAATCATGGTGTAGTTCTGTCAACAGTTTATCTGTTTCCTTCTATCAATATTTCATAATGTGTCCATTTTCCTATTACATACAAAACATGTAGCTGTATCTGGGGTTGGAGTGGTGTAGGGAATGGAGTACACCCAGTTTTATATATATCATAATCATGTGATTTTCCATATCCAGTAGATAACACACAGATGGTCCTATGTGTAATCACCTTCTCGGTTGCATCACGCAGATGTTGCCATACCATGACTATTGTTATACTTTTTAAGATGAATGCCTATATTGCATCACCATGATCAACCCCATGCAAAATGGAAGAATAGATATGGATGTTATATTGAAATGATAGCTAGTGCTAAATTAATAAAAATAATAAAGATATTCTTCATTAACATTATTACATTTTTGAATGCTCATACATTGTTAAAAGTACATGGTTGAATTAATCATTTATGTGTTTCAAATGTATTGGATCTACTTATTATTAATCATATCATGTGGTAAACAACCATTTTCTAGTTACTATTACTGGGCGTTCAGTTTATTTCCAGCATAAAACAGGAGAAAATGGGACCAAATCATCGAATTATACGTCATTAAATTTGCTAAAATAAAGATGCTAATGTTCTATATTTAATCAATGTGGTCGTTCAGATCCATGTTTTATATGTGTACGATTTCGAAACAATAGCGAGCTGACACGAAATATCAACGCACATGTCGGTGTTGAAAATGGGGTCTGTGTTATTGTTTACATTACGACCATGTATAACGATTTTCGTGTCTCGAAACTGCATGAATAACGTTTTCGTGCACTAAAAGATTTATGGAAACTGTCGATGTTTACCGAAGAGAGGCCAGACGTTTGTTCAAAGCAGAGGGTAGTGCTAATGCGAGGGTCAGTGGTCAAATATGAAATGCAGTTAGACAAATTGAATACGATGAACAGAAAGGTAAGCGAATGACCTACAAGCTCAACACAATCCTTTGTGAAAAACGTAAGGTTTGATTGAACCGCACGTTAAAATATTCGGGCTGTCCGGTTTTCGATGAGGTTTTTGGCATTGCGAGTGTCACCCCTTGTATATTTTATGTATCGGGTGTATAAGTTTCTACAATTATTATTTCTTCACCGATTTCGTTCAAATATGTGAAATATATGTTAATGATAAGATCTAAAAGCAATATAGTATTGCAAAAGTCTAGATTTATATTTTGGAAAATTATTGTCCAAAGAGTGATTCTAACCCGTGTGTACAGAACCATGTAACAGGAAACTGACATTGTGCAAGGGTGAGCGATTCATTGTGTTACGCGCAGGTTGTAAAAGTGTGGGGTTTCTGCCTGACTGTTCACTCGAGTTCAAGGCGAAATCCAAAGACGACAGAGATTACCACATTGAAATGAATGGGGAAACTGTCTTAAGTTGGATGAAAAAGCTGCTGGTGCCAGCACTTCCTCAGTGATGTTAATTCTTATGTACAGCACGCCATATCATAGCGTACAGGATCCAGATGCAAAACCTCCAACATCCAACAGCAGGAAAAGTGATATAATAACATGGCTAGAAAAACAAGATATTCCGTTTCCATAAATCTGTTTTGAATGACATAATAAAGCGGAACAAATCAACACCAATCTGTAAAGTAGACCATTATCTCAAAGCTCATGGCCAGGAAACTGCCCGCCTTACCATTGCGATCTCAATCCAATAGAACGTATATGGGGTATCATCAAATCTGATGTGGGTCGCAACAATACCACTTTCAAACTTTCGGACGTTCAAAGCGAAGTACACAAAGTAAAATAACAACAGCAATCTGTCAAAAATGTGTACAGAACGTTGAAAATGAAATAGAGATTCAGTACTGGATTAAAGTGTTTCAGATATTAATAATATTATGCTATCATTCAACCAGTCATCATAAGTGTACAGTCTGAGAGTGGTGATAGTGAATTCCAGTCCGGAAGAGGTTTGACACAACCCCTTAATGTTGACATCCTAAGCTGCAAGTGCTTCCCGCCCACGAGGATGTTCCTGCAACAGTACTACTGTTACTTCACCCTCGTAAAACTTCACACGGAAATCAAAACAAAATGTTGATAGTTTGTTAAGTAACTTACTTATTTTGGAGACAAACGTTATGAAACTTTATTCCAGAGTTGGTCTGATGTTTTCATTACATTCTGCGTTGAAATGAATGTTTGATCATGAAATTATTTGGTGTTAGATTGTGATTCATCGGTATCATTTTGACCCAAACAGACTATAGATGACACAACTTTATGGATGATCAACTTCTTTATTTAAACAATGGCGGCGTTTCGGTATAGGTTCTTAAATCGTATTCAAACAGTAGTTCAAGAATCTATACCGAAACGTCGACGTCGTCATTGTTAAATGTAAGAAGTTGATCATCCATAATGTTTTGTCATCTCTATACCACCAACTTCTAGGATGCCACTCAAACAAACCAAACATTTTATCAAATGTTTTGTGTGGTTCCTGGAAGGTATAGTTGAAGTATCCTTGGTATAGTTTCTTTTACCAGTTAGTGCAGGCCAGATGATCACAACATGGCCGAATCGACTCAATGCAATGTCAAGGTTTCCACAACCTTCTCTCCTTTCCTGAAGAGAGCAAATCCCCTGTCTAAACAGGTAATTCCTGTCTTACCTGTCTATTTAACAACAGACATATACACGGGAGAAATATACAGACACCACAGTTGTAACCGCCAGTTAAGCATCAAGTTGGGCAGCATCAGTTAAACATCAAGTTGGGCAGCATGTGTCTAGGAACATGGTAGCCAGCTACTGGAGGCTGTGTGGAAGGTAGCAATTGAAGTTGGGTGACATACACAAGCAAATGTTTGAAATTCCCTGCAATAAGATCTGACTACAAGACGGATGTGTTTGCTTAGATTCAGTAATTAAGTTGAAATGTGGTTGCGTTTTTGATGGTGAAGGAAAAAGATCTATTTGAAATGGGTAATTATACCAGCTGTTACCAGCTGTTATTCCAAAGGATGTTAGGCTGCCATAAACAGTACATGTTAAATGTGCTCGAATGAGTAAAATGTGAAAATTTAATACTAACTCCAGATGTTATTATCCTTTATCCTCGAATATATCGGGCATCAGTCATATTGGTAATCCCAAAATGGATATAAAACGTAAAACCAACGTCCTGAATTGCAACGTAATTCCGTTTTTACACATCGTAAATATGAAAATATTGCTTTGTTCATATACCATGCGATATTGAAGAGAAACCCACTCTGCTTTTGAACTTTGTATATACCTGTACTATGGGCCTGTGGCCTTCAGTTCTGAATAAAGATTGATTGATTGAGAAAGAGAATTTAAGGGATGGAAAATATACCTGTCTTTATCATGTGATACATAATACGAGTACGAAAGTACAGCAAGGGACAAGGATGATATACCAGTCCCCGTACAGTAATATATACTATTACAAGGTACTTATACTATACCAGGGCTTTGAGGCAAATTTGAGGCATGAAAGATGTAGCATGCCAGATTTCTAATGACCGATTCTTGTTGAGAAGACATGAGTTAATTAAACTTTGCCCAAGTTGGAAATTCAGACTATTTAAGGGGTATCTATATATATATATATATATCTCTGGCGAAGATTATCATAGACTTCACAAGTCAGCAAAAAGTCGTATTCAGTCTCCACGTGTCCAGTGTTACACACTTTGCATAGTCTTTCATTCCTTTGGGATATCGAGATATCTGCCAGTTTCAATGGCTAGTTTATGGGAGCTGCAGCGAAACTGTGCAAGTGCAATTCGAAATGTATTTATGGTTATAGGAGAAAGATAAAGCTCACTCGAACTCATAACAACCCGAATATGTCTACACTTTATTGAAAGAGATACATCGAGAAGCAGCCTTAATTACAAGGGACGCGTGTTGTGTGAAACTTGTGAGCTCCTGGTAAGTATTAGATCATATCTCAACAAAGCACAGAATATAAAGTTTCTACACACTCAACGTCATCAGTGACGCGTGTCAGTGAAAGGGGGTATTGCTGTGAGAAACAATCTGAACTTATTTTCTGACTGTATGAATTTAACAAATTGAATACATTTACAGAAATACAAAACTGCACATTCAAATAGCACGGTCGGTATTTATGTTGTTTCTGTTTATGTATAGTTTCCGTCACTGTTGAATAGGAAACTTTCGGTAGATATTTGAACGCAATGTATGCAAATATAAGTTGAGGCTGGTCATATAATGTATCATTTACAGTGGCAAGAGATGCTTTAAATGATAACGTCTTATCTCCGTACACAATATATTCTACTGACCTTCACATTTACCACATGACCCCAAGTGTTGTAAAGAAAACATTTTGTGCCAATTACACACAAGCTTCTTCTTTGAGAGTCATTCAGATTTGATGATCTACCTATTGCTTGTATACCACAGTGACAACGATATTTCCCACTATCATAAACAATTGCAAGCATTGTCAAAGACCGAGTTCATACATCTCCAGTATAGAGATGAGCGTATAGTACCCCACCGGATGGGATTGTACAGTCGTGAAATGTTAAGCTGTGGAGTTTAGTTGAATTACTGCAGGCATATCCACTAACACTAGAACCAATTCTGCAAACTATTTCGCTGTGACAAGTCAGTAAAAAGAGGGGGAATTTCTTGTTCTGTTAGACCGCGCCGCAAAGCTGTAATATTATTAAAGGATATTTATATAGCGCACATATCCACGCAACAAGTACATGCTCAAGGCACTGGTTAATGCAGCTTCCAAAATACATATACTCATAATCACAATTGTGCAATCGACTCTGTTGTTAGCAGAGATTTCTTACAAAAGTGGGAATGGTTTTGCCGTTTTATTAAGTGCACAGATAATTATTGCTATGCACGCATACCGCTGTAACACAGTGCATAGTAATAGTTAAACATCAAATGGGCCGTATAGGTTATATAATTATATATATGACTAAGGCCAATTACAGGAGGGTGTGTGTTGAAACCAGCTTTTTAAGTACATGTGTAGTTTGGATAAGAAGTCACACATTTGTTTCTGGCAGAAATCATCATCATCAGCTAGTCTCGTTGATTCCAAGTCTACAAGAACATGTTTGCTTCCTGGGAGATTGGATAAGAAGTCACACATTTGTTTCTGGCAGAAATCATCATCATCAGCTAGTCTCGTTGATTCCAAGTCTACAAGAACATGTTTGCTTCCTGGGAGATTTGCAGATAATCTAGTGTTCACTTTAATGAGCTCAATACGAATACATTATTAGAGTACTATTTCTAAAGGTCTTCGATTTTCTATTTGATGAACGAATGTGTTGGGATGGGGACCTCGTGGATGTTTTAAAGATATGCATACACATACACATTCATATGTATAAAACACATCACAATTGAATCCAGGAAACCCATTTGTTCAGAAACTCTTGCAGTCAGCTGAAATGTCCTAATTGGATATACATTCTAGCAAATGTATATGTTATATATTTTGAGCGATAGCAAGAAACACATCTCTCGAACTACATGGCAACAAGAAGCCAGTTTTAAAAGGGACGCTTGTGGTGTAGTCGTAGGCTCCTGGTGGGTAAATGAAGGGGAACATACATTTCCCTACATGCAAACACGTTATCATCATGGGCTCGCATCAATGACTCTTGATCCTGTATAGTTTATATACATATACTTGTTTATATATGTAATATAATCTGATTTAGCTTCTTAAAATAGACAGCTATACAGTATGTTTCTTCCACCAAGACATAAAAACCCATCTCCTGTTGACACACCCGCCATTTACGACATGGCTTGGTGTGATGGTGTTTCAAATAAAAACGATTGCTGTTACTGGCACATATAGAGGTTCGTCCCATTCAGTTTGTTACCATGTTCTGGAAGATAAAAGTGTCTTTAAGTAGAGTGGTGAGTGATCAAAGCTCAACAGGAACATAAATAAACTGTTCTTCCAGTGAGCCAACTTTTATAACCACAGGGTTCACGTCGCCGTTTCATCATTATATGAATCTTTAATTTCGTAGCTTAAGCTTTCAACTTTGAGTGAGTTTAATCTATATAATGGTTACGAAAATGATCGGTTCTTAATGAACAGGTGATTAGCTTGTAATGATACAGTATAAGATTCACGGACATGAACATAGGGAGACATTCTGTTATGTATGAAGGAGATTCACCATGAACACACTAGTATGTGAGACAGTAGCTTAGATTGGATCCTGGCCCTCACAGGTAATCATTGTAGTTGTTTGAGCACGAGGTGAGGTGACT
Source organism: Haliotis rubra (assembly GCF_003918875.1). Lineage (NCBI taxonomy): Eukaryota > Metazoa > Mollusca > Gastropoda > Lepetellida > Haliotidae > Haliotis > Haliotis rubra. Next base: position 122,389 of record NW_025767070.1, read on the forward strand.
GTATAGCAGTGCAGCTTACTATAAGGGCAGCTATAATCTGGAGATTATAATTTGTAGTTTTTCAAGGAGAGTGTCAGTAAGACAAGAAGAAAGTCGTTTATTATACTTTACGGAATACATTCCGTGAACACGTGAACGGGATAAATATCTATCGGGCAAAAGAAACGAAACAAAAATAAATGTTGGACATGAACACATATTTCTGAAATGATATGACATGGAAAGATTAACCCGTTGCAGCCGTCACGTTTGTCATGAGAATTGTGTTTGGGTGAAACGTTTTTGCGCAAAATGTCAGCAAGAAGCAAGTGCATAATTTTGGCATGACAAGACCATTGAATCTTTCCGTGACATCATACCCTTAAGAAAACATGAGCAACCGTGCTGGTATTATCGCAGGAAGCAAGGCAGATGGCCGTTTGAATTATTTAAATGGGCGTTACGCAAGCACTGTTTCAACGATCTTGGGCTGCACTCGCATTACATTCACGAGGCTGATGAGACACTACAGGCAGACAGGGCACACAGTGGACAGGCTCCGAATTGTGGAAGACCTCTCGTCACCAAGGCGAAGAGGGAAACTGTTTCCTGCCTGTTGCGTCATCAGCAGTCACTTGTGTTACGTTTTTTACGTTACGAAATCCTGTCAGCCGAAGAACAGTTGCACGACGATTCCGACGATATTGGATCCGCGCCCACATACCCTTCCCTGGCATAAAGCTGACACGTAAACATCTGCACCGGGTATGCATCGTTAACCATGGCAGAACAGGCAGTGGCAGAGAGTCATGTTTTCTAATGAGGGCAGGTTTCAGATAAAGACCGAGCTGGTCGTAGTGGAAGGAAATCTAAATGCCCAAACGTACATTGACAAAATACTGCGTCCAATTGTCCTAGCGTTCCTGCAACAACACCACAACCGGATCTTGTTTCAACAAAACAACGCCCATGAGACATGTTTTGTCACGTACTGTGGGACCATTTCTATCTACAAATTCGTGCGAGATCTGGAAAACTGACAACAGCGTTATTTTACTAAACTGCATTTATAAAAATACACAGTTAGATCAGTATGTTAGTACATTACTATAAAAAAAACATACATTGCCTTAAAAGTGCACATATTTGAAGATGAACTTTTTAGACTGATGTACATTCCACTATTTATAATTTTTACTAATGAAACCTGTGCTGAGTACTGTAGTTTTTATGGCTTGAAGCCGGTATCAGAGTATACATTTGCTATATATTGATCATTTTGAGCATGATAACCCTGGTGATATCAAAATAGATCTGATACTAGTACATGTCAATGACCATATATGTAATTTAATATCAGCAACTATTCAGCCAAATAGCAGTTAACAAGTTTGATTTAATGCTGCAATGGACTTTATTATACTTTACAGCAGTGCATGCATACATAGTTCAACATACAATCAGTGTTTTTGCTTTTGAATTTTTGGAGAATGTGCTCTGAATTTGTAGACCAGTTCAGTATTGAATTAAAATTTTATGGTATGTATCTCGAAATTGTGTCTTTTTATAGATATTGGGGGTATTGTGTTAACACCTAAACTTATCTGGACTAAAGCACAAACTACTCTTGGTGAACAGAGGAAAGTTGGAAATAGACCACGTCAAAGTTTATTTAAGATATTTGATGCTATTGGTTGTTCCTATAGTGTGTTATGGTGCAGAAGTATAGGGGGCCTCATAGTGTATAATTATTGAAGATGTACAGCATAAAATGTGTAAATGTTTTCTCAAAATGTGTAAAGCAACAAACAATGCTATGTTTTGGGGAGAATGTGCCTAAGCCCCTCTCCAACCTGTCAACACCACAAGGGCTATTAAGTATTGGTGCAGGTTGCTATATTTGGATGAACACAGACTGCCAATGCTACCTTACTCTGGTTGTGCCACATGCATATGGGCTGCTCATATTCAAATATTTTGGTTAGACTTGGATTTGAATATGTGTGGTTAACACAAGATGTGGGAAATGTGAAGATCTTTATTCACCTTTTTAAACCCTGGTTATCTGACAACCTACAACAATCATGGTGTAGTTCTGTCAACAGTTTATCTGTTTCCTTCTATCAATATTTCATAATGTGTCCATTTTCCTATTACATACAAAACATGTAGCTGTATCTGGGGTTGGAGTGGTGTAGGGAATGGAGTACACCCAGTTTTATATATATCATAATCATGTGATTTTCCATATCCAGTAGATAACACACAGATGGTCCTATGTGTAATCACCTTCTCGATTGCATCACGCAGATGTTGCCATACCATGACTATTGTTATACTTTTTAAGATGAATGCCTATATTGCATCACCATGATCAACCCCATGCAAAATGGAAGAATAGATATGGATGTTATATTGAAATGATAGCTAGTGCTAAATTAATAAAAATAATAAAGATATTCTTCATTAACATTATTACATTTTTGAATGCTCATACATTGTTAAAAGTACATGGTTGAATTAATCATTTATGTGTTTCAAATGTATTGGATCTACTTATTATTAATCATATCATGTGGTAAACAACCATTTTCTAGTTACTATTACTGGGCGTTCAGTTTATTTCCAGCATAAAACAGGAGAAAATGGGACCAAATCATCGAATTATACGTCATTAAATTTGCTAAAATAAAGATGCTAATGTTCTATATTTAATCAATGTGGTCGTTCAGATCCATGTTTTATATGTACGATTTCGAAACAATAGCGAGCTGACACGAAATATCAACGCACATGTCGGTGTTGAAAATGGGGTCTGTGTTATTGTTTACATTACGACCATGTATAACGATTTTCGTGTCTCGAAACTGCATGAATAACGTTTTCGTGCACTAAAAGATTTATGGAAACTGTCGATGTTTACCGAAGAGAGGCAAGACGTTTGTTCAAAGCAGAGGGTAGTGCTAATGCGAGGGTCAGTGGTCAAATATGAAATGCAGTTAGACAAATTGAATACGATGAACAGAAAGGTAAGCGAATGACCTACAAGCTCAACACAATCCTTTGTGAAAAACGTAAGGTTTGATTGAACCGCACGTTAAAATATTCGGGCTGTCCGGTTTTCGATGAGGTTTTTGGCATTGCGAGTGTCACCCCTTGTATATTTTATGTATCGGGTGTATAAGTTTCTACAATTATTATTTCTTCACCGATTTCGTTCAAATATGTGAAATATATGTTAATGATAAGATCTAAAAGCAATATAGTATTGCAAAAGTCTAGATTTATATTTTGGAAAATTATTGTCCAAAGAGTGATTCTAACCCGTGTGTACAGAACCATGTAACAGGAAACTGACATTGTGCAAGGGTGAGCGATTCATTGTGTTACGCGCAGGTTGTAAAAGTGTGGGGTTTCTGCCTGACTGTTCACTCGAGTTCAAGGCGAAATCCAAAGACGACAGAGATTACCACATTGAAATGAATGGGGAAACTGTCTTAAGTTGGATGAAAAAGCTGCTGGTGCCAGCACTTCCTCAGTGATGTTAATTCTATGTACAGCACGCCATATCATAGCGTACAGGATCCAGATGCAAAACCTCCAACATCCAACAGCAGGAAAAGTGATATAATAACATGGCTAGAAAAACAAGATATTCCGTTTCCATAAATCTGTTTTGAATGACATAATAAAGCGGAACAAATCAACACCAATCTGTAAAGTAGACCATTATCTCAAAGCTCATGGCCAGGAAACTGCCCGCCTTACCATTGCGATCTCAATCCAATAGAACGTATATGGGGTATCATCAAATCTGATGTGGGTCGCAACAATACCACTTTCAAACTTTCGGACGCTCAAAGCGAAGTACACAAAGTAAAATAACAACAGCAATCTGTCAAAAATGTGTACAGAACGTTGAAAATGAAATAGAGATTCAGTACTGGATTAAAGTGTTTCAGATATTAATAATATTATGCTATCATTCAACCAGTCATCATAAGTGTACAGTCTGAGAGTGGTGATAGTGAATTCCAGTCCGGAAGAGGTTTGACACAACCCCTTAATGTTGACATCCTAAGCTGCAAGTGCTTCCCGCCCACGAGGATGTTCCTGCAACAGTACTACTGTTACTTCACCCTCGTAAAACTTCACACGGAAATCAAAACAAAATGTTGATAGTTTGTTAAGTAACTTACTTATTTTGGAGACAAACGTTATGAAACTTTATTCCAGAGTTGGTCTGATGTTTTCATTACATTCTGCGTTGAAATGAATGTTTGATCATGAAATTATTTGGTGTTAGATTGTGATTCATCGGTATCATTTTGACCCAAACAGACTATAGATGACACAACTTTATGGATGATCAACTTCTTTATTTAAACAATGGCGGCGTTTCGGTATAGGTTCTTAAATCGTATTCAAACAGTAGTTCAAGAATCTATACCGAAACGTCGACGTCGTCATTGTTAAATGTAAGAAGTTGATCATCCATAATGTTTTGTCATCTCTATACCACCAACTTCTAGGATGCCACTCAAACAAACCAAACATTTTATCAAATGTTTTGTGTGGTTCCTGGAAGGTATAGTTGAAGTATCCTTGGTATAGTTTCTTTTACCAGTTAGTGCAGGCCAGATGATCACAACATGGCCGAATCGACTCAATGCAATGTCAAGGTTTCCACAACCTTCTCTCCTTTCCTGAAGAGAGCAAATCCCCTGTCTAAACAGGTAATCCCTGTCTTACCTGTCTATTTAACAACAGACATATACACGGGAGAAATATACAGACACCACAGTTGTAACCGCCAGTTAAGCATCAAGTTGGGCAGCATCAGTTAAACATCAAGTTGGGCAGCATGTGTCTAGGAACATGGTAGCCAGCTACTGGAGGCTGTGTGGAAGGTAGCAATTGAAGTTGGGTGACATACACAAGCAAATGTTTGAAATTCCCTGCAATAAGATCTGACTACAAGACGGATGTGTTTGCTTAGATTCAGTAATTAAGTTGAAATGTGGTTGCGTTTTTGATGGTGAAGGAAAAAGATCTATTTGAAATGGGTAATTATACCAGCTGTTACCAGCTGTTATTCCAAAGGATGTTAGGCTGCCATAAACAGTACATGTTAAATGTGCTCGAATGAGTAAAATGTGAAAATTTAATACTAACTCCAGATGTTATTATCCTTTATCCTCGAATATATCGGGCATCAGTCATATTGGTAATCCCAAAATGGATATAAAACGTAAAACCAACGTCCTGAATTGCAACGTAATTCCGTTTTTACACATCGTAAATATGAAAATATTGCTTTGTTCATATACCATGCGATATTGAAGAGAAACCCACTCTGCTTTTGAACTTTGTATATACCTGTACTATGGGCCTGTGGCCTTCAGTTCTGAATTAAGTTGAATTGATTGAGAAAGAGAATTTAAGGGATGGAAAATATACCTGTCTTTATCATGTGATACATAATACGAGTACGAGTACAGCAAGGGACAAGGATGATATACCAGTCCCCGTACAGTAATATATACTATTACAAGGTACTTATACTATACCAGGGCTTTGAGGCAAATTTGAGGCATGAAAGATGTAGCATGCCAGATTTCTAATGACCGATTCTTGTTGAGAAGACATGAGTTAATTAAACTTTGCCCAAGTTGGAAATTCAGACTATTTAAGGGGTATATATATATATATATATCTCTGGCGAAGATTATCATAGACTTCACAAGTCAGCAAAAAGTCGTATTCAGTCTCCACGTGTCCAGTGTTACACACTTTGCATAGTCTTTCATTCCTTGGGATATCGAGATATCTGCCAGTTTCAATGGCTAGTTTATGGGAGCTGCAGCGAAACTGTGCAAGTGCAATTCGAAATGTATTTATGGTTATAGGAGAAAGATAAAGCTCACTCAAACTCATAACAACCCGAATATGTCTACACTTTATTGAAAGAGATACATCGAGAAGCAGCCTTAATTACAAGGGACGCGTGTTGTGTGAAACTTGTGAGCTCCTGGTAAGTATTAGATCATATCTCTCAACAAAGCACAGAATATAAAGTTTCTACACACTCAACGTCATCAGTGACGCGTGTCAGTGAATGGGGGTATTGCTGTGAGAAACAATCTGAACTTATTTTCTGACTGTATGAATTTAACAAATTGAATACATTTACAGAAATACAAAACTGCACATTCAAATAGCACGGTCGGTATTTATGTTGTTTCTGTTTATGTATAGTTTCCGTCACTGTTGAATAGGAAACTTTCGGTAGATATTTGAACGCAATGTATGCAAATATAAGTTGAGGCTGGTCATATAATGTATCATTTACAGTGGCAAGAGATGCTTTAAATGATAACGTCTTATCTCCGTACACAATATATTCTACTGACCTTCACATTTACCACATGACCCCAAGTGTTGTAAAGAAAACATTTTGTGCCAATTACACACAAGCTTCTTCTTTGAGAGTCATTCAGATTTGATGATCTACCTATTGCTTGTATACCACAGTGACAACGATATTTCCCACTATCATAAACAATTGCAAGCATTGTCAAAGGCCGAGTTCATACATCTCCAGTATAGAGATGAGCGTATAGTACCCCACCGGATGGGATTGTACAGTCGTGAAATGTTAAGCTGTGGAGTTTAGTTGAATTACTGCAGGCATATCCACTAACACTAGAACCAATTCTGCAAACTATTTCGCTGTGACAAGTCAGTAAAAAGAGGGGGAATTTCTTGTTCTGTTAGACCGCGCCGCAAAGCTGTAATATTATTAAAGGATATTTATATAGCGCACATATCCACGCAACAAGTACATGCTCAAGGCACTGGTTAATGCAGCTTCCAAAATACATATACTCATAATCACAATTGTGCAATCGACTCTGTTGTTAGCAGAGATTTCTTACAAAAGTGGGAATGGTTTTGCCGTTTTATTAAGTGCACAGATAATTATTGCTATGCACGCATACCGCTGTAACACAGTGCATAGTAATAGTTAAACATCAAATGGGCCGTATAGGTTATATAATTATATATATGACTAAGGCCAATTACAGGAGGGTGTGTGTTGAAACCAGCTTTTTAAGTACATGTGTAGTTTGGATAAGAAGTCACACATTTGTTTCTGGCAGAAATCATCATCATCAGCTAGTCTCGTTGATTCCAAGTCTACAAGAACATGTTTGCTTCCTGGGAGATTGGATAAGAAGTCACACATTTGTTTCTGGCAGAAATCATCATCATCAGCTAGTCTCGTTGATTCCAAGTCTACAAGAACATGTTTGCTTCCTGGGAGATTTGCAGATAATCTAGTGTTCACTTTAATGAGCTCAATACGAATACATTATTAGAGTACTATTTCTAAAGGTCTTCGATTTTCTATTTGATGAACGAATGTGTGGGATGGGGACCTCGTGGATGTTTTAAAGATATGCATACACATACACATTCATATGTATAAAACACATCACAATTGAATCCAGGAAACCCATTTGTTCAGAAACTCTTGCAGTCAGCTGAAATGTCCTAATTGGATATACATTCTAGCAAATGTATATGTTATATATTTAGCGATAGCAAGAAACACATCTCTCGAACTACATGGCAACAAGAAGCCAGTTTTAAAAGGGACGCTTGTGGTGTAGTCGTAGGCTCCTGGTGGGTAAATGAAGGGGAACATACATTTCCTACATGCAAACACGTTATCATCATGGGCTCGCATCAATGACTCTTGATCCTGTATAGTTTATATACATATACTTGTTTATATATGTAATATAATCTGATTTAGCTTCTTAAAATAGACAGCTATACAGTATGTTTCTTCCCACCAAGACATAAAACCCATCTCCTGTTGACACACCCACCATTTACGACATGGCTTGGTGTGATGGTGTTTCTCAAATAAAAAACGATTGCTGTTACTGGCACATATAGAGGTTCGTCCCATTCAGTTTGTTACCATGTTCTGGAAGATAAAAGTGTCTTTAAGTAGAGTGGTGAGTGATCAAAGCTCAACAGGAACATAAATAAACTGTGCTTCCAGTGAGCCAACTTTCATAACCACAGGGTTCACGTCGCCGTTTCATCATTATATGAATCTTTAATTTCGTAGCTTAAGCTTTCAACTTTGAGTGAGTTTAATCTATATAATGGTTACGAAAATGATCGGTTCTTAATGAACAGGTGATTAGCTTGTAATGTGATACAGTATAAGATTCACGGACATGAACATAGGGAGACATTCTGTTATGTATGAAGGAGATTCACCATGAACACACTAGTATGTGAGACAGTAGCTTAGATTGGATCCTGGCCCTCACAGGTAATCATTGTAGTTGTTTGAGCACGAGGTGAGGTGACTGTATAGCAGTGCAGCTTACTATAAGGGCAGCTATAATCTGGAGATTATAATTTGTAGTTTTTCAAGGAGAGTGTCAGTAAGACAAGAATAAAGTCGTTTAATATACTTAACAGAATTGATTCCGTGAACACGTGAAATGGATAAATATCTATCGGGCAAAAGAAACGAAACACAAATAAATGTTGGACATGAACACATATTTCTGATATGATATGACATGGAAAGATCAACCCGTTGCAGCGGTCACGTTTGTCATGAAGATTGTGTTTGGGTGAAACGTTTTTGCGCAAAATGTCAGCAAGAAGCAAGTGCATAATTTTGGCATGACAAGACCATTGAATCTTTCCGTGACATCATACCCTTAAGAAAACATGAGCAACCGTGCTGGTATTATCGCAGGAAGCAAGACAGATGGCCGTTTGAATTATTTAAATGGGCGTTACGCAAGCACTGTTTCAACGATCTTGGGCTGCACTCGCATTACATTCACGAGGCTGATGAGACACTACAGGCAGACAGGGCACACAGTGGACAGGCTCCGAATTCGAAGTGGAAGACCTCTCGTCACCAAGGCCAAGAGGAAAACTGTTTCCTGCCTGTTGCGTCATCAGCAGTCACTTGTGTTACGTTTTTTACGTTACGAAATCCTGTCAGCCGAAGAACAGTTGCACGACGATTCCGACGATATTGTATCCGCGCCCACATACCCTTCCCTGGCATAAAGCTGACACGTAAACATCTGCACCGGGTATGCATCGTTAACCATGGCAGAACAGGCAGTGGCAGAGAGTCATGTTTTCTAATGAGGGCAGGTTTCAGATAAAGACCGAGCTGGTCGTAGTGGAAGGAAATCTAAATGCCCAAACGTACATTGACAAAATACTGCGTCCAATTGTCCTAGCGTTCCTGCAACAACACCACAACCGGATCTTGTTTCAACAAAACAACGCCCATGAGACATGTTTTGTCACGTACTGTGGGACCATTTCTATCTACAAATTCGTGCGAGACCTGGAAAACTGACAACAGCGTTATTTTACTAAACTGCATTTATAAAAATACACAGTGAGATCAGTATGTTAGTACATTACTATAAAAAAAAAACATACATTGCCTTAAAAGTGCACATATTTGAAGATGAACTTTTTAGACTGATGTACATTCCACTATTTATAATTTTTACTAATGAAACCTGTCCTGAGTACTGTAGTTTTTATGGCTTGAAGCCAGTATCAGAGTATACATTTGCTATATATTGATCATTTTGAGCATGATAACCCTGGTGATATCAAAATAGATCTGATACTAGTACATGTCAATGACCATATATGTAATTTAATATCAGCAACTATTCAGCCAAATAGCAGTTAACAAGTTTGATTTAATGCTGCAATGGACTTTATTATACTTTACAGCAGTGCATGCATACATAGTTCAACATACAATCAGTGTTTTTGCTTTGAATTTTGGAGAATGTGCTCTGAATTTGTAGACCAGTTCAGTATTGAATTAAAATTTCATGGTATGTATCTCGAAATTGTGTCTTTTTTATAGATATTGGGGTATTGTGTTAACACCTAAACTTATCTGGACTAAAGCACAAACTACTCTTGGTGAACAGAGGAAAGTTGGAAATAGACCACGTCAAAGTTTATTTAAGATATTTGATGCTATTGGTTGTTCTTATAGTGTGTTATGGTGCAGAAGTATAGGGGGCCTCATAGTGTATAATTATTGAAGATGTACAGCATAAAATGTGTAAATGTTTTCTCAAAATGTGTAAAGCAACAAACAATGCTATGTTTTGGGGAGAATGTGCCTAAGCCCCTCTCCAACCTGTCAACACCACAAGGGCTATTAAGTATTGGTGCAGGTTGCTATATTTGGATGAACACAGACTGCCAATGCTACCTTACTCTGGTTGTGCCACATGCATATGGGCTACTCATATTCAAATATTTTGGTTAGACTTGGATTTGAATATGTGTGGTTAACACAAGATGTGGGAAATGTGAAGATCTTTATTCACCTTTTTAAACCCTGGTTATCTGACAACCTACAACAATCATGGTGTAGTTCTGTCAACAGTTTATCTGTTTCCTTCTATCAATATTTCATAATGTGTCCATTTTCCTATTACATACAAAACATGTAGCTGTATCTGGGGTTGGAGTGGTGTAGGGAATGGAGTACACCCAGTTTTATATATATCATAATCATGTGATTTTCCATATCCAGTAGATAACACACAGATGGTCCGATGTGTAATCACCTTCTCGGTTGCATCACGCAGATGTTGCCATACCATGACTATTGTTATACTTTTTAAGATGAATGCCTATATTGCATCACCATGATCAACCCCATGCAAAATGGAAGAATAGATATGGATGTTATATTGAAATGATAGCTAGTGCTAAATTAATAAAAATAATAAAGATATTCTTCATTAACATTATTACATTTTTGAATGCACATACATTGTTAAAAGTACATGGTTGAATTAATCATTTATGTGTTTCAAATGTATTGGATCTACTTATTATTAATCATATCATGTGGTAAACAACCATTTTCTAGTTACTATTACTGGGCGTTCAGTTTATTTCCAGCATAAAACAGGAGAAAATGGGACCAAATCATCGAATTATACGTCATTAAATTTGCTAAAATAAAGATGCTAATGTTCTATATTTAATCAATGTGGTCGTTCAGATCCATGTTTTATATGTACGATTTCGAAACAATAGCGAGCTGACACGAAATATCAACGCACATGTCGGTGTTGAAAATGGGGTCTGTGTTATTGTTTACATTACGACCATGTATAACGATTTTCGTGTCTCGAAACTGCATGAATAACGTTTTCGTGCACTAAAAGATTTATGGAAACTGTCGATGTTTACCGAAGAGAGGCCAGACGTTTGTTCAAAGCAGAGGGTAGTGCTAATGCGAGGGTCAGTGGTCAAATATGAAATGCAGTTAGACAAATTGAATACGATGAACAGAAAGGTAAGCGAATGACCTACAAGCTCAACACAATCCTTTGTGAAAAACGTAAGGTTTGATTGAACCGCACGTTAAAATATTCGGGCTGTCCGGTTTTCGATGAGGTTTTTGGCATTGCGAGTGTCACCCCTTGTATATTTTATGTATCGGGTGTATAAGTTTCTACAATTATTATTTCTTCACCGATTTCGTTCAAATATGTGAAATATATGTTAATGATAAGATCTAAAAGCAATATAGTATTGCAAAAGTCTAGATTTATATTTTGGAAAATTATTGTCCAAAGAGTGATTCTAACCCGTGTGTACAGAACCATGTAACAGGAAACTGACATTGTGCAAGGGTGAGCGATTCATTGTGTTACGCGCAGGTTGTAAAAGTGTGGGGTTTCTGCCTGACTGTTCACTCGAGTTCAAGGCGAAATCCAAAGACGACAGAGATTACCACATTGAAATGAATGGGGAAACTGTCTTAAGTTGGATGAAAAAGCAGCTGGTGCCAGCACTTCCTCAGTGATGTTAATTCTTATGTACAGCACGCCATATCATAGCGTACAGGATCCAGATGCAAAACCTCCAACATCCAACAGCAGGAAAAGTGATATAATAACATGGCTAGAAAAACAAGATATTCCGTTTCCATAAATCTGTTTTGAATGACATAATAAAGCGGAACAAATCAACACCAATCTGTAAAGTAGACCATTATCTCAAAGCTCATGGCCAGGAAACTGCCCGCCTTACCATTGCGATCTCAATCCAATAGAACGTATATGGGGTATCATCAAATCTGATGTGGGTCGCAACAATACCACTTTCAAACTTTCGGACGTTCAAAGCGAAGTACACAAAGTAAAATAACAACAGCAATCTGTCAAAAATGTGTACAGAACGTTGAAAATGAAATAGAGATTCAGTACTGGATTAAAGTGTTTCAGATATTAATAATATTATGCTATCATTCAACCAGTCATCATAAGTGTACAGTCTGAGAGTGGTGATAGTGAATTCCAGTCCGGAAGAGGTTTGACACAACCCCTTAATGTTGACATCCTAAGCTGCAAGTGCTTCCCGCCCACGAGGATGTTCCTGCAACAGTACTACTGTTACTTCACCCTCGTAAAACTTCACACGGAAATCAAAACAAAATGTTGATAGTTTGTTAAGTAACTTACTTATTTTGGAGACAAACGTTATGAAACTTTATTCCAGAGTTGGTCTGATGTTTTCATTACATTCTGCGTTGAAATGAATGTTTGATCATGAAATTATTTGGTGTTAGATTGTGATTCATCGGTATCATTTTGACCCAAACAGACTATAGATGACACAACTTTATGGATGATCAACTTCTTTATTTGAACAATGGCGGCGTTTCGGTATAGGTTCTTAAATCGTATTCAAACAGTAGTTCAAGAATCTATACCGAAACGTCGACGTCGTCATTGTTAAATTTAAGAAGTTGATCATCCATAATGTTTTGTCATCTCTATACCACCAACTTCTAGGATGCCACTCAAACAAACCAAACATTTTATCAAATGTTTTGTGTGGTTCCTGGAAGGTATAGTTGAAGTATCCTTGGTATAGTTTCTTTTACCAGTTAGTGCAGGCCAGATGATCACAACATGACCGAATCGACTCAATGCAATGTCAAGGTTTCCACAACTTTCTCTCCTTTCCTGAAGAGAGCAAATCCCCTGTCTAAACAGGTAATCCCTGTCTTACCTGTCTATTTAACAACAGACATATACACGGGAGAAATATACAGACACCACAGTTGTAACCGCCAGTTAAGCATCAAGTTGGGCAGCATCAGTTAAACATCAAGTTGGGCAGCATGTGTCTAGGAACATGGTAGCCAGCTACTGGAGGCTGTGTGGAAGGTAGCAATTGAAGTTGGGTGACATACACAAGCAAATGTTTGAAATTCCCTGCAATAAGATCTGACTACAAGACGGATGTGTTTGCTTAGATTCAGTAATTAAGTTGAAATGTGGTTGCGTTTTTGACGGTGAAGGAAAAAGATCTATTTGAAATGGGTAATTATACCAGCTGTTATCAGCTGTTATTCCAAAGGATGTTAGGCTGCCATAAACAGTACATGTTAAATGTGCTCGAATGAGTAAAATGTGAAAATTTAATACTAACTCCAGATGTTATTATCCTTTATCCTCGAATATATCGGGCATCAGTCATATTGGTAATCCCAAAATAGATATAAAACGTAAAACCAACGTCCTGAATTGCAACGTAATTCCGTTTTTACACATCGTAAATATGACGTCCAGCACTACGTGAAGGTTTCAGTCAGTCACAATGTTGTGTATTGAGATGTGCTGCCTAGGGTTAAAATATGCATGTTTAATACACTTTTGACAATAAATACAACTGTATGCATATTGCTGTACACGACAATACAACTGTATGCATATTGCTGTACACGACAATAGCCAGAAAGAAATTACAAGACAGCATCAAGAAAGTGTCTACAGATCAGGGTCCTATCTTAACCGAATTATTAAACATATTTTCTGATTACAGAACATGAACACGTCTAGCCTGTCATACAGACACTGAAATAAATATATCCAAGAAAGCCCATGCAGTAAAAGATTTTGCGGCAAGCCTAGATTTCCAGAGATTCTGAAAATGAAGAAAGTCTCTGGGCCCCTTTTATCATATTTTATGATTATACTTTAGGAACAAGTCCAACATGTAGCTTTACTGCTGGGAAGGTGTTTTAAAAGAATATAAGTGATTGCTGTTTTGGCACGTGAAGGAGTTTACCACCCGCCTCTATGAAGATTTGGAGATTACAAAAGAAGCGTGTTACTAAAGTGTAAATATTATACCCAGTGATCAGTGATAAGAAGATGACGTTAAATAAACTGTTCTTCCCCTGAGACAACGTTAAAACTATCAAGGTTTGAGCGTTTTCTTCATATGCGGATGTTTAAATTCTTAGTTTGGTATCCGTGAAGATCCAGGTTAGAATTGGTCTTCAGTAACCCATGCTTGTGGTAAGAGGCGACTAACGGGATCGGGTGGTCAGTTTCGCTGACTTGGTTGACACATGTCATAGTTCCCAAACTGCGTAGATCGATGCTCATAATGTTGATCACTTGATCTTTTCCAGATCGATTATTTACAGACCGCCGCCATATAGCAGGAATAGTGCTGAGTGTGGCGTAAAACTAAACTCACTCACTCACTCACTCTTAGTTTGGGCTATTTAGTGATAGAGTGTATGAGCGCGTATTGGTTGGGTGGGTTTGAGTTGGTGATCAACATCAGGCCGAGTTGTCATGGCAATGTGACCATGACACGCTAAAGGGACACAACTCCACAAACTGCTGCGACTCATACGACTGACACCACATACCGAAAATATACCTTGATTTATCAGTTGATGTGTTTAAATCAAAGGCTCCTCTTGTTTCTCTCTGCACCTGATATTGAAAGGAAACTCAAAGTTGTTATTTTTGGCTCAGTATTTAGCACATACTCCTTCAAGGCCCTTTGTGGCGAATACATTCCAACTTGTCGTCTAGAAGTCGTCCACATGTGTACCCTTGATATTGTCTTGGTATGCTATATCATGTTGATGAGGAACATCATACCTGCAACAGATGCTCCTCCTGCCGTACTCGTAAAATACACCGAACCGCAAAAGAAACGTCACCTTTCGAAACTATATGCAAAATATTGTTCTAACAAGGTGGTGTTTTTATTATGATTGTACCGTTTTGATAACATGTTTTTCAATCCAACTTGACAGTCATTACCAACGTCAGTGTGTTTTCTGATGAAAGAGCACATCGACCAAACGCTCCTGTGGTAAAGGGTTCCGCATGACATTCGTCAAAATGAAATTGCACGACGTCGTGCATATCGTTATAACCCTACCAATGAAAGCAATAGAAGCATTTCGCTCGCCAGCGACTAAATAAGATGTTTATGAGAAAAAACGGTTTTAGAATAATATAGATGCATGTTCCTTAAAGCAGCTTGTGAGTTCAGAAGTTTATAAGAAGAGCAGGTGGAAACGTTTGAATCCTCACAGTCTGTAATATCCAATGTCAAATCAGAATCAATTAAGCTCAATTTTAACACAGTTTGTTATGTTCAATGGAGTCAATGGAAATCCATGATAACCACCTATAGAGTACCATCTGGTACAGACACATGCATGGCAGAATAGCTCCATCTGTGATTTGTCCCTACCTACCTACCTACTCACTTACCTACCTACCTACCTACTCACTTACCTACCTACCTACCTACTCACTTACCTACCTACCTACCTACCTACCTACCTACCTACTCACTTACCTACCTACCTAACAGATGAGTCCCAAACCCGCCGGAAATCATTCTTGTGTTAACACAATCGCCATGGCACGACTTACGAGAGATCAGAAGAACCAAGCCATGGGACGATTGCAACTTGGCCAGACTGCACGGAGGGTAGCCAATAATTGTAATGTTCATGTTAGGACAATCTACCAACTGCATGAGCGGTATCAGTCCACTAACAGCATCCAAGACCGTCCATGCAGTGGACGACCTTCAGTAACATCACAACCTCAAGACCGACAGATTGTGCGCCACCATCTGCAGGGTCGCTTCACCAGAACGACAGAAACACCACGCCAGACCATTGGGACTCACAACAGACCCATTAGTTCCGATACAATGCGTCGATGTTTGCGCGGAGGAAACCTCTGATGTCACAGACCATATCGTGGTCGTGTCCTCAGCGCCAAAACCGACTGCAATGGGCAACTCAACATCGAAATTGGCGTTATCGACAATGGAGAACTGATGAAAGACGAGATTGTGTTTCGACAGCCGATGGCAGAGTGAGAGTATGGCGAAGGCGTGGGTAACGGTTTTCCAGTGAGTGTATTGTTGAAAGAGACTCTTGGGGTGGTCGAAGCATCATGGTGTGGGTTGCAATCGGTCTGAATCACGGTGTTCCAGAATCTCGTTCCATGACGAGGAAATGGCGGGACAGCTGCTAGCTATATTGACCAAGCCATAAGACCCAACGTTGTACCACATTTTGGACGTCACAGAAATCACATCTTCCATCAAAACAACAGCTTTGGGATGAGACTCAAAGAAGACTTAATGACCTCCAACCAAGGCCGACAACTGCGGCTGGACTCGATCAGGCATTTTGCAGAGTATAGACTAAAGTGGCCTTCATCAACCGGCTACTTTATTCCATGTACAGACGATGCAACGATGCCAATGGAGGCCACACACGATACTTTGAGGTATCCAAATGGTACCAGTTTTTGTGATTTTGTAATGTGATTCCCGAAAGTGTGTTCACCATAATAGTCAGGTTTGAACTCAATGCTTCATTTTGATTGTTAATTAGAGCGAATTAAAGTGTGTGATTTAAGAGACCTCTATCGGCGTGGGGTTTGTTTTGCGGTTCAGTATACTAGAAGATGAAAGTTTCAGTTTGATATTGATGGTGATATAGGTTCACATAATTTCAGTTTGACGTTCCAGAGCAATCGTCTTCATGTCGTTTAATGCAAACAATTGTGTTGGACACAATCGAAAATTCGATATATGTGATTCGACCTATCAGAGATTAATTCATAATATTTTCATTCGCCTTGACCATTCAATCCGTTCGAGACAACCGAATATGCGAAATTCATGTGAAATATATAACAGTCAGGATGATCTCGATATGACCTACTCTAATAGCGTCATGGTATGAATCAGCTCAAACAACTCATTGCTCGTAATCTCACGGTTTCCCATGGCATTTGAAGCAAGGATAACTGTGCACACAGAAAACATATATATATATATAGGCACACAACGTCTTTATACATAAATAAAGGTGTGAACATAGCAAGTTTTGGAGACAATCAAACGCTCATGCACGTGCACGTGCCAGGCGGCATGACGTCATTGATGGTGACCTAAGGACTTGCAATGTGTTACTGCACGTGCAGCACGTGCAGCTGCACACAACATGTGAAACTCAGAAATTGCTGACACTGTCGAAAGCTTGATCTTTGGTCATTCAAACGTTCACACATTCACATGAGAAGTCACATGCACATCATGCCAAGATTAACATCTGCTCAACGTCATGAAGCCATTGGAATGGTTCGAGCAGGAATGAGCCAACAACAGGTGGCACCACATTTCCAATGCCATCGTAACACGATATCTGCATTGGTCAGGCGTTATCGAAACAGTAATGACGTCGTCCACCACCCACGTTCTGGGCGTCCCCGACGTAACGATGCCAAGACAGGACATATGGATTCGGGTGACTCATCTCAGACACAGGTTCCAGACGGCAGTGACCACGTCCAAGACCATTCCCCAGGCCTTCAATACTCATTTGGTAGCCTCTATGCGTCGTCGATGCACTGCTGTGCTTCACGCACACGGTGGTCATACCCGTTATTGACTTTGTGACTTCGTCGTGTGACCCCCTAATCGATTTTGAACTTCTGACGTCATCGTTACGGATATTGTTCATGTTCTTTTGACATTTTCGTGTTGTCCGATATTTCAGCTTATAAAGTGTCTACATCATTTCGTGTTTTCTGTGTTGTATTCCAATTCTGAAGGAATTTTCTGTGTGCACATACACAGTTTCTTTATGTGGATAGTATTGAATGAACAAACACCGCAACAGTACAACCCACAAGCACGCCAGTATAATTTTTGTCTAACTACTTCAAGTTGCATTTTAGAAGTTGGAGAGTAAGTCAAGGACAGACTTTATGGATGAACAACTTCTTTAGTCAGGTGATGGGACGTTTCGATTCAGATTCTTGTATTGTTGTCAAGCAGGTATGAATCAGGTAGAAAACAGAATATAATTAACAAAAACAATAAGAAGGTAAGTACAGTGATAATCACAATGTCACTGTATACTTCTCTAGTATCTTCTTGTTGTTCATCTATAAAGTTTGACCTTATCAGTATAACTGTGTGTTGATGAGGAAAGAGATTTTAGAAACCAGAGTTTTCCTGGGGATGTAAAAAGTCAGAATATTTCTCTGTCAGGTAATTATCGGGAATTTTCATGTCCTGTTGATGATCTGTAAGAACACGTCAGTTTCCCGGGACATTTGCAGATAATCACATGTTTTAAATTCACTTCAATAGGATCCGACTGTGAGATAGATGCGTTTACATCACTGCGGTAATTTACTTCAGATGTCGGTAGCTATTTTGTTTGGTGAAGGAATGTATGAAAAAGGATCCAGTGGGCTACGGTAATGACAACAACTAAACTGATGTTCGTCAGCCACAAAACGGTATATATGAGTCGTGTTGTTGTAAGTCCAACAGTCGACAGTGTTTATTCTCTGGCGTTGACGTTTCAGCACAACAGTATCCAGAGGTAAACAAGTTCAATAAACACGTCACATTTCATCCACAAGCAGAAGTTGTGTCACCCAGGCTCGTCAGTTCATCGAAATAGATCCCAGAACAAGGTTTCTACAGATCATAAACGACACACAATGTAAAATGTACTTAACTTTGTTCAAAGGCATGCTCTACCCAAAGAACGTGAAAGGTATATTTCCTTCATACCAAAAACGTAATGATCAACTACGCATGTAAATGAACGTACATCAATACGTCCATTATTTTATCAGATTTCGGCCCTTAAAATGGACGGCTATGGGGTTTGGATGTTTCTCCCCTGTCCCGGACAGAAACAACTCCCTTGTTGACAACCCAAACATACAGTACATTTACGACGTGACTTTAGTGCTGGGATTGTGTTTCAAAAGATATAAATGGCTTTGGCACCTGTATGAGTTCATCCCAACCATTCTGTTATCGGTTTTTGCAAGATGAAAGAGATTATTTAGAGCAACGGCAGAGACCAAAATGAAACTGTTCTTCAGGCATGCTGACTTTTTAATCCACATAGTGAAGATACTTTCCATCTGTATGTGGGCTGTTAGGTTGTTACGGTCTTAGTTCGGACTATTAACGTTATGTCAGTGAGTATAGCTGTCATAATCTGCACAAACTGTGGACTGGAGCCAAAGATGCTCGAGTCATGAAACGCTTAGGGAACTCTCAAACTCGGTGCGCCTAGTGGCAGCAAGTGTTGTATACTCCCCAAGAGTTGTATACTCCCCAGGGAGTTGAGATTGCTAATACGATGTGCAGTTGATATTGACATCAAATGATCGAGGGAAAAAATACCAGCGCCTTGAGCATGCACTAGTGCGTGGATATGTGCGCTATATAAATATCCTATAATAATAATAATAAATTATACCTCTTGCCACCAGTCAACCTTCATTTAATAGGAAAACTGATTTGTATGGATAGTCAACTTCTTTATTGCAATGAGTGCGACGTTTCGGTGTAGGTACTAACACCGTTATCAAGCAAGTGATACAACAACTGAAGCAAGGAGAATATATACATAGCTGTATAGTGAGTATATACAATTTACAAGGTTGGTGTACATTGGATATTTGATAAGTGATTACAGCAGAGGAGGTTGATGTACAGAGTGATTGATTGTGATTAGAGTTGAGTTTATACAATTGATGAGTTGACGTACAAAAGTTGTGATTACAAGCACAAAGGAGGGAGCATGGAAGCCAGATGGACAAAGGAGGTAGGGAAGGATTACTGGTGGTGGTCTTTGATAAGGTGGTGATAGGCTGACGAGATGAAATAACCTTGATCTCGATTCATGGTGGGGTTGTGGCGTTGGATGTTTATGGCTTCAAGGAGTTTTCTAATTTTGTAGTCTTGTCGGTTGATTTCTCTCTCTCTCTCTCTCTCTCTCTCTCTCTCTCTCTCTCTCTCTCTCTCTCTCTCTCTCTCTCTCTCTCCATCATAATGTCATCATTTCTGACATCACTATTTTCCCACGATTTACGACATTGAAGAAAAAGGTGTACATATCAAAGGCTATCGTGATCGCTCCTTCCAGTCTAACGCCACCTATCTGGCTGATCGGCTGCACTGGATTAAGTTCAGTTACGTCAAACTTGCTTTACTTTGAAGTCCTGGGTGCACATAATCTAGATGATAGAGCAACACGGGACAGGCTAACGGATAAGCAAACAACAATCTAACTGGAACAAGTCCTATCACATCAATCTCACTCTGCAGACCGATGACGTCATTGTTCCATCACCTGTTTCAGAGTGGATTTGCTCTCGTACTTCTGGTCTAGGGTAAGGCGACATTAAAGCACAGGGGGAGCGTCACAGGAACGCTATGTTCCTTACAAATATTAATGCCGCGGTCCGCTGGTAAATGTCAAGCCGTAGTTTCATGTGTCCGCTGTAGCAGAGACAGGCAATCATGCGATGTGGAATGACCCCCTGTCTTAAGTCAGTCTAAGTAAACTTAGGCTCAGTATATTCGTTACACTGCTTATACTGAGTCTAACTAACTACTATTCTAGTAGAAGGTCGCGTCAGCTAACCTTTTCAATTGACCAATCAGAGCTTACCACTGACTGAGTTTGGTTTTACGCCGCTTTTAGCAATATTCCAGCAATATCACGGCGGGGGACACCAGAAATGGGCTTCACACATTGTGCCCATGTGGGGATTCGAACCCGGGTCTTCGGCGTGACGAGCCAACGCTTTAACCACTAGACTACCCCACCGCCCCCAGAGCTTACCAAATCGCGAAAGTTGACATTCGCACATACCTTCTGAACTTTTACCTGGAAAAAGTTTGTACCCGAACGATTCCGAATGCTATTTTCCTCACGTTCGCTTCCGAGTGATGCACATGGAGCACGCTACAACAATGAGTAAACATCAGGTTACCCCACCGCCCCCGGCACATGTGTTATATTATCTTTCTCATCATTACATGGTGAGGAATACTTTTTTACATTTTATACAAAATTCTTTGACTGCAGGAGAGTGGCCTAATGCGAGAAATCTTTGACGTTTTTATACCCAGTTGGTTCTTAAGACTGATGGAAGGATACATGACACATGGTTTTGTGTGCCTGCGCATATGTTCGTGTGTTGTGTCTCATTCGACCATTACGTTGGCTCATTTCAAGTTTTCCTGTCATTCCAAGCAATCGCGGGAACACCCATTTTCATTGTTGACTAGCTCGTACATGTTGGTCTAACTTAAGGAAGGGCGGTATTTGAT
This sequence comes from Haliotis rubra, assembly GCF_003918875.1. NCBI lineage: Eukaryota > Metazoa > Mollusca > Gastropoda > Lepetellida > Haliotidae > Haliotis > Haliotis rubra. Next base: position 143,929 of record NW_025767070.1, read on the forward strand.
TCAGTTTCATCACTTTAGCCTCAGTAAATCAGTATCTTCAGGTGGGGACATTTCTGAATGTCCAAAGACATAGCGTACTGTACATTTCAGTATCAAAACATGTTATAAAATAGTGTTTTAACACTAGTGTATGGCATCAATGTTTCGAACACGAAGTGACCATAGAGTCACCTAGCAGACCTCAGTGGAACATATATGTTTTATTCATTCTGTTCCTAATTCCTAACTACCTTAACCGATTCGAGTGAGTGAGTTTAGTTTTGTGCCACACTCAGCAATATTCTAGCTATATGTCGACGGTCTGTAAATAATCGAGTCTGGACCAGACAATCCAGTGATCAACCGCATGAGCATCGATCTGCGCAATTGGGAACCGATGAAATGTGTCAACCAAGTCAGCGAGCTTGACCACCCGATCCCGTTAGTCGCCTCTGACTACAAGCATGATTAACTGTAGATGAATTCTAACCCGGATCTTCATGGGTAAAGTGACCATAGAAATATTTGCTATATGCCAGTGTTCGCCACAGTAAATGTTATGTTTTGATATTTAACAAGGCTATTGTTATGTATTCATCAGTTAGGACACAGAACCGAAACACGAAAACTGATCACCAAATTATCAGCTCGAGACAAACTACAATCCCACATACTGTGTTGGACACAACACGTTCAACTTTAAACAGGGTGGTTGACATTCATGTGAAAAGGATAATGGTCAGCTTAACACTCGTCTTGGTCACAATACAATATCTAGGTTTCCTTACCAACTGCAGACAGGAAATAATAGCGCAGTAAAAGTATCCTGTCTAGGTAACCTGGGACAATTACACGAGAGATATAGACACAACACACTCAGGCAGTAACGGGCACTTAAACATCAAGTGAGGCAGTATATGTCGAGGATTATGGTGGCCAATTATGGAACACTGTGTGTTGAAGGTAGCAGATATATCCACCATCACATGTAATGTCTGTCGGGAAACATGACATTTATCAGTTGACGTCTGTAATGTCTTTCTAATATCGATTTCGTATTTGAAACGATTTCCGACTGAAAAGCATGCGGTTTGCTGGGATAAACCGGAAGTATATTCTGATAGTTCGTAAATTAAGAATAAATTTGCAGACGATTGTTTTAAATATACATTCATGATCTACTTTAGCCATGTTCACTACTCTGCATTTCGGGTCTAGCCGAATCTGTTTCGAGACTGATTATCTCGGTTGTCATTTCCTGACAGTGTTTAGAAGATAAAAGGATGTAAGTTTGAGCGATAAAAGTTGGTAGACAGGTAAGAAGAGAGTGTTAAACACTGATTATCTCGGTTGTCATTTCCTGACAGTGTTTAGAAGATAAAAGAATGTAAGTTTGAGCGATACAAGTTGGTAGACAGGTAAGAAGAGAGTGTTAAACACTGATTATCTCGGTTGTCATTTCCTGACAGTGTTTAGAAGATAAAAGGATGTAAGTTTGAGCGATAAAAGTTGGTAGACAGGTAAGAAGAGTGTTAAACACTGATTATCTCGGTTGTCATTTCCTGACAGTGTTTAGAAGATAAAAGAATGTAAGTTTGAGCGATACAAGTTGGTAGACAGGTAAGAAGAGAGTGTTATACACTGATTATCTCGGTTGTCATTTCCTGACAGTGTTTACAAGATAAAAGAATGTAAGTTTGAGCGATACAAGTTGGTAGACAGGTAAGAAGAGAGTGTTAAACACTGATTATCTCGGTTGTCATTTCCTGACAGTGTTTAGAAGATAAAAGGATGTAAGTTTGAGCGATAATAGTTGGTAGACAGGTAAGAAGAGAGTGTTAAACACTGATTATCTCGGGTGTCATTTCCTGACAGTGTTTAGAAGATAAAAGGATGTAAGTTTGAGCGATACAAGTTGGTAGACAGGTAAGAAGAGAGTGTTAAACACTGATTATCTCGGTTGTCATTTCCTGACAGTGTTTAGAAGATAAAAGAATGTAAGTTTGAGCGATACAAGTTGGTAGACAGGTAAGAAGAGAGTGTTAAACACTGATTATCTCGGTTGTCATTTCCTGACAGTGTTTAGAAGATAAAAGGATGTAAGTTTGAGCGATACAAGTTGGTAGACAGGTAAGAAGAGAGTGTTAAACACTGATTATCTCGGTTGTCATTTCCTGACAGTGTTTAGAAGATAAAAGGATGTAAGTTTGAGCGATAATAGTTGGTAGACAGGTAAGAAGAGAGTGTTAAACACTGATTATCTCGGTTGTCATTTCCTGACAGTGTTTAGAAGATAAAAGAATGTAAGTTTGAGCGATACAAGTTGGTAGACAGGTAAGAAGAGAGTGTTAAACACTGATTATCTCGGTTGTCATTTCCTGACAGTGTTTAGAAGATAAAAGGATGTAAGTTTGAGCGATAAAGTTGGTAGACAGGTAGACAGAGAGTTAAACACTGAATCTCGAGACAGTGTTAAATATACTGTTCCTCCAGTGAGCCGACTTTTACAACCCCGGGTTGTAGACTCACAGACCCACTGTCCTTCCATGTGCTTTCAGTTTGGGCAACTGACTTTGAATGAGTGAGTGAATATTCAATGCCGCTTTGCAGAAATCACTTCTTTTCTTGGAATGACAGAAGTGCTATATGTTACAGTAGAGAGTTCGCATTGGTTTTGAAATTATACGCTACCTGCATTGGTGAATGAGAGATTGGAATAAACCTTGTGAGACAGTGGGGAGGAGAGATGAAACAGACAGCTGCAAAGCCCTTTTAATAACCACAAGATGTCTGTGCTTACAGCACAGTCGTTTGCATGAATCCGGCAATATCATGAGCCCGCTGTGTTTGTGAATCACTGCAATGTAGCAGCAGTAAATATGTATCGAGGTTAGGTGAGGTTAGGTGAGGTGAAATGGGGTTTAACTTAAAGAATATTTCGCTCATGTGACGACATGCATGTGTGTGTATGTGTGTCTGCTTGTACTAGCCCCGCTGGTTTTATAGTGCCAGCTATATAGCTCATTGAGATGCCATGCCGCAGTTAAGCATGAATACCCCACTCAGACACATTATATTGACTCCGAGCCGACCAGTCCTTGTTGTACCCATTAATGCCGAGCGCCAGATAGGGTCCAACAAGTACCATATTTTAACATCTTTTGGTATGACGCGGCCGGGGATCAAACCCGCGACCTTCCGCTCTCCGGGCGGACGCTCTAACCACTACACCACGGAGGCGGTTTAAATATGTATCGAAGGTATGAATGTATCTGTTTGGTATTGAAGAAAGTGTCAACTTTTGCTTATCACTAAACATCAGCACAATCTAATAGATAATCTAATAAATTCTATGTGAAGCTAATCCAGAAGTGTCCTTGCAACGATTGTGGCTCTGAATGAAACATTGTTCTACCACTTTCCCCTCAACAACCAAATAGTGGACATATTTGACGTCACTACTATCATAGAAGACAAATATCTTCCAGTAGCTGGAAGAACTGAACAGGCACGAGGTAGTCGTTACCATGGGCACAATACATGAATGCAGTGCTTGGAACTTCTTCAGCACCCAACATATTCTAATCTGGTTCCGTTAGGCTTCCATATTTTCTCATACATGAAGAAGGGGAAAGATTTCCGCCCGAAACCCCCGTTTTTTTATCATTCTGCGCCTAAGAAAATATGTTTTCTTCATAACAACGCAAACTTATTTCTTGCCCTAACCCTAACTCTAACCCTAACTCTTATTTCTTTATTTTCACAACAACACCAATTACATTTTGACATTTCAAGAGGAGGTTACGGGGGGAAGTCTTACCTAGCAGACCTCAGTGGAACATATATGTTTTATTCATTCTGTTCCTAATTCCTAACTACCTGAATCGATCTCGACACGATCGCTCAACAACGATAACAAAGTCGCCCCAGGGGAGTATGTGGGCTTACCTGTTGTATTGAGCGCCAGGAAATCATGAGATATTCCAAAGCTCTGTGACGATGTAAAAAAGGCGTGATTGTCTTCTGGGCATGATCAGCTTGAACAATATATTATGCGAGTAATTCCTTCCAGTTCCTTCCATACACACGGCAATGACATGTAGGTTGTTTGAACATGATCCGTGTGCTGTTTGAAAACACTGGTCATAGTTTGAAACACAACAATCACGTGCTGCGAGTCTCATGATCACCTTATTAGCGATCCCACTTGCATTGAAATCGTGTGTGAAGTTCGCTTTGGGGATCATGGAACGTCATGAATTATAATTTCAATAATATAATGCACCAATTTACTTTCCATCGTCTGTATTGTTAGCCAGATGATAGCTGTATGGTACACATCTATTGTGGTAATAATTCACACACTGCTTCTGTTGTGGAATTCTATATTACAAGTGTCACGTACTTAACTTGGTTGAGTGAGTGAGTTTAGTTTTCCACCCCTCTCAGCAATATTCCAGCTATATGGCGGCGGTCTGTAAATAATAGAGTCTGGACCAGACAATCCAGTGATCAACAGCATGAGCATCTATCTGCGCAACTGGGAACCGATGACATGTGTCAACCAAGCCAGCGAGCCTGACCACGAAATCCTGTTAGTCGCCTCTTACGACAAGCATAGGTTACTGAAGGTTCATTCTAACCCGGACCTTCACGGGTCACTACGATATGGTCTGTGACAGCAGAGTTTTCTTCCGCGCAAACGTCGACGCACTGTATCGGCACTGATTGGTCTGTTGTGAGTCCCAATGGTTTGGCGTGCTGTATCCGCCTCTCTGGGGAAGCGATCCTGCAGATGGTGGCGCACAATCTGTCGGTCTTGACATTGTGATGTTACTGAAGGTCGCCCACTGCGTGGACGGTCTTGGATGTTGTTTGTGACTTGATACCAATCCTGCAGTCGGTAGATTGTCCTAACATGAACATTCAAATGATTGGCTACCCTCCGTGCAGTCTGGCCAACTTGCAATCGTCCCAAAACTTGGTTCCTCTGATCTCGTAAGTCGTGCCATGGCGATTGTGTCAAAACAAAAATGATTTCCGGCGAGTTTGAGACTCGCTTTCATTGGTAGGGTTGTCACGATTTGCACTTGCATTTTCATTCTCACGAATACGGAACCTTTTACCACGTCTGCATTTTTAGGTGCGTTTGGTCGATATGCAATTTCATCAGAAAACACGCTGATGTTGGTAATAACTGTCAAATTGGATTGAAAAACATGTTAACAAAACGATACAATCATAATAAAAACACCATTTTGTAAGAACAATATATCTTGCGTTAAGTTTTGAAAAGCTACGTTTCTTTTGTTGTTCAGTATATAACATGTATAGAATATTGCTTCTTTTCAGTCATTGTAGATAGGAACGGTGTTTAACGGTTATTTGCACAATTTTAAGATTGCAAAATACAACAAAACTCTGGTAACTAAGTTTTCAAAGTATTTTCGTCAGTAGATTTAGTGCATTTAACAGATTCAAACTCAAATTCGAAATCTGAAAAGATGCACAGCAAAGAAAGAGGTTGTTGACATTAATTATCTCTTTTATAGAAAGAACCTACGTTGTATGTTTTACGTTACAATGAACGATACTTCAGTGTAAAAAGAAACCTTGCAAGACTTCAGTTAGTTATCTTTGGGAGTGCTCACTTCATGTAATCTTCCAAACTTCCTGTACTACATACTTTCAATGCCTGTCGTTTGTTTGAGTGGAATATCCCGGTGCAAAAAACTGCTTGATCATATACAACGCCGTACTTCGTTTATAAGCTGTTGTTGATGATTCCGAAATCAAAGCCCACGCAAAACTCATTCCGCTTTACTCACTCCAGTTACTCACATCAAAGTGTAAGACTTTCACATTATCATGGTGTTGTTGAGGTCATGGTTATGCCCGTGCTGAATCTAACTTCGTACTGGACGCACGGCGTGGTGTTTTAAATGTTAAATATACATAAAATGAACTGTGCAATGTACAGGTACCCTCGTCCAGGACTGAAAACACAGTATGTGCGTCTCAATACAAGTAGTTGAACTTTACAACAAGGAGAGGGCAAAGCTGCTTCTTTAAAACAAACATCTCAAGCAATGCGTGAAGGCTTCTGATAACAATTCCCATTTAACATGTTGTCTTCGATGCATGATTACACGCAAACTGTACGGTGTAGGTAACACAGTTACTGCTGTATCCGGTCACTGGCAACACGAGCTCACGTTTCCGTTTCATCGACCGTCTCCCTCTCATCATCATCTCCATCACAGCTCTCACATTGAAACATATGGACCGACTTTAGCACGGTAAACAGATCTTTACGCTAAAATATCCAACAGAAATAGATTACGTATAGTCTTATTTAAATTTCTCAAACAGTCCTTGTCAAAATTATCCAAACATGATCACAATGATAAATAGATTACGAAATGCTATGTTGGTGGTATATATTTCACAGAGACAGTTATACAAAAGAAAATATCATTCGTCTCATCTGAATTTGTCATCACGGTATCATGACACGTTTAATCAGGTTATACTGAAAGGTATTTTAGTAGGGAGAGTAAATAGAAATAGTTAGTTTAGTGAACAGAAATATGTTCATAAATAAAGGCGGTTGGGTAGCCTAGTGGTTAAAGCGTTAAAGCCGAAGACCCAAGTTTGATTCCCGAATACAGTGTGTGAAACCGTGATATTGCTGGAATATTGCTGGAATATTTCTAAATGCGGCGTAACACTGAAATCACTCACACATAAGAACGACTTGCACAAATTATGAACTTTAGGGCAGAAGAAATTATATTCTCATGTCGTGGGCTAAAACATTGTTGTGATGTATATTAAACGAGTATCATAGCTTAGTTTTGACTTTGAGTTTCGGTCTTTCGGTGACTGTTATAAGTCTAGATACATTTCGATAATATGAGTAATATTTTGCGTTAATCCGGTTCTGAAGTGTACACATATTTCAACCACGTACTTTCTTTTGACTGGCAGATAGCATGATTACTAACAAGAAAACGCCAAATGTCACGCCAGTCACCAAGTGAATGTTCCTGTCACGTCATTCAATGAATCAGTGGGCACTTGAAACTTTTCTCAGCTCCGTTAGGAGTATACAAACCATGCTGCAAAAGAGGCACGAGAAGGCTACCAGTCATTCTACAGTCTCACTCTTTAATGCCCGTGTAGATCCGGGTTAGAATTGATCTTCAGTAACCCAGGCTTGTCGTAAGATGCTATTATTTACAGACCCCGCCATATACCTGTAATATTGCTGAGTGCGGCGTAAAACTAAACTCACTCACTCGAATCGATTCAGGTAGTTAGGAATTAGGAACAGAATGAATAAAACATATATGTTTCACTGAGGTCTGCTAGGTAAGACTTCCCCCCGTAACCTCCTCTTGAAATCTCAAAATGTAAATTGGTGTTGATGTGAAAATAAAAAAATAAGGGTTAGGGTTAGAGTTAGGGTTAGGGCAAGAAATAAGTGCGCGTTGTTATGAAGAAAACATATTTTCTTAGGCACAGAATGATATGAAACTGAGTTTGCAAACTGATAACCTCTAAGAGGACTAGACATGTCTTTCCTTACAGACACAGGGCCCGTTCCACAAGGCGATGTTAATGCTATGCCGATCGTAACGACGCAGATGTAGAGCTAAGATCTTTTGTGGAACAGGGGCCCTTGGTCCAGCTCCATAGGGACCAACGAAATTGGACTTAGTTATATCTGGAATTCCCAAAATTTTGAAAATTTGAATAAACTAAAATTACAGTTAAATGTAAACTAGAAGATGCGTATAAGCAAGTGTGGTTGTCTACGGAAGAACATTCATCATAAGGTATCTTATATAGCTCCTTATCTAACTTGGATTTAAGGTTGCGAAAATATTTGGATATTTTAAATGATAATTGTTCAAAGGCATTGTTACGTTACAAAACAGCAAATCATAACTTACCCATTGAAACAGGCCGCTGGAGCAATATTCAAAAACGTGATAGAATATGTAAACTTTGTAATGGTTACGACATTGGCGATGGATTTCATTATTCATTTATTTGTTCTCACTTTATAAATGCAAGAGTTAAATATTTAAATCCATATTTTTGTTCCAAACCAAATGTTCAGAAATTGTATACATTATTCAATAACAATAAGAAAGGTATTCTTAGAAAACTGTTTATTCTGTAATATCATTATTAATGTTTTTAAGAATCGTCGGTAAGAATACTCCATCTAAATATTTCTATTATCTTTATGCAGTCTATTTGCAGATTGATTTGCAATCTATCTATATATATATAATGCATTACTTATTCATATGTATATATGAAATACTCGACTGCACATACATTGTATATAACTATATGAATATATTTAATTGTAACACATGTAACCTCGTATGCCGCTGTCTGCGGCCTGAGTTGAAATAAAGTTCAGTTCAGTTAAAATAAAATGAAAGGGAATAATGCAATGTAAATTGTAAAAGCAATGATGATATGTAGTTGAGTAAAGAGGATTGGTGCATCCACTAAGAAGTTCAAACAAATGAAGCGTTCGCCAAGCACTGACAGTCACCATGGCTAATGTGCAGAGGGCAGAGTTCATCTTGTCTCAGAGAAGAGGAAGACAGGTACTACATGATGGCCACAAGTATCTGCTGAATGTTGTGAGACATAGAAGTGTATCATAGATAAATGTAAAGGTTCATGCAGTACCATTGGCGACCACGTATCTTCCGTCACAGAGCACCCTCCTCTGATGAATGAAGAAGAGATTCCTCACCAGACTGAGACAAGGTGTTCGTGATGAAGTTAGAATGGACATCCGCACAAGTAAACGTCCATAACACTGATGTGATATGATGTTATATGATGTGATATGATGTGAAAATCATTGTGATGGGAAAATGACAAATAACAGAGTAAATACATAACAGACAAACAACGGAAAAAAATTCTTTAAAATTATTTTTTTTGTCCTTCAACTACTTCAACTAGAAGAGTCCACTTTTAGATCATAGGGGTGCCACTAGTTTACCATTGCGTAATCAACAGTCAACAGACCATGGTATGTTGTTTTAAGACTGTAGGCGAAATGGGATGTAGGCGAAATGAGAACATGCCGATACAAGTATATATTCCGACTATTACATCACAATCCCGTGTGTCATAATATTAAGTATTTCTTTAACCTGAATCAGCGGTAGACAGCGGAAACGTTAGTGTTCCGCTGATTGCTATTTATGGCTGTTCTGATGGTATCAATCGTTGCATATATCATACAGTTAGAGTGCTTCACTGTTTATTTACAACAGTATTAACAACGTGTACACGTTGACCATAGGTGACAGATCCTCGGGACTAGACCTTCCTTCATACCGCATTAATGTAATAGTCATAATGTAGAAGCACACGTCAACGTTCATATACAGTCGCAGTATTGCTGGGACCATAGTCCGAGATTCCGTTTTATCATCCCCGTCTCTCGCTTCACGTTTGTTCTATAGGCACGAGGAAACAAGCTGTAGTAAAATACCTGCGTCACAATTTTAATAAAGGTCTAAAAACATATTTATATATACTGAAATGACGTCAAAACAAAGGCGTTGTGTGTCAAAGGTCTGTCGCCTCTGTGTGTGGTCAGTAGGGTCATTTACCGGTGAGCGGATGGTCAATGGTTCCTTTCCCGGCCTCGTCAACCCAACATACGTTAAAGGGTGTTACTTGTTGTTACTTTGCCTTGCCCTCATTGCGATAAAATCAGGACCGGTGGACTCGGAGTCGCCTTGCAGTATCTGAGTACAATAGCCGTTTCAAATTAAGTCATGGTATATAACTTTCTTGGCACCAGACAACCTGCAGTTGCCCAGGAATAGCACAAGCAACTACACACACAAACGCGCGAAGACTTACACATACGTGCATGCATGGCGTTAGGTACGTGCAAACACTTTGAAAGTGATGTTAAACACACACACAGGCTCACATCTTTAAGCTCTCCTCATTGTGTTTGTTCTATTCAAATCAGTGTGCAGTAATTGTCCTTACCACACTGAACCGCTAACCTTTCGCTTGGTAAATAAGTATTGTGGTTGGCAGCGCAGATAATAAGAAACTGGGTAATAATATTATCTGTACGAGCGTGTTCACATCGGACATTAATTTAACTAAACGACGACAGAATACACACAAGCAGAAGGTGATCGGTGGTGCTTCATTTGTTGTGATTCGGACCCATGGTAAGTCAGCATTATGTCCTATCTGTACTTCATCAGTATAGTCCTTGCATCATACATGCATATCATGCGCGATTGCGAGTGAAACGCAGGCCAGATGTTTCCTTATGCAATACTTCCATTAGAAATGTGCCCTTGTTCAGCCAGCAGGAAAGGGTACCCGGTAGAAATGTAACTGGAAAATCCACATAGCGCCACATGAGGCAGCATTGGTTGTATATCCCCCATGGAACTGAGAATGGAAATAGAGTAGACCCTGGTACATGGCCCTGGGGATTAATAATGCAGCAGTGTGTAGAATGGGCCCTGTACAGGCAATCGGCGTTAAACTATGTCAGATTTCAGTCTCCTTGTGCATCCAGAGGGGTCGTGCTTCGACCGGCACTCCACGTGCACACTGCGATACACAACAGCTTGTTCTTGATTACCTGCAGTATATTTTTCATCTCTGTTTTCTCAAATACATGGTCAGGATAGTGGCGAAAGAGCCTGTATATTGTATCTGAGCAAGAACATGAAACTTTCAACTATGTTAACATGTGTTTAGATACTACATAGAAAGCAAACACGGTCCTTGTCTCTTTACATGCTAAGGTCCAAATAGTATTAGGATAGTGTTTAACGGCGGGTCTACATGTGATAAAGACCCCCACAACACAACCCGACCACCACTGAAGTTCATTTGAAGTAAGGTGAGGGTCATGTGCTTTAGCGTATGAATGGTACAGGTATGCAGGAGTAGGATGGTGTAGCTGTACATCGTAGCAATACATCCATCAGGTAACCTAGTCTGCTCGTCAGACTGAAGACCCGGGTTCGATTCCCCACATGAGTACAATGTGTGAAGCCCATTTCTGGTGTCCCCGTCGTTATATCGTTTGAATATAACACAGCACAGTGGAGCACAGTGGTGTAGTGGTTAGCATGCTGGCCTCTCACGCCAAGGCCCGGGTTCGAATCCCGGTGGAGACACCAAAATTTGTGACCTGTGTCTCATACTGTTTTGCGTCCCTGGGCAAGGCACTTCGTACGGATGTACGGACCTATACGGTCGCGCTTAACGCTTAGTAGCAGCTTTGAAAGTACAATTCCGTCAGGGTAATAATGTAACGCCAGAGAACAGCATCGCGTTGGATTCTAGGCGCAATTAGCATTATTATTATCATTATTTTTATTTTTATTATTATATTATTGCTAAAAGCGGCGTAAACAAAACCCAATCACTCACTCACTCATGTGTCCTACAGCTATGTAAAATGACGATTACGTACAGTCATGTAAGATGACAGATTATCAATGTCATATATGACATATCGGATGTTCTTACCTTCTTTTGAGTAGTATATATAGCAATACATACCTATTAGAGCCTGGTAAGGTCAGCCGATACGATGCAGCATTTATCATACATTACGACCAGGCTATGGGCAATATTAACATACGTTTACCCTGTAATCGACCACTTTGCCGAACCCATTAGCCCTGTACAGCTGTTTGTTACGTCTACAATCCAAGTTAGATAACAAATGTCAGAGTGTTCATAATATACCACACGCAGATCGCGAATTTGCTACTTAGACAGTATGAGAGGCCTCATTAGTGAAAATACATAACAAGCGTGCCATTTAGGAACACAGGATCTATTGAAAGCTGACTCAGTTATAAACACTAGTGTAAAAAGGCAAACGTTATTTCAGTAACAAATTGCTACATGTAATCCCATTTTATTTCATAAATTGGCTTTTGATTGAGATATTGGGCCAGTTGCGATAAGATCATGAGATAACACAGAGGAATAATTTGCATTAAAGTCTCCAAACTTAAATAAAGTTCAGTTGAATCTTTACAAAACGGGAACAAATTATTTAATACCATTTGAAAATAACACAACCTTATTAGATATTATTTTAATATATTATACGATGGATTACCTTGGGAATATATGTCCTCAAAGACAGAAAATATACAGTCGATTGTCCAAAGAAACATATAATACCTAAATTTAACATAGCTTGTTATTGAAATAACTTTATGGTTCATCGAATCTATTATTAGAACGCATGACTTAAATTCAAATTAACGGCACTCAAAATCTCCAAAGCAAAATTTGAAAAGGTTTACAATTTGTGCTGACTTTCAAAATTGTATGTATACTGATACATTGCTACTCTCCATTCACTGGATCATCGGTCATAGTTGTAAACTCTGTGACAGCTTGGGAAAGTCGATGTGGACACGCTGGTCGATGGTGTGTTTACCTCAACAAGGTTGCGATTGAGACTTTATCCAGTGCAACATCAGGAAAGAAGACAGACACAGTGGAGCCAGAATGTATGGATTATCTGTAAGTAGTGCATGGGGCCATGTTCCTCTGGGAAGACAAGGCTGTCACTACCTTTGGCTGTTCTTCCGAGTGTCCCTGTCCCAAGGAAAGATGCACGTCAAAAACATGGACTCGAGGAAATGCAGGTGTGTTCTTGTGTCCGAATCAGTCTTACAGTTTTAAGTTTGAAATGGTCGTGTTCTTACACTTTTGAGTATTCCTTTGAAATACTGGTGTATATAGGTACTTACTTACTTAGCAGACATGACGCCTATAGCACGCGCTGATATTGTAACAGCTTGGGTTAATGCAGTTTCTGTTAACACATGTTGCTTATGAATAGATATGAAATGAAGATATCAGTTGTCGACTGTCTCAACATGCTAGATGAATAATGCAGATATACACTGTTTAAGATGGATAAAGAAATGTTTTGACAGTCGAGGTAGGGTAATATGTTCCTGACTCAGATATGTGAACGAAATTCTCCTCTTAAAATGAAACCTTGGTTCAACTTGAGTAGAGTGCTTGAGACACAAATGGTGCGCATTCCAACACGACTTCCAAAGAGTATTACTTCGGCATGCATCAACCGTATCGCAATCTTTTACGACAACCGTCAATTCAAGTGGCGGGGCATCATCAGCCAGCATCACACCAGCAACATACCGTATCCGAGTCTTAACCTGAATGTACCTATTTTCAACAAGCGTATAATCCGCACACGACCGCTCGTAGCGCTTGTACACGCATTCCACATAGGAGCATTCACGTCTTAGTTTTCCCGAAAGCTGGCAAGGTCTTAGCGTCAAGATAGCCCGTGGTTGCATTTCATTGGTGCTTCCATCAACCCAAGCTCCGCAACTGAAGGCTTGCGTGTCAACGTATGCATCTGCATCATTTGACTGGCGAGAACGCTAACACATGTTGGCTCAGCTTGTATAAAGCTCTGTATGTAACACACAGCCACCTAGTAAGTTTGTAAACTTTGCCTTTGGTTTAGTCTCTGGGAGTACATATTACCTACTGTGTTCTATCACAAGGTGAGTTGGAAGAGTTTTCTAACCATATTGCATGCACAGTTTGGTAACTGTCTTCTATTTTGAAGTTACCATTTTGATCATTTATACCGTGGTAATACATCGTCATTAGGCCTCATTTTCAGTCATGCATACATATTCAAATTTAGGTCATGTTCATAATTCATGTAAATGAGAACTTTCCATATGTACTCTTTGTGAGTATAGGAAGCATAGTTAATATTAACTTGTAGGTGTTGGTACAGTGGCCTAGTAGCCTCACAGGTACATAAACGTATCGACTGGGCGGGACGTCAATACTCTCCCAGTAACAGGCTCACCAGCTACAAGTAAATGTGCTTCCTATAAATCAACAGTCTCATACACAACTGACATTTAGCCCTTCAGACTTATTGTGTATCGTTCTCTCGACATGAAGCGCTTGTGTACAGTGATTTTGTTGAACACTCATTGAAGAAAATGCTGTATGTTTTGAAAAGCCCTTCAAACAGATAGAGTACTATAAACCGAAATAGGATTAGGATTTGAATCTACAGGTGGGCACATATTTTTATAATCTGGAGATGGTTCCATGTGGATGGGTGTTAACAAGGTTAATTGAATCTTATGTTATTATTGTACAAGACAATAAAACGCTATGGCCCATGTAGAACCTGAATGGTGTTATAAAGAAGCTCGTTCGGGATGAGTCGACCCGTTGTGCTTGTCGCTATATCTCTTTTGGTCAAATCCTTGACGGAGGTGTGGGGCTACCATTGGTTTACCGTTGTGATATCAACTCACCGGTTTTGCAGACTACAGAAGTGACCAGCACCTTACATTCCCCCAAACATAATGTTACGTGATTTATCTACTGTAAACTACCAGTATTCCCCGTCCATACACTGAACATGTCATCATCATCATCATCATCATCATCATCATCATCATAATAATAATAATAATCACCCGAACCCTCTCTGCTGCATATTATATTTAATCTGTAAAACATAATAATAATAATAGGCCATTTATATAGCGCCTTTCCACGTCACAGGGATATGCTCAAAGAGCATATGCTGTTAGCTCAATATCGTAATGAATATTAAAGACATGGAGGTGTGTGATTATGAAGGTGTGTATGTGAATACATTTACTGTGCATTCATATCCTGTTATTTAGTTGACGCATCGGTTTCACCATTTCTGTGAATTAAACAAGTCTCATAACGGTCTCCATGGAAACAGAACATCATGTATCATACCTTTACCTGTAGTTTGTAGCATCACACTAGTAACGCGTGGACGTCAGGTAAGCCAACTCCTCTTGTCATCGGTTGTCAGTCAGCAACGGACGAAATGTATTCAATTTAATCAATCATGTATGCTATATACATGCGTATAACAGTATTACCTCCACATGATGACGCGCGTGTTTCTATTTCCCCCAGTGTGGGCTTTCCTGCGTGTGATAATATACATGTGATGGGCGATAATATACTGTATACATTTAGTCTTTGGTATTTTGTGACTGATTCTGTTTATTCTAGGTGTCTAGTTTAATTCTAACATATGGTGAGACTTTGAGACCTCTGTTTAAACCAAGTGCAGTTAGTATGAGCAATACCTTGTTACTGTATCAGTGTAGAGGTGGGCACGAGGAGTCGTTTGAATAATCTGCCCATAAATAATTTGTTAGTGATAAGCATGCGAGATATGTTTCATCGCTAGGACTCGGCTTTTTGTTATTATTGACAATTGAAAATATTTATTCTTAGCCCCATTTTTGATTCCTTATATCTCATGACCATGTCAACATTTATTGATATGGGTTCGAATCCTCCACTCGGCCCATTGATGATTCCCGTTGTACTAGTGGTCATGGGTTTCAGAGAAGTACTGAAACATCAGAGAAATGCGTCACTATGACCTTTATTCTACATTTCTCTGACATGCCGTGATGGATTCTTATGATGTCAGTCATTTTAGATCCATATTCAACATCGTGTATTTATACTTTATATATATTTCTGACAAATGCGCATTGTTATTTGACAAGTTCTGACAATGTCAGTAAAGATGAAAGTAATAGCTGTTTCAATCACACCACATGCCATGTTATAATGCCACGTGCATATCAGCATGTGCAAGTGTTTCTCATTAACACCACATGCACTGAATATGTGAGCTGGCTACATTCCCATGTAAGCAGCTGTTCAAGCGATAGTGCTATGGTGGGTGTTTGTTTTCTTGGCTCGCTGTATCGATTTCACTGTAAGGAAAATCGAAGGTGTACAAAGATAGGTGACTCTCACGGGGATGTAGATATGGGGCGAATACATGCTGACTGTTATGATAAAGGACACAGGTTGTTGAATGTTTGTGATCTCTTTCGTATGATGTTTTTTTAGTGTCCGTGAGGCCGTCTACCACTACATATTTTCAGCATACCCGCAGCTCCTGTGTTTGAATCTCCAGCGTGGGGGTGTATATACAACAGAGATTAGGGGTATAGACAGTCTGTCATACAGACCCTGAAACAAATATATACAACAGAGATTAGGGGTATAGACAGTCTGGCATACAGACCCTGAAACAAATATATACAACAGAGATTAGGGGTATAGACAGTCTGTCATACAGACCCTGAAACAAACATATCTATGAAAGACCATGCAAGTCTAGAATATGTGGCAAGTCTAGATTTCCACAGTTCTGACAATGAAGAAAGTCTCAGGGCTCCTTTTCATTATATTTTTATTTTACTACGAACTGTTTTTTTCTGTAAAATATGTTCATTTCAGAGACTTGTTAGTCTAGGGTGTAGATGTCTCCACGATAATATGCACTGTTTTGTTCGATAAGTTGTGTCGGTTGATCGTGTGTTCGAATCCCAGATTCGTCCCGATTATTAGCCTTGGGTTTATGTATATTGGATATGTCTACGATGTATCTGTGCTTTCCAGATTCGTCCCAATTATGAACCTTGGTTTGTCAATATCTTAGATATAGGTTTCTGTATACTCGGTATGTCTACGATATGCTGTAGGTCCATACTGCTCAGTCCTATAAGAAGTGAAATAGTTTTGAACCCAAACACGTCACACATTTACTCATCCAAAATAGGTGAGAACGTTTAGACAAAGTTGTGAAAATTATCGGAAGTGATGGTAATGAGGTAGAATTTAGTGATACTGTCCAAAGACAGTGACTGTTTCCGGTAGGCTTTTCTGTTGAATCTTTTAATGAGATGGTATGGTATGTGTGGGAATATTATTAGGATTACAGCGTATGATACGTAATCATTTGTATCCTAATTATATCAATACGACTATGTACGGAGATTTGTGGTTTGTGTTACTGTATAGGCAACAACTCCAGTTTCTAACATGGCTGACAATTTCACTTAGGCACTTTTTATTTGATAGTGTGACTGACTAATTCTAAAGATCGTGAAATACGAAAAATGCGGATATAATACTAACTGAATTTGTTACTAAGTCGTTTTGCTTTCACTTGTTTTAGTTTTCTTCATATTTGGGTCGGGCTTTTTTAAACAGGCTTAATTTCTACATTGTAACATATTTAAACATATTTCGTTAACTCTAGATTTAGGGAACCATCATTTATACATTTCTTTCGAGTATATCGACATCGATAAAATACCACCGTCAGTAGGTTAGCATAGAGTCGATAACAGACTATTGAGTTAGTAGTTGAGCATACTGTCGATAGACGACCGAAGTCAATAGTTGATCATGGAGTCGATCGAAGACCACAGAGTCAATAGGTGAGCATAGGGATGACAGAAGACAACAGAGTCAACCGTTGAGCATGGAGTCGATAGAAGACCATAGAGTCGAAAGAAGACCATAGGGTCGATAGAAGACCACAGATTCAATAATTGAGCATAGAGTCGATAAAAGACCACCGAGTTAGTAGTTGAGCATACAGTTCATAAAAGACTACCGAGTCAGTAGGTTAGCATAGATTCGATAAAGACCACCGAGTCAGTAGGTTAGCATACAGTCGATAAAAGACTACCGAGTTAGTAGGTTAGCATAGAGTCGATAAAAGACTACCGAGTTAATAGTTGAGCATACTGTCGACAGACGACCAAAGTCAATAGTTGATCATGGAGTCGATCGAAGACCACAGAGTCAATAGGTGGGCATAGGGATGACAGAAGACAACAGAGTCAACCGTTGAGCATGGAGTCGATAGAAGACCACAAATTCACTAATGGAGCATAGAGTCGATAAAAGACCACCGAATTAGTAGTTGAGCATACAGTCGATAGACGACCACAGTCAATAGTTGAGCATAGAGTCGATAGAAGACCACAGAGTCAGTAGTTGAGCATATGGTCGATATATGACCACAGATTCAACAGTTGAGCACAGACAATAGAGTCAAAATCCTGAGCATAAACTTGAAAGAAAACCAGTAGGCTCGATAGAAGACCATAGAGTCGATATAAGACCACAGAGTCAATAGTTGTGTGTAGACTCGATAGAAGACCACAGCGTCAATAGTTGACCATTGGTCGACATTGGCGGATATGAGTTCCTAGTAGGCTACGTTCGAGAACGTTGTAGAAAACTGACGGCATGTGTATATCCCATATAATATTGTGCTTTGTAACGTTTACTGACAGTGTCAACCCAAAGCACCCACACGTGTTTCCACCCAGGAAACTGATAATTAACCTTGGCCTGGTTGTACTGGGTTCTCACATACCAGTTGTCGTTGTAATAATGGGTGTCTGCATGATAGATTATAGCGAACGTGTCCTTCACATTCCTCTATAATGACATGGCAGCCTCTGGTTGGATGAACAACACACACACAAATAGATTCGTCCCATGTAGCAGGATGATGTATCATTTCAATTTGTACATGTTCACATTTTGGAGTAAAGACGAAACAGAGAAATGTCTAAACTGACAATTTGGGCACATTTAGCTTTACCTATACATTTAGTGTTGTACCACCGCAACAGGCAGTGGTGACCTAAGTAAGTCCAAAGCGCATGAACACATCTGACAACCTTTTAACCCATTGCTTACCCTTTTCCTCTCCACAAATTTGTACTAAAATGACTCAAGTTGTAACTCATGTGCATTGTTCATTGTATATCGGATTGTATAGTTCAAGCACCCTTTCCATGTTGGCATTGTTCATCGGAACCTTTGATGCCACTCAGTGTACTTGCTGAAACATTTACGTCCTAAAGTGTTGGGTGAGCATGACTGAGCTCAACACACAGAGTCCGCTCTTCACCTCTTCCTACTACAGGGGCGGTGGGGTAGCCTAGCGGTTAAGGCGTTCGCTCGTCACGCTGAAGACCCGGGTTCGATTCCCCAGATGGGCACAATGCGTGAAGCTCATTTCTGGTGTCCCCCGCCGTGAAATTGCTGGAATATTGCTAATGCGGCGTAACACTAAACTCACTAACTCACTCACTCTTCCTACTACAATGTGCCGTAATGAAGAAACTTTATGGATAACAACTTCTTCTATTTCGTGAGTCCGACGTTTCGATACACATTCTTGTACCGTTGCCATGCAGGAACTTCCCAACTTCTAAAATGCCACTCAAGGAAGTTACTCTGTGCCGGTTGGTTTATATTTATGTAAGGCTATGAGACTATGTTCAGTTACAAAGCCACTATTGTGTAAGGTACATTATTATACATACATACATACATACATACATACATACATACATGCATACAACTGCTCAAAGGCGCTTATTAACCAAACACATTTATGTGAGTTAATATATCATACGTTTATCATAAGTCAAACAGACTCCGATTTAGCTATAAATAGCCGAAGCTTGATTAGCAATTTGAAACAGTAATGAATGATAATGTCAGATGCCTACTTCCTTCGTCTGAACCTTTGTCCATTTACTTTTATATACTGAAAACTTTCCTCGAGTTAATTCTCTGCTTCTTTGGAGGGCCACTTAGACATATTTATTTACCACGGTGAGCGGTACATATAACAACAGACAAGCATGAGCTGCACTTTGGTCGGAATCTGAATGTTGATCAAACCTCTTTGAACCTTTTATGATTAGATGTGCTGCACGTTATAAACTGTAACAGTTGTAGACAATCAGGTAATGGAGATAAACGCCGAGTAAATACTCACTAAACAACTGTGACAATTAGTCTGCGGATTGTAAATGTCACTTACAGCCTAAACGTTATACAAGCCGTTATATTTGTACAGTTATGTGGCGCCATGAAAGTTGTATTGGAGTCATGCCCAGCGCGTGCTTTCTTTGTTCGTGTGTTTGTGTATTTCTGTGTAACATCCAAACATCCACAAGAAGTTTGATTTTCGGTTTGGCTCCGTGATAATATTATATATTCATTAAATCTATAAACATATGTACATATATTCCAGGAATTATATATGTTATTTTTTCATTGTTTTCCCCTTTCATGCAAGATACAAGGTATGTTTTGTACGTCGGTCTGTATCACTCTCTGTTGTATGGTGACTGCCACTACACGACGATAACAAAGGTGTTGGCAGGACACGTGTCAGGATTGCCTACTGGTTCTGACAAGGTACTCGTTCCGGCTTAAACACGTACATACATACATACATACATACATACATACATACATACATACATACATACATACATACATACATACATACATACATACATACATACATACATACATACATACATACATACATACATACATACATACATACATACACACACACATATACGTATACATACATACATACATATATACATGATACATACATACATATATGATGCATACATATATACATACACACACATATACATACATACACACACACATACATATATACACACACACACACACACATACATGCATACATGATACATACATACATACATACATATATGATGCATACATAAATACATACACACACATATACATACATACACACACACATACATACATACATACATACATACATACATACATACATACATACATACATACATACATACATACATACATACATACATACATACATACATACATACATACATACATACATACATACATACATACGACAGTCGACTGCGTGTGTTCAGGGATGAAGTCGACACTTATGTTGTTTACATATTGCATGTGTATGTCGTATACGAGATTGTATCTCCACCTGTCTCCACATGAATGACTGGGTTTGTCATAACAAAGACGTACATCTCAGCTTCCTCGTCTGTTTATCCATTCAAACCATCCAACACAGTTCGCATATGTCGGCAAGAAACTAGAAATGTTGAAAACACTCTTCTCCTCACAAAACATCTAATACTCTTCAGTAAAAACCGATACACGCTATGAATAATAGGAGTTTCACAGACTCAAAGATTCTTAAAAAGCAGCATAGGAAGCTGAGACAATCGACTGAAGCCTAGTCTCTGTAATTTTGACAATTAACCCATTTAAATTGAAAAGCAGCCCCAGTGAGATGCCTTAACCTAATGAAATCTAGACTTGCTTCATTTGGGGATTTAGCATTGCCAGGCAGTAGGGGAAACAATGTGGTTCAGGCACTGTGAGACCACGGTAACAAGGGTAACGTGATGTTGATGGAATCCGAATAGGCGACCTTGACCTTGGTTCTGGCGACGTATTGAAGGATCTCGCAACACTAGTATTTGATTTAGCGATAGCATCTATGCAACCTCAAATAACTTCCTCCTAAACCCCTATTACTCCTATTCTCTAAGTGTTATTCAAAATCGGGGTTCCCTTTAAACGTCTCTTCCCTCACTATTACTCTAAATACTTTCTGTGAAATTTATGTACGTTCGACGCCACTTCCTTAATGATAATACTTTAATCGCGCCTTTACCCCTCTATTTCCTCATACCCCAATCACACCCGTGAAGATCCGGGTTAGAATATTGATCTTCAGTAACCCATGCTTGTCGTAAGAGGCGACTAACGGGATCGGATGGTCAGGCTCGCTGACTTGACTGACACAGGTCATCGGTTCCCAATTGCGCAGATCGATGCTCATGCTGCTGATCACTGGATTGTCTGGTCCAGACTCGATTATTTACAGACCGCCACCATATAGCTGGAATATTGCTGAGTGCGGCGTAAAACTAAACTCACTCACTCATACCCCGATGTTGTCGGTTGTCACCACTGGTACAACTGCCCTTCTATTCAGGATATTCCATTACTAGCAATATCTATGAATAATGTTGATTCTTTTCAACAATTCACGGGACGATTTGAATAACTGTATAGCTTAGACAGGACATATACTTATGAAAGCCTGTGACGTATTTAACTGTTCATAACATTGCTTTTTTAACCTGTACATTTTTGAGGTTCCTAACATGTTATATGTAGACACTCTATATGGAATAGTTGCCTTGGTAAAAATAATAGGCTCGACTACTAGAATTGTAGACTTGACTGATTTGCGGTTGACATGGTATTTAATTCGAAATCCCGAAATCAATCACCATCGGTATACTGATTGTGCAAGTTCAACATATGCAACTGGAGACAGGCAAAGGGATACAAATGTTCATAGAGAAATGACTATCCGAGCCATAGAAAAACCTGTGAATACATTCATGTACGACAGACGGATGTCGGCAGGTGCCCGGGCAGCTCACTATCGACGATTAATATTATTTATGGGCACCCATTTTCAAGCGCTAGTTAATATTTACGTACACAATTACGATAACCAGCATGCAGAAAAAAACACTGCACAAACGTACGGTGCATAGATTGCTGTGCGTGAAGATGTACTGCTCACCGACCGATGATTCTGAACCAGCATGACGTTGCCGTTCTAATTACGTCGTTAGCGTTATGCTGTTCCATGCTGTTTGCAGCGCCCGTAACAGGAGTCCTCGGTGCATTTCTTCAGTAATTAACGAGGGCTTTCTCAATAGGTCATGTCATAACATAAAAAGCTTCTGTTCCTGGAAGTTGGTGACTTTGTGTCTGTTATGTACCGGTGCTTATAAATCCTGACACTCAAGGCTGGGTTACGACAAGGATGTGTGATTGGTCGGTGTTTCTTTATTCTAAGACAATACACACTAAGCCTCCTTAGGCTTCAAAATGGAGCTGTTAAGAATAACTTTGCAATGTTTAAATGATCTTCCAGTCTGAATGTTATGATAAGTATTGCTTAGGCATAATAATTATTGATTACAGACAGACATACCTTCGGTGTGTCGACGTTGACGTTCTAAAATAATGACGATAAAACCTTTATAATGTCCATAATCAGGAAGAACATAAGGGAGGTGTCAATGCGCAGCGGAATTTATTTTGAACTTGTCTTTATATAATCAAACAATAAAATCTGAATTGAATGTTTGAAGTTAAGCAACGTTGCGCGCGGAGAGTCCTTGGATGGGTGACCGTGTTTGGCAGCTTAACTCCTGAGAGGCTCCCGGTTTCTAGGACGTCAGTCTTGCCCCACAACGGAGCGCATGTGATACATGTGGTCTCATCCTAGGCAAGTGAGTTTGTTCAAAATTGCCTCTGTTCACCCAGCAGAAAATGGCTACTAGGTGGAACAGTCATGTGACTATTCACCTTCTAGCGCTTCACGGGCAGCTTGGGTTATCCGGGGAAATAATAATAGCGCTTTGAGCAAGATATTCATCCTGGAATGGCGCTATAAAAGTGGACTATTATTATTATATGCATTGTAAATTGGCTGATCTGAATTGCTGTAGATAACCTTGGATCAGGTCGTTCTTAAGATATAATCACCTGAAATAAGATGCACTATTTTACAAAGCTCAGTGTTATGTAATGCAAGAGAATTCTACCCACGACAAGAGCCTGATTACGTCAAAACAGACCAAAAGACGTACTTCAAGTTTTCTTTCCCGGTCACAATGTTGTCACAGACACGTCAGCATTAATCAGGCAACTTGTATGTTTCATATGTGCTAACACTACATGTTGTTGTATACGCTATGAAAATAAAAATTACTCATTTCAAAATGGTAACTATGGTTTTACTCTGATTAAAACAAAAATAAAACTGAAAAGTGAATAACAATTCCTGGAACATCTGTAGCTCGAACTGAGCGTCAAAGATAGTCCCAAAAATGTTCGGAGCGGTTCACATCGGGGCTCTTTGTGGGTCGTGGCAATGTTTCGATGGCCTTGTTCTGTCCTTGGGTGATGACGGCTCGAAAATGGCGAGGCCTGGCGTTGTCATCCAGGAACGTCGGACGACTGACAAGTTGGCGGTTATCAATGGCCGGTGACTACTCAGTGACCTCGGGTATCCAACCATATTACCCACATGTCTCTACAACAACAAGAATATTTAAAGTTTATGAGATAATGAAATTTAACAGAAGACAACCAAAATCATGTCTAATCATTTCTTCTATAGAAACACTGTCAATTTAACAGTTGAAAGTTGCTGTTGACATTGAATTGCAATAAGTTCAAATTGATCACAGTCCGTCAAATGGAGATACCCCTGAACGCGAAAAGTGACAGTCTCTTTAGTAACGCGTATAGCCACCTTGAGCTTGCACACAGGCCGTGCAACGTGGCCTCATTGAGTTCACTAGAGTCTGAAAGACTGCCTGAGGCCACTGGTTCCGCTCAAACACCAATCCGTATTCCAATTGTGCAAGTGTGAGTGGCTGTCTACCTGCCCCAATCCTCCGTCCAATTTCGTCCCAGAATGTTCAAAGGCAGCCATATCCGGGAAAGAGACGGCCATGGAAAAATGTTAACGTTATTCTGAGCCAGATGATCCATCAACACCCTTGCTGTGTGAGGGCTGCTTGCGTTGTTGACGTGTCAAAACTGGCCCCACATATGGCCGTCGGCAGTGGATTCCAGCAGCCCGAAGACGACGCCTAATCGTATCGCTGGACACTGCTCCACTTGACCCAAGAACTAAGGCTGCTGTTACTGTTTCTGCTTGAGTTTGGTTCTTTAGATGAGTGACCCGGATGAACCGATGTTGTGTATGAGTTGTCACTCGTTGCCGTCCGGTACGGGGACGATCAGCAGCAACCCCGGTTTGCTGATGACGTTGAGCAAGTCGTGTAATGCGGTAAGATGACAGCCCGATTGCCTAGCTGCAGCGGTTGCAGAGCTACCTCCGTGCAACTTTCCAATGGCCATTCCCCTCTGCTCAGTCGTTAGTCTAGGCATCGTTTGTGTGGCGTGTACACCTCCTAGCGTCAATACTGAACTGTTTTTTGACACAAGCCTTTATAAAGAATACCTCAGAGTGAAATGCATGCTTTCCACCCAGAACCGTCGACGCACGTGCTAAAGTTATGGTTTTGCTGCACTGTTGGTGTGTTTGTGCGAATGGTTCGTATGGACGTCAAATTGCATGACATCATCTCATCTGGGCTCATTACGTCACTTTACCATGAAAGTTCCATAAACATGAACGCTTACCTTCATGAAATTTCATTTTTTCGAAACGTGCGTTTCTTTTGCTGTTCAGTATATTATATGTGTCAATGAAACCTTTCATTTCGGAAGTCTTGACATAAGATATCTGTTTAAGCAATACCTAACTTTTTCATAACCATTCAAAACACGTTTGTCGGCAGCAGGTTTTGCTCACAGCTCAGAAAAGACTACTGTGACTTAAATGTAGCAACAAAGCCATTTCCGTTATCCAACAATGTTAAACACACTTCTTCTTTAAGTGGCATTTAGAAGCTGGTTTGATGAAGAGGAACACTTTTTTATGGATAGACAACTTCTATTGCAATAGATGCGACGTGTCGGTGTAGATGCTACCACCAGTAGTGTCATCACACTGTACTTCAACCTCTTCAATTGTAGATGCTACCACCAGTAGTGTCATCACACTGTACTTCAACCTCTTCAATTGTAGATGCTACCACCAGTAGTGTCATCACACTGTACTTCAACCTCTTCAATTGTAGATGCTACCACCAGTAGTGTCTTCACACTGTACTTCAACCTCTTCAATTGTATAAACTTAAATACCCTTCATGTATATATTCTCCTTGTGATAAAGGTTGTGTACCACTTGCTAGATAACGGTGTTTCCATCTACACCGAAACGTCGCATATATTGCAATAAAGAAGTCATCCGTCCATAAAAATTGTTTCCCTCGAATCTGAAAGACAGAAGTTAAACCGATTGTCAATTACAAAACAGAATTTGATCTGAGACAGATCCGGTACGTCTGCTGTTTATGCCATGGACTCAATAAATCCACATCATTACCAAAGTCTAAGTAGCCATGGCTGTATTTCGCCCATACCAGCATGTCGAACATCTAAAGATTAGGTCATTAAAAGAAACCTGCCGGAACTACGCGTGTTATTTTGTCTGTGTTTTTGTTGTTCCTTTTTGTCAGTCAGAAGGTGCACCAGACCGACTGAAGTCCAGCCTGGAATATACATCAGATACATTTTTTCCAGTTTTGGAGAAGGAATTTATGACTCAAGAAAATGCAATGGCAATAACTGCAATGTAGGAATGCAACTGCAAGAGTCCTGTGGTGAATGACTTGGAATGAGGCATTGACTGAAGTAGTTGTGTACACCTCTATTCTATTTCAAGACGAAGCTACGTTTACTTCTCACATATTCAGGGATTTTTTTTGGGCTTCATGGCGCTAGTTCCCTAATTAAATTGTTTCTCTATAATGTATGAAAGGCAGCTGTAGTCTTTGATCTGTTACTCGTTCAGGCGTGGTCGTTTCCTTCAAATGCTATTCTTATGAGTGTGGTGGATGTGGGTTTAAGTCGCATTCAAGATTATTGCTCGAGACTACAGTGCATGACGTTCATATGTGCATGCGTGTGTAATCTGTGAGTTGGTGAGAAATATTCTCCTTATCTCCAGACCTGCAATACTCACTCAAACTGTCACATGAGAGTCATGTTCGACCAGACGTGTTAATAATCTAATATTTCAGTGATATATAGTTGCTTATGAGTACATCAGTCTGGACCATACTGGTTAGTGTAACGTACTTTCCTGTTTGTAAATATATGTATATATGAAAACGTCGCTATCGTCAGCCGAAACAGATTCCGTGGGGCATAAAAGTCGAAATAATGATGAAATTATAAATATGGATTACTGAAACAGTAACGACAGCAGGTGTTTGAGTGAGCCACCTTGTCCTGCCCTACCGCTAGCACCCGACACTCGTACAATCTGCATCAACCAGCCAACCAACGTATCAAGCAGATTCCTGTGAGGAAAGCCCGCGGGTACTCGATTGAATTACTTAATTCATTCAAGGCTACAATGTAACATGATGAGGTTTCCAATACGTATATATATGTATACGGGTGTATACATGGTTAAGTACATACATTGATATCTAATGCAAGGATCAGCACACTCTGCACAAATAGACAAATAGTCCTAACAGCTGCACAAGGTGTCATTCGTCACCACTCGCCCCTGTCCGTAACCACCAAGAAAAGGCTTGTCCCGGCATAACACGAGTTGATCACGAATGGAGGAGGGCAAGCGTAACAGGGCAGTCAAACCAGTTACTCCGTACAACTTCCTGCAACATATGCCCAAGACTAACGCTTAGTCCCTGAATATATATATATACAAATAAACCCATTTAAATTGAAAAGGAGCCCCAGTGAGTTGGGAGATTCAGTAACTGAACCTGGGAAAATCTAGACTTGCTTAATTCAGGGCTTTAGCATAATGTGGTTCAGGGACTGTGAGACAGACTACTTGTGCCCTGGCGTTATCGTCGGGTAATGACAGTCAGTGGTAGGCTTCGCACATGCGCGGAGGAGACGGAATTTGAGCATGCCATAAGTTAATGTTTTCATTCTCATTTCATCACCTGACTGACAGACTTTGCGGAAAGTGGTCAACTGTATTCGTGGAGCATACAAACCCAGAGAAACCCCCGATGTCACTGCCATATTGACTTTCATCGTCTAATAAGCTTGCGTGTTGATACGACAACTCAGTTGTTGAATATCAACACCACAAGAGATCCATTAAGTCAGTAACAGTCAACCTAATTAGATCCGAAGACTCAAAAACCACGGTGCCTTGTAAGTATTTAAAGACTGTTTTCCTTAATGTTGGTCTGATTGCAATCTATAACCATTTCCTCGAGAACCGTTTACCGTACACTGATCGTCACACTCAAGTTGCATCCCTTTTTTAACCAACTGTAAATGGCGTACAAAAGAAGCTTCGACCTACTTCAAGAGCCGGATGTGTAATTTTGGTCCCCTTAAATATGTTGCACCATCAGCCAATACCACTAGACAGACAGGTAATTTCATGCCTTTGCTTTGTAGGCCAGAGTCATGAACACCAAGGAATGTGATTTATGCGCATGTGTCGCAATTCTTCATTTCTGCAAAACCCGACATACCAATAACGCAAACCTAGCTCGTCTTTCTCTAATTTCCAGAAGTCATTCTCGTCATGATGCGAGCCGTAAGATGTATGCAGTAATATATCAGCTAGGTGTTTGCTTAACGTCTGTCACGATGATAATTCTGAAACAATTATGTCTGTGTTCGGCGGCACCTGAATGTACGGTTCAATACATTTGTTGGCTTGCTAACCTAGTTAGCGGAGAGGGTTTTTGTACTGCACATGAATCCGATATTGTTGGAATGGCTGATGTTTGAGGCTTTGGAATTGAGGTCTTGGTGTGTATGTATCATTTAAGGAGGTGACATTGTTTCCTTCTGATGTGCTGATGGCGAGACACTTGTTCCAGTTTGGGCAATAACCATACTGGTAGACTTTATTCAGTTGTTCATGATTATAGATATGAAAGAGTGCCAGTTATCTCTTATATCTAAATAAGTGAAAATCTACATTTAGTGAAAACCCTGGACTGTTTTAGTGTAGGATCTAGATGCCTCCGTCATATAATATGATGTGTTCATGTTGGGATTGAAAGGTAACATATACGCAGTTATGGATTCAAAGGCTAATATCTAGTTGTTTTCACCATTCTCTTCAATTTTTCCTACTCACTTTTAACGAAAAAGGGACAGAGGTTTTCAAGACAGTATCGAAGTATGTAATACTTTCTCCTAAAGTGGGTGTTGCATCCTTAATTCATATTTCAATCGGTTGAAAGTTTACAAAGAACCAGATAGTTGGTAGACTCCTACTGATAGGTTTACTGTATATATTGTTACTATTTAGAGCGACTGTTTATACTTTTCAACTGAAGGTCCGTTGTGAGATAGAGATACGTCTTATGATTACCATATCATGTACATCCCTCATTCTGACTAGAAAACATATAAAGGCGAAAATGTTTCAATAATCCCATGAATGATAAAAATGACATGATATCATGGGCATGTATTTATGAGGCACTTCGGTGATGATACCACTTGTTCGTGAATAGGTGATCGTATCCTGACATACCTGTCACTACTGGTCAATTGTTGATCTAAAACAGCACGGGAAAGAATAAAATTGGAATATCGTCGGACATTAATTTTGTCACTGATGCATCATCCATATTTCATTCTACATGAGAATGTCTTCAGAACTTTGCAGAGGTCCTGGATGTTGTAACCGCGATCCATCAACCCCCGAGCAAAAGTCGAATGACGCTATTTGAAACATTGGTAGAACGAGCATGTGTGTTTGTACCTGAAGGTTGTGGCAGGTAGACTCTGGTTCTGTTAGAATATTGTGCGTCAGAAAGGGAAAGGTGACTATGGGACAGTTGATGTCAAAACATTCCCACAATTGACCAGCTTGGGCGAAATGGTGTTGTGTAGGAAAATACAACTGAAATTTGAAATATTCTTAGATATTACATGGGAACCAACATCCAAAGTGACCATATTTTGGAATTCACTCTGGTTTTCTTCCAGTGCAGGTATTTAGAAAGGGGCGTAGGCAAGCGCCGATATCTTGAAAAGGTTTGATTGGACTTATTCAATTTTATTTGAAACTAACACAAAAATGTGTGTTCCTGTATACCATAGGCGACATCGCCAGTTCAATTCTATTCCTCTCCTGTGTAGTTCCTGTGCGCAGTTTTTATCGTGTACGTGTATTTCTGGTGTACCTGTATGTAGTTTTAAAACCACTTTAAGAATGGTTACTATGGAACCATTCGTATGCTTAAGGAAAACTGTGGCAAACACAATTCATGAATACACTTAGATCTGAAGTGTTTGTGACGATATGCAGACAATGCCATCTGTCCATGTTGACATTTCATAAAAGCACTTAGTGAATAAAGAGATATATGTATATAAATAATATTTCAAAATGATTAGTCTAAGAAGCCTTACTTTATTATTCTCCCATGAATTACTTGATTCTGATTGGTCAAATATGAGTTTCAAATTCATTAAGGCTTACACAAACTCATCTGACCTGCTCGATTGTTATTCTGGCTAGACACAGATACACTCCTCCTCCACCTACACTGTGCTCTCTTCGTTCAACCAGACAGATGTTGCGGGGGGTATGTAAGTACGCGTCTAAATAATGTAAGCCACGTGGGTCTCTCTGCACGTCTATGCTTGTGTGCTTTTCACGTCTTCATAGACAAACACTACTTCAAGTCATCGAGGTTGTCAGGACGTATTTCAAACTCTTGCTTCCTCCGCTGTAGCAACAAAGGGTGGGTCTCCGAGTGTGAAATTTCTATTTCCCATTGTGTCTGTTGCCGTTCCCTCTTTTCTCGTCAGTAGGTATGGGTAATAGTTTAGTTGTTGTTTAAATTATGTGTTGTTCTGTGTTGAGCTTGTGAAATTGGGAAAACTTTGTTTGTTTTTATGGAATGTTCTGAGGCTAGCTACACGCCATGAACAGCCATGTTGTGTTTCTGTCATGTTTCATGTGTTTGCACTGGTAACTGGGTAACACTATACTGTGGTTTTGGGGAAACCGCCGTAATCTGGTCCTCGTGCGAATGAGAACAGTGGAAAACATTATATACTGCTCAAAGAAGTTAACGAACACGCGGTGCTTTCATGTGACCATAATAAATGGGTGATATTATGAATGTATATGGTGCCATGAAAGATAAATCACAGTAATGTGGTTCTTAATTTATTGTGAACGGTATATACCCCATGGTATCTAAAGTCATGAATGATAAACTATGGTGATATGAAGGACATTAGTGTTTCTTAACATATTTGAATAAAGTATAAAAGTGCGATGACTGACCACATATTGTAATACGAAGGAAACTCCTTAATCTAGTTTTAGTAGTATATCAATATAAGGTGTTATAGTAGACTTAATATTGGAATAGAAAATAATCGGATGTTCCTTAACTCCCTGAAATCGTCGTGAGCAGAATATAATCTTGCAGTCCAAGTAATAATATATTTTATTTGATGGAAACGGGTTATTGATTTTTGCGATGACATCAAGTATCTCCAGCTTAAAGGACAGCCATCCATGCCGACACGGCGTCCACATCATACGAAATGGGTAACGGAGTGGATGATCAAGAAGACACCCGACATCCAGCTATAAGGAAACTGTTGATAAATACATACTTGATGTAGGGCTGGTACTCGGGTACTCGGGTACTGGGGTTGCGTGGGAGGTGACCTGGGTACCCACGGGACTACCCGGATCAGTTAAGTAAGTCATTCTGATATGTCGTGATATGTCGTGAAAGTACAACTCCGTTGTTATACTGCCAGTAGTTAATGTCCATATGTCTTCCTGCCTATGCTTGCTGTTCATCGGACGTATATGTATATTTCAGTAAAGAAAACTTTCCAGTCAGCCTCAGTGTAAAATGAGATTCGCCAGGGCTCCTAAGCAGAGACTTTGTATCAATTCCTGAATCTTACAGCGGGTACCTGGTGTGATCAGACTATTTGATGTCGGCTACCATGGTAGTAAATATGGACCCGTCAGGGTCAGTATATGATTATGCATGGTAGACAGATCACACAGGCAATACGGTAGGCTTCTCATATGAGAGAGGTGAAAACATTCTAAGATATGAAGTGGGGATGACAAGGGTGTCAGCAGGCTTGAGTCAGTGGTCCACATTAGAAGGTTCGCGGGTTAACCACTGACAGAAGTAAAAACAGTGGCAACATCTAATACCCCCTTCCCCAATAAAGGAGAAACAACAGGCCAAACGTCTTGAAAAATAATCAATGGTGTGTCATTCGACAGGGACAATGTACCTGTGCTTAATTCTTGACTTGACTGTGGCGTTAAACTCATCGAACATCATCCATAAATACACGATATGACACCGTCATATATACACGTCTCCTCAAACATGACAAATGACGAGAACTGGCAAACATTGTGACGTAGTTTCTGATGTATAGTACTGTACTGCTTCTGCTTCTATGCCAGATTAATGCAGGCATTCCGATCTATTGGTGGATGTGTGTGCACCTCGATGGGCATGATGAAACATAGCAGCAACCAACTCTATAAACACAGTGCAGTTAGTCCCAGAGCTTATCACCCTCTGTAACCTGGGACTCCTGCAGATAAACGTCACAAACAATATGAAACAATGTATAACAGTCTGCGCCCAGGGTAACAACACTCTGACTGTATATATGTGTGGTGTATGTCTACAAACCAACACTCTGACTGTATATATGTGTGGTGTATGTCTACAAACCAACACTCTGACTGTATATATGTGTGGTGTATGTAAACAAACCAACACTCTGACTGTATATATGTGTGGTGTATGTCTACAAACCAACACTCTGACTGTATATATGTGTGGTGTATGTCTACAAACCAACACTCTGACTGTATATATGTGTGGTGTATGTCTACAAACCAACACTCTGACTGTATATATGTGTGGTGTATGTCTACAAACCAACACTCTGACTGTATATATGTGTGGTGTATGTCTACAAACCAACACTCTGACTGTATATATGTGTGGTGTATGTCTCTGTATATATGTGTGGTGTATGTCTACAACTGTTTCACGTGTAGAGGTCACAACGACCACGCTATGTAATTTCTCGGTTAATTTAATGTGTAAACTATTTCATTGATTTATCATCCACGTAACTCGTTTAGCTGGCTTAAGTTTGGTATGTACATTAATCAATGTATATTTGAAAATTAAGCAAACTATGCGTTTTGACATAATGCCTCATAGGTGTGTTTTGACATAAAGCCACTTGCAGCAGGTGATTTTGGTTTCAGTATTTCAGTATGTGTTATCAATAGATGCGTTCGTTACTTCTACGTTTGAGTTTAATTCATTTTCGATTTCCTTAATACGCCAACTAACCTACAACTGTATTGAATGCAATGAGTGAGTCAGAAATGAAATCTTTCCACAACAGGAGCTAGGAGTTACTGATACAATAATGTAATGTATGCCGAAATTAGCCAGGTTTAGTAATCAACACACAGTACTCCAAAGTAATGACAATGGCAGTACACAGTAGACTTGCAGTACAAAACAACAGTATCAGTACTATTGTAATACCAGTGTGAAACAAATGGCAGCAGTAATAGCAATAGCACAGCGATAAGAATATTCTTCTATGAGCTACCTTGGTCAGACTCCTAGATATGCCTAGGCTGGTTATCCAAGGTGAAAAGATGCTGTACTGTGAGTTGACAGAGGCATGTGCTTGCCGCTTATATAGTACCCAAAAGCTTCTGAGCTTCCAGAAGGTTCTATACTATGCCGAATTAGACTTTGCTGAACTAGGATTCTTTTGTCTCCATACTATTGTCTTATTTATAGTACGTTGTTCACCACTACCCTCTACGGAATCTGAAAAGAAACAACGCAATATCATTAGAGCACTACCAATTTGTAACTGTGTAATGTATTTTCGCCATGTATGATTACACTAACAGGTGTCGAGCTATGTACGTAGCATTGCCTGGCCCGAACACTGTCTTGATGGGAGATAAATGCATAGACATGGTGAATATGTGGCTCCTTGCTTGTATAATTACAGGTGTACAAATACATCAACTCACTGATAATTTTTCATTAAATGCGTCACAGTGTATTGATTTGTGAATTTAGTTAATTGAGAATGTAATTGTTAATTACAGCTCATTTCTGTTGTTTGTTGGTTTCACACTTAATTCTTGTACAGTCTGATTCCCTGTTAACGGTTCCGATTGGAGACTTGGTAGATACCATGTTATTGTACCCCGACGGCGACGGTTGTTGTTTGCAATAATATCAACCACTTGATTGTGTTATCTAATCCCGGTTATTTACAGGTATTTACAACGGGAATTTGTGTGTGGGACTTTCAGTAGACGAAGACTCAAAACTGGTGTAAAGTCACCATCAGAATAATTTCTCCGATGCATTAACATTTCGTAAGAATGCTGAAAAGATTCCGTCAGGGAGCGTACAAATGAGTTGATGTAAAATACATCCTTGTTGGACACCTATTACTCCCACTGCCTGCAGTGAGTCTCCCGCGTTATGCCAAATGTTTTTTCAGGGTACGTTATCATGTATGGAATCGGCAGCTGGTAACGACATTACTCGTGTGGATGTCTGGAGTCGTGGATCTTGTTACTTGATTAATAGCGAGCTAATGGCATACCCACATCCATGCTTGTGGTTAAGTGGTTTTGAGAAATCGTGCCCCCGACTTTCGTATCTGAGCCGTGCTGATAGTAGTCCGCATGCATGTCCAACTGCGTCGTTCCTGTCTCCTTATGATAAATCACACGTCGGAAATAGCCAACTCAGCAAATCGCTTCCTTCTTTCCCAGTGAATGCTAACCAGTGTTTCTACACATGCCAAACTATTCTGATTAACCCGTTAACACAAAAAGCCTGCGGGTGCATGGCACATGTACGTCGAAGGAGAGTGCCAGTACACGACAAATGTGTAGACCAGGGTTGAGGTCTGTGTAAACGTCAATAGTACAGTACCAGTTAAAACAACTGCCAAAGCTACATAGATTTATGAGTGAGTGAGTTGGGTTTTACGTCGCTTTTATATTCCAGCAATATCACGGCGGGGGACACCAGAAATGGGCTTCACAAATTGTACCCATGTGGGAAATCGAACCCTGGCCTTCGGCGTGACGAGCGAACGCTTTACCCACTAGGCTACCCCACCGCCCCTGTATATGCATGATTGGTGTTGGTTCTGATAGAGAAATGATTAGTGTTATAACATGTTCACATGATTAGTCTATGAGTGGACGTATATATGATTAAGTTGTTTCTATTATTGTTTTATTTCTTGTCACGTGGTACTAAAACATTACTTATTCTATTCTATCTACCATTGAAATGTAATATTTTGTGTGCCCTTACGCAAACAAGACGATCGGTAAAGCATATTGATATTATTCTGTATAAGCTCCATCTCTTTTTACTTATACTATACTAAGTCCACTATCTGTCATCCTTATTTGCGGGAATCTAAATTACCTATGTACATACCCAGGAGAGGATATGCTAAGTTGGAGAAGTTAATCCTAATCCTTTTCTCTGTGAATAAAATATGTTTAAAACAAAAAAATAGAGGACTAGTTTCTGCGTGTATTGTGGAGCGTGAAACAGCTGCTTATTGCTCCAACAGACACGATGTGAGGTATTTCCCTCAGCTCTGTGTATCTGTGTGCAGGTGTTTCTGTACGTACATGTATGCAAGTAAGACTGAAAATAGCTGACGCTACACAAAACATACATACCAGTACATGCACTCACGGAGGTCCTTCTTAATGGATGTTTATGTCTCCTACGTGATTGTATGCAAAATGGCCTCATGGAACGCGTTCGTCTAAACAATATGTTAGCAATCCCTGTGAAGCTATATTTATTGCATCGTTCATGTGAAAAGCAAGGTATTGATTGTGTTACATGAAGGCAATGCAAATACAAATATACTCATGAGCATTAACCAAGTACCATTACCTACATGTAGCATATGCTTTGAAAACCATTATTGATTCCGCGTATGATAACTGTAACTGTTGCATAGTTTACTCTCATTAAACACACACAAAAACAAACCTTGGTAACTATTTACTTGCAGTCTGAGAGGATACACACTGTCAATACTGCCGGAAAATATGGTCCCCCTGCCTACGACACAAATATGATTGTCACACAAATCTCAAATAATGATTGTAGTGAACTACCACTGGTGACCACATCGGCACTAGTCAACCCCCCCCCCAACTCTCCCCCTCATACTGACAGTCGTATTGGTATCCCTACAATTCCTCATGAAGTGCCTGCGCCAATATCTGTAAATTATGAACAGGAATATCTCTAGCTCAAACGTGGCGATGCGGTTCGATATCGGGTCTGTTTGCGGGCAGTGTTTCGATGGCGTTTTCAGCAAATAGACGATGACGGCTCGATAACGGTGAGGTCAAGCTTTGTCATCCATGGATTATCAGTACTTCCTCTTGATAACATTGACAATTACGTACCCAAGTACAGTACTGACATCCAGCTTGCAGTCATACGAAGCTCACTAGACACCATCACTCAGCCACACCAAAGGGTTCAGTTGCAAGGGTCATCTCCTGGTGATGACCCATCGGAAACGAGTAGAAGATGGCGACTTTCATCAGAGAATTGAACCTTACACCAATGAACCTTACACCATGTCTTCAAGTTGCCTTCAGCACGCCAGACGTTCCTGCGTGCCTATCTGTGAAGGAACGTCTGATCGGACGACTTGCCACTTCCTCGGTATGGGTCATGGGACTGCGTCGTGCCAGAGAAATTAGGACGGTTATTGGTCTTCCTCGGTCATCCAGACCTTCACGAGACGACTAGCACCGACGTGCCAACACCTGCATCATTTATTTTCCGCAAGCTTGTTTGCTTGCCATGTCAATTAAAGTTATTTTCTTATTCAGAAAACTGTAACGAAAGTTCTACTATTCTCAAATTTATACCGCAATGTCCTTGGCGCCTTTGCAAGTCAACATGCGATCCATTGCTTTTAAGCTATTGTGTGGAGCACGTGCTTTACATGTACAATCCAGTATGCTAAGGTATGATCGCTTGATTGGGCAAAACACCTTTGGATTCAGTTGGTGCTTAGTTAATGCATATAGACATATGTCAAAGGAGCAATAAGGCTGGTTACAACTAGTGAGACTGATATACACCATAGTATAAAGTCAACACAGTCATATCACTAGTTCTATAACAGCCTATAAAAGGCACTCAGTCATGGGATGGATGTATGCGTCGGCTGTTTGAAATCATCCAAAGCAGTTTTGTAAGATGTGATAATGGAAGGTTTTCATCAAATGGTTTGTGGATTAGTCATAACCACCTGTGACCTATAAATGAGAAAGGATGAGCCTTTTTGTCTGCTCTGTTCTTGAGCAATCCTTCATGCTGCCATTTCTATACCACTGGAGCGCCCTGAGTGCCAAATGGTTTGACTTTCCCGGTGTGCAGACTGCAAACATCGGCATGTGCGTAACAGACACGCCTGTGTTACACAACTGTGAGCCTTTTTATTTCGAGATAAGAATCACACAGTTCTTTTCCGTCTGAAATGTGGCCATTATCATTGCATTCTCGGAGCGGTGTATCCAGCGTCGTTGCCTTTATAGGCACAGAGTATCATGTCTGATAACATATCGCTTGGGTAGCCAGCCCTGTTGACAGAGCGTATAGACAGCTAAAGTTAACATAACCTAGATACTGCGACCACTGTATAAGATTTTATATAGTATAGTAATGAAAACTGTGCTTCATACAAAGTGATGTTATAATAAGTATTCGTCTCATCAATATTTTATCATAACAAATTCAATGAAACGGATACCTGATAACAGGCGGCATAGCGACATACCGTGAAGGAGGGTCGGTATAACAACTCAGTTAAGGATGTCAATATCGGATGTAGCAGACCGATTACGTTGATACAGGCGATACAGCTGTTTTGCATACAAGACACAAGAAGGTTGACAACACCCTGTGAATCATGTTCCAAATGTCAACTTGGCTGGTTCTGGTCCTGTCGTAGGTGTCGTTCGTCTCATCACAGACATGTTCTGTGGGGAGCAGGTCTGGTAAAACACATGCGTCATGTGGGTGGGTATTTCCTGCTGCACATTCATCTCTTCGCTGTAGATTGTCCTTGTCTTGACTTCAACCATGCATGACGGCGACGTGGAGGCAACACTGGACGCATCTCTGGGGACGCTGCTGGGGACGAATGCTGTAGTCCCTCAACCGGCTGCGTTCGGTTCTTACACTACTTAGTCTCAACCCAGGAATTGGGGGAGTGGTTAAGGTGGCAGTTTTGTATCGATTCCGTAAATGCATAAACCGAGTATGTTTGTCTGATTGGACACGGCCAGCTCTTGACATGTCCTAAGTGGTGCCCTGCTAAAGATAACGTATCCAAAGAGGGTGACACTCTCTGTATAAAGCGCACGCAATGAGTCAGTTTGTTTAAACTCCAATATTAGCAACCACTGATCCATATCACCACAGATTCAGCAACCGTTGATGCATATCACGATGGGTTCAGCAATACTTCAGACACTTCAAGGTAGGTCCCAAAATCCGTACTTCTCAAACAAAGAGTAATCACAAGCATAATCGCACCGTGCGTTCATAGGTGGTGATAAACAGTATGTTAATATACACTGTGCGAATACATAGAGTAAGATGTATACAGAGAGTATACACCTGTATGTGTTATTTTTTATACATATATACATAAGAAGTTTATTGTAGTGTGAAGAAACATTGGAAGTCATTTCAAATGACAGATAATGAATTTGTATCGTTCAAATGATATATAATACGTTTGTTAAATACGTTAATGAACAATATATCAATATTATTCTACACTGCTTATACTTCCACACGAATGCGCCACAAAGCTGAATGTCATCCGTATAATCCCAAGTGGACGAGATACGTTGTCTCGAATTACGGCGTTTGTTTTCAATGTCTTGATGTTGTTGCCTATGATATCTTAACATATCTCCCTGATGCCTCCTTATCTTATTTGTAAGTAATTTTAACGAGTCTATTATCTTTATGGTTGTTTGTACCAGAGGGTGGTTGAAGGCGTCTGACGTCACACACTGAAATCTTGACGTGCCACGGAATTCTTTATGTACTTTGCAGATTTATCTGGTGTTTCTCAAGACGAGATATCGGTTTGTGTTATTGCTTGATATGCAACAGGTAAGTTATCTCGGTGTGGGGTAGGGACGACATGCTGGTACCTCCTGAGTTCATCTAAATCTATCCCACCTTTCAACAAGCAATACCAAGGGGCTGGCTATTTGTTATTTTTGATGGGATGGAGCGGGTTTCATTGGAACTAAAACACTGGAAATAAAATTGTCCTTAGTTTTTCAACGCAGAGTTTTAGATCTATGACAAGACAGTGCCAATGGTTCAGAGAAGATATTGGGTTAAATATATGTGTTCCTCTGCTTCGGAAAGAAAATCATCTTAAGTGCTAACCTGGCCCAACCTCCCCCATCCTCATACTCCCTCACCCCTCCCCCTCCACACCTCCATACTGTCAGCCAGAGCACCGGACGGTCAGTCCCTAGACAAACATTGTCTTTGATATAAGGTATGAAATATATATTGTCATGTACAATCCTGCTATTTTCAAACACCTGATGTTTAACAACACACACCAGTCTATTTAAATCACAGCCGAAGACCCGGGTTCGATCCCCCGCATAGGTACAATTTGTGAAGCCCATTTCTGGTGTCCCCCCGCCGTGATATTGCTGGAATATTGCAAAAAGCGGCGTAAAATGTAATTCACTCGGTCACTTTAAATCACATGAAAAATGTGTGGCCTTAGAAATCATTAATGGCATGAAATTGAAGACCATCCCAATATGAGTGTAATGTCAACTACAGTGGTGGTTACAAAACGGCTCGTCACCGGGAGTATAATTTACAACAGTATGTTTAGAGTATTCTCGTGTCCTTATTACGATAACATAATGTCAACCCCAGCTCATTTTTCCAGTTATCTTTATATATCGTTGACTTTCGTCTGTAATCTGTCCAACGCGCGCCACACTCATGAACACGCCTTTAATGCTGATACAGCCTATCACTCAATCTTAATGGCCTCATCATCACCCATCGAGCACATTCCAAACCCCGGCTGCAGCAGCATCAACAGTCAGTATGTTCCTACCTCTCCACGTATTTCTTTTAGTGTCGAGGAACAACAGTCCCATCCTCTGACAGACTGAATTCTCCGTCAATGACGTCAGTCTTGACTATAGGTCGTTTCAAGTTGCACACCTATCCCCCGTCAAATCCCCCATGAAACAGACCCATCGCTGTTCGGTATTTTGGGGATAGGTTTGTTTTCTTCATCGCACTCCAGTGTTTATTCCGTCTGTCTGTTATATTTGAATAATGTTATGTGATGTTTGAATAATAAAATTTCTAGCTTGTCGTGGTTGTTTATAAAGCATGGCGTCATGCATTAGCAGCTGTCTCGTATGTAAGCACAATCAACGGGAACATTCCCTAATGCTAACTTTTTTTCTTTGCAGTTGTCAAAGATGATTCTCCGAAGATAAGAACATCCGTTAATATAACTCCATCAGGTAATGGACTATACCTCACTTGACGGCGAAGACACCTCGTTGCCTGCAGATGGTACTGGTGTTCCTCCTTTAAAGCGTTCACCGAAAACGAAGGGAACTAAAGTTACATTTGGTAATTCAAGCACAGACAGTTCACCAAAGAGTCGTTCTTCTCGTGAAGAGGAAGAGGAAGGATTTAGGTCACACGTTGCTGAGAGTTTGGGTCTGAAGAACTTGTCAGAGCTTGACAAGGACATAGCTGAAAGAACCAGAGAGCCACCACACGAAATCATGGAACAAGGTAGTGAATCTACGAAAGAGTCCTACAATGCTGGCATTCCTATAACTGGGCATAGTTCTGATGAGGAGGAGACGCCAAGACAAGAACGATATTCAGAATCGGACATTGGGACCATCCTGGATGAAAGTACTGACGGCATGGTTGAATATGCAGCCAATTACAATGATGAATCACAAAACTCTTCCAAGAGACCCATAGGTCAAATCACTTCGCCAGTTGATAATGCTTCATCTGACCAAAAAGCGATAGGTGAGGATGATAAAATTGACGAAAAGGTGCCAAAAGATACAAATAACGCTACACTGGCAGGCGAATATACGCCTGGTCCACCGATAGAATATGAGGCTGTTGGTGATAAACCCCCTTCAGGGACTATTGCCCTGAACAGAAGGGAACTGAAAGAACCAGATGGAGCATCAGGACCTTCATCTCCTGCTACCGCCCCTCCGACAGAATCCGCTGATCAGGAGCCATTCCTTGTACAGCCCTACGGGAAGTACTCCTCAGAGAAACCCTCTGATCCACCCAAAGAAGACATTGTACAATCCCTAGTTCCCAAGGAACAGGATATAGACCGAAATGAAAATGGTTCCGAAGCCTCCAAGTCTACTGAATCTCAGATTCCGGATATTCCTAATACAAACATCGCCGTTGCCTTCCTTGTAACCCTATGCTTTAATTTCCCATTGGGTGCCTTGGCCATTTACTACGCATTGATGTCCGCCAAAGCTTACAGAGATGGTGAGAAGAAGAAAGGCGCTAAGAGAGCCAGGATATCAATTTACATAAGTCTCTTCTCTATAGTGTTGACAGTGCTGATTGTGATGGTGGTGGTCTTGTTCATGGCTATGAATCGGCAGGCTAGTAGGAAACGGTTTTCGACCAAAACGAGCATATCTTTATGAAGTGCGTCACGACAAAACGGGGAAGTTCGAAAAATTGCTTTATGTAATTTTGTTTATAGTTTCACTACTTCATCGATGGTCACTTTCCGAGGGAACTCAACTGAAGCTGTGAGCAGGTGATTGCAAATATCCGTTGAAGAACTAAGAACATTGACAATCTTTTCAATTCCAAGGTGGCATTTTGAGCACTACATCACACTTACGATGGAAAGTGAAAGCACGTGTAAGCGTTGCATGCAGTGGTTTTAATATTGACATGTCATATGTGATTCCGTTCATAATGTACGAGTTGTCGGTGAAAACATGGACCGAAAATGTCGAGTTAAGGCTTGAACAATCTCTCGATTTATGTGAAAGTTTATTTTATAAAACATGACAACATCACCTTGTGTATTTTGCAGGTTGTGCCTTTTATACAATCTATGCCATGCTACAACTATATTTTCCACCAAGTTGTTCTTTGTATTCGGTTTACACAAATCTGAACTAGTCTTTATGGTTCACACAGAGAAGTAAGCCAATGTGCACTGATAACACTTTATGTCTCATAATTCATGAGAAAACGTGATAAAAAGTCACATCTGAAGAAGACTATGATATATTTTCGCTTTTTATTTGATGTTTCAAGGTGAATACAAACAGAGGGGACTTGTGTACTTGGATATGTTCTTAAGAATGTTGCCCCATGTTCTGAAGTGTTGCACAGCTCTCCTTTTGATATACTATGATTGTAAACAATTATTGATTTACTTATTGAACAATACAGAATTGATGCAAACACGAATGTCTTTGACAAACATATGATGGCATTATATACCTGTCGTGTTCCACAGCCAAGACACCTGGGTGCTGTTGTAACAAAGTGATCTTAGCGCTAAGGTGACCGTAACTCCCATACCATAACATAGACTTAAGGTAGTCTTAGCGCTAAGGTTGTTTTGAACTACGGCACCCTGACCGAGAATGATTCCTATTACTTAGAGACGTTTTATCATACTTTGGCTGGAAAAGTTATCTTTATAATTGATTTGGATATGTGTTATTAAAACATGAGTGAGGTAAAATATTTTACTGGCCTAGTATCCTGACAATATGTATGTAGATAACGGAGTGTAATGTGTTTGATTAAAGGTGAAAAGTGCCAAACTCAAAATGTCACAAACTGTTCACATTTAGCCACACTGGTTTCAGTAATTCCAGCATCAGCACTTATATTATCATTTGTTTCATAGTGGATGATACTGATGCCCAAGGCGCCGCAATTAGCTGTGAAGAGTTGCGTCCCTTTATCGCGCTGTAACACTATGGTTCGCTTCGCAAGTTCGCCCAGATTATGGTTTGTCTGTACCCGTGATGTTTTGTTTTACAAAAGGTGGGAAGGATCATGGCTGCATTAATTCGGGCTTCCACGGTAAGTTGACAACCCGTGATATAACTGGAATACTTTTAAAAGCTGTGTTGAACCCAACTCACTCACTCACTCACTCAGTTTAATTGTGTTATCATGTCATCGCGTAATCTGTGATATTGATGTAAATTAGAGTTGTTCATGTTATGGCGACGAAGTCGGAATGTGGATTTTCAATGAAAGGTTTGTTTAGTGCTCATTCAGCATGTTGCTATTTTCTGTTTAAATTCCTTTCTCATTTCCTTTTTTTCAAAGTAAACATCAGTAACGTACTTACTGGCAGCGGTGTTTGACTGTTTTATTGCATTATGTGATTATACCATTTCACTCGAAGCGAACAGGTATAAGACTACTTAAATCGTTTATATGGATGGCATATTGTAAAAGCGCCTTACAACCCAACTTCTCCATTGTGATGAAGCTCATTAGATAGACTGGACATGTACGCTAAACGTGTCCCCGAATGTTCCAACATCTGTCTCTTATAGTCTAGGTCTTGCAGTTATTGCTCTGTTTGTAGCATTTTGAGACACAATGACACATTACTGAATGATTTACTCAAACTTCCCCCGGCTGTCACACTACCGGAGCCCGCTCCCCTCTAACTGGAGATATCTGGTACACACGCACACGCCCACGCACACGCACACACAAGAACCCCATTCCTTAAACACCCTCACCCACCCACACGTACACACACAAGGACCTACGCACACGTACATACACACATGTAAGACCCCCATACCCTCAACACCCTCACACCAAACCACATATACAAGTACACACGTGTGCTCTCTCTCTCTCTCTCTCTCTCTCTCTCTCTCTCTCTCTCTCTCTCTCTCTCTCTCTCTCTCTCTCTCTCTCTCACACACACACACACACACACACACACACACACACACACACACACACACACACACACACACACACACACACACACACACACACACACACACACAGAGCCCCCGCACCTGGCCCCCATCAACATACATATTGCTTCCGTTATCTCACAGAACACAGAACAAACGTTCTGCTTTTTTCAGTACCTAAAGTCAGAGAAAACCCAACAATATAATGAATTCTCCCTGGACAGATAACGTACGTAATGGACTATTTACCCTATAAAACTAACATATTTTTCTGAGAAATTTTCGAAACGTTGATGTTGTTGGAACAATGGGTGACGCCATTCTTTCCAACTATATGTTGATGTGATGTCACGTTGCTACAGATATCTTCACCAGCAGAAGACCAGTTGGCGCCAATAAGTTAAAGTAAACGTCTAATGCTCAGTGACAATTACTAAAAGTACTGTTATGTTTATACTCACCCTGTGGGCAATATTTTTCTGCTGCTAACGGTAACCCTTGTTGGTATAATCATTGTTTCGATTATCCTTGAATGTTTCACCTTTTAGTTTAGTTAGTGTCATATTTGGTTTATCGACGGTTCATAAACTTGCATCAAGTTCTATGCAAGATGTTATGACATTTCCTTTTTATGCAAGATTTGACGTCAGTATTGACGTCATTCAACTACTGTATGACCATGTATTGCCTATGCAGCATGCATATTAAAGTGCCTTACAGCGAGCAGTGTGTTGAGTCTCTGTTGTTGCCTGAACCGTGAGTGATGGATGTATCAACATATGTCAGATGTATAGAGTTTACCCCGACGAATCACTACCTATTTTCTTAAGCAGACAAACTTCCATCAGCTTAACATTAACGGCTTGGAGAGGCAACTGCTTTAGAAGTTGACGAAGGTTGTCATTGCACGCCACGCCACAACATATCAATCAGTCATTTATTCAGTAGTATGGCCGCATGGCCTTGAGTACAGTTATTTGAGAGTATATACATACATACATACAGGCATACATACACACACATACATACATACATACATACATACATACATACATACATACATACATACATACATACATTCATACATACATACATACATACATACATACATACATGCATACATGCATACAGGCATACATACATACATACATACATACCCCAATAACTATAGGGGAATATCTCTCATTGATTCATTGTGCAAAGTTC
This sequence comes from Haliotis rubra, assembly GCF_003918875.1. Taxonomy (NCBI): domain Eukaryota; kingdom Metazoa; phylum Mollusca; class Gastropoda; order Lepetellida; family Haliotidae; genus Haliotis; species Haliotis rubra. Next base: position 188,726 of record NW_025767070.1, read on the forward strand.
TGACAAGTGTGATAAATAACAGGCTCAAACAGCGGTGTGATGACAATAACATTATATCTGAGTCTCAAGCTGGATTTAGGCCTACATATTCCACCATAGATCATATATTTACACTGCAAGCCATGATTCAGAAATATCTTGTGAAGAAGAGAGGTAGACTTTACTGCCTCCTTATCGATTTCTCCAAGGCATTTGACTGTGTAAACCATGATGTCATGTTCCGAAGTCTTCCACAAATTGGAATTAAGGGTGATTTTTTTAACTTTATTGTATCAATGTATTCTAAGCTATCGGCTTGCATCAGGACTGACCACGGTCTTTCAAATTATTTTAATTGCAATGTTGGAACCCGACAAGGATGTATAGTAAGCCCACAGATATTCATAATCTTCATTAATCAGCTTATTACAAGAATGGAAGAAACCGGTGGAAGAGGTATATTCTTAAGAACTGACTCTCCGGATATTGTTGGCCTCATGTATGCAGATGATGTTTCGGCTGTTTCAGATTCTGCCAATCAGGTACAGAAAAAAATAAATGTAGTTGAAGAATTTTGTGATGCCACTGGAATGAAGATAAACCTGAACACGACAAAGATAATTGTTTTCAGGAAAGGAGGCCCTCTCAGAAACTATGAAAAGTTGTATTTCAAAGGTCAACAAATCAAAACTGTAAATGTTTATAAATATCTTGGAACATTGTTCACGCCGAAATTATCATGGACAAAAACTCAGCTATGCCAAGCAGCACAAGCCACTATAGCTCTATTTTCACTCAACAGATTTCAGCAAACTTGTGGATATTTAGACTTAAAGGAACTGTTTAGAATATTTGATAGTATGATAACTCCTATATTATGCTATGGCGCGGAAATATGGGGATCTAACTATTGTAAAGTCATTGAACAGGTTCAACTCAAATTCTGTAGAAAATATCTGAGGCTGAACAAGAACACTAATAACAACATGGTCCTGGGTGAGTGTGGCAGAACCCCACTGCAGTATTACTACATGTGTAGAGCAGTCAGCTACTGGTGCAGGCTTATTCATATGGAGAGTAACAGACAACCACAGCAAGCATATCTCATGCTCAAGTCCTTGGATGATTGTGGGAAGATGACATGGGCTACTCACATCAGGGCTCTACTCTTTCAATATGGATTTGGCTTTGTGTGGATAAGCTAGGACATTGGGGATACAAAAGCTTTTATATATAGTTTTAAACAAAGATTACAAGACTGTCTGACTCAGAACTTGCACTTATCTCTTTCAGAATCTTCCAAATGCAATTATTACTCACAGTACAAGTCACTACTGAATGCTGAAAAATATCTGCTTTCACCTGAAATACCATTATATACTATAAAATAGCCATTGCAAGATTTAGATGCAACAACTTCAGACTAGCCATAGAAACTGGGCGACACTCCAATACCCCACGTGAAGAAAGACTGTGCACCTATGGCTATACTAATAATATATCTCTTATTGAGGATGAATATCATGTAATGATGGTCTGTGACAAGTACAGCCAAGAACGACAACTCTGCTTCCCTCATACATACATACATGATACATACATACATACATACATACATACATACATACATACATACATACATACATACATACATACATACATACATACATACATACATACATACATACATACATACATACATACATACATACATACATGATACATACATACATACATACATACATACATACATGATACATACATGATACATACATACATACATGCATACATGCATGCATGCATGCATCCATACATACATACATACATACATACATACATACATACATACATACATACATACATACATACATACATACATACATACATACATACATACATACATACATACATACATACATACATACATACATACATACATACATACATATAATATATATATATTCACGTGATAGATCTTAAGAAATATGTTTCAGGAATATTGCAACAAATTTAAGGGTATTTACAATTTTTTAGATGAACAGGTTTGTCATTGTATACGTATTCTTGATTTGATATGGACACATCAACTTCATTCATAAATCGGAATACTTTGGACAAGCGAAAGACATGAAATTTATCCTCGATGCTGCAATTATTACAATTTGTGGGTATATATCCTTGGAATGAGCTATATATGTAGAGTTTGAAATTTCATCATGCCATGTTTGAGTATATATATCGGTTAGACATTGCTCCAGTTTATAAATAAAACTATTTTCATTTCCGACGTCCTGGGAAAACACTACATTTGAGAATCCACAAGAAGACTCCTTATTTCCGATGTCCAATTTAGTTTTCCTTTTTCATCTAGGTTTTTCAGCATTAAATATGATTGATGAGGATATCTGCGTTCGTTCATTCTTAGAAGCCTGATCCAGTATTTGACAGTTCCTAGCTGTGTACATATGTATAATGGGTATCGTCTAGTTTCTCCCAGAATGGCTTTATTTGTTGCAAATTTTCCAACATTCAGAAATTCTTTAAAATAAGTAGCTTGTTCTATACTTTCTTGATATTTAATTCCCATATCTCAGACGCATGGGGCAGTATTGGTTTAGTTTTACTGTTAAATATGTGACAGGCAGACTTAAATGATATTGATGGGTATTGTTTGAAGAGACTGTAGATGGGAATGACGGGAATGACGGCTTTTCCAGCTTGAGCGGAGAGACTCTGACAGTTCTTAGTTCATTTCATGATGGCGAGAACAAAACTCCAAGATATTTACAATATATTGTACATTTTACAGGTTTATCTTCAAATGTACAGGATTCATTTTTCGAGATTATGCCACCATTTCTAAACACAATTATATTTGAACAAGTTAGAGGCTATCAAAAGAGTCATGTATCGGTTTTAATTGAGCCACACATCACAACCATGCCCTGTGACCGTAAAACACAACACATCGATAAAATAGAAACAATCTGGACAAATAGCTCATAAATATATTAATACAATGTTACAAGAATTCAACACATACTGACAATTGTTAAACAAACCAATTTTCATATCGTCGCTTCCACTTGTCATTCTTCTCCTCCGCAGATGACACCAGTGACAAAGCCACGCAATGGCAAATAGCCACGTATTAGTCTGAAAAGGCAAGGGCACTACGGTATAAGTCAAAATAATTGCATCAGACATACTTTTGTCACCAATGTTTCTACTACAATGTTTGAGAAACCTTTGCCGAAGCTTGACACTTGAATATTGTGGTAGAAAGACCAATGGTCCCTTAAATAACCCCGCTGTCTTGAGCTCCGCAATATCATAAAGGGGAAGGTGACTCTCGACTTGTTATACGGTCTCGTGGGTATTACTTACTCTGTTAACTTAGGTCCAAGTATGAAACTGTTGGGGCGGGATCACTGGTCATGTTTCTTTCTTGTTCAGGTGGGTAAATATCTGTGATGATTACTTAACGATATCAGATCATTGTTACACCAGAAGCTTATTTCAAACTTCTTAGCCATGTTATCCGAGTTTTTAATCGTGATATTACTTCCTTAAGAAGAAATAGGTGATCTAGAATGGAAAACAATTGCAGAATACAGAGACAAGCAGTATTGACACAATGGAAGAGAATTGTTTTACTACAATGTTCATCACATCGATGAACACACTAGAAGTATAGAGTGAACAGGTTGTTTAGACACCATGGTCGTGGGCAGAATTACAACCATTCGGACTCTACCTACAGTGAAAACTGTCTAAAATCATATGTTCGATCAGTAGAAATTAAAATGGTACGACGTATAAAAAAACAAGGCCAGTAAACTGAAAACATGTTGCCTTTTTAAAGAAAGTTTACTACGGTATGGGCAGTTCAGTACAGACGCATATCCTGTGTCAGTACCAAATTCTCAGAGGGTAGATGTGTCGTCGCACCTGTTGGACAAAACAAGGAAATTGAAGGTGAAAAACATGGTTTTTATCCTGCCCTTTGTATGACGTGTTACGTTGTGAACTATTCACGACGCCTACTGTAACTGTTCCCATTTGAATCCCAAATCATATAAATGCCAAGTGCTTCTTACAGGTAATCGCTTTACACGGGAAAATTATTTCGACCGCATGCCGTTTAATTTCAAAGGAAGTATTCGACGGGAGTTTTCATCAGAGTGTTTACCAGGATGTGATTTCTTTAATCTGTTCAGGGTGAATCCGTCATGCATGAAAATATAAAAAGCCATGGTGCGAGTCTTAATTTATACTGTCTTTCAAATACCTAGTTAAAATATAACCAACCTATTAATTGTAATGATGCATACAGTCCAACTGTCCACTATACACCGAGTTCCTCACTAGTCCATCTAGTAACTCAGATTGTTAGGTCATTACGTACTTCTCCCTAGGTAGGTATCGTCGTCATGGTCCCCACTGACTTTTAGTAAAACATTGTCGATTGACTTAGGAAAATATATATTTGAAATTTATGTAAACCCTATATGCAGGGCTTCCAAACCACCCTCTCCCGACCGAACCCAAATGTTTGTTCATATACTTTAAGTTTAAAATGAACGATGAATACCGCGAGATAATAACAAATCAACAAATGTTACCCGTCTGTCTTGCAGTCTACGTGTCTGTATCAGTAATGTGTCTGTGTCTGTATCAGGTGACTGTGTCTGTGCAGGTGTCTGTGTCTGTGTCTGTGTATGTGCCTGTGCCTGTGTCTGTGTCTGTGTCTGTGCCTGTGTATGTGTCTGTGCCTGTGTCTGTGTCTGTGCCTGTGTATGTGTCTGTGCCTGTGTCTGTGTAAGTGCCTGTGTCTGTGTCTGTGCCTGTGTATGTGTCTGTGTCTGTGTCTGTGTAAGTGCCTGTGTCTGTCTGTGTATGTGCCTGTGTATGTGTCTGTGTCTGTGCCTGTGTCTGTGTCTGTGTAAGTGCCTGTGTCTGTGTCTGTGTATGTGCCTGTGTCTGTGTATGTGTATGTGCCTGTGCCTGTGTCTGTGTGTGCCTGTGTCTGTGTCTGTGTGTGTGTGTGTAAGTGCCTGTGTCTGTGTATGTGTATGTGTCTGTGTCTGTGTAAGTGCCTGTGTATGTGCCTGTGTCTGTGTAAGTGCCTGAGTCTGTGCCTGTGTATGTGCCTGTGCATGTGTATGTGCCTGTGCCTGTCTTTGTGTCTGTGTATGTGCCTGTCCCTGTGTCTGTGTATATGTATGTGTAAGTGCCTGTGCCTGTGTATGTACCTGTATCTGTGCCTGTGTAAGTGCCTGTGCCTGTGTCTGTGTATGTGCCTGTGTATGTGTATGTGCCTGTGTCTGTGTCTGTGTATGTGCCTGTGTCTGTGCCTATGTCTGTGCCTGTGTATGTGTCTGTGTCTGTGTATGTGCCTGTGTCTGTGTATGTGCCTGTGTCTGTGTATGTGCCTGTGTATGTGTCTGTGTATGTGTCTGTGCCTGTGTCTGTGTATGTGTCTGTGTAAGTGCCTGTGTCTGTGCCTGTGCCTCTGCCTGTACATGTCCGTCTGTACGTAACCTGGAGGTACACAGTGCCGTTTAGAAAGTAGTCAAATGTAGCATAGCTTTCCTCCATGCGTGACGTGCCACGTTATATCGTCAGAAAGTGACTCGAAGTACGTGATCCAGACTACCAGTTGTCAGACTACCATCCTGTGTAAGCCGTGCTGGCTGAGTGGGTTGGATCGCTAACCTGTGTGCTGGCACCTAGGTGACTCAGTTTGAGAGTGTGGGTTCGAATCTGGATGGTACTCAAAGCACTATTTTAAAGAGAAAATGTTTTCCCAATGTAACGTATGTAACGTTGATGTATTGCTGCCAGCAGGTGAGGCGGGCCAGTGTACCATTATAGAGGGGAATGTGGTCAAGGTAAACATCACATCCTCCTCGGGCTGTTGTTTGGGAGGCTCTCGTACCGCAACTTTCATGAACCTTAAGTCACTAGGTCTCAGTACCCTTGAAGGTCCGGGTTAGAATATTGATCTTCAGTAACCCATGCTTGTCGTAAGAGGCGACTAACGGGATCGGTTGGTCAGGCTCGCTGACTTGGTTGACACATGTCATCGGTTCCCAATTGCGCAGATCGATGCTCATGCTGTTGATCACTGGATTGTCTGGTCCAGACTCGATTATTTACAGACCGCCGCCATATAGTTGGAATATTGCTGAGTGCGGCGTAAAACTAAACTCACTCACACGCACTAGGTCTCAGTACATAAAGTGGCTGGATCTATGGGACGCTTCAGTCTGCTTTACCAACACATTCATTTAAGGCGTTGCTAGGTGACACACTTGTTGAATTGGTGGAAAGTCAATAAATAACAAGACTGAAGACATTATTTGTTATGTGTTTAGTGTAAACATGTAAACATACCGTGGAATATATCATAATAACCCAGAGCACTGCGTATGGAACAAAAGGTTAAGTCCTGAAACAAATAAACACTTGTTTAATAAGACATGTACATAAAAGAATATAACCATGCTGCTGAAGTACTGTCTGTCCGTGTCTACTTTCAGCTTTCGGAAAAGACAAAGGGAGTCTTGTAAACGACGGATATAAACTGTTTCTTGTTCGGAAGCAAGTATGTTCCTTTCATAAACAATTCATACATCCAAGGCAGAAGAATTGCTGGTGGCAACACAACAAATAGAATTTTAATGTTAAATGATGAACATGTGGGACATGAAAAGTCATTATGTTACGAGAGCGGAATTCAAATTGCTCAAAACGGATTCAATACTTGTTGTTATTCTTCATACATTTTATTTACAAGATAAAAACACGGAGAGATAATTGCTTTTCTATGCAATGTCATTGTTAACATGAACTGAATTCCCTAATTGGCACAATCGCCATGGCACGACTTACGAGAGATCAGAGGAACCAAGTCTTGAGACGATTGCAAGTTGTCCAGACTGCACGGAGGGTAGTCAATCATTTTAATGTTCATGTTAGGACAATCTACCGACTGCAGGAGTGGTATCAGGTCACTAACAGCATCCAACACGGTCCACGCAGTGGGCGACCTTCAGTAACATCACAATGTCAAGACCGACAGATTGTGCGCCACCATCTGCATGGTCGCTTCCCCAGAGCGACTGAAACAGCACGCCAGACCATTAGGACAATTATAATTTCTTAGCATGCGAATATGTGTATTTTATAAACGTCCGCCACAGGACTTTTCTATAGAATATAGGATTATGTTTGTGTTGTCTTTCTTGTTCATCAACATGATCGTCACAATACTCTCAGATCACAGAGGTGCAATCGTGCTTTCTTGAATTGCCTAACGTCTCTTTCATCACGATAGGCTTATGTACCAAGGATAGTCGCCCCAAGAGATAATCATAGAGCGTGAACGTCAAAGTCAAATAGTTCTGTATGTCACATGTTTGATTGGACGTGGTTAGGACATGATGAGGCATTTGAAAAATGCCATACATTTTATTTAACTATACCATTACATCATCTTTCATGTTTAGCAGTTAATTAAAGCAAAAAACTTTTCCAAAACCATATAAAGTCCCGCCAGGGTCGACTTACGTGTTCGACTTGCCAGGAATTAATCCCCGCCCCACCCGTGTCACCCATAACAAACACATTCAAGGGCAAGGCAATCGTTCCCCTGTACAAAGTAATTGCTTGGACACTTGGTACAAGCCAAAATGGGGAATCGCATCTGACATCATGTTTGTAATTGGTACGTCAAATCTGGAAATGCCGTCAACGCGACCAAAACAAAACCTTTTGAAATCCCCACCCGGGTCAAAACTGCTAACACTCCGACCAGACAACCCCCGTGCAAGAGTCGCAGGACGCTTCCCGAAATCCTGAGTCTTGACAATTGCATACAATTTACCTCACCCAAAATTTGAAATAATGGAATCTATTCTAGTTGTGGAGTAAATCGTATTTATCCGTCAGAAACGTCATACGATTGATAAGACACGAAGCAAACCTTCACTGTTGATATACTGCTGCTTGTTTTGTCTGTCGGGTTATCAAGAGTGAATGAGTGAGTGGGTGAGTGAGTGAGTGAGAGCGTGAGTGAGTGAGTGAGTGAGAGCGTGAGTGAGTGAGTGAGTGAGTGGGGGTTGGGTGAGTGAGTGAGTGAGTGAGTGAGTGTAAACCAGGCTAAAACAAAGATAGTTGTTTTTAAAAATGGAGGTAAGTGAGTGAGTGAGTGAGTGAGTGTAAACCAGGCTAAAACAAAGATAGTTGTTTTTAAAAATGGAGGTAAGCTAGCCAATAATGAAAAATGGTCCTCAAGGGAAATAGACTGGAAACAACCACTTCGTATAAATACTTAGGTGTGCATTTTACCAATCATCTTTCATGGGAAGTACACACATCGCAGGCAGCTATACAAGCAAAGAAATTATTAATAGGTATAACAAAGTATATATATATATTAGGCGACTTGTCTTACAAGTCTTTTTTCAAAATATTTGACGCAAAACTATACCCAATTTTGTTATATGGTGCAGAAGTATGGGGTTTTAAAATTTTTGATGTTATAGAAAAAAGTTAATATGTATGCATGCAAGAAACTTCTGGGCATAGAATCAAATGTAAACATTATTAGATATTGGTAAAAATTATGAACAATGCCCTCATACAGATTGCCAAGAAAATGTTATGAAATGATGATACTATATGATAGTCATGGAAAACGTAATTGGGTAACAGACATAAAACACTTATTATCATCTATCGGCTTCGGCAATGCCTGGCATGGACAATTTGTAGAATCTCATTCTCACTTTGTCTGTGCAGTTAAACACAGACTTAAAGATATATTCCTTCAAAATTGGTTAACTAGTCTCTCATTATCTAATAAATGTTTTTACTACAAAATGATAAAAGATTCCATATATACAGAACATTATCTTTCAGTCTTGACCATAAGGAAATATAAATCTTCATTGGCGAGATTCCGCTGCTCCGCGCATGATTTATATGTTGAAACTGGGAGATACCAAGGTATTAAGAAAGGGAGTAGAATCTGCCAAATGTGCAACTTACACGAGGTCGAAGATGAGTTTCACTTTTTATGTGTTTGCCCAGTATACTTGTCGTTAAGAAATAGATATATAAAGAAATATTATTATGTGAATCCTGAAACGCATAAGTTTATATCATTGATGAATAATTCCAGTAAAACACATTTAGAAAGATTGTCCATATATATCCATAAAGCTTTTATTCTCAGACAGAATGTTCTACTACCCGCACATGATTAACCAATGTACTACAGGCCTGTGGCTTTTCAGTATGAAATAAAGATAGATTGATTGAGTGAGTGAGTGACTGACGCTGCAGTCAGCGGCAGTATGTAAAGGGTAACAAGATAAGGGTACGTGTTACTATTAGGTTGGAAAATCAATGACAAAACTTATTACTGCGTTTTCATTAAACGGTTAAACAAGATGTGGTGAAAGTCTTTGAACGGCCTTTAGAAGTGATACAGATAAAGGCGAGGATATTTGTTGATGTCAGCTTCTTTACTTTGAGGAACACGTCGTTTCGGAGTATTGTCATACCGCTTCATCAGGTGAATGTAAGCCAGATCTACCGCTACTGTGGCAACATAAACATCGGTGAAACCCTCAGACCCCTCAACACCCGACTCAGAGAACACAGGACAGCTGTTGTATGAAATGCAAACATTCCCAATGAGATCCTAGTGTTAAGTTAAAGTATGTTTTTTGTTTTATCCCTATTAATTCCAAACCTGTACATAGCTGATTAAAAAAAATCACCATTAAGCACACATGGGAATATTTATTTTATGAGCCAATTTCCAATTTCCATGGTTTCACATGTCAGTATCATTTACCATAGGTGATGTCGTCCATATGCATAGAATCCAACAATAGAATTCAAACCTTATTCCAAACATGCATGAGGACACACGTAGCAATGCAATGTATTATGTATTCCACAACGTTCATGCAAGCATGCCAACCGCTATCGTAGCATCGATTTGCATTGTCATGTAAACAACGTCAACAAATATCCCCAAGGAGTGAAAATATCAACATATACTGAGTGTGAGAAGGTGAGGCTAACAAATCTGAACAATTCTCAGATACTACTTCATTCTACTGACGTCCAAAAACGTTTTGTTTCATTATTTTATCACGTATTACATGTACACAGGGCTGAAATCATGGATACATATATCGCTCAAATACAACCAAAATATATTTAACGAAATAATACTTGAGAAAGTTTCTTTAATTAAAAGTGTGCATTTGTCACTCCTTGAACGGAATGCAAACGCAAAACTGGTTTAAAAGGCTGCTGACACCACACATTCGACGGACAGTAAACAAAAGCAATGCTTCGTTTATCAGCAATCCATACGTGGAGGACAGTCCGACGGTAGTCAGTCGTTAGTGTCAGGGTGAGTCAGGAACATCGTATCCGAGCTCACGATGATCATCTGCCAACCCTGGAATGACGTTACCGTTACACATTCAGGCACCACAGGTTGTCATGGAAGATGGGGGTGCTGTGTTGACGGGTTGACGGGGGACGAGTCTTGTCCTGTTAGAGTAGGTACTGCCTGAGCTGGTGGTTGGCAACAAGTAGACAGAGGTCAACGGGAGTGAGTGAATTTAGTTGTACGCCGCACTCAGCAATATTCCAGTTATATGGCGGAGGTGTGTAAATAATCGAGTCTGGACCAGACAATCCAGTGATCAACAGCATGAGCATCCATCTACGCAATTGGGATACGATGACGTGTGTCAACCAATTCAGCGAGCCTGACCAATAATGCAAAGAGGTATCGGAAGGAGTTTTACAGCCACCCGTTAACTGTATTCTCTAACTTTGGATCATTGTTTCATGCGGAGAAACTTTGTTCACATGGTATCTAAAAATAACTTCCAACATGAAGTCGGGTTAATTCACCCGTCGCTCAAGTGTTGGTACACTTTCTTTAGAACGTCAGTGCAGCGACACTAGGTCCAGTTGCACCTATCGATGTATTCAACTGGGATTCGAACTAGCCATCTTGTACGGGGATACGTAGAGAACATATGGGTATCATGAACTCGGACATTTTAGAAATGGTGGTTCTTGATGTTTGCGTTTCTAACTGAAGTATACTGTGTACGCTGCGTCTGACAAAACACAAACACTTTGTTGCAATTTCTGATAGTGGTGAGTCATTCTGGTTGGGCAAGGAGCTCTTTTCTTTTTAACGAACACCGGGTGTCATCGCTGTCACTATTTACACCACTTGTGTGCCTTTAATAGAATCTGTTTCGACGGATAATCGAGACTGGTGATTCTCTAGCGCTGATGCCTTTATCGCTATACCACATACTTGCATATTTGTGGAGTTGTATACCCCTCAGCATGGTAAACGGTCAACGTGCCCATGTTGTCATAACGGATATATACTTACCATGTTCTAGAGACACTGACACAAGACTTCAAATCATTTCAGCCTTATGATTAAACACTGAGCAGTCATAGGTTGGATGGTTGGTTGTTTAACGCCGCGGTCAACAATATTCCAGCTATATGACGGCGGTCTGCAAATAGAATCTGGACCAGACAATCCAGTGACCATCAGCATGACCATCGATCTAAGCAGTTGGGATACGAGGCGTCAACCAAGTCAGCGAGCCTGACCACCCGATCCCGTTAGTTGCCTCTTACGACAAGCATGGTTTACTGAAGATCAGTTCTAACCCAGATCTTCACGGGTTCTACGACATAGACCGAGTGTGATCTGATATAACCATTAGAGCGTCTGTATAAGATAAAGCCACACGAGACCTTCAAAACCGTTCCCCGAAGACAATAAATGCGTTTTTATTTGGAATTTTACGTTCGTTTTAATTATATGTGTGTCTGAAATGATAAAATCTTATATATTTTGTCGCTGAAGATTGAAACATTCAATCCAAATGTCGGGTGATTAACAGCCTAAAACACTCCAAATGTTTGATAAAAGCCATAACGCCCTCTAAATTCGAGTCAGATGAGTGTGCTCCCACAATTTTAATACATTATGATTCACGCTCTGATACCGACAACACTGAATAATATTTTCAGATCACAAATGAGAATACATTTTATGTCAGCTACATATTGCACACGATATCGTAAGTCCAGATTATAGGCAACATAATGTGACATGGCATGATCACACTATATACAGTCATTGTAAAGGTTAGACACATTTGAAGACATTAAATAGTAGTAACAACGAGCAGCAAATATTTACCAAACAAAGAGTGACTTATCAGTTGTGTTGATGTTGTAGTCACTTTGACTGTAGTCGCTGACGGTCACATGGAGTTATTCAGATGGTGTTGGTCCGTGAATTAATATCGCTACGGTACATTAAGGGTTCAAAATGATGTGCAGTTGACATACTTTAAGTAAGACTGACTGACTGTCTGAGTTTAGTTCTACGCCGCTTTTAGCAATATTCCAGCAATATCACGGCGGGGGACACCAGAAATGGGCTTCACACATTGTGCCCATGTGGGGAATCGAACCCGGGTCTTCGGCGTGACGAGCCAACGCTTTAACCACAAGGCTACCCCACCGCCCCGTTTAAGTAAGAGATATCATGGCGAACAGTGTGGATGTTGTTACCAGGAAGAACGTGTCTCATCCAGATTTGTGTTTACATGTAGTTGCTAGTGACTGTAAGATAGCGGAAATACAAAGCGAGACAAACTATCTGGATAAACTGGAGATTCGACTGACTGACTGAGTTTGGTTTTACGCCGCTTATAGCAATATTCAAGCAACATCACGGCGGGGGACACCAGAAATGGGCTTCACACATTGTGTCCATGTGGGGATTCAATCAACTAACAGTCATTGGTTGTGACAAGCCTAAGGGACGCAGCCTCAGTTACAATGCTGACAATGATAGGCTCGATATGCATTAGGTTGGAAGATTTGTTGGTTGGTTGGCTTGTTGTTTAACGCCTCTCTCAGGTGTATTCCAGCTATATACATTAGGCTTTTAAAGGCGACCTGAAACAGTTGTTTCATTTAGTTCTTAACCATGAATGTGGACTATATTCTTACTATATTTGTACACGCCTCACGTTTTGTGATAACACTCGCGAGAGGTAGCAACTCATTATATGTACGATGAACTCTTACATCGGTCAACATCATAGGTGAAGGACAACGTCGTAACAGCACTCACAACGATACTGCAGTGAGTGAAACCGATGTGGACGTAATACAGCTACGTCAAGTGTTTACTCTTTCCACACAAAATTGTCTTTCAGACAAGCAAAACACTACATGAATATCGACAAAGCACACTACAATATCACGCAATATTTGTACTTAGATGGCTCTTAGACGTGCCCACAATGTATATCGAGTTTAATGTATCGCTCAATATGAACGCCACACTTACAAAAACATTCACAAGTATATAATAGCAAGCAAACACGGTGTTTATGCCTATCCGGCATGTATAGTACGAGATTGAATTTCCCCGCTTGTTTACCTTGTAGAGTAAGGTTTGAAGTAACAACAAGTGTCTCATTATACGACGGTATCCATGTTGTGTATAACAATATGCCCTTTATGTCAACATCCTGTTTATAGGTAACTAAGGAATTTATGGGTAATCATATTTTTTAGCTTTTAAGAAATCCATCATTCAAAGTAGTCGGTAACAGTTCAGTAAACAACGATAAGAGACACGAATGTAGAGAAAGTAATGTTTATTATATTGATTTTATATTGTAAACGTCATGTTCATGCTTTCATATCAGAGGTATTACGAACTTCATGATGGTGAAGAAGCTGTTAGGTCGGTGGTTGGCTTTAGCCGCGTGGTTTGACATCACTGGAACAAGCACAGCAGGAACCTGTGCAGATCTTAGCAACATTCCACAGCTTGAGGCGTCAAAACGTCTAGTTGGATCCACTTTTCAGACACTTCAAAATTCATCCCCACTTAGCTGTGCTAGAGAGTGTCTTTTGAGAAACAGGTGCCTTTCTTTCAACTTTGACCTCTCGACATCAGCTTGTGACCTGAACGACCAGAACAGCTCCAGCACATCATCGTCTTCACTTGGGGAGCTTGCCAGCGGAAGCTACTACAGGTATGTATCCGTCAAACATTACTTCTCGTTAGGCAGAAACTCACGGAGTTACCTCACAGATTTCGTCCTTGGCTTCTGATGCTGCTGACCTTGTCATCACGGTGTCTAAGTCAGCTGACATCACATAGGAGCCAGATAACGAGGGGTATGTCGTATCAAAAGTTCTAGTACGAGGGGATATTATCAGCAAGACTTATTCAGGGTACAAACTTTCTTTTGCTTTCTTGTCCTTATGACTTCTCTACATAGTCACCATCCCGAGTTACACATTTCTCCCACCGTTTCTTGACCTTGCGCAGACCGCCTGAATAGAAGTTCCCTGAGTTCATGCACCTTGGCCTTTTTCAGAGGTGGTGACGTGGCATGTTTCCACTCTTTAAGCATCTCTTTTGTCTCAGGATCATAGAAATAGACCCAACATTCCTCAATGGTTACAAGACGTCTGAAGAAATCCTCTTCACCCTGCACCAGAAGCTCCAATACCTGTCGTGACATGTCCCGTCGAGTCTGTCGTTGAATAGGAGTCAGTAATCGAGGTGCCCAGCGTGCTGACACTTTGGACATGTGCAGCTGGTTATGTGATGTTCCATGCACTGCCATAACTCCAGTCAGTCTCATGTATAACCATTTATATTGTTATACGGCGATCTTCCTGAACCAGCGCCTCCACTTTGTTCACGGTGTCCATATCATAAGTAAGTGAGAGGCGTCCACTTCTTGGCTCATCACCATAAACAAATTTCATCTCATCGTGAATTTTTCGTGCAGTGCAGCCCTTCAAGTGCAAGAACTTAGTTACACTGCGCGCCTCAATCTTCCCCATACTTGGGGGTACTGGTGTATAGGATCAACTAGCACAAGACTGAATATAGTGAAGTAAATAGTTCTTGGTCCATTAACTAGATAAGGATCACTGATGTTACAGTAAAAATGTTGTATCCTGATTGCTCAGTAACTTCTTGGTAATAATTGGACGTGTCAACCAAGTCAGCGAGCCTGACCACCCGATCCAGTCTGTTCCCTCTTACATGGGTTACTGAAGACCAGTTCTCTCCCGGATTCTCATGGATTCCTTGCTCAGGCACATTGTTACAGTTCCAAGCAGAACAGGGTTTCTATTATCCACGTACTGCTGGACGCCAGGGAGGGTTAGAACAAGTAGCTGCACCGCTCTCCTGACAGAAGCACCATTGACAACACAATGTCACGTCGCTCTGAGTATATTGTCTGTTCCTAACGCCGGATATTCATCACTACCGTTCCCAAGGTAGTGATAATCTAGGTCTTTTACAAGACAGATGTGCTTTCATACAACGGGATGCTCTTTATAGATGTCAGTCTCCTGAAACATACATATTTAACGAACGATATTAGCCGAACGTTTCATATATAAACATTTCATTTCTTCAAAGCAGAATAACAATCTCTACGTACAGAGCAAAGGGGTCATTCTGATCGTTTCGATCCAAAAGCACTTCGTCAAAACTGGCAGAAAACAAAATTGCAACTAGGTTTCTGGCATGTGACTATCACCTAATAAATTTCGAATATTACAACCACCAGAGCAGAATCTAGCGTGGGCATGAGATGAGTTTACTACTGACACTCACTGTCACTTTGACCCGAACCTCCATGTCACTGAAGTTAATCCATCAAACATAGTAACTACACAATGGCAAACATAAAAACTGCATATTGCATAACGCACTTGATTGAACCAACACATGTGTTATGTTATTGCTGGCTTTAGCGTACAACATATAACAAAAGGGGCGTTCTGCTTCAAGAGGATGCCGCGTGGCTACATCAAAAGTTGCTATTGCGGCTGCATTTTTCGTTATTATACGTAACTGGGCTTATTAAGCCTGCAACAATGTTTTTCTTTACTCCATAATAACCTCAAAGGACAGGTCGTACATAACAGGATATATTATTCACAAACCAAATTTATTTCCTTACAATAAATGACAATGCTCCCCTGATAAAAATCCTGGAAAAGTATGACTTACAAAGTAGGAGGGGTCATTTTATGGGCCATTGTGTCGGACTGCTTTTCTCAAACGCTTGATTAAAATGTGTTCACGTATACGAAGGTTGCAACTGCTAGAAGCCCCAGAAAGGGGTAGGCATCGCTTTAAGGAAGATAAAAATTGCGACCAAAATATCAAAGATGAGTACAAACCCGTCATTTTCATTAGATGGCTGGACATACGTCAGTCGTAAATGTTTCGTATTAAAAGATCGTTAGCGCGAAGTGTAAAGCGTTTTGAGTACTATACTATTAACTTCTTATGTTCCAACAGCCGCTGATTTTGATGAAATGTGAGATGACAGAGCGGTGCCCTGTGTAAATACGTTCCAGAAAGTTCAGTACTATATTGGATTAGTCTGTGCTGTTCTAGAACATTCCGGGGTAGCCTTGTGGTTAAAGCGTTCGCTCGTCACTGGAAGATCCTGGTTCAATTCCCCACATGGGTACAATGTGTGAAGCCCATTTCTGGTGTCCCCCGCCGTGATATTGCTGGAATATTACTCAATGCGGCGTAAACCCCAACTCACTCACTCACTCTAGAACATTCCGGATTATACTTGACGTAACAGAAGCAATGTAAAACAACAGTGTTTAAGATTACACTGCCTTACAACTACACCAAGATGAACTAACGCAAGATGCGGACATATTTGCTATTTAGTTACAGTGCAAGTGTTCATTACCGTGAGCGTCGAACGCAGGAACACGAACACTTTTAGAACATATAGAACGGCACGATAAACATAATCCCTTTGCATCCATCTCCAGAGGATCGACTGACGATATTGATGAATGTATTGTTTGCTGGTGTAATTAATCACAATGACAAGAGGGGGTGATCTTTTAAGAATCAATTACCACAGTCATTCGATCGATTTGTTTACATACATCCACACTGGCTATATTTACAGGTAACCAGGCGTTGCTAGGCTTTAGCTATATATCTGCCACTGTCAAACAGAGAACTGATAAAGGCAAATTCCGATAAAGACAATTAAAGAGATACAGGATACATCAAATCAATACACATTGATGTCTCCCTTCCGAAGCATCTGACAGACAGTCGCGACCGTTAGGGAGACCTCTGAGCTGTTACGGACCAGCCAGTCTGATGATGGTGACAAAACGGCAAGGCGGTATTTGGCACTGCATAGCTCACTGGGCCACGTGGCTTGTCGTCAATCCCGTTTGTACGAACGCTGGTGGAACATGTTCTGATTTGAGTAACTTTCCACAACTTGACGCATCGACACGTCTTACTGGGTCTACTTTTATTACAATTCAAAACTCAAGTCCGCTTGACTGTGTCAGGGAGTGTCTCTTCAGAAGAAGGTGCAGCTCTTTCAACTTTCACCTCCCGACCTCAGACTGTGAGCTGAATGATAACACAGTAACATCAGCTTTGGTACAGCACAGAGTCGGGTATTATTTCAGGCAAGTATGTTTCTCATTATAACTGAGGCGGTTGGTGAGTCAAGAGGTAAATCTCAGGTTCGATTCCGCTCTGAAGTAGAAGGCTGATGTAAACAATGCTACTCGTGTCTCCCGCGGTGGCGCGAAAATACTTTCAAAACAAAGCGAAAAAGCCGAATCATTCACTCTAAAGTTTATGCAGTTTTTTTTTCTTGCATTGCATGGGGTAAGGCATTGTCTTTTAAAGCCGGAAGAATAGCCTTTGAGATATAACTTTAAAATTTTAATTCTGTAGAACATTATGTTTTTGCTCACATATCCGTGTCATCAGATTAGTATTCATATTAAGTACACGCCTTTGTCTCCATTTAGAGACAGATGACGAGGTTACAGACTGAGTGACGTCTTGTTATTGCTTAAATATGCTGAAGCACAACTCAAGTTATATACTTGACTGGCGACAACTGGCGTCCGCAACCTCCCATCTTGTAGCAGTCTATCAAACCAAGCGTTCCAAGACTATTCAGACGTAATTTAGCAAACTTGAATCTGGTACGACGGATTACCATTTTATTTAACATAAGACAATCAGGATTAGGTGCAACGTTTATACATTTTATCTAACGTTTATACGTTTAATGTGCCATAAAACCCCACTTGGTGCTGACCGCCGTAAAGGTAGCTAAAGGCCAACGGAACATTTATCATATGACATGAACAATAACAAAGCACCACCTGAATCCATGTACAATTTTTAACATTTTGGTCAAAGCAGGCGATCATACCCTGGCAGACTGTAATCCAAATGTAAAACAGCTTCACTCAGTATTTCAAACGCTTTGTGTCGCATGTTCACATATTGCCAAGACGACAAGCACATTGGGGTATATTTCATAACTGCAGTATGAGCACTGCAGTTTCATGAACTGATTTAAAAGACTGCAATACTAAAAACTATACTTTACTTGACATGGCAAGACGCAGACCTTCAGAAAATACACGACGGCAAGTTATTGGCATGAATGACGTAGAGATGTCTCGCAGAGAAGTTAACGTGAACATTAACCACACGGTTATTAGTCGACGTATCAGCGAGGAAGGACCTGCCAGAATGGAATAGGTCGTCGACGAGCAGGAAGGGCTAGGAAGACCAATGGCCGTCCCATAAGGCCCCGGTAACATATAGCGAATTTCATTGGACCAATGGACCCGACATCATGTTCTCAAGTATTTTCTCGGTTTTCTCGGAGCCTGCTCCACACCGTGTCCTCATTCACCTGGGAAGACGCAATATCATGACCCATGTCGAAGAACTGCGCCAGCAGAGGAGATCGGTGGGGGGTCTGTGTTTGGGGGTCCGACTCTCCGCCGGAACCATTAGGAGGAGGCTGCGGGCTGCTAGTCTGGGGTTCAAACGTTGTCCGATCAGAATCACATAGTAACATGACGGAACGTCTGGTGTGGAGCCCGCTTCAGACATGGTGTAGGGTTCACTTTACAGACGTCTGTATTCCGTGATGCGTGCTACGTGTATATGTGTCCCGTCAATGATTTAAGTCCATTTCCTTTGGGAAGGTAAAGTAAGATCAATCAATCAATGTGATGAATGTCTTCTACACGTTACCGGCGACCATATGGACACGTCTTAAGGAGGCATATCAGCAGATGACCTCTGCAGCTGAACCCTTTGGTGGTGGCTCACTGATGGTGTGGGTTTGTATTTCGTATGACTGCGAGCAGGATCCCATTACAGTACCCGGAACACTCAATGGTCAACGTTATCAACAGGAAGTACTGGATTCTGCAGTCGTAACACATGTTGATACCTATCCCCTTGCCAGTTATCCGATATTCATGGATGACAACGGTAGACCTCGCCGTTCACATTGCCCATTTACAAAGAACGCCATCGAAACATTACCATGGCCCGCATGGAGCTCCATCGAACATCTTTTGGACTACCTTGGACGCCAAGTTGGAGATACTCCTTGTCAAAATCTGCAGGAACTGACGCAGGCACTCCATGAGGATTGGTAGAGGATTCAACGCTTGATTGCCTGTATGAGGAGGAAAATTTCAGATGTTATCGGTGTGAAGGGTACTGATGTGGTCGCCAGTGGTGGTTTATGCAATCACATCAGTCATAATTTTACACCCTGTGACAATCGGACTGGTTTCCTAGACATGGTGATCTTCCGGCATTAATATCCACGTTTTTATGTATTCCTCGCAGATTGCAGTAAACTGTGACTAAATTTCAATTCCAGTTTTGTTTTTGTTTGGGGTTTTTTCACAGTAAAATAAATGTACAGTGTATATGGCGTTAGCAGGAGTTTTCTTACAAAAATAGCTCCTTTCCAGTATTTGAACAAATGTTCAACAATATGTTTTAGTATCCATCATAAGTAAACAGAACTGTTCATAATTATAAATTTCTTAACAGGATTTTGTAGCCTATATTTCTATACCTTGTGTGTAAATTTTCAGCGTCGGTATTTTCTTTACAATGTTTGTTGCTTACGCACCTTGAGTGTAACCTGGTGTGTCCGTAACTTGAGTGCAGCTTGTTGCTTCCCGTATCTTGAGTGCAGCTTGTTGCTTCCCGTATCTTGAGTGCAGCTTGTTGCTTCCCGTATCTTGAGTGCAGCTTGTTGCTTCCCGTATCTTGAGTGCAGCTTGTTGCTTCCCGTATCTTGAGTGCAGCTTGTTGCTTCCCGTATCTTGGGTGCAGCTTGGTGCTTCCCGTATCTAGAGCGTGTCTTGCTGCTTCCAGCATCTTGAGTGTGCCTTGGTGCTTCCAGCATCTAGAGAGTTACTTGCTGCTTCCCGTATCTAGAGTGTGCCTTGGTGCTTCCGGCATCTAGACTGTGCCTTGGTGCTTCCAGCATCTGAGTGTGCATCTAGAGTTGCTTGCTGCTTCCCGTATCTAGAGTGTGCCTTGGTGCTTCCCGCATCTAGAGAGTTACTTGCTGCTTCCCGTATCTAGAGTGTGCCTTGGTGCTTCCAGCATCTAGAGAGTTACTTGCTGCTTCCCGTATCTAGAGTGTGCCTTGTGCTTCCCGCATCTAGAGAGTTACTTGCTGCTTCCCATCTAGAGTGTGCCTTGGTGCTTCCCGCATCTAGAGAGTTACTTGCTGCTTCCCATATCTAGAGTGTGCCTTAGTGCTTCCAGCATCTAGAGAGTTACTTGCTGCTTCCCGCATCTAGAGAGTTACTTGCTGCTTCCCGTATCTAGAGTGTGCCATCTAGTGTAACTTGGTGCTTCCAGCATCTAGAGAGTTACTTGCTGCTTCCCGCATCTAGAGTGTGCCTTGGTGCTTCCAGCATCTAGAGAGTTACTTGCTGCTTCCCGTATCTAGAGTGTGCCTTGGTGCTTCCAGCATCTTGAGTGTAACTTGCTGCTTCCCGCATCTAGAGTGTGCCTTGGTTGCTTCCCGCATCTAGAGCGTAACTTGCTGCTTCCCGCATCTAGAGTGTGCCTTGGTGCTTCCCGCATCTAGAGAGTAACTTGTTGATTCCTGCATCTAGAGTGTGCCTTGGTGCTTCCAGCATCTTGAGTGTAACTTGTTGCTTCCCGCATCCAGTGCGTAACTTGCTGATTTCAGCATCTTGAGTGTAACTTGTTGCTTCCTGCATCCAGTGCGTAACTTGCTGATTCCAGCATCTAGAGTGTGCCTTGCATCTAGAGTAACTGTGACTTTCTAGAGAGTAACTTGTTGATTCCCGCATCTAGAGTGTGCCTTGGTGCTTCCAGCATCTTGAGTGTAACTTGTTGCTTCCCGCATCCAGTGCGTAACTTGCTGATTCCAGCATCTTGAGCGTAACTTGTTGCTTCCAGCATCTTGAGTGTGTCTTGTTGCTTCCCGCATCTAGAGCGTAACTTGCTGCTTCTCGCATCTAGAGCGTAACTTGTTGTTTCCAGCATCTAGAGAGATACTTGTTGCTTCCCGCATCTAGAGCGTAACTTGCTGCTTCTCGCATCTAGAGCGTAACTTGTTGTTTCCAGAATCTAGAGAGATACTTGGTGCTTCCCGCATCTAGAGTGTGCCTTGGTGCTTCCAGCATCTTGAGTGTGCCTTGGTGCTTCCAGCATCTAGAGAGTTACTTGCTGCTTCCCGTATCTAGAGAGTTACTTGCTGCTTCCCGTATTTAGAGAGTTACTTGCTGCTTCCCGTATCTAGAGTGTGCCTTAATGCTTCCAGCATCTAGAGAGTTACTTGCTGCTTCCCGTATCTAGAGTGTGCCTTGGTGCTTCCAGCATCTTGAGTGTGCCTTGGTGCTTCCAGCATCTAGAGAGTTACTTGCTGCTTCCCGCATCTAGAGAGTTACTTGCTGCTTCCCGTATCTAGAGTGTGCCTTGGTGCTTCCAGCATCTAGAGAGTTACTTGCTGCTTCCCGCATCTAGAGAGTTACTTACTGCTTCCCGTATCTAGAGTGTGCCTTAGTGCTTCCAGCATCTAGAGAGTTACTTGGTGCTTCCCGTATCTAGAGTGTGCCTTGGTGCTTCCAGCATCTTGAGTGTGCCTTGGTGCTTCCAGCATCTAGAGAGTTACTTGCTGCTTCCCGTATCTAGAGTGTGCCTTGGTGCTTCCCGTATCTAGAGAGTTACTTGCTGCTTCCCGTATCTAGAGTGTGCCTTGGTGCTTCCCGCATCTAGAGAGTTACTTGCTGCTTCCCGTATCTAGAGTGTGCCTTGGTGCTTCCAGCATCTAGAGAGTTACTTGCTGCTTCCCGCATCTAGAGAGTTACTTACTGCTTCCCGTATCTAGAGTGTGCCTTGGTGCTTCCAGCATCTAGAGAGTTACTTGCTGCTTCCCGTATCTAGAGTGTGCCTTAGTGCTTCCCGCATCTAGTGAGTAACTTGTTGATTCCCGCATCTGGAGTGTGCCTTGCTGATTCCAGCATCTTGAGTGTAACTTGTTGCTTCCAGCATCTTGAGTGTACCTTGGTGCTTCCCGCATCTAGAGCGTGCTTGCTGCTTCCCGCATCTTGAGTGTAACTTGCTGATTCCAGCATCTAGAGTGTGACTTGTTGCTTCCTTCTGTCCCTGCCAACTCATGTGTATAAATTTGTCGTTGACATCTTTGGTATAACTTGGTGAGTACGTATCTACTCGGTGCTTGTGAAAAGTAGTTCTGTATATGTACTGCCCTTCTTTGGACAGTTGAACGATTGCAGTGATAAAGTTAATATTCAGCAATGATTCAAATTCATATGTTTATCTTGATACATATATTTACAGCGAGATCTACGACTGGCCCACCACCCTGGCAGGTCAATGTCAAGGTCACAACTGCGACGACAACTCAAAATGTGAGGTCAGTGTTGACATGACAACCAGTTGCGTGACAGCGGATACAACCGGTTCTATGTGCTCCCAGCCAGATCCGATACCAAATGGAGCCTTCCTGAACGTCTTCTCACAGGGTGAAACTTGGAGTCCTGGACGTCTAGTGATCTACATATGCAACATTGGCTTCGTTCAAGAAGGCCTTTTGACATGCCTTTCTGATGGATCGTGGTCCTCTGTTAGTTGTAAATCATTCCTTTCTTTTGGTTGAACGTTAGACATTGAACGCAAACAGGTTTAGACTCATGAGTTCAGATGTTGATAACACGGGCCCTGAACACATCAACACATGCAGTAGACACACTGACCACCAACGTTTCACTTTAGAGGAAGGGCTGTCCCTGTGCTGTTGATTAGCTGCAGCAAATACACTGTAATGTTTTCTCGTATTAAAACTGCAAGGTCATGTGTGCGTTTGTTTTCTATTATAGGAAAGTGAACTTTAAAGTTCTGAGCATCAAATGGAAAGAATTATGTGACAGTGAGTAAATTGAGCAAACTGTTTCCCTATGATTTGTTAGTAAAATATACGTTGACTGCACGAAAATGAACAAACTATTGGAACGAGCAGTGATCCAGTACATGAACATATATTCAACAAATTTAAAAACATGATACCCACGTAATGAATAATAACTGTAACTGGGGTGATTCTTGTGGTGCAATGAATGCAATGAAGTTTAGTAAGAAAGCGAGTATCGGGGCCAAGTTTGACCCTAGTCTTGCTATTTTTGCAGCTACATGGAAGGACATTCCAAGATGACTACCTAACCAAACCCCAGACCGTACAAGCACTTGGGCAAGCACATGTTGACCAATGACAGCGATTCCCGGTTAAACTAGTCAGACAGGTTCTCGTGTCCATGAGGAGAGTTGTGATGCCGTCACATCCTCCCTAGGAAGTCACACTCATTATTGACTTCTATTCAAATTACATTACATATTACAAGAATTAGTCTTATCAGTGTTAAGTTTGCTATAGGGGTGGGGGTTGTTTTTGATTTGTTTGGTTGTTTGTTTTTTGTTTGTTTGTTTTGGGGTGGGGTTGGAGAGGTCCGATAGGGTGGGGGGAGAGCAAGGGGGAGGAGAGAGTCTCATTGAACGTCATGAAATATGTTATGTTTTAACAGTGTGAAGTTCAAGACAGGGGTGGGGGTGGGGATTTGTTTGGGGGAAGAGGTTCGCTGGGGAGGAAGGAGAGAGAGGGAGAGTAGGGGGGAGGAGAGAGTGTCATTGAACGTCATGAAATATTTTCGACTTTGCCGCAATCCCATTTTCATCCTCTGTTCCCTGGACTAAATTAGTATGATAAACATCAAAATCAATATGGCATTCAAGTATTTTTTGTCTTAGTTCTTAATTTGACATAGCGGAGAATGGTCCTTTCTATGCCGCCTTGTGTGGCAGGGAGATATCTGAAGACGGCCCCTTCCTGGATGGCAAACACAAGAATTGATCCACGAAATTGTGATGACCGACCGCTATTGAAACAAAATGATTTATAACTGTTATATTCTACAAAGTGGCTGAACATGGGTTTTCCATTTCTAAGGTGTTTATGAGTACTTGATGCCTAGGAAAAAGGACGCTAGTTCCTTCTAAACTGTTTAAAAAAATATTACAATAATTAAAGTTTATACATCATATTAATATTTTTATTGACTTCATATTCACTTTCAAACTGCATTCTTTATTTCCCAATGTTTCATGCACAAAACCTACATGATATTGAGTGACAGTTCTAGTATCTGTAAGTACAGAATTATATTCACAGCAACTATAGTAATATGGTCAGTATACAGTGAACAACTTGTCAATAGAAAATAATAAACATATCTCAATATGTACAATTTAGATATCACAGATGAGCAAGATATGTACAGTATGTATAGAAATAGCTACTCCACAAAACACTTCTAAACAGCACACTTCCAATGCTGAGGACGGAATCATTGCAAAATCCTATCACAAATCATAAAAAGCTCAAATTCAGGGAATTCAGTCACTACATCTTAGATATAATTAACTCACAAGTTCAGATTCATCAGAAGGTTTAATTGTTGCAGGGTTTTTTAGCCTTTGTTCTTTCAATAAAATATGCAGAGACCTGTTAACAATGATGAAACCTGTGAATACACTGAAATTAATAGTAGTCTGTATATTGATAACATTCTGTCATTGGATTATTATACAAACATTCTGAAAATGACTGGCAACTGTTTATAAATGGACATGTCCATAGATGTATTCTGATTTCACAGTGATGGTTATCAGAATTCTGACAAAAAAAGTCTTGATGTAGTAAAACAACCAGGAGCACAAACTTGTATCCAAAAATTCCTGACTTTAAACATTTGGTAATTTTCAAATATGACTATTACATCTAACTATTATCAGGAAACTAAAAGACTTGCTATTGTATAATGAGACATAATTGACTCCCAGAGGTAGAAAACAGTGGATGCTGACTTGTGAACAGACTATTAAACATCTGTTGGATTTAAAACTAAACAAAATAATACTGAAATACACACAAATATTGGATGGATTATCTTACCCCTTCTCTCAAACTTTGGCAATACTGAAATTATCAGCCATTTATCATGTATAAAACAAATAATGTTTGCAACACGGAATAATAATATACAGCATAAAAACAAACAAAATAGATATCACAGTGTCATGTCCATACATGAACATGTACACAAACAGCAAAAACTGCATTGTTTGGTAGATAATATTTGTTTTACATTTGTTTTACATTTGCTTCATATATATAAAGAAAATACCCATTACTGAATGGTAAAATTCGGTTTTCATGACCAAGGAATGGCAATATTTCATTAATCGCAAAAACTAGAAATGATATACTTTCTTCAAAGGCAAAACAAAAACACAACATTGCCATGGTAACAATAAAGCTGTTTCCACAGTGTCAGCTAGTTGTCCAACTGACACAACAAAGCAACGCCACGTCCGATCCAGTGTGATTCTGGTTTGTCTGATGGAATCATCATGGCAATAACAAAGTTTGTGGAGTGACCAGTAGTGGACAATGTCCCTCTTCTCTCACTGGTCTTGTAAACTGGGCACTTGTACACAGGCTTGTCTGGGATGTCGGATCTCTTCAAGGGCTTCAGCCAAAGCTGAAGTCAGAAAATAGTAAGTCAGATACAATTGTTTAAAGGAGCATGGAAATGGGTAAGAAACCTAAAATGAAAAGTTTCAGCAGTAATATTCAGAATGGTGCCAATTTGACTGTCTTCCATCTTGTACACTTCCAATGAGGTTATCCTATTGTTCACCAAGCAGGTTAAGCCTCATGTCTGAGGATTTTACAATATCACAGGTATTATATAATATGACATGCATAACCAAACAACCCCCAAACTTACAACCCTTTTGGCCACTGTGGCCTAATAACCAGCATGAAAATAGTTTGAAGACAACCCTTGTTGTTGTGAGGGTGTGAAACAAATAACTGGTGTTTTTTCTAAATCTACAATCAATGACACAGACAACAACAACATCTGAACAACAGTTTGTTTGTTGTTTTATGCTGCACTCCATCTGTATGACAGCAGTCTGTAGTTAATCAAGTCAGGATCAGACAATCCAGTGAGGAGTTGGGATATAATGACAATTATGACATGTGTCAATCAAGTCAGCAAGCCTGACCATCTAATCCTCTTAAACACCTCTTATGAAAAGCATGGGTTGCTGAAGCCCCAATCTAATCCCAGATCTTCACTGCTTGATTCAAACATATACATATTCCAAGATTCACTGAAAGATCCTGTGGAAGTTGCACAAACTGAAAGCATTAGAGGAATGGAAATGTGATGGCGGCCATTATTGACTTTATAAGTGCCTAGTCCACTGTTCTGCTTACCGGTGGCATGGTGTCAAACAAGACCTTTGGTAATGACTCTGCAAGTCTCTTGCCCTTGCGATCCCATCGGGCGCCATCCACATAGAGACCATACACATACACACCTGGAAGTGAGAAGTTTCACAGTGAGAAGTTCATAACAAGTTAATCAACCTATATTACATTTAACTCTGAATAATTAAATAAGGAAAAATTGCAGAACTTTTCATACCATCCTGACTTCTAGTAATTGAAATCAGGATCACAAGTCACTGACAGTCATTATTATTTACTTCAGCAGTAAAATGTCACCTGAGAACTTTTAGGAATAAACAAAACTGAAAGACATTCTATCTTTATCAAATGATTTTGCTTTCTGAATGGCAACTGTTAAGGTGTATACCACATTTATTTGTTAAAAAGGTATATATATCCTTAGATCAGTTGCACCAGCAGCATCCCACAGACACAAGCTGTGCCATGACTAATCATCATCATCAACAACAACAATAACAACACTCACCATCTTCAGGGGGCTCATCATACTCCTTATCATCAAGGACTTCATAGTCAAAGCCGAGGAGATCGATGGGGATGGTGTACTTCCTGGCATAATTCTGCTGAGCTCCAGTCAAGAAGGCCTGTGTGAAGAAGAATCCTGACACCCAGAAGCAAGTTGGTGGGCCAGTGTCGTACCAGTCTTGGAGGAACTTGAGACGAGTCAGGAAGTCATTCACGTAGCTGCCCAATGGCTTCAGGGATGGGTAGGACCTCTTCATCCACATCCCGGGGATCTTGCCCTTGAGGATGCTCAGCACCACCTCCTCTAGCTCTGACGACATGACCACCAGACCCTGGAGAAGGGAAGATAAGGAAAACTCACACTGGGGTCTCTATGTGAAGTCATTCTGAGCAATGTCAATACTTTATATACACCTGTTTGTCCATCACTACTATTACACACAGCAGCTAGGTGATGTAAAAGCTGCACATGTCTTTTTTTTTAGCCAGTCAATGTAATTACACCATATGTAGCCCATAATCCTTGCATGATGTTTGTGGCGTGCTTCACTGGTGAAAAAAGTGGACAAGTGATGGAGGAACATAGTGTAGGAAGCCTGTGAAATACTGACAACCTTCTGTTAGCCAGGGATTCACCATATAACACCAGCATTCAGCTGGCATTTCTCTTTGGATGTAGTTAAAACGTAATGCTTAAATCATAATGGACTCACTGAAGGGGCTCACCAGTTGTATTTAAACATGGTATCAGAAGGAAACACAAGATAATACCACTTGCATGGTGGACCTCTAGAAGTGCTGGCCAGAATCAGTTCATCGACTTGTGCAAAGTCATTGAAACTAAATTTTTAATAACGCTTTAACTAAGATTGAACACTGCATATGTTCAGCATAATGTCTTTATACCAATATATTTCATTTTAGACAAAGCATGATCAATCGTTTTTAAATCTGACTTCATTCTGATTATCATGTGAAGGAGCATGTTTAATCATTGAAATACTTCAGAGCATAACTGGTGACTTGATACTTCTGACTCAGCTGTACTGACCTCTTCATACTTCCATCCCAGTATTATTGTACAAGTTAAACATCTGAGTAGGATCATTCAATAATAAATCATTTGATACTGTTGCTGTGTATACTGACCTTTATAGCCTTCCTGATGTTGATGAGACTGGCTCTGACTGTGATGAGCAGTCGATTGAAGCGAACCATCTCTTGTACAAGCACAGTGTTCATGCTCTGTTTGTAAGATGTCGGGTATTTACGCAGAGCTGCGTCAGTATCAAAGTTGCTGGGTAGTCTCGACAAGATGTCTGCCGCAACCTCATCCACAACATCGTCAGTAGATTTACCTCCCTTTGCTGAAGCTCTTGCCTGCAAGAAGTTAACAATGATGAAGATATTGTTTTCTGTTAATTACTACATGTGTGTGCGTATATATATATAGAGAGAGATATATATCCTTATATCTGGAAGAAAACAAAGAAACCTGTAAAGCTAACAATACTTCTGCTTTTTGAAGGTGCAAGAAAGCCACTTTGGAACAGGGTGAATACAGCTTCACGATACAATATTGATACATGAATACAATATCTTTACATGGCAACCTTGTACAGTATATTGTGAAATCAGCAACAGTGATGGTGGTACACTGATGACATGACGGATGTTTTGATATTGATAATCCCTTCAATATAGTTAATAAAGTAAACAAATCCTTTCAGATAATTTTATTTCATGAAAATAACAATGATATTGAGAATAGATAGTTACTCCTGGATGTTACTTTTGAATGAAATTATACATAAAATTACAAATCTGATATTTCTTAAAGTAACTTTATTTGACTTATATGGAATAAAGTTTTCAAAACAATGTGCATTTTGAAACTCAAAAATGAGGTCATGCATATAGGTAAAAATACCTACTTAGATATGAAAAACCTGTTCATGCAAGTTTTATAGGACAAAGCTTATACTGATATTCATGCTGTATTTAGAACATTCCTGTGGATATATTTTCTACTTATCTGTGTAATCAAAACAAAAGGTTATCTAGTTTTCAGTCCTAGTCTCACCAGCTAGGTTGCAGTTTTGTATTTAAATCTTTAAAAGACTGAATATCCATTTCAATTGAAAAGTAAATCCATTACAAAAAGTACTCTTTGTACAATGTAAATCATTCAATAAGTTATTTTTAAGAGTTTTTAAGATCAAACTACAAGGTATAACTTGACACATATTCATCTAATTTGAAAGCTGATTTGTACACAAATTAAAATCTTTTTTTCAAAAGCAATGTACCAATAAACATTCTAAATGATTGAATATTTTCAGTCATTTTTCTCCAATATGCTGTCAAATATCAATTGTCTAGTAATGATAAAATAATATAATTTTAAACTATTGTCATTCTTAGGTGATGTATGCATATAAATTTGCACAGGACATGAAAATGAATTCTTGAATGAAGTCCTGATGAGACATAGAAATATTCACCACATCTTATCTAGAATCTAAAAGGAAAATCCTATAACTATGAAATTTTGATGACTATAGCTTCACTACAGTCAAAGATTACTTGAGACAAAAATTTACAATTTTTCTAATTTATTTAGTCACCTATTAAACATAGCACATATTTGTGCACAAATAGTACAAATATTAAACACTCATAGATTTCTATTTCTCATCAAGACCGATCACCTGTGAGTGAGACGTGAGTGCAATTAATGGGACATGAAGGATGACGTGTGATGGTGCGGATATGTCATCCACTATTCTTATATCCTAACTAGCGTTCATCATCTAGCATTCATCATCTAACATTACCTCTCTAATTCATTACACTATACTTTATACTACCTGGATTTCTGCCTGTATATTGTAATTAGAAAGTTACACTTGTATATTTCACTGATGACATGTAAGAATGGAGTGTAGCATGCATGTGAGTGTCATCAATTTCAAATGTACATCCATCACACACTGTAACTCACATTGGAATCCTAGTAACAGTAATTATGAGATCCATGGTTCAGATTAATTTGGTATGAACATTTAACATCATTTGTTGGTACTTACCGTAAATATTCATATAATTGTCACCATCGTGACACAAACACTACACTAAATCTACACTACTACAGCAAACATCTAATTAGTCACATGAGATATAAGTGCCAGAGTATAAATACTAGAAATACACAACTCCACATTTGCTAAGAACCAAGACAGTCATCCTAAGTCAAAGCTACGGTCCTTAGTAAATGTTCAGTGATATACATGTATAAGTCCACTAACTAACATACGCAGATTGTTAAGTTACTACATACACAACTGCCTGTATAAGGTTTAAAAAAACTTTCACTTTAATTCCTATTTTTTTCTTCATAAAATTCAAACAGATCACCCATTATACAGGCAGTGTGTTCAAGATAAGCATTTGTTAGATAGGCGAGAAACGTTTGAGTATTGCTATGAGCTTTGATTAAGGGAAAGGAAGCAAGTCTATAAGATTACCAGGCCACAGTTCAGCAACAGCTAGGCTGGATTGTCAGACATTTTGAAGATCTTGATTAGGACTCAACATAATAAACTTGTTTCTGCAGCAATCTTATCGATCATTACAATTTCTTTTTATAATTTGAGATTTTATTAAGGTTTATAAGGTTTCCTTTAAATAACCAAAATAACATACAAAATTACTAAAAACTTCATCCATTAAATTTCTTCCAAGATGGATGCTTTATCTGACTTCAAATTGTCAACAAATATAGATCCAGATTTAATGAAATAAAGTCCCCCTAGAGATGGAGAGGTGAGTATCTATGCAGCGAGGGACAGACTGAGTCAAGTCCTATATGTCTGTCTTACCCGTTTCTACAAACCCCGAACACACAACACAGCGCATTCAGCAAATAGGGGTTGATGCATTCCACATGACAATTTTAGTGGAGAGTGCATTTGATACAGCATGCAAAAAAATAAAATACATAATACATTAGTTCATGCAATGTCCAAAATGTTTATGTCATTTATGTGCTTTTCCATGATTACTACACTGTGCATTTGTATACAGATATGTGACAATTGTCAACAGAGTGAATATTGCTGGCGCCACATCAACATGTGGCAGTTACTTGTGGCCACCTGCTTTGAATAATGATTATTTCTATAGTGTTTATATATATGCAATGAGATACACAACTATGAATATATATCCATATTTCTTGTGTGTTTCTCATCTGATGCTAGTCCTAAATTACCATCCTGCCAAAAACGTAAAAATATACACATGAACCTATTCACCTTCCTGAATATACCCCAGCCGGATCTTTAGAAACAAACTAAGACTTCCCCTTTCAGAGAAATGTGACTGTTGTATTTCATCAGAAGAATTTACTCAAAGAAGTTAGGTAACTCTGCCTTACAGCTCCATGTATTCACCTTTATGCTGTCCCCTTTATCAATAGCCATACAGCTGCAGACATTTTGCAGAGTGATCAGATGTACTTTGGTAATTATTCCAAATTTACAACCATACAACAGACAATATATCAGTTGTGTTCTGAACCGATTTTTTTACACTTTCTTCCTCCCACAAGGTTCTCAAGACAAGCATTGAGACGAGAACACACAACATAACGTGAACATCTACTGCAATGTTAATATACACAGTGCATCATGTCTTGCCTACCATTTCATGAGAGACATAACTAAACATCACATCTAAAGACAACAATCTGACTTAGAAAAAAATCGGTCACCAACTCTAATAATGGCATATATTTTGTTACAGATATTGTTACTGACCACAAGAGAACTGCATCACCTCTAAACAGTGTGTAGATTTATAGAATTATTCTGGTCTATAAACAAACTCATGTCAAATAACCACACAAAGCCCCCTTTCCCACTGCCACAGACACAAAGCAATTAAAAGTTGACATGCTTTTTGACATGAACAAAACATGATACATCAAAGTAAGTTCAAGCTTCATTCACACTCAAACTGAGCCAAAGACACAAAGATTGTCTTCCCATATTGAAACCACAGTGATGACTACTAAACCACAATGATCACAGCCTACTCTGGATATCTAAATAATATGACTGAGACCGCTGGGCTTAATCGAGAGCCAATTTCCACAGGTCAAAGGCATTTACAACTTTAGTGTAACCAACAGGTTGATAGAGGTTTATTATAATAATAATGATGTTTCAAACCCATGACTGGCAGATCCTGATTCAACCAGGGGATGCAACTCTACACGGACATTAGACCAGTGAACCGTCCATGCTCACCTAACATGATCTACGTGGTGGTAGAAAACTGGCAACTAGGAAGGCTCACATTTAATTTCATAACAATTCATACCTAATGGAAAGTAATCCTACCAGAACCTCGGCTAGAATAATGCATAACAGCACTCACGTTCAGCCATTTTCAGCCATTCCATAAATTTGCAGACAACTTCCCCCAAATTATTTTCCTAATATTATGGTAATCTCTAATCCAAACTTTCCAGTAGAACCTACAATAATGATGAATCCCCCCAGCTGACAGAGTTCCACTGACCTGAGTGAGTAGGATGTTGTCAAACAGCGTCTGAGTTTCCTTCTGGTCCTTGGTGATGTCAGCGTTGGCATTCATACCGAAGATCTCCGGGGATGGATTCAGGGGCAAGTTCTTCGTGTACTCCATGTAGCTCTCATACTGAAAGAAATATGGAATATGAGTGATGAGTGGGGCTTAAGGCCTGTGATTCTCAACCTGAAGTGACTTGTACATCGGAAGACTGACGGTCAAGGAATGTACTCAAACGCTCAGCTTGTAAAAGCCTGTACAGCCACTTAGTGACTAATTTGTCATTACAAATTGGTAAAGATATATATTTGTGTAACAATTTGGTATATCTTGTGTCTAAACTGGTTGAATTGTGATGTGATGAACAAGTGACGTCACGACACACATTATGATGTCATGATATCATTACAGGTCGACCTGGTTTGATCGTTGTACACAACCATACTTAGCATTATTTCATCATCATCATGATGGCTGGTAACACATGCCCACCAGCAACATGAGCATCATTCCACACTGACAGTGCACGATGAAACATCTTCAACCATGTAAACCTAATTTACAAACTGTTCCAGAACTGTCCATTTTGATGAAGATTTGCATTTAATTCATTTTCAACATGTGTGTGGTAAACTTATAATACCACCACATGCAGATCGAAAGTAAAGTCAAGCAAGTCTGCAAAGATCACTGTAATATCTGCAAAGATCACTGTAATATCTGCAAAGATCACTGTAATATCTGCAAAGATCACTGTAATATCTGCAAAGATCACTGTAATATCCATGCCAACCGGCATGTTTCAAAGAAGGTTGTAATGAATAATAATAAATAAAAAGTAAAACCTACATCTCCTGTGGGTGGGGAGTAGAAGAGACCGCTGACATCGAAGTAGTAGTCCTCACGCTCGATGATGTCAAAGCAGTAGAATTTGTTGAGGATGGTGAGCAGAGTTCGTCGATCCCAGTCATCCGTGACACGACCACCGTAGTTACACTCTCCGGTCAGGTAGCGCAGGGCATCAAACTGGACGGTCTGAACACAGGGCCATGTCATCGGTCAGAGATGGATGAATATACAAGTAGTAACAAACAGAATCGGCTTATTTTACATTAGTCTACAAGGTGCTCAAAAGTTATTACCCTGGTCAGTGAATTAGAGTTCACTTGATTTCCATTCTCAGCTCCCTAGGGAGTATACAAACCAAAATGCTAGAGGCACAATGAGATTGACAGTTGCATTACCAGCTCATCCTACCTGGTACCCATTCACTACTGGGTGAACAGAGGCACTTGCCTAAGGAGACACCACATGTGCTACATGTGCTTCAGTCTGAGTCTGAGAACCTAAGCCCAAAAACCTTTCACACGTAAAACTGCCAAATGCAGTCACCCATCCAACTACTCTTCAAGTCCAAAGTTCACTTGATCTAACTCCAAAGATCTTAGCTGGGAGTTCAGCAAGAAAGCATGAAACGGTACCTGATGAAAACTAAAACTGCTTTCTCTAAAACTAAACCCAGTTATCCTTTCATCCTTACATCATAGTCATTGAGGAACATGGCCAGCTGACGGACACTGATCCTGAGATCTGTCTCGTTGAACTCATATGGGATGTTCCAGCCCAGCGGACCAAACTTCCTCCTCTCTTGAATCAGAGCATGGAAGAAGCACAGGCCGTACAGCAGCTTCTTCCAGCAGGCCTGAAACAACAACAAACAGCAGCTTGACACAGACAGCCCTCAAAGAGGAACCCCACCTCACACAAGGATTGATCCCAACACAATACAGTGGAATCTGTCAGAACCAGACTCTGACTAATCTGGATTACTGTCCAAACTGTACTATATATACATTCTGAACATACAATAGCAAATTCTCATGTATTTTTAAAACCTCTAATATTTTCTCCCTTTTTCAAAATGTTGCTACCTAACCTATCTGGACTTGAGATTAAACTAC
This sequence comes from Haliotis rubra, assembly GCF_003918875.1. Taxonomy (NCBI): domain Eukaryota; kingdom Metazoa; phylum Mollusca; class Gastropoda; order Lepetellida; family Haliotidae; genus Haliotis; species Haliotis rubra. The sequence continues at coordinate 223,590 of NW_025767070.1, forward strand.
AGTTTACTTCTTTCTGCCAAGAAATCTAATTTAGACAGATTCCACTCTATAAGGTAGTTTATAAAAAAGCTCATCATGGTATTACATTTAAATGTTTACATCAAATTTGTTTCAAATGACTTTCAGTTTAGTATTTTGGAGTATGTCAATCCTTTAAAAATGTATGAAGGTGTTTTTCTTTTTGGATGTCACAATCTTTGGTTAGGCCAGACCAATTTTATTTCTTGTTTTATGGACCTGCCGGTCGTATTTTTTCAAGAATAAGGAAAAAAAGAAAAATTAATTTTCCCCGCTCAAAGAATAAAATCCTAATGTATTTATTGGCCCAAAATGTAAACTTACAAGAATTTGTTTTTAAGATTGTTTTTTCGCCCATATACACTTCATAAATTGCCAAAAGTAAAATACTTTTAGTATTTAGAAGGAATATTTCTTTGACTGGTGATTTTATTCTTATTTTTTTTCCCTCCTGCCTTTAGGTCTCTTGAGGACAAAATTCCGTAAAACAAGAAATAAAATTGGTCTGGCCTAATTCATGAAAATCTTTACTAGACTTTAGGTAGCATAAATTTGCTATGAAACCATTTTTACTATGATTTCATCATAGCAATATCTGTGAGATCTGAATTTTCTTTTAGGGTTTATTACTGGTTCAACAACACACTCAGCCATATTCCAGGTAGACGAGTGTGACCTGTAACTAATTGAATCCTTAATCTACGATCTAGAATCAGTATCTAGAGGTTCATATTGTGAGCATCAATTCACGTTCACATACTATCAACCATGTCATCAGGTCTCACCTAGTGGATCCATTTCACCACCCCTTACAATATTTCCTGTATGACAGCTGAGTACAGAATTGAAATCCAGGTTGAGTTGTCCAAAATGTACACAGGATTAGATCATTTCTGATGACCAAGGTGAATGAGTGAGTTGGGCTTAACATCACTCCAACATTTTTACTACTTAACACACAGCTTCAATACCATCTTTACTGTCTCATAACAGTTTGTCAGAATCATGCAGCATATTAACTCTTGTATAATTATTTTCAAATCAGAATGAAAAAGAATATGCAAAAATCTACTTTGGTAAGAAATGCTTTCTCAATCAACCATATTTGCATACATGCGCTGATGTGCTTCTAGTTTTTCTACTGGGAAAGAACATATCAACTTCATCATTCAGTTGATTTGCAATCTGTTGCAAGTACAACATTCACCTTCAAAAACATACTACAGTATAAACAAGCTCTCACCATGTGTAACTAGACCAAATGATAATCGCTGAATTTAGTTAAATATAATAATATAATTTGAATCGACTCAATTTTTGGTCACAGCAAGTTCAGAGTGTGAAATGAAATGTTTTGTGCCACACTCATCAGTATTCCAGCTTTCTGACAATAGCCTAAATATAATCAAGTCTGGAAGAGGTGAAATAGTGATTAATACTGTGAACACTCAGTAAGGGAGCAATGACACCATTGAACTAATGTACTGGGTCTGACCATTTGGTCCACGGAGTTGGCTCAGATGACAAACAGACTGCTGGGGCCATACTAGTTATCTAACCTAGAGTCCCCATGGGGCAGACACCGCGTGACTTGTGTACACCCTACATACAGTCAAACCCTGCTGTCGATGTGTCGAATCCCTGATTGTGTCAGCCTGACACTCCCACACCCTTCAACTCCAATTAATAGACTTATAAACATGTGAAAACTCACTGTGACAATTCAAAGTGATTCTTAAACACATTCACTAACTGTCACGCATTAAATTTGATATCAAGTACAAACTAAATCAAAACAGATATGACACATGCTTCTGTTCTTAACATTTACATATATACAATACAATGTGGAACATTTGATAGTTCAGTTATACTGACTGACTGAGTTTAGGTTTACGCCGCTTTTAGCAATATTCCAGCAACATCATGGCAGGGGACACCAGAAATGGGCTTCACACATTGTACCCATGTGGGGATTCGAACCCGGGTCTTCGGCGTGACGAGCGGACGCTTTAACCACTAGGCTACCCCACCGCCCCAGTTCAATTATAAATAGGATGAAGTGTTGAACTATTTCTTGGTCTCCAGGAATTCAACACACCAGGGTTTGACTGTTTGGGCAAGAAAAGTGTATTCAGTTATTGGCTTTCATGCTTCAATTCACACTCCAAACCTCCTATTCATTTGATTAGGAGGAAATATTTGGCTGAAAATTTTCAAAACATTTCATCTTCTCTGAATTCAAAGACAGAATTATATCATCATTTGGAATTATCTTGATATAGTGGACAGTTACACCAGGCTGAGTGCTTGTGTAAGAAATATCCTAAGGTTTAAAGAAAATGTAAAGAAATGTAGAGAAATTCTAAAAAAAATAACATTCAACAAAACTTGAAACTTGGTAACAATAACCTCAATCAGTCATACCCACCTGGACTCCGAAAACTTCCCAACAAACTCAAATTCGAAATAACAAACATGAATCTCTCAGAACATGCGTTTGCAGTGCATTTGATTCTTTAAACTCACCGCTTTATCAAATGTGTCCTGTTGAAACGGCAAAATCCCAAATATACACTTGTGTTCATTTTGACACGATCACACATGGGATAACATGAACGTTGTATCAAAGGTTATGTGAGTATGGAAGATAACATGAACTAGGAAAATGACTTTATATAATACTAGCATCAGATTTTTTCAGATTAGGACAGAACTAGCTGCATCTTGATTCATTAGTATCTTTGAAGATATTGTTAAACACTGAATGTGAATGAAACCATTATTTTTAAATTCAATGCAAAGAAAATGTTTCAGCTAAGCATAAACAGAATTCCAACATATTATACACATATATATAGATACACAAAGTCTTTCATCAGAATCCTCATTAACCCATGTAAACAACTAAACTGAATATGCAAGACGAAGAATGAAAATACTGCTCAGTTTATGACATGTAATCAAGTGCAATAGTTTCCTTTCATTGTTAGATGAAAACAAAACCTGAATGATGACATTCTATTTAGTATTACATCACTACAATAAAATGAAAACAAAATTTACCTCATTTTTGACACTAGCAAAGAACTCAGGGTCTGAGATAGGATCGCTAAGGTAGGACTTGATGATGTTGAACCGGAGACCTTTGGGTGGTTCATTGGTCATCTTGACCCCGTTCTGTAGGATGGAGACGGGAAGGTGGTTGATGGATAGCTGGTCAGCCACAGCCGGAAGTCAGGGTGGGTGGTCTCAGGGTTGAACTCCTGAAGCAGAAGGGTATATGTGATGCATGTATGGTCTTGGCAAACCATGAAACAGGGACAATATGGGATTCAAACCCATGATCAGAGGATTCTCACATGGCTAAGGGACACAACTCTAGACAGGAAATTGTGAGGACTTAGCCAGCTGGACATCCTGAGCCACATCCATGTAACAGCTGCTACTGTTGCCAGGAATACCTAAACAATTGCTTTCTGTAGTTGTCATGGTGATCAAACATGCAAGATTTATAATCTCACCTCGCAGATCTTTTCCATTGTGGGCATCCAGGAAGCTGCGAGATGACAGTTCTGCAGCATGACCCAGGTTCCCTCCTTCACACCCTTCTCTATCATCTGCAGGGCAATAGGACCTTGACCTTGACCCAAGGAGAGGGAGTCAAACTTGGCACCACCAAAGCCCTGAATTAAAAACAGTCATTACTACTATAATGCAATATTAAACTTTTTAGTGACATGTGTCATAGAGCAATGGTTGATAAAGTATCCTAAACAAGTATATAAATTCAAGAAAGCTTCAACTGAAATAGCTCACCTGGTCATCAGCGAACTTGAGCAGTGCAGCCATGGGGTCAGCACCAGGGGACAGGACAAACAGCAGTGGGGCACAGCAGTGACTGTCTCCAAAGGCCTTGGGCAGGTCAAAAGGTGGAGGTTCGATGAACTTCTTCCCAATCTTCTCCGTGACAAACTCCTGGACACAGGGGATCACCTGTGGGGAAGAAACATCCAGTGATGTGGAACTTCAAGTGGGCTGAGCAACATTCACTTCATCTCTATTGACATATATCACCCACAAGAAAGATTAACTACTATAACTTTCTGATATCCAGGCGGGGAATCAAACCAAAGTCTTTGGCTTCATGACCCAACCCCTTACCCTCAGCAACCTGAAACATCATCTGAATGTCTATATGATTACATACCTTGTCTGACCGGAGACAGCGGAGCACTAACATCTTCTGGAAAGATCCTAACTTCTCATCCCACTCTCCTGGGAACTTCACATGGTGGGGTTCCTACAAGAAGAAGAAATTGTCACTGGAAACATCTTGCAGGTACAATTACAGCTAACATGCAATTAGTGGCAACTCAATGAACCTGTGAAAATTGTCTGCTTCACAAACCACTATTTCGCAATTTGGATGATTCATCACAAATCACATGATCTCAAAGACTGATCATCATCACACAAACCATCGTTAGGAATATATATCAAATCATAAATGCCTGTTTCCCTGCAGTGACTCATCACTATCATCCCTGTCATTACCATCACATCCAGCATCAGAGGGTTTTTGTTTCACAATGTTCATGCAGAGATAGTGTGTATGTCAGTGTCATCTTACTAACAACATCAACATCAACTTGTCACCATACACTTACTGGGCTATCATAGACAAGCTTCCATGAATCCTTGTAGCTGACAAACTTCTGACGCATTCCCTTGAAGCGTCCAAGTTCATCAAGACGACACAATTCATCCCAAGACTTGGATGGCAGCCATGTGGTTGGGTTACTGTGTGGGTTGTCCAGGCCGATGCCACCAGTGAGCAGGAAGCGCCACTCATCATCATCTATCTCCTTCTTGTGTTTCAGGATGTTCACACACAGGATGAAGGAGAACAGAAGCTGAAGTAGAAGAATAAACAGTGGTCAATAAATGAATGCAAACAGTGCATGTTGTCTTATCCTGCATTCAGCAATATTCTACCTTCTATGCACAACCTTGGATAATGGTCTGAACTTGCACCTGTACTGACATGTAACACTCTGAACTTGCAAACTGAGTGCATGTTGTCTTATCCTGCATTCAGCAATATTCTGCCTTCTACGCACAACCTGACTGAACTTGCACTGTACTGACATGTAACACTCAAAGTAGATAGAAGTTGAAATCCATATACCAGTGTTACTGATTTAATGACAAGGAAAAAGGAATAAGACAACGTTCAAGCAAAGTCGGTTATAAAAACAAAAGACATACAAATCTTGAAAGTTCTAGACACTAAGTCTGCCAATATAAGACCATAATAAGGCTGACCAGTGGTTGATGGCATGAATGACAATCCATAATGGGTGCAATACCACACACTCCAACTGGTCACATTGTAATCAACCAATGACCAATGGTAAGCTCTTTTGACCAGCATGTATATTCAGCCCAGAAATCAGCACCAAGTGTTTTGAAGCAAATAGAATGTAACAACACAGTTTTTGACATGACTGACCTTAACTATTCGCTTATCAAGATAGTCTACAGCAGTGTATTCCTACCTTATCCTTCTCAAATAGAGAACGACACACATTGCAATACAGAGAGTATGTGAAGTGATCGTGCAGGTTGTTCAGCCTGGTCGTAAGGTCCTCCGATGTCTCTCATGCTCTCGATGGACATGGTGAAGAGGTTGATAAACCAGGTGAGGGAGTACTGGTACATAGGCTCAATGTTGGCCAGGTCAGCAATAGAGAAGAACAGGATGGTACTGTGGATTGCAATCGGTGTGTAACCCATTCTGGCCGTGTCAATCTTCTTCTCTGTCTCCTCAGCTACGGCCTATCATGTCAATTGCATGTACATTTCAGATGGATGATGTATGTTTCAGTGATTTAGCATAAAATGGAACATGTATTGATCAATAACTAAGATGGTGGTGGCATTCATTAACCTGAAATCAATTAAAACTGATTATACAAGTTTTACATAAACACTGGACTGATATTGTTTCAGTTGGGTTAAAGTCATTTATTATATTTGAGAAAGAACTGGTATCAATCATAAAGAGATATCTCAATTTAGACTGGCACTAGCAAAACTTTATAGTGTGTACTGAATTCTTAAGCCTATGGTACATTTTATACGTATGGTATGTTCCAAGGAAAGTGACACAGACAGTTTACAGGCTAAGCCACTTACAAACATGTATTCTTCAATCATATTCTTATGGTATATATATTAATACACTAAAATCACAAATAAACATATTTAGCATCTTTACTGAAAAAGTTAAGAAATTCAATTCCTAAATTTATTTTTGATTGTGACATACTATGAAAAGAGCACATCAGTCTTAAGGATAGCAGTATGAAAGAAATTACATACACACTTGCTTGCTTGCCTCACTACAAATTCTATTCTATAGAGTGGTACATAATATATAGTACAGAACCTTCATTAAACTGACTGACTGAGTTTGGTTTTATACCGCTTTTAGCAATATTCCAGCAACATCATGGCGGGGGACACCAGAAATGGGCTTAACACATTGTTCCCATGTGGGGATTCAAACCCAGGTCTTCGGCGTGACAAGCCAACGCTTTAACTACTAGGCTACCCCACCGCCCCAAACCTTCATTGGAACACCCACCATATAGCTGGAATATTGCAGTGTGCGGCGTAAAACTAAACGCACTCACTCATTGGAACAGTGAACAGTTATTCCATAACAGCTACCTTAAACCTTAATTTTGATGTAGTGAAGCTGCATCCCTAACCAGCTCAGTCATGCAAAATGTGCAACTTCCTATCTCTAGCTTCCAGCATCCCAGTGACTCTAGTCATCCCACACTGCACCATGCATTCTGATGAGCATGCACATCACAAACCTCATTTGTGCTGACTAAGCATTTCAGCAGGATGAAATATCCATGTATTTGCAAATGAACAACGTAACACAAATCTTCCTGAAGTGGAATTATTCATTCAAGAGGATTTCTGCTATAAACACATATAGGCCTTCATCCTGCAGCCAACTAACTACTCCACACTGTTTACCATACCCTTGTTTTACCTAGGATAAATATTGGGTTGATTCATTAGTTCAATATATTTGGGTAGATTCATTAGTTCAATATATTGGGTAGATTCATTCGTTCAATATATTGGGTTGATTCAATAGTTCAATATATTGGGTAGATTCATTCGTTCAATATATTGGGTAGATTCATTCGTTCAATATATTGGGTTGATTCAATAGTTCAATATCTTGGGTAGATTCAATAGTTCAATGTATTGCCATTATTCGGTTGATTCATTAGTTCAATATATTGGGTAGATTCACTAGTTCAATAACTTGTAAGGGTCTCACAATGTTCCGATGCATTGTTGCATCACAAATTAAAAATGATTTGAAAATGATAGTCTACCAATGGTAGATCTAGATTTTTTAGGTAAATTTAAAACAAAAATGTTTACAAAATTTTGTAGAAGCCTGCAATGATAAGTATTCAGGCTAGTGTTATCTTACTGCCATTCAAGAAACATGCTACATCTGATCACAAAATTCTACTAGACCAAGACGATATTGACAACTTAATAAGAGCAATAACATCAACATTACAAATTTCAAGCAACAAAGGCTCATATCATGACTCAAGTAACTAGATAGTATGTATGTATTGCCACGATATGTGTATCGTAATGCATCTAATAACTCAGCTACAACCCAGGCATATCATATAAGTAAGGGCTTGATAACACCAACCATAGGCGGAGAATCAAACTCGGGTCTTTGATGTTAAAGGTGAACACTTAAACTGGCTGGCCACCTCCCAGCATCCTAAATATACAGCCTGTATGAAGTACAGGTCACTACAGAACAACAGGCCAAGTATTCCCAACTCCCTACAGAGCTGGGGATGTATAATGGATTCAAACTGCCTTGATGACCAGTGTTATAAACTGTCAACATGCTTTAGTAGAGAGTCAAGGTGTTGGGCATATATTATATACATAGACAGAGAGGGAGAGAATGAAAATCAGGGGGCCATGTTCATAGACCTGATGTTAAATCGTAAGGATTTAATAAAATTCAAAGAACACCTCAAGTACCTCAGTATCACCTTAATGTTTAAAATGACATTGAAAGGCTCACCTGCTTTCAGAAATTTCATTGGCGAGTTTCTTGGATGAAGACAAGACCTTGATAGCAGTCTCATCCTCCAAGATGTTACCCTCGGAGCTGGACAACACCTCAAGGATCTTGTCTTCAATCTCCTGTAGCTGTCTGTAATACAAACACACATCTTAGTGACACTGAGAGTAATTCACTGAACAGATGTCTTTGTGTCTATTTACACTCGCCCTCTATATTCTATTTACAAAGAGGGCTTTTGATTTCCATAAAGATATTGTTCTTTTCATATAATTTCATATACAGCTTTTGTTTCACCAAGTAAGAAAGTGCCTTAGGAGTATATATGTGTACTTTGAGAATTTGACCCTTCGATTATTCATGTCAAGATCTGTCTGAGCCAAATGGAGATGATTTGATCCAGAAAATAACAGAAATGCATATTTCTAAATGGAACAGATATAAACATTTGATGGGCAAGTGAATGTGTTAAAAAAGTGAACACATTGTGAAATAAGACTTGTTCACAACCTCATTTCAGAGAAAGATTTATGGGTTTTAAATTGTGGATCCCCAAAACAACCCTGTCCTCCACCCAAACCCACCTCTTGTTCTCTGCACTCTGAAGAATGAGTGCGTTCTTCTCCTCCTCCAGTTCTGGACGCTCCTTGGCCACCACAATCCCCAGCAGTTGGTCAGACAAACCCTCCGGGGTGATCATGAAGTTCAGCAGTGTCACCTTGGGAGAAACACCACACAAGGAAATGTTGGGAATGTTGGGAATAAAATCAAACTTGTGACGGAACTTATATTTACAGAGCTCAACTAAAATATATCAATCATATTGATCATCTTCATCGTTTGAAACATCATTGCTCTGTTTGGGGGAAAAAGGGTACCAAAACAATCACATTAAAATTAGATCTATAACCTGGTTGGACACATCTCTCTGCATTTTGATGACCCTCCATGGGAATATTCTACTCAGCCAGTCAGCATTGATCTGATGTCTTTCAAACAAGAAAACAGTTCCCTCTCAGTACAAAACCAGCGATTCCATGACAGCATAGTTGTAGTTGTCATACCTTGACAGCAACCTCCGGGAGGTAGTGTGGGTTCCTCAGCTTGGTGGTCATGTAGAACTTAAAGTCCTGGGAGTACTCTATGGTACTGTCTCCCAGCTTGATGCACATGCTGCCTCCCTGCTTGAATGTCTGCTTCATCAGCAGAGGCTCCAGGATGGGGTCCAGCTCCTCAGCCACATTCTCCAGCAGCACCTGTTTTCACACAAATGCAAGCACTCTATGTCAGGAGCACAGATAATTTGTGTTGGGATTGCAGAACAGGAGTACCCAATGCATGTTATATCAGACAATTAAACTAAGGATGGTGTGGGTACAAGCCTGGCCCAGACAAACAATTCAGGTCTCAACCAGACAAAACATGTCTGAGATAAACCAACCACACAAGTCTGGACCAGGCAACTGATCAAACCCTCTGGGGTGATCCTAAAGTTCAGCAGCATCACCTCGGGAGAAACACTACACAATGAAATGTTGGGAATAATGAGTTTAATCAAACTTGTAACAAAACGTATGTTTACAGAGCTCAGCAAAGGGTATGAATCATACCGATCATATTTTCATCGTTTAAACATCATTGCTCTGTTTGAGGGGGAAAAAAGGTAACAAAACAATTACCTTAATATCAGATCTATAGTTAATCTATTCAGCCAATCAACATTGACGCTTGTAGATTCAGAATAGGAGTAAGAGAAGCATTTAAACCACAATATCTGATTTCTCAGTGTTTCCACTCGTAAAAGTATATACCTAACCAAAAGTATTCCATTACAAAACCAGACAAACAGACCAACATTACAGGTCTGGACCAGACAACTGACCAAACACTCTGGGGTGATCATGGAGCTCATTAAACATATAAGTGATTGATTTGATTAAAGTCAAATTCAGACAAACAATTCAAGTACAAGTCAGAAAAATATTTCATGCTCTGACTGGGCAAACAATTCAGGACTGGATCTGACCAATAATTTAAATCAGAGACAGAAAAGAAATTAAAATGTGAGCCAGACAAAATATTCAAGTCAAGACCAGAGTATCCTTCACTATAATGAGGAAGCAAAGTACAATGTGTTGGCTGTGAGCGTGGGACGTGGCTACTTGAATGATACCTAGGTCAGCAACTAGAAGTACTTCAGTCATACATGGATGATGTTTGACATGCTTCTTGACAGAGCTGTTTAGGTCACCTTATACAAATACTCTGACATAATACAGATAGTGACAACTTACAGGTGTTCCGAACTGTATACAGTTCTCAAGCGTCCGGACAAAGTCTCCATCAGACAGTTTGATCATGTGGAGATTGTTGGCTTTCTCCATGTTCTTCACCCACTTGTTGGCCTGACCTTGAGGGTCAATCATTAAGGGCCATCGACGGGCATTGCTGAAATAACATACCAGATTTCAGTCCAGATCCAAATGTGAATCTCAAATTCTTTTGATAAAAATATTAGAAGACATTTTTACATAAACAAGTTTCAGTTGTCAGTCACCAAATTGTCAATACATTTTTCATTTTGTACAACCCTCCATCCATATGCTCTGGATTTTAATGCATTATAAAAGTCATCAGTATCAATATCATCATTGTAATCAATATCATCATCCCACTGACCTAATGATGATACCATTCTCCACTGAGAAGCCGTCCGTGGGCAGTCCAGCAATGTTCCAGGCCCGGGATCTTCACAGGCTCTCCAAGTGTGTGGATGAGGGAGAAGTCATCAGAACATGGGATACCGATCTCCTTGACACGCTTCTGCCACTGGACAGCCTGTTCCTGACGGAAAGCTGATGTGAAGGCACCAAGGTATGCCACAATTCCAGAGGAAATGAGAACATCACCAGTCAAGTTAATATACTTCTTGCCCAACTCTCTGGCTGCAATGCTCCATCTGTAACATCAACAGGAACTGTAACTCACGTACCTACAAGTATGACTTACATCCATGGCAGACATCAGATCTGTGGCCGATTATCAAATCTATCACACTGTCATCTAACATCATGACCCTCATGTTGATATGATGTCATCAATACTGTCACATTCTTCTCACCCCCCTTTTCAGTTTATTCACTATTTTAGCCATTGGAACCTTTCAGATAACCTTGTGTCCAGCTTTAGGGTGGTGTTATATACATGAAAACAGACCTTTTCTTTGAACTTGATATTATGCCACAATATAACCTACATTTTGTAAGAAATAAGTTAATGAATTAAGAACCTTTCATAACTTATTGCATTTATTTGTCTTAAGAGTCAAACAAATATAACTGTTTGTGCTGACTACCACTGTGAATGTTGAGTGATCATGTCAAAAGTATATATGCATTATTACTTTGATTCATCCATCTCCAGATCAAAGTTTATAAGACATACAAATGTACTTCTATTTTCGGTAAATATTCTGATTTTCTTGTCTTAATATGAGCAGCTGCAACTGTCACAATGCAGCACAGTATCACAGTCTCCATCTTGACTGCCAGTTTCAGCTGCCTCCCAAACACCCACCTCTCTCGCTCACCACCCAGGCCACCTATCAGCTGTTCAGCTCTCTCCAACTTCTTCCGACAGAGGTCAACTTGGTTCTCGAGATCAGCCTTCTTCTGTTTGTTCTGAGCCAGCTTCTCCTCAAGCTTGAAGAGCTTGTCTTGAACTTCCTTCAGTGATGCTCTCTTCTTCTCCAAGGATGCCATGGCAACGGCAAGTTCACCCTCTGCTTTTTCAAGGCTTCCTTCTTTGGAGCCACTACCTTGGCAACTCTGTAGACAGGCATACACTTTTTCAAGAAACACTGAACAACAATAACAACGATATCACAAACAACAAGCATTCTTATGGATTTCTTTTTCCTATATGACAATGTAGTGTTTCTTTAATCCACAGAAGTGGACACTGCAGGTGGTCAAGTACTGACCTGTCATAGGTATCCATGGCACGAACCCACTTGCACAACCCCTCACAAGCGGTGGAGGCAGTCTTGATCTTTTCTGGGTCAAAGTCAGGGTTGGAGATGTACTTTGATCTGATTGTCTTCATATAAGCCACTGGAATGTTGTCCTGTAACCAACAGTTGCAAGCATCAGAACCACATGTAGGATGTATAGAAATAATGTGTTCCTGGATATTAAAAAAGCTTTTCCAGTGGTGTGTGTATGTATATATAGTTCAGATGTGACAATGGTAGAAAACAAGTTGGTTGGTTGGTTTCTTGTTTTACGCCACACTCAGCAATATACCAGCTATATGGCTGCGGTCTGCAAATAATCGTGTCTGGAACAGACAATCAAGTGGTCAACAGCATGAGCATCGATCTACACAATTGGGATAAGATGACATGTGTCAACCAAGTCAGCGAGCCTGACCACCCGATCCTGTAAGTAACCTCTTACGACAAGCATGGGTTGTTGAAAATCAATCAAACCCTGATCTTCACGGGCTGTAGAAAACAAGCACTGGACCCACCTTGTCATAGTTATGTAGAGACTCCAGGAACTTCATGTCACCCAGGACTTTCTTGGATGGCCCCCAGTAATCCTCAATCTTCTTACCAGTCCCAGCAGGGTCTGGGATCCTGTCTGGCTTGACGCCCTTCAGGACACAAATGGTCTCCATGACCAGACGGACGCCATAGGGGGGACTCTTCATACTCTTCACAACTGTGATGTCCTGTAATCGACAGTAACCTTTGGTGAAGTTTGTTAATAATCATATTGATAAAATAGAGAATATTTTTAAATTTTATTAGCAACAACATTGTTTTGTTTATCATATTGTTGGTAACACAGATTGTATTAATAAGAGGAATGTTTGCAAGCCAGTAAACAAAATATTACAGTTAAAGCGCTTCCTGTTTAACAACTTCCCATCCTGTTTGGGTAAATATGTGCTCAGTGCTGTGCAACTTTCATATATGTCTCCAGCTACATAACAAAGTTATAATCCCTTCCTGAGTAACATCACTTCTGATTTGGAAAACTGCAGTACAACTTTCTGCTGTTATAATGTACTAATTGGTGACAAAGTTATGAGCACTCCCAGTTATGGTGGGTATCATATGTCAACAACTTTGAAGGTCCCAAGTGATAACCACTTCTGTATTAATGACATCTAGTTGGTGAAAACTAATGCCATAGTCATTGCGGCTTTGAAACAGAAAATCCCATTCATAGCTACATGAGCAAGAAAGTTGATAAATACTTTCAATTTAATGACATTTACCCTCAGTTTCAGTGAATCATATGCTTCACTTTTTGCACCTGGAAATGTGTGATCGCTCTTACAAACATTTCATTTAAATTCAAAGAACAACCATGTTACAAAAGACTATTCCAATGACCTTGACCTTCACTAAAAATTCTCCAAAAACCTCTCTATTCAATGCACTACATTTAGGGCAAAATGTTCAATTTCATCTCAGCACTATAAAGGAGTGATACATGATATCATATTCCTGGGATGTCCAAGCATTATATTGTTTCCAAAACACATTGGGGTGGTGTTAGAGGAGTGTAGTAAATTTCAGACAAAACCATAAAGCATCCTCATGTACATGAGACTTCTTATTAAACTTTTGAAACAAAGTCTATCAACAAGTGATATGACCAAAGTTAATTTCGGTGTGGAAATTACAAGGCACCTACCTGTGTTGTGAGAGTGTCAAGGGCAGAAAGAGCAGCATTTAGGGCCGGGATAGCCTCGGCCAGTTCATGGTCACATTCATCCTTGATGGACTGGGCAGCCTTGGCCTGCTCATTGGCTACTGCTTCATCTGCTTTCACAACCTGGAAGGGACAAACATACCTTAATACAACAGCCAGACCATGTCAGTCTCAGGATCCCCTTTACATGAATTACCACCAACACTGACTACCCAGCACTGAATACCCTATCCCTCCACTACTACACTGACTACCCAGCGTTGACTACCCTATCCCTCCACTACCCAGCGTTGACTACCCTATATCCCTCCACTACTCCTGACTACCCTGATCCCTCCCTCCACTACCCTGACTACCAAGTGTTGAGACTACCCTATCCCTCCACTACACTGACTACCCAGCACTAACTACCCTGTGTACCTCCACTACCCAGCGTTGACTACCCTATCCCTCCACTACACTGACTACCCAGCGTTGACTACCCTATCCCTCCACTACACTGACTACCCAGCACTGACTACCCTATCCCTCCACTACACTGACTACCCAGCGTTGACTACCCTATCCCTCCACTACACTGACTACCCAGCACTAACTACCCTGTCCCTCCACTACACTGACTACCCAGCACTAACTACCCTGTACCTCCACTACACTGACTACCCAGCGTTGACTACCCTGTCCCTCCACTACCCTGACTACCCTGTCCCTCCACTACCCTGACTACCCAGCATTGACTACTCTATCCCTCCACTACCCTTACTACCCAAGTACTGACTGTGGATTTCCACGGATCCTTTACCTTTTCTACTTTGGCCACTTCAACAGAGTCTCTCTCAATGATGACCATTATCTCAGATACATCTTTGGTGGCCTCTATGAGCTGTGGCTGGAGATCGGTCAGCTCCTTCTGCATGACCGCAACCTGGGATGAGGCAGAGTCCAGCTTCTCAAGACCCTTCTCATACCGATTCTTGGCATTCATCACCTCCCTGGCAACACAAACAGGGAACACATGTATATCTATCAAATTCTTAAAAGCAAGATATTACTGTTCGGTTTAAAGTTTTGCTATTTACTTAGCAGTACAGCAAGTGGTCCTCAGGACCCATCATGAAAAGCTTAAGCATAAGAACTCCTGTTATGAATCCTGATTGTTGTGATGCTGTAAAATAACAGTGATGCTGTTCACTCATTCTCGTCTGAGGACTTATAGCGGCTGCTTGGTTTACCAGTTTGTTGCTAACCCCTAAGGTTGGGTTGGGTGAAAACATATTTTAATCATTTTGTTGAGTCCAATATCTGTTTCTATCAGTCAGTATGGTGGTGAAAATTCAGGCCAAATCCACTTTGGTTCCTGTTGGTAACTATTTTGAAAATATAAGTCAGAGAAGGCTTTCTGACCAGTTTGTTCTCTTAATAAGGGTCAGATAAAAAAAAGGTGAAAAAAGCTGATTAAATACTGTTGAAGAGGTCAACTGATCCTTTTTCTATTTGTATGTTGTAACTTAGTTTCTCTAATCCATTGAAACTATATGAAACATGTAAACAAAAACATTCCAAATACATAAAGCCAAAAAGGGGAAGAATACATCTCCTAAACATTAGACTGAACATGTATCTTCCATACCCCCGCTTCTTCTCAAGTAGGTTCTTGAAGGTGTTGATGAGTTCGAGGTAAGAGGTTGGTGTGACGTAGTTGTGTCTCTCCAGCTCCAGGAGGAACCTCTCCGACAGGTCCCTGGTTGACGTGTGGAACTGTTTGCACATGTTGATACAGCCCACCCGCTCATCCTCCACAATCTCGATCTCCTCCAGGAAGCGGGTAGCTACAGCCTGCAGGGCATCCTCGGGCCAGGACTGGGGAGACACAGACCAGAGTAGTGTATATGTCTCAGTGTTGTTTAATTACAGCAGTAGATTAGTTCAGGGAAATGTGTGGCTCAAAGGATCGGTAATCCATCCCACTGGGGCATGATGACATGCAGTCAGACAATTAACTGAGTTTCACCATCCAATCTATTCAATTCCCACTATCAATTCCATCCAAATTCCCCACAATATTTCTTAGCATAAGTGTGTTTTGACTTAATTTTTGAAAGCCTCACTCAAGCCAATGCTTCTGGTTATCATACTGATTTCAGACACAAAATGTGGAACATATAACCAAAAAGACCTATGGAACGCATCTTTATCCAAAAGGTACTGTCCCCTGGCAAATTCTAGATAAGTGAACCATTGTTTCTGAAAACTGTGCCTTGTAGATGTGCCAAAAATGTACCAACAGAAATCATCCAGAAAAGAAGTTTCCTGAGAAACAGGATGTGATTTAACAGTGTCAAGACATTTCCAACTGGCTATCAAGCTCACCTGGAACCAGTCAATGGTGCAGCAGTTGACGAGGGAGGGGAACTTTCGGAGGCGGTTTCGGAAGGCGTCGCCAATGGGACTCATGGCTAGGACAACATGGAGCTGGTCTCGGACCCTCTGGATGAAGAAGTTGAACAAGGCTACTGGAGACCCATCGGTCTGCTTGGCCTTATCTCTCTGCCTGTGGATACATACATGCAACCGGGACAGTGAGCTAGTAGATGGTATTGTGTGTATCATGCTCAAGCTGAAGTCAGCAATATTCCAGATACATGAAAGAGGTCTGCAAAGTTGAGGGTCTCGGGGTGGATAGAGCTCAGAAAGGTGGGGTGCACAGTTCATTTTCACCCGTTTTCATGAGATCTTCTATGGTCATTTAATAAACTTCCAGGACAAAAGTTGGGGTGCACACCTCTGCCCCCCACCTCTGGATCTGCCTATGGGTCTGGATCAGTCTGTTGGGTGTGTGAAGACAGTCAACCAAATCACCAAACCAGAATACCTTACATCACAATCACTGGCTGCTGGACGATTACTAAGCCGGAAATCCCAAGGCATATGTTCACACTGCAGTTTACAATATTCCGGCCACATCACACACTTAGCCTTAAGACATCACGTCTTGTCCAGACAACAGTCAGTATCAGTGATCATACTGAGACAAATATCACCTGTCAACCAAATCTGAAGTATCAGCTCTTACAAGCATCAACACCTTTGGATCTAATTTTCTACTTAATACCAACAGGGTTAAAAAAACGACCTAAATTTTAGATGTCACTATGAAATAATTTTTACCCAGATAAAGCTGTCAAGCATACAATGATGTTATATGAAGCTGTGAAATGTACAATGATCTTACCTATCAATCTGACGCATTTTCTCACAGATCTCTTGTTTCTCGTCTATGGGGTAAAGATTGGGGACTTCACCCGCATTCAGCAAGTTGTTGATGTCCTCAAGGAAGGATTCTTGTTTAATCTGGAATATTTACAACAAGGACCCCATGAAGATGCAAAAAGGGTGACACAGATACACAAACAATAAGAACATGATCACAGCCTTGGATTTTACCCTTCATCTTTTTAATTACATTTTAATTTACAGCCTGAAAATAATCAAACATGACCCTTGCATTAGGCGAAACATGACTCTTACATAAGCATCATTCTCAATAGCTTTTGGTTTTATTATATGAACTATTGCAAAACCTGTACCACACAGAGAAGAATTTCACGAGAGTCAGCTTCTGACTAGCCAAAGCTGCAGACCTGTCAAGAAGCTGTGTATACTGAGTTCACATTGTAACTCACCTGTGTGTCCGAGAACAGGAACACAGCATGGTTATCAGTCTCAGTTGCTTTCCTCAGGATCCGCTTCAGATCTTCTCTCCACTCTGTAGATGTGTAACTCTTTGTGATCTCAACCTGCACATGGAGAAATCGCGAAGTTACACACAGCATCAATCATTGCCTGCTGTCACTTAGCTGATCTATGATGGAATGTATTTCAGTCAAAATCCTTTACAGCAAATTTCATGCACCATTTCGGCTGCTATCATTAAAACTTCATTTAATTGTTGTTTCAAAACAAAGTCAATTACAACCTAACGGTGCCCTGTATCAACCAAAATGGTAATATGTAATAAAAATGGAGTCCTTTTTTAAAGGTTATTGTTAATCTCTTATATGGTAAGACACTAAAAAGTCTTTTAACTTTACATTGTCCTCATATTCTGTTCTATTTATACAGTTTTTTCTGAAAATCTTATAAAAAGCCTGAAACAAAATCATTAACATGATGATAATTTAACATGATGGACAGCATGCAGTCAATCCGAGACAGTGAACAATATCCCACAGCATGCAAACAACAACCTCACCTTACCATTGGCAATATAATACAGAGCTCTATGAATATTCACGCAACAATTACTCATGAGTCAAAGAATCTGCATGCATCATAGTTCACACAAGGTTTTATCAATATATTCATACAATATTATGCACTCAATTTCCTGAAAACATAGAAAGAGGTATGAATTGAAAACATTTCTGATAATTGTGTGACTTCATGCTGGGATGCACATCTGTGTAACATACATGCACAATGTTGAAATGTATCACTTGACATGCGTAGCGTATGTGTCACTAATTACATCACTCATACTCATTGTGAAATAAATCTCCATACATTTCAGGAACATTATCAATCATTTTGACCAGATCCATCTTGGGAAATGATGAAATACCATGATGTGATTGGTTAATGTCGATGATCCTGCATCGTTCAGATGAAAGCCACATTACAATATTTGAAATAAATCTTTCTGATAATTCTGATCTGATTAACATAAAACACATTCCAAATGGAATTTGAATTTTCAACATTACATAAAGGTAGACTGGCCTGGACTATCTTGTATAATTTCAAGGGTATCATTTCTAACATAGTATTTCTCCATCACAGATATTTATCATTAACTCGGAGTAGATCACTATGATATGGCTACCTTATGACAAGAACCCATTGCATATACACTAGGTAAAATATACGAATATCATGTAGCTTACTGAGGTGAAATATGTACAAAATATACAACAATTACACTATATTGAAGGAGTCAGTAACTGTTATACCATCACATTTAATATGTTCTCCATCCAGAGGAAGTTTGACATATGTCTTAAGAAGAATCAATGTAAACATTAGAAATAACTGTTGAAGATAAAGAATATGTACATCAATATTGTCATATCTTACTAGGAATGCAAATAATTCTAAAATTCTCTAATTCTAGCAAAAGTAATTTCAGTGTCTCAATTTGATTTCTAACAAACTTGAGCTATTTTTTCAGCACCTACGAATGAATCAAGACACATCTAACCAGAATCAAAGTGACATTCCAAATGATGATTGTGCATCTCTCATTCATTTTCATCTCATAAGCAGAAAAATGTAATTTTTTGAGTAAAATTGATATTTTATACTTATCCTGACTCATGCTCTTTTTGCTTGTCTCCTTCCTCTTGCGAACATAGTGGAACACTTGTATCTCCCTAATTGAAGTTCCCTTCAATGTAAAATCACTAATTAGTACACCACGAGTTACCTCCCTTCCACAAGCTCGGGAACGAGGGCGCCACCTCTACCCATGTGCCTCACTCTCTCCTCATATACTGAGCCCAACATTTGAATTTACAGGGAAATCCAAAGTGTTATTTGGGAGGATGGGAGGGAGTGGATTCATGAGTCAGGATAAGTATAAAATATCAATTTTACTCAAAAAATTACATATTTTCCTTATCCTGACTCATGCTCTTTTGCTTGTAGAATCCAACAGAGCCGAGGTGGGAATATATAATACTTTGGATTTTAATAATTAGTGATTTGAACTGTGATGATTGTAATAACCCTATGGAACTTCATAAAGGCATTGAACTGATGATTCCTGCTGCCAGCTTATCAGCTGCCATATAGAGGTTATTACAATGTACTTATTATGATAAGTATATATAATATTAATACAATGCTTAAGACTAATAGACTTAAGCTTGTTAATATGCTATTATAAACTCCTTAGAGTTTGTTAGCTAAAATACTTTAAGATATAAACATAGCACTAAGCTTAAAAATATGATTAATTTTAAGTTAATTATATAATAACAAACCTCTTTTTAGGGTTTGTTAGTTAAAATATTTATATGATATAGACAGTGCTGAGCTTAAGATATGAATAAGCTTAGCTATATATATATAACAGCAAACTTTGTAGAGTTTGTTAGCTAATACATTTTACAATATGAGTATAGTATTGTGCTTAAGATATAATTATCTTAAGCTACATATATAATAGCCAAACTTAGTAGAGTTTGTTAGCTAATATATTTTTTTACAATATGAGTATAATACTGTGCTTAAGATATAATTAACTTAAGCTACATATATAATAGCCAAACTTAGTATAGTTTGTTAGCTAATATATTTTACAATATGAGTATAGTACTGTGCTTAAGATATAATTAACTTAAGCTACATATATAATAGCCAAACTTAGTAAAGTTTGTTAGCTAATATATTTTACAATATGAGTATAGTACTGTGCTTAAGATATAATTAACTTAAGCTACATATACAATAGCCAAAAACTCTGTAGAGCTTATTAGCTAATAGATTTATAATGTAACCATAGTACTAAGCTTAAGATATGATTAGACTTAAGCTAAATGTATATAAAGCAAAAACCTCTTAGAGTTTATTAACTAATATACTTTTATGTTATAAACATAGTACTGAGCTTAAGATATGATTAAACTTAAGCTATATATATATAATAGTAAAACTCCGTAGAGTTTGATAGCTAATACATTTTATTATGTTGATTTAGACCTAGTATTGAGCTTAAGATATGAAGTAAACCTTAAGCTAAATATATAATAGCAAAAACCTTTTAGAGTTTTAATAGCTAATATACTTATATGGTATCAACATAGTATTGAGCTTAAGATATGAAGAAACCTTAAGCTACATATGTATAGCAAAACTCCGTAGAGTTTGTTAGCTAATACATGATATAATGTAACCATAAAGCTTAAAAATATGATGAAAACTTAAGCCCAATATATAATAGCAAAAACTCTTTTAGAGTTTTGATAGCTAATATACCTATATGCTATAAACATAGTACACGCTTAAGATATGAATAAGCTTAAGTTACATATATAATAGCAAAAACTCCATAGAGTTTGTTAGCTAATACATGTTATAATGTAACCATATTGCTTAAGATATGATGAAACTTAAGCCAAATAGCAAAAGCTCTTTAGAATTTGTTAGCTAATATAGTTATATGATATAAACATAGTACTGAGCTTAAGATATGAATGAGCTTAAGCTACTTATATAATAGCAAAACCCGTGAGAGTTTGTTAGCTAATGTATTTTACAATATGAGTATAGTACTATGCTTAAAATATACTTGACTTAAGCTACGTATATAATAGCCAAAAAACTCTGTAGAGTTTGTTAGCTAATGCATTTATCATGTAACCACTGTGATGATAAAAACGAGCTTAAGCAAATTATATATAGCATGAAGCTATTTAGTACTGTTATAAGATAAGTAAAAATCTGTAAGATTGACTTATCTTCTCCGAGGAACTGTCAACTCTTGTGCAAGGACCATGGGATCAAATTGGTGGATACCTGAGATGTCCTCGGTGGTGATATCTCTCAGATAATGGTTGGCAACCACCATATCGGATCTACAGTAATAAACCCTCCATTATTTCAAATAACATTTGTGTAGATGAAATTGTAGAAGTTAGCCTAATATCAAGAGTATTAAAGCTCATGGAGGGTCGGATTAGGTCCATCTGTCTTGTATGCACGTAGTATGACAGTTCTGATCCAAACGGAGATATAGTACGTGAGACTACACTCTGCGTGAAGTTGATGATAGAGGAAAAATCTGTTGTATTTTTCTTCCTGTTTGGTTTGGTGGAGATAAATTTACAGTGCTCTTGCTGGCCAGCGTGATAGCATCATCATGATCATGGAGTCCAGTATGTCATCCAGGCATGTTCATAAACCTCACTTGTGAGGTGTTGTAGCACTATATTCATATCCCCAAGTTGGTACGTGAAACTTCCGCTTATTCTCCAAACAGAAACTTAGTAGGTTTACTAACCATCTAGTTGTGTTAGTAGCTTGATGATGAAATTCAGGTGTAGTCTGAAACGCTGTGGATTTCGATCCACTTGTATCCGTCGTCTAGGTAAATCGTTATGCATGTCCTTGACGATGTATGTGCACAACCGGGAGTTTGTGTCCTCGATGAACTTTATGTAAAAATCGCCTGACTGCTGTGCCCTTTGTCTAAACTTGACAGGGAGGTCTCTAACCTGAAGAAAGCAGCCTAATCCTGAAGGTTCAGGTTAACTGGGCTGTAAGGAGGCTTGCTCGCTCATTGATATAAAGTTGTCACTTGCAACCTATGTCTTGAACTGTGAACTATGCTCGACCTCTGTGTAGATGCGTTGTTCATCGGGGTCCAATCAGAATAAGGCATTTTGATTCTGTAGAGTACCCGCTGTGATGTCACCGGTGTAGCAGGAAAAGGAACCTTGTATAATATAGTGCCGTCGTTGATATTAGAACAATCGTCGGTCTTCATCGTAACTTCCGGTTACCCGAGTGACCACGTGTTTCGAGGATTAATGGTAAACGCCACAAAGCCGCAAAATACCCGCTCTGTAATATTAATGCTGGGTAGGTTATTTTCCCTGGCTGTCGTGGAAAGTGCTTCAGTTTTGAATATAATTCCGACTTCTTTATATATAAAGGTACAATAACTTGTAAGTTGTCAGCTTGTAGACTGTATACATGAATGTATCGTCATAATTGTAGAATTAAAGCTGAATTTGTTGTACATATTTCTTCTCAGAAATGTTGACGATTATGAGTTATACTGGCTGTAACAAGGCTGCTGTTCAATTTCGATATTGAATTGTCTCGCAGATATGCGTAATGGTCACGCATGTAGATAATCGATCGTCGTCCGGGATTGCATATACTAGCAATTTATAATGAATAGTTGATTTCTGTGAAGATCTATGAAACGCCGTTGACAAATTAATACAGCGACATTCTGTGTTGTAAATAGCCTGTGCAATTGTCTTCGGCAGGAGGCTTATAGACAGCATCTGGCATACAGTTGATAGACAACTTATGCGATGTCTTGAACGGACTGAGGAGTAGCTATATATGACGAAAGTGGCTAGTATATGGAGACCTTGAGGAGACTTCCTCGGTGAATCGGAGACTTCACGAAGCTCTCAAGTATCCCTTCTAGATCTACTGGTGAAGTAGACTTGGAGTCACTTAGCCTTCGCGACCTTCCAGCGAAGGTATCGAGTCAAAGTCCGATTAGAATATATATATATATATATAAGAGCCGCTTTGCTTCACCGCTAATGGCCTCTGTGTTTAACAGGATGTGGGGTCGGCGAAGCGTTACTCCTCCGCTGGCGCCCCTTGTAGCTGGTGAGGCTCTAGCTCCTTTGCGGCGAGGCTGGGGACTTGCTGGTTCTGCATAAGTAGGGCGAGTGGATCATCTTATCATTTTCAGAAGTCGCGTGTTAATGAAATCTGGCGATAAGTGTCTCAATGATCGTTCTAGATCTATTTAGGCCAACGAACATATCGCCTCGTCATGGATTCAACTGAACCAATTTACGATTGTAGTTCTTATTGTTGATATCGATGATCAACTTGTAGTTTTCATCGATGTCTTAAGCATTGAAGAAGGGGTCCATGTTGTGCGTGGAAAACTTCTAGGCGTGAAAGTTCGAGGCAATTATGGTGTCTGAACTTTTGTGGCTTTATGGGATGCTATGTCTAGATTCTGTGCTACCGCAGCAATCGGGTCGATCGGAGGTAGGGTGATAGCATCTGCCGCCGTCTTCCTTCATCAGGTATGTCTGCGTCCGTACTGCCACTCTAGGAAGGTGATGTAGACTTGTGTGCAGAACTTGTGTGGTAACCTGTGAGGCGATCGATGTGGTGATGTACGCGAGGAGATCGGAGACTATTGACAGCTTCGCCGAAGCTCTTTGAGTAGTCCCTTGACTCTGTTAAATGACGATCTATATTCGGTGTCCTTCCTTCGAGTGCCTTCGCGAATGCCTTCGCGAACGCTTCCACGAACGCCAGCCAACGCTTCGCCAAGCTTCCTGCATGCTCGGTGCTGGGGAACCGCGATTTGAGCTTCGTGAAGGCTTCCGTGAGGTCTGGTGGCTGAGTCTGCATCTAAGGATGAAGCCGAGGAATGTGATGATCTATCCCGCCGCTGGGGCCTTCGCCGAAGAGCTGTACATCTGGGTCCTTCGTCAAGGTGGTCTGCGACTTCCTTCCGAAGGCTGCATCGTCCTTGGCTGCTATGTTGACTGGAGGTGCCTCTAGAGTGTTGTCTAGTTGGAGCCTTCGCTGAAGGCTCGTACTCTGGGCTGGCTGCTTCTCCAGTTTGTAGTGACCCTCCATCACCGACCATGATTTGCCGTAGTAGCTCGTCCTGGGATGGTCTGCGACAAGTAGTCGGTGCCATCTCTGCGCTGTTAGTGGTGGGGCCCTCAGGTAAGTCGCCTGACATCAGTGTAGAGACATCAGGTTGCATGACGATCTCTGCTGATGTCATTGTAGCTGTCACCGGTCGCTACTTGTCTCATACGTCGGGGATGATGATCGGCTGATCATCGTGAGAGCCAAGTTCAGCGGCTGGAACAATCTCGGTTGAGAAAGTCCTAGTAGACTTCGCTGAATTCCCCAGAGGTCGGCGCTGCCCTGGGAGTGCGAAGTCTGCGCTGAGTGTTGGTAGCTTAATGGACCCTCAGGAAGATCATCGAATGTTGATCTGCGCTGACATCACTGTTGCCGACATCAGTCATTCTTTGATGTACATCAGGAATGATGATCGGCTGATCATCATACAGGCCCAAATCTGGCGATGAGAACAATCTCGGCTGAGAAAGTTCTAGTAGACTTCGTTGAATACCCTCTCAGTGCGGCGAAGGGATGTCTGGGGAAGCAGGACGCTTCTTGGAGGCGGCGGACTACGCCCCACTCTCCACCATTCTAGCGGAAAACCAGACGGGAGGGGG
This sequence comes from Haliotis rubra, assembly GCF_003918875.1. Taxonomy (NCBI): domain Eukaryota; kingdom Metazoa; phylum Mollusca; class Gastropoda; order Lepetellida; family Haliotidae; genus Haliotis; species Haliotis rubra. The sequence goes on from NW_025767070.1 coordinate 248,519, forward strand.
TGCACCAACAGCAGTAGACTGGCGAGGGGTTCAGGTGTATCAGTCATGCTAGACTCTGCATACGCGACCTATCTGCTCGCGGCGTCTCAAACATAAAGTAATTATTTATTAAAGGTAGAATTGGATAAATTAGTATCGCGAACTGCAACGTGAATCACATGAAACATGGCGCAGGTACAGCTAGGGCATATTAAATGCGGATCAGCAGCAGAATAAAAACGTAATGTGCAACAGTACAGAATTTTTATAAACGTAATCCACTGCAACAGCACGTCCCGCATAAACAGTAGAAACACGACTAAATATCAATATATAATTGTTGAAAGATACTAGCTAAACCTCTATAGATCTCTATACGAGGTAACTAACTAAATATAATCAAAGGATATAGTGTGTCGGGAGACACAGGCGCTCTCACGTCCAGCTCACTGGGCGAAGAAGGAGAGAGTGAGGCACATGGGTAGAGGTGGCGCCCTCGTTCCCGCGCTTGTGGAAGGGAGGTAACTCGTGGTGTACTAATTAGTGATTTTACATTGAAGGGAACTTCAATTAGGGAGATACAAGTGTTCCACTATGTTCTCAAGAGGAAGGAGACAAGCAAAAAGAGCATGAGTCAGGATAAGGAAAAATCTTAAATATTGATAACAAAAAATATATAATTCATTTGATACATACAAAATCAATACATTTAAAAAAAAGAAAAACTTGAAATATGATAAACGAGAAGGGAATATATTTGTGTATCAAAATACCCTGATACATAGATTTCCCTGACGGTGACAGAACAACAGCAAAAGCTGGAAAACTTTCAATGGTTTTGAAACAGACATGCACAACTTTACTTCAGCTCACAGCAGTTGACAGACAAATCTGTGTGACACTGTTACAGACAAGCAATGTCTGTGCCACAACATACAGACATGTGACTGATGTCCACACTGTCTGTGAAACAATACCGAAGTCAGAAATAAGTTATCAACCTGCTGTGTCTTAGGGTCAGAAATGATTACATGCTATTGATATCAAGTAGGATCAACCAATACAGTGGTGGTAATTAAGGCTTGAGTTTCATTGTATTTCTTTGTGAACTACTGAAAGGAATGATAGGAATGCCTATATTTTCACATGAATATAATTCAGGCATCAATAGTACAGATTTACTATAGTCATACAAAGAAATTGACAGTTATCTAAGGGTTAGGGTTTGAATGTTTCATTACCCAGTAATTTACATATTTGGTGATAACACCAAATTGGAGCCATTTTCATATTTATCATGGGTGAAAATTGTTGCAAAACCAATCCTTTAGTATATTTGCCTCAAATCAGTCAAAACACAATTTGTGAAAGAAAATCAATTACAGTTTAAAAGATTAGTCCTGCTTATCTTGTCTATACTGCAGTTACATTTCATTGTTACATGTCCACAGTGTTTCAGTGTGTGCCTAGAAGATATGTAATTATCTTTATTTCTTTTTCTGAAATACAAGAAAAATATTTTAAAAATAATATTTAGATATGGTATCTACTTCTGTCCTTTCTTCAACTTAACAAGAATGCCATTAACTTCACAGTCTTATTGGAATAATAATTGAAGCAAGTCACTGAAGCATTGAAGTTTATACTGCAAATTCAATTTTGGTACAATTTGTGTTTCAATATAACAAAACCTCACAGAAATATCTAACCATAATATAATGCAATCATTTCTGACCCATGATGGTGTGAATGTGAAAAGTACAATATTCCAGTCACGTGACCTATGACCTCTGGTGACCTGTGTCACATGACCCACCTTGCTGCCCGGTGCCTTTGTCTGTTGTACAGGAACCATGTCAAGCTCGAAGGAATATAAACTCAATCTACCGTATCTTGCTGACATCAGCACAAATGCATGACAAAGACAATGAAATACCACACTCTCTTGATCAGTACACTGCTCCAGGCTTTAAAAAGGTTTCATTTTTCATTTCATTTATGAAATCATCAAATGAAGACATGACTTTTATAATTATATACATGCAGTTTAGAAGAGCAGAAGTGAATTGTAGGATGTGAAGTGTTTGTCAGAGAGAGTGTGGTTAAATATGTTCCCATTAGAAGTGCATGTTGGAGGGGCTAAACAACTGTTGTTTTATTTCACCAAGCTGACTTACATTCTGGAGGCCAATATAGAAGTCAAAATCTCACTCATACTTGAACATGTCATGGGTATAGAGCCAGTGCTTTCATAACAGTTACCATGGTTACAGCTTTCAGGAACCTTTGGTGCCAACATAATTTTACACAGATTCATGAGGAATACTTCATGTTTATGACTTTGAGGCTAGTAAACAATGATGTTTGACAACACTGTCATGTTTGTTTCTTTTCTTGGTTTGTTACTAATTCCACTTCTACATGGGAACATGGCAGATGATCATGTCAGGACATTACTGAAGTAGAATGTCAAGGCTTGTAGAACTGTCCTCGCTTGGTTCCGTCTAAGTATAGGGTATACTCTAGTGTGTGGGATGGGTGTTAGTGGTGCGGGATAGTGGGATGGGTTTAGCTGGTTTTGGGAAGAGGTTGGGCGTGGGGATAGTGGGATGGGTGTGGTGGGATTTGAAAAGGGTTTGGGTGTGAGGATAGTGGATGGGTGTGGTGGGATTTGATAAGGGTTTGGGTGTGAGGATAGTGGGATGGGTGTGGTGGGATTTGATAAGGGTTTGGGTGTGAGGATAGTGGGATGGGTGTGGTGGGATTTGGGTAGGGGTTGAGTGTGTGGATAGTGGGATGGGTGTGGTGAGTTTGGGTAGGGGGATGGGTGGGTGGATAGTGGGATGGGTGTGGTGGGATTTGGGTAGAGGTTGAGTGTGGGGATAGAGGGATGGGTGTGGTGGGATTTGGGTAAGGTTTGGGTGTGAGGATAGGGAATGGGTGCGGTGAGTTTTGGGTAGGGGTTGAGTGTGGGGATAGTGGGATGGGTGTGGTGGGATTTGGGTAGGGGTTGAGTGGGGATAGTGGGATGGGTGTGGTGAGTTTTGGGTAGGGGTTGAGTGTGGGGGAAAGTGGGATGGTGTGGTGGGATTTGGGTAGAGGTTGAGTGTGGGGATAGTGGGATGGGTGTGGTGAGTTTGGGTAGCAGTTGAGTGGGGGATAGTGGGATGGGTGTGGTGGATTTGGGTAGGGGTTGAGTGGGGATAGTGGGATGGGTGTGGTGAGTTTTGGGTAGGGGTTGAGTGTGGGGAAAGTGGGATGGTGTGGTGGGATTTGGGTAGGGTTTAGTGTGGGGATAGTGGGATGGGTGTGGTGAGTTTTGGGTAGGGGTTGAGTGGGGGATAGTGGGATGGGTGTGGTGGGATTTGGGTAGGGTTTGGGGGATGGGAGGATAGGGGAATGGGTGTGGTGAGTTTTTGGGTAGGGGTTGAGTTTGGGGATAGTGGGATGGGTGTGGTGGGATTTGGGTAGGGGTTGAGTGTGGGAAAGTGGGATGGGTGTGGTGAGTTTTGGGTAGGGGTTGAGTGTGGGGATAGAGGGATGGGTGTGGTGAGAGTTTGGGTAGGGGTTGAGTGGGAGAAAGTGGGATGGGGGTGGTGAGTTTTGGGTAGGGGTTGAGTGGGGGATAGTGGGATGGGTGTGGTGAGTTTTAGGTAGGGGCTTGAGTGGGGATAGTGGGATGGGTGTGGTGAGTTTTAGGTAGGGGTTGAGTGGGGGATAGTGGGATTGGTGTCGTGGTGAGTTTTGGGTAGGGGTTGAGTGGGGGATAGTGGGATGGGTGTGGTGAGTTTTGGGTAAGGGTTGAGTGTATGGGGGGATAGTGGGATGGTGTGGTGGGATTTGGGTAGGGGTTGAGTGTGGGGATAGTGGGATGGGTGTGGTGGGATTTGGGTAGTGGTTGAGTCTGGGGATAGTGGGATGGGTGTGGTGGGATTTGATAAGGGTTTGGGCGTGAGGATAGTGGGATGGTTCTGGTGAGTTTTGAGTGGAGGTTGGGTGTGGGGATAGGGGGATGAGTGTGGTGAGTTTTGAGTAGAGGTTGGGCGTGAGGATAGTGGGATGGTTGTGGTGAGTTTTGAGTGGAGGTTGGGTGTGGGGATAGTGGGATGAGTGTGGTGAGTTTTGAGTAGAGGTTGGGTGTGGGATAGTGGGATGGTAGTGGTGGTATTTCATAAGGGTTTGGGTGTGAGGATAGTGGGATGGGTGTGGTGAGTCTTTGGTAGGGATTGGGGATTCAAGAGACTAGGGCACAAACAAAACAGAGTATCAGGGAGGTTCAGAAAACTCCTTACTAGTTCACAAAGAAGGTACTGAAGGACATACCAGTCCATAATTCGGAGGAGGACATGGTATTTCACAGTCAAAGACAAAACTTCATACTTCATGTAACTGATGCAAAGTTCTTCATCAACATTTTCCTACTAATATGATGTCAATATTTCTATTAACATTTCTTTTAAAATGTGTTGAAGCAGTTCTGCTCCTATGGACAAAAGACAGACTACCAAAAGCCAACTGACATTCAACTTCTGGTGGTAATGGAATACAGTACAGGTTCTACTTGAACATCAGAAAATCCACATCTTTACACAATTAAAGAGGAAATCTATTATGAACAACTACCGTATGTTGATGGATCTGAATTAGGTCTATGGTATTATGACATGAAAGTAGAACTTGTACGTATTCCTCTCAAATTCAACATGTATGATTTACTGTAAATACATCATGAATTATAAGTTACAAATCAAGCAATCGCAATGCTTTACATGACTGATATAAAACACTCGCAAGCGCATTAGCTTCTTACAGTTTGCAATTAAGTAAATTAATGAAATTGTTAGGATCACATCTCTTACATAGAGATTTACGTAGAGGATAACAAAACATTGTTTGTAAGGAAAAGGGTATCTAGAACCAATGAGTGAATTATCCCTTTAAATTCAGTTTACATACTCTCAATGATCAAATAACAAAAACTCCAGAAACCTAAAACTAATCAAGTGATGAATAATAAAATTCTTACTGTGAAACTTGAAAAAATATAATTAGACTTGGTGTTTATTGCATAAATGAAGCTTTTGTATGTGGATAAGTGCAATTGAATAATTTACTCAATTTTCAGTCTCAAAATAAATTGCATTCCTTTTGGTACTTTTAACCTTCCACTCTAAAATTATAAATTATAGGAAAATTACCATAATAAACTTCCAAGAGTGGAAATTTGGTCTATCATGCAGTTTACATTCTTAAAAAAGGACTCTTAACAGAACCTCCTAGAAAGTATTTTGGTATAAAGAATCATTCCAAAAAATTAAAAGATTTCATTCAATACCAAACCAAATCTTTTCATAATGTAAGAGGTTTCAGGAGCGCGCACAACCAGAAAAACTGTGCCAAGAGCAGATAACTCTGATGCATTGTGGTATAAGAGCGAAAATCTACCTGCGCAGCCAAAATACCTACCTGAGAAGTGCAAAACAATAAAGTTGATAGCATATTACAAAATAATAAGAGCACACAGCCATAAACAAAGGACTGCAGCGACAACAAGCTTGGTCTAAAGTACCATCATTTATCAATCACTGCACATACTCCTCATGGAATGGATGTCAATATTCTACATTATGGTACTGAATGGATGAAAATGATGGTTATCAGCCAAATTGACACAAATCACACTTTGATGAGCATCAGCTGATGTTGTTGAGACTACCAATACTAGACACAGTCTACTATACACCAAATACACATAGACCTAATATTGACATCTAGGATGCATGCATATATCAGTCCTTGAAGGATTTCATGGAGAAATTCATCCGTTTCCACCCAATATGCTGCTGACAAGCATCCCACTAGTATGTGTTAAGTACTCAAAATAACAAATTTATATTTCTCTGGTGTGTAATTCGGGCATAAATATAGAAATAATTTCAGATTAACATTGAATTAGTACACTATAACTGAATCTAACCCTCTCAATCTTAGACTGAACACACTAAAAATATGAACCCAAAATAGTAACATTTCATCTTGATTCTACAAATTTTATCCTTACTATCACATAACACATTACTTCTACTGTTGGAAGAATTCTGACTTAGTAATTTCGGTCATATCTACTTCCTAGTACTGGTATTGAACATACAGATTAAGACATTCTATTTCTTCTGCAAATGAATGTACTTCTAAAAGACAAACAGGACTTCCTGCATTTTTGTTGGGGGATCATGAAATAGTGAAATCTTTCAAGGACTGATATATAAACATTCCAATATATACATAGTATACACCTAAATATATAGAATCTCTAAGCATGGCTTTGTGATGTGGTATACAATCATCCCATATATATATGATATTTGTTGACAAGGAAATAGTCAAACTTTATTGAGAATTATCTCCCCTTTGTGTTCAACAATACGAAAGCAGCACATAAACTTTGTTCTTTGGTTATCAAATAATTTACTATTTTCATTCAAAACTTTCAAGACAATTACAATCCGATATCTAAATGTCACATGAAAATCTTAGGTATTGTCAATACATCAAGGGGAGATAACGTAACACCGAGTTTTCCTCATTTTCCCCAAGAAAACAATTACTTGCCTGGTGTAAATCGTAGTCGGCCATGTGAGCTGCAAGTCTTGTAAGGGACTGACGACCAGAACCACCCACGCCTACCAACAGGGCATGGCTTCTGGGTTGTTTGATTACACGAGCAATACGGGATACATGCTCAATGGCAAATCTGAAAATTATGTTGAAAACTTGTAAATGGCTCAAGAAAAAGTTTCATTGAGACAATTTCTAAAATGATGTTCATCTGCTGCAGTAAACATAGGTTCAGAGGATAAGCCTGTGATAAACTTTGTGAGTGTCATTATGTTTGACTCGTCAAGTCTAATTTCAAAAACATATTGTGCATCTATTCTGTTGGAATAATATAATGCTAGATGGGGATGAAAACTGAACAATTGATTTTGATATCGCTTATCTACAGATTTTCATATCTTTAAAGAAACAGATAACATTTTCACTTCAATTTAATTTACAATTATCTATGAACATGATAAAATCATTCAAATTTACTGAAATGTTAAGTAAACAAGGAAACATACCTGAACAGAACCAGATTCATAGGTTTTTTACTGAGATTGTTAAACTCGTCCAGATAGCCTTCAACCACATGACGCAGCTGCTCCAAGTCTCGCACTTCTACATAATCCTTCTTGTCTGATTTAGGATCAGCAAAGTCACAATAAATTAAACTACGGATGTCATCTTCAGTAACCTTGCCATCACTGTCAGAATCAAGATGTATAAATAGCTGGTCAAAGTCTTCTCGCATTTTTTGTTTGATGACTTCCCCAGAGTAATTAAAGAGCCAGTCCCGATCTCCATCATCAACAAGACGATCATAGTAGACTCTGTACAACTGCAACACAAGCCGTTGAGTGGAATTAAAACAAAGAAAATCATATATAGAACTACTTTCTCTTCCCTTGAACAAAATTCAAGGTATGTGCAGTGTTTGAGTTGTTGGGATGTAAGTAAGATGTGAAACACAACACAAGGGCCCCACTCTACAATAGTGACTGAATGACTGACTGAGTTTAGTTTTACGCCGCTTTTGGCAATATTCCAGCAACATCACGGCGGGGGACACATGAAATGGGTTTCACACATTGTACCCATGTGGGGATTCGAACCCGGGTCTTCAGCGTGACGAGCGGACGCTTTAACCACTAGGCTACCCCATCGCCCCCACACTCTACAATACAATCTGAGCACTATTCTGATTGTAGCCCCATACCTTTACTTCCAAGGTTTATGATAGTACTAAAATTGTTTCATGAAACAGTGACCAAGAAAAAGAAATAAGGAATCTGTATCTATCTGTCCTCGTTCAAAAGGCCTTTCTTAAGTTAGTAGATGGCAGTTTAAGTCGCTCAGGCAAAAGGCCAGGGAGCATGAATTATTATCACAATATGTTGTGGAGTCTGAGTTCAGGTAATTTACTTTGGGTGGCATCTGGGCATCAAGTAAAGAAAATGCCTCACAAGGCAAATAAGTGACAGAATGAAGCAGGACAGGACTCTACAGTGTGACCATAAACCTATAGTGTTAAGATTACTGTTGAGGACACGACAACCCACCCATAACATATACAATATTACGTTGATGCGATCTGAACTAGATGTCGACATCAGCTGACAAAATTGTCGATATGGTCACTGTAACATTAAGACAAGGAATCCCTTACCTCGTGCACCCACAGCCTCTTCATGGATGCAGGTTCCTCCATGGTGTCGGGCGTGGACAGCAGGATGCCCTGGATGACGCGAGCGAAGTCTCGCAAGTTAAACAGATAATGGGACTTGGCAGGAGTGGGCAGCAGGTTTGTCATGGCTTCTCTGTACACCTGCAGCGTTCCATTCACGATCTGGTCCACGCACGGTTTGAACTCATTGCTGAACCCTCTGCAAGAACATTCACAATAACGTTAGCTGGGAAACTATATGAAAGTTACATTTCACTGATAAAGAAACACATCAGCAAAATCAGTTGTTTAGACTCAGAATGTTTATTCATACATGTTAATAACTGTAGATAAGGTCTTTGAACATTGTATATATATAGGGGGGCTGTCAACCCTGGGTTTCTTCTGTGATCACCCCATGCCTTAACCACTGTTACAACTACATTCATACCGAAGAACCATCAAAGCTGGATACTTCACAATAAGTATTGTGTAAATAGATTCTGCTGAAAGTACCTGGCTGAGATGTGCCACTCCATAATGTTCCTGAAGATGGTGGTCATGCTGTCATCATCAAACTCATTCATGGTGACCGTGTTGAGATGACGCAAGAAGCGGGGAGTGACTGGATTACGTCCTCCTCCTGTTAATGTTCAAATAGTTACATTTCAGTTTGACAGTTCAGCTAGACATTACTGTGAAATCAGGATGTAATGTTCCTTTAATGTTCAGAGTTATATCACTGGATCGCTGCAATCCTACCACATAGCAACCCTGGCACTGTGTATGAAGCATGAGTGTTACAACACCCACAGCACCGAGACAACCAGGTGGACGAACCACTGGGAAGCAGTGAGGTCTCAGGCTAGGGCACAACTCAGTTTATCAACCTACTATGTAATGAAGTAACGCTTTTGTTACATCACACTTGTTTCAAGGAATGTATTGTTTAAGGGAAATAAACAGTAAGGTCTTGGTAATATGCTCGTTACCATTTTGGTCTCATGCTGTCACTCCACATGCCTCAGACTACAGACATGTCTATAAAGTGTCAAAGGTTCCTGAACATCAAGTTGATTAGCTCACAACCTAGAGCTATGAACTAAAACTAGTCCACTCCCCTAAGGGCCAGTGGAGTTTTGACAGCTGTTTCAGTGTTCTCCAAAGACTAAATGATGACAGACCAGGTGTAGCCTGAACTGACCTGGAGGGCCCATGGCTCCCATGAACTGGATGTCCACCAGCTTGATGGGTACCACCTCCTTCAGGTCATACCAGTTCCAGTGGTCAAGCCACTGTCTGACCAGCTCCACTGGGGGCTGGGCTCCATATGTCTCTCGCATCGGCATGTTCAAGTCATCAACGAAGGCAATCTGCAAACCAAGGTAGATTTATAGACTTAACAATTAAAGAGTGGAAGGTAAAACACACTACTCATACTAAGGTTATCTAGGTTAATATATAATCAGTCAAATACCTACATTCAAGTTGAATTAAATTCACCACAGAAAAGAGATTATGACAGGTCTTAGTTGTGCAAGGAGTCTACTGTGATTACAAGATTGAAATAATCAGTGACAGCGGACTACATTTCATGTAGATCCTGTATGTTTAAAAGTGATTATTCCGGACAAATTACTCACAACTTTACAATTTAATCTAATTCACTGACTGCAATGATGAACTATTAGCCATTCCTATAGGAACTATTTCTGGTTAGCAATTAAATGCTGCAGACAATGTAACAGGGTCTCAATTTATAAGAAGTTTGCTACACATGTGAAACTGTTTTACCAGAGAGTGAACAATATTACAGCTAAATCAAAACAGCCTGTTGACAATAATGTCTGAACCATTGGTAACCATTGGAGGACAGATTGACAGAAGACTTCATTGTTTATCAGTGCCCCTTTAAATAAATCTCTGCATTATATTGAAATGTGGTAGTTGCCTCACTGCTAAGATATAAGTCCATATTGAAGAAAGGGAGTCTTCAACCCCATAGCACTGAAGTTGATTTGTGGTAAATGGCCCATATCAGTTTTCTTCCTTCTTTTAAAGAATGTCTTGGCCAAATGATGACAGGTTGAACAATAAGTAAAGCAACAGACAGCTGAGTGTACAACATCATCAATGGATCACTCACAGCCTTCTTGCCAAGTGGCGGTCCGTAGACACCCTTCCTCCTCCTGTCCAGCTTGGACATAATGATGTTCTGTGTCTGGTTGGCACTGGTCTGGGCCGAGAAGTTGATGATGTTGGGCTTGTATACCTCCTTGTCCAGCTTGTTCAGGAGGAAGTCCTGGCAACAAAGACAACAGTGGATTGTAAGATCATGGTGCAATAAAAATAGGACTAGAAACATATGATCATTGAACTCTGCACAGTAAACTGAGTTGCCTTAAAGAATGGAACCACCAATGACCATCATACTTCATGACACCTGTAGAAATATCAGACTCCTGAGTGACTGTTAGCAGCTAACGAAAAGGTTCATAAGTCATCTGAAATGTTTTAGCAATTTTTACATGTGAATTGAAAATATGATCTAAAACAGTTTCTGGATTTTGCTTTGCATACATTCTATTTCAAATTATGAAAGAGTGAGTGAGTGTTTGGTTTTATGCCGCTTTCAGCAATATTCCAGCAATATCACGCCGAGGGACACCAGAAATGAGCTTCAACAAATTAGGAAAGAATTGTAACAGAGGCAAAGAAACAATTGTATACAATTGCACATATCTGTGCATTTAGCGGAGACAAGGATGTGGAACATGCCCATGTGTTGTACTCACGATGATGTAGCAGCTCTTCCCTGTGCCAGTGGGCCCTACAAACAGGCAGGGCTTGCTGTGCTGCACCAGCATGTTCATCAGATTGGTGTAACGGATGGTGTCAATGGTGGGCACAATGATCTCATTGAACACAGCATCTTTGGAGATGGGCGGGGCTTCCTTCATCTCCTCGCTCCAGGGTACCCATTTGCCAGAACCCTACATCATCATCATCATCATCATCATCATCATCATCATCATCATCAATATCACTGGACATAACATGAGACGGACTGTAACAATTACATGTAAGACTGTCTAATGTCTTTGAGCATCTAACACTCATAATTATCATTACAGCATTTCAACAGAAAGCCTCAGTTATATCAATTTGTTACTAGCAAAAGCTGCTTTAAAATTTAAGACAAAAGACAATATATTTGTAAAACGGTGGCATCAACCTCAAGGCACATTCTTCATATCAACTGGAAGTATCCATGTGAACATTGGTACAGTCACAACCTACAGTTATCACAGTAAAACATGCCATACCTCCTTCACAAACTTGTAGTCATAGACTTTGCCCTTGGGAGGCAATGGGTTGAGGTAAGGCTTCATTGGGGGTTCCACCAACTCCAACAGACTCAGCGCGATCCTCGTCTCCTCTGTCATTCCACCCTGTAATCAACATGCAACATGTAAACCCTGGACTTAGCTCACCTAACAGCAGGCAGCACAAAGATACCACTTGACACTTGTAGCAGGTTCTACCATAATCAGATGCTTTTTAATAAGGATATCAAAATTTACATGAAATATCAGACTTATTCAAATCTTGCTTTTAGGTGTGTTTCAGTTTTATGATAGTGTTTAACTTAATGTGGGAAGACAAGCATTCAGTGATTAAAACAAGCACAGGGATGGTGTCTACAGGACCATATTGAAGGTGATCCTGGGATTCAAACCCAGACTGACTCCTGCATGGCTAAGGGACATTCCTGCTGTGAAAATGGACATAATCTTTTTCTTAAAAACCATTTCATTTCTAGATTTCAAACTGCCTTCAATCTGAACATTAAATATGAGAGTTTGCTTCATGAAAACTCACCGACATAAGTTCTCGGAGGAGTTTGTCAAACTTGACACGGCCATTGTCATCAGTGCTGGCACCAACTGACCACGTGATGGCAAAGAAAAAGATACTCTGAAAATAGAAATTGCAAGGTTAAGGATTTCCATTCTATAACAACTAAAAGGCATAATTAATCACTAGGTCAATGGATGTTGTTTCTGACACATAAAGCAATTACATAAGGAGAGGTTACATGAATGCTGCATCGAGAAATGGTTTGCGATGAACGATTACTGATAACAGTTGACCTGTCTGTGACAATACCAACCTCCAGCCATGTGACGACCTCTCTCTCCTCCATCTGGGAGATCTTGGCCTCGTCTTGGAATTCATCCATCATGCAATCCATCAAGTTCATCAAGGACTTGACGAGGTTGGAATCATTAGTTGGTGACAGTTCCTGAAGTAACGAGGGAGGAATATGTCACTGTTTCATTCAACTCACTCAAACTCACCTGCCGACTAACCTTTTATTCATTCCAACTCGTCGGCCAACATATTTCAGTGTTTTTAAATATGGCAGTCTTACCTTACACCAAGCAACAATGTGTCACACAGGACATTTCTTACATGTGGGTCAAAGTGAAAGCATTATCAAACACGAGGTGCATAACAAATATTTGAAAACTTTAAACAGGATCATAGAATGATGTTCACTTTCTTGATAACCTTATTTTAATATGATTCATCTCCGTGATGAAATTCAAGGTAACAAGACACATATTGACAAATCGCAATGGTTGTGAGATTCTGTTTCAACAAATCTGGTTTCTATCATACCTTGACTCCTCCCTTGCGGACTAACTGGAGGCAAGCATCAACAAATCTCTCAAACATGTCATTGATGATGCTCTTGAGCGTCTCTGTGACAGTGGATGGCATGACGTTCATCCAGGACTTGACCAGTGGTCTCCAGCCCAAGGACAGGGGCTCCATGTAGATCATACCACACCGAGACACCTGAAGTCAAGGACAATGTCAGTCACAGCACTCATATCTACACACAGAAATATTTCACTTGACTGTCGCCTGTAAATAATTTTATTATATATATAAATAATAGTGATAGGATTTCCACCATATTCAATTGCCAAGAAGCAATCACCTGACATTCAACAAAAACACATACTGACTCTAAGAGAGGGTTGACTTCCTCATATACATTCAATTATAGCACAGAGTTTGATGCAAACAGACAAGTGTTGACATTGTATGCCTCCCAGCTGTTTGAGAACAGACACAAAGATTGTCCCTGAAAGAACCTGTAACCTTTGTAGTAACATCATTGGTTGGAAATGAATACTAAAAGACACACGCATGGCTAAAAGCACATAATATTTGTCTCAAAGTCACTGAATGCACATGGCCTGGCAAGCTGATGGCATCCATCACAATCAGCATCAGTTCACAACAGCTAGGTATGATGAATGGGTGAGTGTGCTAAACCTGCTATTTCAGCAACAGACTTACTGTGGCTGGGGAGGCCGCCTCGAGATCCATGGGTTCGAACATGAGGTTGGTTGTGTTAGCCAACTGAATGATCTCACCACTCATTAGACATAGCTTCTTGTTGTCGTCCAGCACAGTGTTCATGTTCTCAATCCAGATGGCATCCACGGGACCATCAAAGATCAGCCATTTACGGTCAGGGGTCTGGAGGAAGTGGAGAACAGTTTAAGAGTTTGAAAAACCCTGGATTCTTCACACAACATATCCAAGGTCAGAGAGTCCCACTTCACAAAGAACCATTCTAATAAAAGTATAACATACAGCTAATTATGAGCACAGTGCTAAGAGTACTTTGTGCTAAAAGTGTCTGGGTTATAAAGGAATTTCCTCACAATATGGTTCCTCGTGGTACTGGTACTTAAAATTTTCATATACGCTGACTGGATTGTGAATTCACTTTTTAAATTCAAGGCCAATACATGAAAGAAGAATATTGTTTAAACTTTCTTTACGTCTTTGAAAGATATTTTAGGTAGAAATGTTCCTTTGGGCAGGAGTCTTATTACAGATCATCTTCATGTTTATGAATGAGATGGATACTCTAACTTCTCTGGTCCTATTACGTCAAGAGGAAAACAACCAAGAGTTTGAAGATGCAAGATGATGTAGAGTATTTCTGGAAAAGGAATTCAAAGTATAAAAGACATAGACGGCCTTGTGTCATCAACATTGCTTTTCACTGTAGCATGGTGACAACAGCTTCAGACTGGAACTATTTACGAGAACATCTGTCTGTCATGTTGTCAGTACTCACTGTAGATGTGGCGAAGGATCTGTAGGACACGGCAAGGATACCATCTGACCACTCGTGGGATACAGGGTCAAACTGACCATACAACTGTCCCATAGTGATGGCCTTTGGGTTGATGACAATAATCTGGACCTTGTTTTCTTCCAGCAGTCCCTGCACAAAAACATCATCCTGAATTAGTCACTGATTAAAACCAAAATGGTATAAGAAATTGAAGACTTGCTTACAAATTCATCTATAAGCAGTGTATGAAATAAGCCAAAAATCCAGCCAGACATCAGTGCTGGTAACTTCAAAATGTTACCAGTCCAAAATGGATTTAACCAGACCAAATATGGTGAATTTAAATACGATGTATGGAACATCTAAAAAATTTACCAGACCATCGGGCTGGCTAGCTGTAAATTTAGACCGTCCATCAGAAATCTAGACCGTCTCGGGCCGTCAGACGGGCCTTATTTCATACACTGCTATTAGGTTAGAGAATTGACCATCACATTCTGGTAACCTGTGCTCCAATTAACTCAGATGTGACAAACGTGCCATTTCATTTTTGTCAAGTTACTCTGTAATTAGATTTCATCTTCTCCAAGATGGAGCTGGTGCTTACCTTCTCATGGATGTCTCCCAGAGCTGCAGCCAGAACACGGTATGCTGATGTCTTGCCACCAAATGGCTCTCCCACAATCATGAAACCGTGACGCACAATCATCATCTCGTAAATCTACAACACATAACCAGAAAACATCATGCATCCATCCTTCAATCCATCCATCCTTCAATCCATCCATCCATCCTTCAATCCATCCATCCTTCCATCCATTCATCCTTCCATCTATCCATCCATCCTTCAATCCATCCATCCTTCAATCCATCCTTCAATCCATCCATCCATCCATCCATCCATCCATCCATCCTTCAATCCATCATCCATCCATCCTTCAATCCATCCATCCATCCTTCAATCCATCCATCCACTCACTTTCAACAGTTCCTTAACTTCAGTTCAAGTGGTTCACATTTTCATAATACAAAGTCCTTAAAAAGTCACATCTGAAGTAAGTTAGTCAAATACGAGAAGCAACATTAAACCGAGCTCTTGGTGTCAGAGACAGGGATGTTATTGTCAAACACTTCATAAATCTAACTGTGAAGACTCCGTAGAATCAGAATTACTGAGAAAAGAGGTACTAACCTGTTGGATCTTCTCCAGGAAGAAGTCTGTGCACTGTAGGTTCATCCTGGTGCAGACCTCGGCCACTGCCTGGTTGATGACCTCGTAGTCTGGGGTCGGCAGTTTGATGCCAGGGAACAGGTCAGATGTGATGCCATGGAACAGCGGCAAGTCATGGTTGAGAAACTTGGGGAGGTTGACATCAATGATGGACCGCAGCATCAGGATATTCTCATCTTCTTCTGGGTACTTCAGCTGGAGAAGATTAATCAAGATTCATTCATCCGTTAATCCTCATTTACTCCTTCATTTGTTAACCCTTCATCATTTATTCATCCTGAACGTCATGCTTAACATATTTCATCAAATATAGTTTCAATCAATTATTCTAAAGATCACTTCAGTCTTTAATGAAATATTTTTATTCACACATCCGATTTTTAAATCAATCTAAATTTCTCAATAGTATTTATTCATCCTTAGTTAGGTCATCCATTTATTCTACAGACTGTAAAGAGTTGTTTCCCATGGGTAGATAGGAATGATTGATCAAAATTTGCATTAATTGATCTTCATCTAGTATTTGCTTTTAATGCTTCATTCATCAATATTTCAGTTGTATGACAACAGGCTGTAAATAATTGAGTGGGGACCATCTAGTGATTGATATGAAAGCATCAATACATGCGATCCGGATGCAATGATATGCATCAACCAAATTAGCCTGACTACCCAATCTGTTGGTCTCCTCTTACAAGAAAGAGTTGCTCAAGAACAGCATCACCTGGATCATCACGGATCCTTGACTTATGGTGGTTGTAATCACACAATGGATTGTCTGATACATTCTCAGTCCAACTTAGATGACAACCAATGCCTAATATTAGTACTTCATCGAAATGAATATTAAAAACTAAAACAATCAAGCACACTGAAACATTATCAGTCAGTTGAAATGACTACCATACCTTTAAGTTTGCAGCGGCAGTGAGCACGGACTTGACGGCTCTCATGCCGTGATCGTAATGATGCTGTGAGGAGAGCTGCTCGGAACACAACCTGTATACGGCCACAATCTTCACGGAGAGCGGGCGGGCCTGGACAAAGCCGCAGGAATACAGCGAGATCTCAGCAATCAGGGCATAGTCCGGCACCATCATGGCCACAGTTCGGGAACAGAGCCTGGAAGTAGACAGCACTATCAAAAAACACTTTCCTCCTTTCATGTGACCAATACACAGTGAAAGTGTACAGCGAGAGAGTGGGTGAACATGGTTTTAGCAATACATAAGCAATACCACAGAAGTGGACACATGTCATGGCTTTCATTCAATACTGACATGTGTGGATCTCAGCATGACAAGCAGAGGCTTTCACCACTGTATAACCTCACTGTCCCTGGAGTGTAGGGTTAATACATTATATGGACCTTGGATACACAATATATTGCTGTCACAGAATGTTTTGTTTCTTGAAAATTGTTCATAATCTCAAACTTTGCTGTGGAGTTTCACTCAAAAGGACACCTCTCACAATAGAAAGGACTTTGTTTGATTTGATACAAACAGGCTCACATTTTATTATTCAACTCCAATCTGTTCAGAAGTTACTAAAACACACAGAATCCAGCTACACCTGAACCATGTTGAAGCCTACCTTGAGGTTATCTGGCAGCTCGGAACGTCCAGCGTAACCTGGGTTCATGGTGATGAAGACAGAGCAGGTTGGGTTCAGATGGATCTCTGTCCCCTCAAACAACAAGGTGTCCTGTCCGGCACTGATACCTGCGTATCAACATTATACGGTTCAAACAACTATAACAATTTTACAGTTTTAACAGTTTTACTATTTGAAAGAGGACAATTGCAAATGACATCATGTGTAGACTTATGATCATGATGTTTCAAATGATCTAACTTGACACTGTTCCAACAACATCACAGTCTAAGTAAACTTAAGCTCAGTATTATTTGTTACACTGCTATACTGAGTCTAACAAAACCTCGCATCACTTAACCTTTTGGACTGACCAATCAGAACACAGCTTACTAAATTGCGAAAGTAAACATTCGCACATACCATTTCAACCTTTACCTAAAAAACTCAAAAATTCTGAATGCTATTTTCTGCACGATCGCTTCCGAGTGATACACGCAATGAGTAAACAGACGCTGAAAATGGCGTTTTTGTCAATATTCAAGGATGTCATCTTGCGAAAATATAAGCAAATATTAACCATGTCATTAGAAACCCATAAGCGTAAATACTGCAGGTCAAATATCTGTGTTTTATTCGGATTTTCGTTTGTTGTAAGATCAGTGTCAGCAACCAGGGAACAGAAAATCCAAAAACCATTTTGAAGTCCCGCCAAACCCTAACAAGTAGCTGTTGTCTGATTGGTTAAATCCATTCAGCCGTCTCCAGTTTGATTGGACGGTAATAGGTCGCTCAAAGGTTAGCTGACTCGACCTTCTACTATGTTTTGTTAGACTCAGTATAGCAGTGTAACGAATAATACTGAGCCTTAGTTTACTTAGACTGAACAACATCAGCAATCCACTCACTGTACTGATGTTTCTAACTGAGATCTGAGGAAATGAACATTGTTCCAGAAGACAACCCACATGCAAATGCAGACTTACTGTTAATAAGATACGTAGGCATACTGTATAACACAGACATACTGTATGACACAAGAGTTTCATCCCTGCATGATGCCGACATTCAAAGAAACTGATTTCACAACAGAGGATATACAAAATGAGATAACCACAATAGTTTACCTCTCTGAATGGTCAGGATCTGTTGGGCAACCACAGACAACACTTCCAGATCAATTCGGTTGAACTCATCAAAACAGGACCAGGCACCACAGGAGGCCAAACCCTGGAATAGACAGATGAATGATGTTACCAATTACAGTCCCAGCAAACCTAGTAGGACTATGTCACCTGACTCACCACTTGTCTGTCATAACTGTTAGATTCTTATAGTGCCACTCACTTTGAAGAATTTTCCCAGAGCAATGTAGTCAAGACCATCTGAACAGTTGAAGACGACACACTGTTTGGCAACAGCCTTGGCCAAATCCTTGGTGGTCTCTGTCTTTCCGGTTCCAGCCGGTCCTTCTGGAGCTCCTCCCAGGTGAAGATGTAGAGCTCCGAACAGGGTTCTGAAATATAACAACCACACTATAGCCATGTGGACAGTAAGGTTGGTAACCAATAAAGGTACACTGAGACACAAACAGTGCAATGTGATGGCTAGTGGGCACAACATAGCAGCCAACATTAGCTCTTTCATCTACATCTTCCAGCTCTCATACTCATTGGATTATTAACAAATGATTATTATACCTATCAGGCAATGTTCTCACAATACAACTTATGTAGTAAATGAAATCAATAAAAGACATATAACATACATGAATGTCTTTTTTAATGACAAGAAGAGACAAATACTACTGAAAGTCACAAGTTTCACTTCGGTCAATGGCACTGATATTTTAAGAACAATGAGAGATTTAACGCTCATCAATGAAGCTGGGTACAAACAGAGTGAGGCACCACAGACATAACTTATACAATCATGTTCGTATACATCTTTGAAATGTAGTGATCGCCAGACTAAAACCCAAGGGTGGAGTTCTGGGATTCAAACCTACAGTCAGTTGCACAACCCTGGCATAATATGTTTCATGAAATGCTGATGTAAACTCACCTGTAACACCTGTCAGTCAAAGGTGTGATAACAAGACGTCCAGTATTACCAAGGTACTCGTAGCCATACTTCAGCATGGAGTTGATCATACGGGTCACCATCTGATCATCCTGAAAACACAGAGAAAAGGTTGACAATGAAGTAGGATGTAACATTTTACACTGTAACATACCATTAAATTGTCATATTTAGGACAGGGTTGAATTATGGATTAAAACTTCTTCATTCTTTAAGTCTTCAGCACTGTATTTCTTTCAGCAACTCACCTCCCAGTAGTAGCGGAGCTGACTCAACCACTTGAAGTCCAGTTCACTTTCGACGCCAGTCTCCACCAGGTGGGCTAACACATCTCTAGCATGGACGTCCATGACAATCAGAGCCTGCAGGGTGACACGGTGCTGTTTGGAAAGCTTGCCACGGACAAGGGCTACAATCTCATCAATCTGTTCATTGTTCACCTTCAGGTAGTCGGCAAGGGCCTCTGGGCCTTTCCTGATGGACTCATGGATGTATGATGTCCAGTATTTCTGAGATACACAGAGGACAGCTTGACCAGACCAGCCTCTCACCCACTCCCCTGGGTGTCTTCATGTATGCGTCCTGAGATTCGGCAATTACCTGAAATTGGTGCAGCAGGAAATATAGTATTCAAGCTAATCAAGCAAAATAGTGAACAAGTGTAGAAGTGAGCAAAGCTCACATACCCCCCGCTTCCCACTTTGGGACATGGAAATGACTGATATTGATATATATAATGTCACAAGGATCAGCAGCTCACAAGACTTTCTCTTTGACTCTACTAAACTTTATATAAATGTTAGATAATAGTTTTGGCATGTACTGATTATGGTAATAATTTATGGAAACTAGATTTTTTTGTGTTTTCCGTGGAAACCTGACATGTAATTGAACTTGAGTGTGTCATGTTGCACACAATGGACGTAGATGAAGATTGCTATTTTTAGCACATGGCATATCTGTGGGTCATGATTAACTTGTGTATTAAGTTTGGTGAACCTAGCATGTATAGTTAGATGATATGCCGTGGTCAGGTCACCATCAAATACATTTTGCATGTACCTAGCATGAACCTAGCATGAACCTAGCAAAACTTTAAGAGATATGCTCTGGACAAAATAATCAAACACATTCGGCACTAAGTCATGTTTCCATGGAAACAGCAAAAATACAATTCATATCTGGATGTAAACCCCAAAAGGCACATCTAGGGATCATGCTTGATATGTGTACCAAGTTTGATGAAGCTAGCATGTATAGGTTGGAAGATCTGCTCGGACAAGATGACATCCCCATTGTCACAGCCTAAGTCGTATAGGTGTTTCCATGGAAACAGCAAAAAAACAAAATTCTGAAAAAACTTTAAAATAGCAAAAGGCACATCAATGGGTAATGATTAACATGTGTGTGAAGTTTGGTGAACCTAGCATGTAAACTTTAAGAGATATGCTCTGGACAAAATAATCAAACATATTTGGCACTAAGTCATGTTTCCATGGAAACAGCAAAAAATACAATTCATATCTGGATGTAAACCCCAAAAGGCACATCTAGGGATCATGCTTGATATGTGTACCAAGTTTGATGAAGCTAGCATGTATAGGTTGGAAGATCTGCTCCGGACAAGATGACATCCCCATAGTCACAGCCTAAGTCGTGTTTCCATGGAAACAGCAAAAAAACAAAATTCTGAAAAAAACTTTTAAAATAGCAAAAGGCACATCAATGGGTAATGATTAACATGTGTGTGAAGTTTGGTGAACCTAGCATGTAAACTTTAAGAGATATGCTCTGGACAAAATAATCAAACATATTTGGCACTAAGTCATGTTTCCATGGAAACAGCAAAAAATACAATTCATATCTGGATGTAAACCCCAAAAGGCACATCTAGGGATCATGCTTGATATGTGTACCAAGTTTGATGAAGCTAGCATGTATAGGTTGGAAGATCTGCTCCGGACAAGATGACATCCCCATAGTCACAGCCTAAGTCGTGTTTCCATGGAAACAGCAAAAAAACAAAATTCTGAAAAAACTTTAAAATAGCAAAAGGCACATCAATGGGTAATGATTAACATGTGTGTGAAGTTTGGTGAACCTAGCATGTAAACTTTAAGAGATATGCTCTGGACAAAATAATCAAACACATTTGGCACTAAGTCGTGTTTCCATGGAAACAGCAAAAAATACAATTCATATCTGGATCTAAACCCCAAAAGGCACATCTAGGGATCATGCTTGATATGTGTACCAAGTTTGATGAAGCTAGCATGTATAGTTTGGAAGATCTGCTCCGGACAAGATGACATCCTCATAGTCACAGCCTAAATCATGTTTCCATGGAAACAGCAAAAAAACTAAATTCTGAAAAAACTTTAAAATAGCAAAAGGCACATAAATGGGTAATGATTACTATGTGTGTGAAGTTTGGTGAACCTAGCATGTAAACTTTAAGAGATATGCTCCGGACAAAGTTTGGAGGACGGACGGACGAATGACGGACAGAATGAACGCTATATACCCCGTGGGAACATAGCACAGAAAGTTTCCATTGCATCTTGGGTTAAAGAACAAATAAACTTTGTTTTTGTACTCTTTTAACCATTACATATGAAAGACGATTGTGGTTAGTCTTGAGCAGAACACATACTTCGCTCTTTAAAAACTTGTGGTTAATTAATACCGAGCGATTAAAAGTTGCCAAAGAGTCGCCTGCTTCACTCTCGCCCGCCAACGAAACCACAGACAGGTTACATAACTCTGTCGCCAGAGCACTGCATCAAACCGAAGTGACGTCATGTGAGGATGGATTTTCAGTTAGTGTGTAACAAGCTCGTCATTTTGCTGATTTCTTCACGTCAACAAAACATGCTGAATCGCTATGTTGTTGTCAATTGCTCCTAGGGGTCGAGTGGGATGGTGTCACCATGCACTGACTTCCACCCGGCCCCGTAGTTCGTGCTAAATGTGTTATGTTTGTGAGTGCGAAGCGAGCGTTGTGGAAGCCTGGAACGATATCTTACTTGTGTTCAGATCGCTTCACGGAAGTTAAAGAATCAAAACTACTTGCTAGTTGTAGTAAAATATAATAATAATAATAATAATTGATTTATAGAGCCTACTTCCAAAGATATTGCTCAATGGCGCTTATGAAGAGAAAAGATTGTGAGACAATGTCTATGGAAAAGAGAGTTTGAACAGATGAGTTTTGAGGGCAGTTTTGAAAGCGTCCAGCAGATTCTATTTCTTTTAGGGCAAGTGGTAGAATGTTCCAGAGATAGGGGCTGCAGCAGAGAACGCTCTTGATCCCATGGCTGTTTTGACGTGAGGCTGTGTAAGCAGTAGGGAGTTTGACGAACGGAGCAATCGGCTTGGAACATGGAGATGAATGAGGCTTTTAAGATATTGAGAAAACATGTTTTCATAGATGCAGCTGTTTGTAAGAAGAAGAAGTTTGTATTGAATTCTGCTTGATACAGGAAGCCAGTGAAGAGTTTGGAGGATAGGTGTCACAGTTTGGTAGCGTGGTGCACGGGCAACAACACGGTCGGCTGAATTCTGAATTGGAGTTGTGAAAGGAGCTGTTGAGGGAGTTGAAGTAATCAAGTTTAGAGAGAACAAGGCTGGTCATATGTATATGATTGATGACCAAAACGATTTTCCATGACACAACTTGTAACATAAAGATTTCTTCCTCATCAGCTGAGATTGTGGTCCGAAGTGACAATAATATTGCAAGTAGTATTATATTGACACCCACCTCACTTCCTGAGAGAAATTGTTATTATAAGATATGTCATGCAAAATCCTATTGGCAATCAATCAAATACATATTTTACTACCAGTAGAAAGTAGTTTTGATTTTGTAACTTCGGTGTATACAAACCTAAATAGCATTTATTCTCAGACTGGCGGATGTTCGGGCAGAAGCGCTGCCATTTTAAAAATCATGAAGTCATGAGAAAATGACATTCAATAATTTTCTACCCTTGAAGAAAGTAATTATCATACAATAATTTGTAATCCCAACAGAGCAACTGTGAGACAATCCCAACCTTGCAGATACTAAACATGTCCTAAAAAATTGTTCAACCAAATTTTGTTCATCTCTAATTTCCCTTTGTACCTTGTGCTTAATGAACTTATCATGTCACTCTCAACTCCAGTTGTGGTCAAAGTCACTCTAATATTGCCAGCCAGTTCATCCCTAATTTCCTACCTCTTCCTGATGTCCTAAAAATTGTGTCCTATGAATTCCTACCTTGTATGTCACTCTGTCACTCCAACTCCAGCATGCTTCTCCACCTGACCACGGGCCTTGGACGTAGAGATGACGTCACGCAGCTCAACCACCTCCCCTTCACTACTCTTCATGTGGGTGATGTCCAACACATCCGTGAATTCTAGAGATGCAATTCCTTCAAAGCATTTCTTCAGATGGGGCTGCACTCTGATAAAATGATAAAATATTTCTTGGTTCAAGCCTACTTGGTCATCACATTACTGATGGGGTACCCCTGAATAGAATAAAACAGTGCCATACTCTAATACTAATAGTTTACCTTGTAGGATCTTTGGTCTCAGACAGGATTTCCAACAGTTCATCATTGGACAAGAAGAAGAAACGGGGGAAGTAGAGTCGCTTCTTCTCCAGGTATTCATTCAAGCCCTGTATAAAAACAATGTCAAAGTAACAAAAATTTAATACACATACCATCTAGAACAGCACAGTCAGCACATACTGGGAAGAGACAATCAAGAAAGCATAAGAAATGTCCCCAACCATTAGTGACAGCCACACATGACCACATAAGTCAGTGAGCCTGACCACATGAACAGCTTAATTAGTCAGCATCACAGAGCTTGGGATCTTCCTAAACATGGATATTGTTATCATAAAGATATCCATCAAAGCCAGATTACAATATGATATCATTTCAAATTATCAACCTCCATCTACCTCGCAATACTTTAGATTCTCTTTCTAAAGTAAAGATTGTATGTCCAATTCCAGAGGCTGATGAAAAGTGTCTTTGAAACATACAATTGTTGATAAATGTTGTGTCAGATTTTTCTTTCTGTGTATAAGTAATATCAGATAATTTCCCTCTGGATTTTATGAAACTTAAAATCCACTTTCTCAGGATAAAACCTTTGACTGAGGGACTGCTCATAATTTATGGCTAGGGGGGTGATTATCAAAATCAATGACCCCCTCCAATATTTTTATGCACAAAATCCCCCCCTACATGGGGACAAAATTGACCCCCCTTCCTCCCCAGGACAAAATGGGTGGGTCCCCCCAAAACAAATTAAAATAAAATAAAATAAAAATTTCATCATCACCCCACCTAGCCATAAATAATGAAAGGTCCCTAAGGCTGCTCTGTTGTATCTTACACATAACACATTACCTTCTGGATAAGTTCCAAAAGTTCATTTGACTTCTTTAGCCTTTCAAGAATCTTGTCAATATCAAGAACGGCCAGAACATGCTTGTCAATCATGGCAGACTTCATGATGTCACGCCAGTTCTTGTCGACAGTGGTGAATCTGCGTCCTTCTTCAGGCATCTGCGCCATGATGTCCGGGGAGCTGAAGATGGGCTCCAGGTAGAGCCAGGTAGCCTGCACCTTCAGCCACTCGTCCAGTATGTCCTGCAGGGTCATCAGCTTCGACTCCCAGTCCCTGGCACCAGATCAAGGTCACTTACCAAATGTATCTATGATAAGCATGCAGGTTCTATGTGTTTTCAATACTTTACTAATCAAATGTAGCATCAGTACGCATTGACATGAAGACAATTTCGAAATGTACATCAGTATTTCACATGAAACATGAGATGTTGCAGCATCTGTAAGATGTGATATCTACCAATAAACAATGACAATTTGGTTAATGATTGTAAAGTATTTGTTTCTATCTGAACAGATTTCGTACCACACATCATATATGTTATAGTGAGGCCCTCTTGCTGATAAGATGCTTAGTTTACAGCTTTATGAATGTATAGTAAAACTGCATTAAGCTTCTGACTATTCTCAACTTCTGCAGTAAAAATGAGGCTAAGGAGGCACGAAACCTACTTTATTTCTGCCTCAAATGGCTTAATAAATGGTGAGCCTCTCATGGTCTGGGTCTTGACGATGTGGTCGTCAAGCAGCTGCTGGATGTCATCAATGGATGACAAGATGGACGTTCCTGTCTCACGGTATGGGATCATCGTGAATTCAATCTGGAATTACACAGGTTGGAAATGTTATGTACTACAGCAATGTGTCTCATGCATGTGAGTTTGATATGTCACACCAAGTACAAACTACACTGACCAGATGTTTATGAGTAACAAAATATCACATATGGAGCTAAGCCTATTTGTGTAACTTTTTTTTAAATGGAATGACGGACTAGTTATTGCTCAATACGACATCAACATTTGGCAGCTATTGATTGGGATTAAGAATGGGGGCTTATATATCAACTTGAAGATGGTTGTGTTTGTTGTTTAAAGCTGCACTAAGAAATATTACAGCCACAGTCATATAAACAGTCAGTAAATAATCAAGCCTGTTACAATCTAGTGATGGATATCATGAGCACTCATCCACAGCATCAAGGTACATTGTTACGCTATTAACCAAATCGATCAGACTGATTATCCTATCGATTTGGGCAGCTCTTGAGACAAGCATAGGTTGCTGAAAACTTATTTGAACCCTGAATACAGTGGACAGTACCAGTGTCAAGTAGAGAACTTACCGGAGCCCACTCTCCCTTCATGCTTTCCATAGCTTTCTCAAGAGAGTACTCCTTGCTGGCTGCCTCCGAGATGCCCTCGAACTTGGTAATGTATGCATCCAGGTTCATATCGACAAACTTGGACAGGCAGTACGAGTCATCGGGACGGATGGTGTATCCGACAATCTCGGACACCTGCTCCCAATGCCGATCCCTCATGCCTGGGTTGAAGATGGTCTGCACGAGGGGCATGTTTTCCTTGAACTCTTCAACTTTGCCTTTCACCTGCATACACAATTGAGCCATAGAATCGAAAGAACATTTCAGGACAATTCCAAACCGTGAAACTGCAATGAAAATGTATGTCACACAGTACTATAACAGGTCTTTTATCGTGTCATATTGTCAAACTGGCTGCAGACATATACAATCCCACTGTTACGAAAACATACCTTGGCTGTTATTTTCTTGGGAGCAGCAATACCATCAAACTGTTTCTCCAGCTTGTAGAGACCTCGCCATATGTTGCCCACCTCTTGATCCACCACATCAGGGTCTACACCACCCATGGGGCCATCCATCCACTCCCTGCCGGACGGAGGATAATAATCACAATTTGCCATGGAGCCAGACATATAGCCACTTGACCATACAGTTGTAACAGTGTCATACATATAACTGTACAATCATCAATAGTATCAGTCCACTCACTCATTCAAAACCATGAAGTACATCCACATACAGCATCAGTCCACCTCTAACTCATTCAAAGAAGTACATCCACCTACAGTATCAGTCCACCACTCATTCATTCAAAGAAGTACATCCACCTACAGTATCAGTCCACCTCTAACTCATTCAAAACCATGAAGTATGTCCACATATACCATCAGTCCACCGACTCACTCATTCAAAGAAGGACATCCACCTACAGTATCAGTCCACCTCTAACTCATTTAAAGAAGTACATCCACCTACAGTATCAGTCCACCTCTAACTCATTTAAAGAAGTACATCCACCTACAGTATCAGTCCACCTCTAACTCATTTAAAGAAGTACATCCACCTACAGTATCAGTCCACCTCTAACTCATTTAAAGAAGTACATCCACCTACAGTATCAGTCCACCTCTAACTCATTTAAAGAAGTACATCCACCTACAGTATCAGTCCACCTCTAACTCATTTAAAGAAGTACATCCACCTACAGTATCAGTCCACCTCTAACTCATTTAAAGAAGTACATCCACCTACAGTATCAGTCCACCTCTAACTCATTTAAAGAAGTACATCCACCTACAGTATCAGTCCACCTCTCACTCATTTAAAGAAGTACATCCACCTACAGTATCAGTCCACCTCTAACTCATTTAAAGAAGTACATCCACCTACAGTATCAGTCCACCACTCACTCATTTAAAGAAGTACATCCACCTACAGTACATCATTTAAAGAAGTACATCCACCTACAGTATCAGTCCACCTCTCAACTCATTTAAAGAAGTACATCCACCTACAGTATCAGTCCACCTCTAACTCATTTAAAGAAGTACATCCACCTACAGTATCAGTCCACCTCTAACTCATTTAAAGAAGTACATCCACCTACAGTATCAGTCCACCTCTCTTAAAAAGTACTAACTCATTTAAAAAGTACATCCACCTACAGTATCAGTCCACCTCTAACTCATTTAAAAAGTACATCCACCTAAGTCCACCATCCACCTACAGTATCAGTCCACCTCTAACTCATTTAAAGAAGTACATCCACCTACAGTATCAGTCCACCACTCACTCATTTAAAGAAGTACATCCACCTACAGTATCAGTCCACCGACTCACTCACTCATCCACCTACAGTATTCCATCGACTCAATTCAAAGTACATCCACCTACAGTATCAGTCCACCTCTAACTCATTTAAAGAAGTACATCCACCTACAGTATCAGTCCACCTCTAACTCATTTAAAGAAGTACATCCACCTACAGTATCAGTCCACCACTCATTCATTTAAAGAAGTACATCCACCTACAGTATCAGTCCACCTCTAACTCATTTAAAGAAGTACATCCACCTACAGTATCAGTCCACCTACTCACTCATTTAAAGAAGTACATCCACCTACAGTATCAGTCCACCACTTATTCATTCAACTCCACCTTTATCAACCGACTCACTCATTCAAAGAAGTACATCCACCTACAGTATCAGTCCATCGACTCACTCATTCAAAGAAGCACATCCACCTACAGTATCAGTCCGACTCTAACTCATTTAAAGAAGTACATCCACCTACAGTATCAGTCCACCACTCATTCATTCAAAGAAGGACATCCACCTACAGTATCAGTCCACCTACTCACTCATTTAAAGAAGTACATCCACCTACAGTATCAGTCCATCGACTCACTCATTCAAAGAAGCACATCCACCTACAGTATCAGTCCACCGACTCACTCATTCAAAGAAGTACATCCACCTACAGTATCAGTCCACCTCTAACTCATTCAAAGAAGTACATCCACCTATACCATCAGTCCACCGACTCATTCAATCAAAGAAGGACATCCACCTAGAGCATCAGTCTACCACTCACTCATTCAAAGGACATCCACCTACAGCATCAGTCCACCACTCACTCATTCAAAACCATGAAGTATGTCCACAAATACCATCAGTCCACCGACTCACTCATTCAAAGAAGTACATCCACCTATAGCATCAGTCCACCACTCACTCATTCGAAACCATAAAGTACATCAGACTATGCTTAGAATATACATCTGAATGTCAGTTTTCTAACTCATTCATAGCCACGTCCAATACTTGTTCCATCTATTTTCCAAGCTGCTTTCATTTGATAAAAGTTGATGAACTTCCCTTTGTTCATTGAAATCAGTGCTACGATGATGAGAACCTACTTGTATTTGGAGTTAAATTCTACAGTGGTCTCGTACAACTGTAAATACGGCTTGAGTGTGTTGATGACTGTCTGTCGCTGAGGGTATGCTGTTGTCTGCCAGCCAAACGCCTCCTCCTCCTCATTGAACGTCTCAATCTGAACACAACATGGACTATAAAGTCTCTTTCAAGCTATAAATCAAAAATACTTAAAAACTGGTTATCTGTGGAAAAAGTACTGATAATCCTGACACTCCAGTCTGATAATGAGTCACCATATTCACATATAGTGTATATCACAGTAATAAATGGTAAAGATGAAGTTGACTTCACGTATCTTCCTGTTTCATCAATACCAACTGCAGCGACTGACTGAAGATCACAATTGTCTGGCCCAAATTACATATGGCTTCTGACACTGACCATATTTCAAATGACAAAAGGTAACTTTCATATCAATACACATTCTCTTCCCACAGAGGTTACTTGTCATATCTTCCTACGTACCTCTGTTCTAATACGGCCATATGTCCCAGTTCTCGTAAAATCCCCTAGCGGCAAAAAATCGCATCACGAATTATCTCCCTTCTTTTTATCCAATCAGAACACGTTTTACATCGACTTAGATCCAACTTAACTAATGCAAGCAAATGTGGGGCCAAAAATATCCCTCCTCTACCGGGGATTTGTGTTGATGTGACACACAAGGCATTTAATAGCTAGTTTGTCCGTTGTCAACGAGTGCGATGGAGACGCCATTGATCTGCTATTACATGACTGAGTTCCGTCTAGAAGAAACGATTGCACATCGCGCAGGGGAAGAGGTTCTAGTTTTCCCAAAGCATACGAAAATTACCGAGACCTAGCGAATGATCACTTTTGAAACAACATCACTGATTGCACAGCAAAATCCGATTGCAGCCAATCACAAATCCTGAACACTCGCACCATGAAAGGGCCGTATTAGAACAGAGGTTCATAGGAAGATATGACTTGAGTAAAGATATGACTTGAGTAACCTCTGTGGGAAGAGAATGATCAATACAATGGAAATAAAGAAAATGCACAAATTTCTATCACACAAAGAAAACTTTCACCAGTTTCATGTCACACCTACTGATAAACCAGTTTTTTTAGCATGTGTGATGGACACCAGGTGTACCTTTTCAGCTGCAGCTTGCAACTTGGTGTCGAGGGACTGTGCACGACGTAGGTACTTCTGTATGTCGGACATATCTCCAAATGTCTGGAACTCTTCCACCTGCTTGGCAAAACTCTCCAGCTCCTCGATGAAGCGGTCACGGCGTAGCTGTAATAGACAGGAATCAAATGTAGTGTCTGTACAGGTATGACACTCAACACAACCTTCTGTACTATTTCATCGTTCTAACAGTTCATGACATATGTAATATTTACAGATTCCTTTATTTCATAATAAGCCCTGCGATAGTTACGAACGATTCAATGGAACACAAATAAGGTATTCTTTGGGTCTCTTCCAAGCTCTGACATAACTTACTTTGAGAGCATCTTCATACTGGTTCCTCTTCTCTGAAACAATCAGCTTGTGTTCCTCGAACACTGCAGGCATCCGTCCGTGCCACATGAACACCTGAGCATTGACGCGGATCTCAGCTGGATTGAACTGGGCATAGTCTGACAGGAACGCAAGACGATCCTTGGACTCCATAAGCCTCTTCTCCATGACAAAGATGGTGTCTGATTCAACTTTCTCGATGAACTGTTTCAGCTTCATCAGCTCATCTGTGTTGGCAGGCGTGGTCAACGCCTTCTCAGCAATCTGCTCATAGTCATCACAGAGCCTGGAATAAGGATGACCATTATGACAACATATATAACTACTGTTGCACTCAAGAAGAGACTAGTAACACGGGGGTTGGAGAAGCAGGGCCAGGAAGGAACAAGTGGATTTAGTTGGTTTAAAACAGCTTGGAACATTAGGTCAGTTATATTACAGTGTCAGAGCGACGTGAGATGACAGACAGACCACCAAGGTGAAACCCACACACATAAGCATGTTGTTCAAAACATACATATATATAGGTAATTCACCTGACAAAGGGGCAAGGAAAAGCCCAGAAACATTGTGTATGGAATAAACAAGAAGTTGACATCCATAATATTTTGTCTTACACATATATATACATATATATTCAGGGTGATACGGACATATTAGGTTTCTTGCATGCCTAAGTCAACCCAAGCTGTATCATGTATTGGACTATTTGGGCAACTGTGCCATTGAATTAACATAATGGGGCAAAAACTTCAAGGCAATTTGAAGACAATATTACAAAGACAAAAATTGAGCAAGGTCCTAGGGTACACACACTGTTTTGAAGGCAGTGGGTTTATTTCAAGGACTAACAAAAGGTTTCATCCTTTCAAACACTGTTTAACATTACTAATAAGAAAACAAGTATATTTCTTGGTTTTCGATATGCAAGGGCAGATAACTCACTTCTTATTGGCCTCCTGATGATCCTTGCACATGCGGACCAAGAGTCTGCTTCGCAGTGTGTCAGCTCGCTTTGTGAGGGCGCGGATCAGTTCATCACAGTGGACCTCAAACATCCCCAGACGCAAAACCTGAACGAAAAAATACATCTTTGACTTCTTTCTCACGGTCACAAAGAACTACACAACACTGATATCATTGAAGTTTTTGAAAGGCCTTTAGAAGTTGGACGAACATGAATAGTGATGAAGGAGCAAGAATTAGCTCTGAAACATTGTGTAAAGAATAAATAAGTTGTTACACATAAAACATGTCATGTACTGATATCATTGTTTGTGTTTGATAATTATAGCCCAACCAATGGTATTGTGTATTTACAACTCATCAAGCCAATAAAGTGATCCCAGAGCCAAACAGATATTGTAATGTCAAGACTTAGAATTACTACAGTCACAGCAAGATCAGTTTGTGGAGAAAGGACCAGATGGCTCTAATGAGGAATGTGACTGGTGTCCTTAACTGTTGTAAGGACAGAAGCAGTAACCAGTGATAGAGTTGCAGAGTGGATGGTGGGCATACCTTGCGGGAGTTGAAGGAGATCTCCTCAGTCAGGTGGTGGAAACGAGCAACTTCTTTTGCATAATCATCAAAGTTGTGTTCCTCTTTCATGAACTCATCAACATCTGATTCAGCCTTGGAGAAAAGATGGTATCAAGCATTACAAATAGAATACATTGGGACATCACTCGAACCCTAAGGGCTAACCAAGACATTCAATTCAACCTGGTCAATTTTAGTTTCTTCGGTAACTGCCGAGAATTGGAACAAAAGTTTGCTCAAATTGCAAGATGGTTGCAGATACACATCAATCAAAACATGCAAGCTCTTCCATTCACTTCAATCTGCTTACATAATTCACTCTTTATCACTTACCATATTCGTCAGACCTTTCTCCATCACACAAGGAAGACAAAAATGAGATGTTGAAGATGACGTTGACAATGATGATGAAAGAGTCCTTCCTAACACTCACCTGTTTAGTGATGAGGAAGCTGTATTGGTCGTACACCTTACAGTGCTCACTTGGTCCCACACTTTCCTTCTTGATCAGCTCCCGTACCATCTGCCGATGTTCCTCCAAGATCTCTTCCAGAACTACCGGTTTGAGGAATGCCTTGTTCTTGCTGCCATTCTACAATATCACAACACAGATTGAACAGACAGGGAACCCTCACATATTATGAAGATGATGCCCATCATTAACTACACATCTTACCTTAAGTATTTACTCTGCAAAACCAAAACACCATTAATCATAACTATTTTCAACTACACAGAGCTATGTCAAAAATGCATACACAAAATACTATTTCTACTTTCAACAATGAAAATTTCAAGGCAGTTTCTATTACCGAATCCAACAGCTACACTATACTAATACGTTCATGATCTATAGTGAATGGTCTGCCTTACACTCCAATTCTAGTTGCATATATCATCATCTACTTGAAGATCTAGATTCATGCTTTCTATGAAGTCTTCCATTAGAATTACTCATGCAGGCTTTGTTTTCACAAAAACTCATCTAAAAACTTGTATAGAAACTGATTGTTTCAAAGTCAACTACTTTAATGTATCATGTTTCATAATACATGTAGTTTAAACTCACATGCAAAATTTTGTGCAATAAACTTATACATGCTTCGTGTGATATATTTTTCTAAATGAAAAAATGCCCTGACCATCCTGATGTACACACAACAGTGTCATGAAATGTCTTAGAAATGCTCCGTCCGATGCAACATAATTCGGTGAATTCTTTGTTTTTGTTTCCAGTTCAGGGTGTGATATATGCTCTTTGATGAAGAAAGTGGTGTGACTCAATGATGAAGTGAGATGTTTGACAGTTTCCTACTTAAGAATGCCTTTAATTCCCACTGATAAGGTAACTGTTTTCAATGGATGAAAAGAATCTTGTTACTATTTTCCACTGATAAAGTCAGAGTCTCACCAATGAAGGAAGGGTTTGATTCACCATGGTGAAGTGAGAGCTTTGACTGATTCTTACTGACAAAGTCAGAGGTTGACTGAGTCTCACCAATGAAGCACATGTTATTTCTAGCAGGTGAAGTCAGATTGTTTGATTGTTCCCACAGATGAAGCGATTGGTAAAATTGATTCCGATACATGAAGAGAGATGTATGCACGACTGATTCTTCTCAATGAACGTGAAAGATGTAATATATGTAAATCAGGTGTTTGACTGATTCTCATTCTTGTGTTGAGACTGTTCTTCATGATCTAAGTCTGGGGTTTGATGCAGTGTGTTACGGAGATGCGTGACAACGTAAGATAAAGATCCCCCACTGGTACACCTTCCATGCAAGAAATGCCATGCACAAGGAAGAAATTTGCTGATACAACCTCTACATGATCTACAGTGGTCAGTGGGTCACAACAACTGAGTGAATATGTACAATGATCCTCACAAAGATATATATGAATATTCCGTGACTGCACACACCATCAAGGTATACTTACAAAAGTTTTCTTTCGCTTTTTTTTCTTTAACTGTTAAAAGGTACAACACATTGCTAAACTTTCCATTAAACTCTATACTGTCAAAGTCTTATATTGGAATCACTGCATGTCTCACAAAAACTGGATTGTTTAAGCACTCTGTACCTTGAAATCAATATTAATTACAAACTGGAATGAATGAATATTGATGAATACTGATGTGTTAAACACAAGTGACATACCCATTCTGAGTACAGTTTGGTCTCCACTCTTGGTACAACGGCAGATGCTTTGATGACAACGTCATAGACGTTCAACAGCACAACTTCAAAATCCTTGAATGTTGGTTCAAACTTGATTTGATTTTCATCCAAGATCAGTCTCAGGACAAAACCTGAATGTTCATATGCCCGTGTTGAATCCTAGAATCAAAACAAGTTCAAAAGTCAGGTGAATGCTATTTAACATGCAAATGTTACATAAAGGGCAGGATCAAAATCCTACAGGTCAGCATCAATATCATGAAATCATGGCAAGGTCAGCTACATAAGTTGATTCTAAGAGCATGCATGAGCATGAAGACTCAGGTTCCTAAATTGATGTAAGAGAACAGACACTCAGCACACTTGTTTATATAAACTAACATATGTAACCCCTCTTAGAAAACAAATCTGTGTTAACCGACTACTGATAGTATGGTTTTGATGTGTCATCACACAGCATACTTTGAAACAAACTTAGTTCCCTCATTCAGCCAAGATTAAAGAATTTGTACAAAATAAGCTTAATATCTTCTTTAAATTTCAGCTGAAAGATAATCTTCGTTTAAACACTCATTTTAACTTGAATATCTGCATTTATCAAAACTAAAGGACATAAAGAGATATATCTGGCTATCATCAGAAAAAAATGTTCTTAGAAGAGAGACATTTATTGCATAATAAAAGATTCATAGAACATGTCTATAATCAAACAATGTTGTCAGTTTGGCAATTGGACATAAGTAAAATATCTCGGCAATGCAAAAACAAACACCAATCAAACAATTATTATTCTACAATTGATAAAATAATAATGTATGTCACCTCTACTAAAGCATTCAAATGACATTCAATAAAAACATAAATAACTCTTCAGTTAACTCTGAAAAACAAGTCCACACCCATGCCTCCACCTCCTGAAAGTTGGGAAAATTGTGCCAAAGCAATCAAATCTCCATCCTGGAATTCCAGTGTATCATATCTCTCTTCTGTGTGCTGGATATCCGAACACAGTGACACCACCACAGCTTAGTCTTGAAGCTGGCTTGAATAATACAGACATCAAATCCAAATGACCTTGTTCTCACATGAGCTAAGCAAGCAGCAGTATCACCAACATTCATCTCAAATGTTACATGTCGTCCTAAATACAACTGGAAAAGTTTGCTGCATATGGATTGAGATAAGGTCTTGGGATTCAGGAAATCATCTTTTCCAATAAAATCACTGTTCATAATATTCCAGTGATTTGTTGAAATATATCAAACACTCACTCAGATGAGGCCTTGGATTTTAATGTAGATCTATGCCAAAGAGACATTTATTGTGCTACTTGGTAAATTAGTACATGAGATGGAACTGGCGACATCACTTCTACAAGGCTGTGGTAGTGACTGGGTCCAGGGAATGGGTCACAACAGAATGGAGATATATTACCCTGGACTATCGAGGATGTCACTTCTGTGAACTGAAATATGACACACCCAATCAACCTTCCACCAACTGAAAAATCAACATCTGTAAAAGATTCCCCAAACCAAACTGGCTTCAATGTAGCCAGCAAGTGCAGCTTGTACTGCAAGTGTGTGGCATACTTAATGCAGTGTGCAGCATGTATTGATGCAGCTTTGAGAACATAAAACATCCAGTCATACCTGTATGATCTTTAAGAAGAAATGACAGCCAGCAGTAATAGAGTTAATTAGCACAGGTAAAACATGAGCAACAACATACTACACTAGTTCCAAGTGACAGATTATCTATATGTGTGTACACATTGAGTGACAGATGTAAGTTACATGTGATGTACATATATATGTGTGTACACAATCATTTCTATGTCAGAATGCAGTGATTAGTTGGTACCGTGCTACCAGAAACATTAACACTTCTTTTATTTCATTTATCAGTTGAGTTCCATACTGATTATACTGAAAAACATTTTCAATTACAGCAAATTCATAAAAAAAAACTGTGGTATATGAACTTTTATGTAAATCCTTTTAAGATAATTCTGTTGAACCAAACCACCAAAAAATAATGTATAGTACAATACAGATCATGTACTTAGCAAATATAACGTCATTCTAAAAATTACCCATAAACAATCATTCTTTCATATCAGGAAAAGAAATGTTAGTAAAAGACAGGCAAGACACTGTTTCAGAGTTAGTAGTGCACAGTTCATCATCAGTACCTCACAGGTTTGTACACACAATGTCCTCCCATCACTCACAAATACATACAGCCGATTAGGAGTGTACTTAACATCATTAACTAATGAATTGAGACCAATGTCTTTAAGTTTTTAGTTTTTGTTCAACATGAGCCCCAGTTTTGTGACTATCCATTCTAAACATTACTTCAATAACTGACAATTAGAGCTGCACAAACTTCCTATACAGTACTGGGCTCATCTGAACTATGTGACACAGTCCTGACTAAAGCTACACATGTCGCTACTACACAGACTGGTGATGGAGAACTATGGTGTGTACAATGCCTTGATGTGTTGACAATGTTCTGTAGATCTACAGGCTACACTTGGTGACAGGAACACTGACGTGTACAAGTGTCATCAGTACCAGGCACTGGAGCCCTACTGTCATGACATACTCCCACATGTGAAGGAACACGGTGCTTGTTCAGGTGATCAAAAATCACTTTAGTTTTATCACTTGCATAACTTTGGAAATCAAAATTCAGAATATTTTTAAATTAGGAAGTAACTGATGATGCTGTTGATGTGCAAAATTGGATGTGATTGGAAGAGTCAAATAAATAATTAGCAGATTGTTTTCATGTGCAAATTGAACTATTTTAAGAGTCATAAACTAGAGGGTAGTGTAAAATATGATCAGGGAATGTCTGAGAATTGTTGTTTTTTAAATAACAGCTATTTTCAAGTTGAGGTACAATTTTAAACCTGGCTATGCTTGGGGACTGAATGGACCTCAGTAGTGTGGAAACTTTACATTCTGGGCAGAGGCATTCTTGAACAAATGATTTTGTTTAACTCTGCATAGTCATTGTACCTGAGTTTTCTTTTGAAACATGCAAGTAGGGATGTTATAGCTACTTAGCCTTAGTTTGGCTATCAATACAAGCATAGCAGTGATCATGAATAGTAATAGGTCCTATGGTACCCAGAGAAACTCTTTGACTTGAGGATTTTGTGGATATTGTCAAAAGAAAAACTCATTCTCAATCTGCTTAAATTCATATTACAGGATTATCATTGGATCATCACACCAAAGACCATTGTAATACTGACATTGCTTCAAGGGGCATGAAAACACTCACTCATTCACCGGCCCAAGGTCCTTGGGTGCCCTATATAATCTCAAGAGTAACAGCTTGAATCTGAATATTACTGATGTGATAGCACTCTTAAACCACTAGTCACACTACATATTTTGGGGGTCATCTTTAAAATCTGACATCTTCAGTGCATCACTGAATAGTTCACATGCACAGTGACATCTCTAAAACTTTATTTGAACCAGATAGTCTGTCTTCAACCTATTTTTGTGAGTGCATAGTGTTTGAGGAAAAGGAGCACAGAGAGAGAGGGCACAAATATCAGATAGTCTAAAAAAATCAAAATAAGTGTTGGGAGCAGAAAAAGATAGCTACCCAGCAAGACAAACTTACCCTTCGATTTGGAAATGTAAGCAACTATTAAAGTGATATACAGTTAAAAGACTTGAATAATGGTGATAAAACACAGTTATCACATGTCTGTTTTCATCAAATTTTCTACTCTATAAGAGCCTTGTTTAGCATGTCTCTATGGTACTTTTATACACATGTAAAGAGCAGCTATTTCATAAAGAATTCATGAATGTATCTAAATATTATTTATTGGGTTTGTTTATTTGTTACAGAAGCAATATTCCAGGTATATGACAGTGACATGTAAATAATCAATGGACTAGAGAAACCAGTGATTGACATCATGAACAACGATCACTGCTGTCAGGATACAGTGACAGTGGTATGATAGGCTATCAGTGAGGGAATTCAGCCCAACCATCCATAAAGTTGTCTATAACAACCAGCACACACTGCTGGGGGCATAGTCTACCTGATATTACAGTCCTACATGTATACACAGACTGGTTCAAGCTACGACACACATTTCTATATTTTAACATTAATTTTAATTGGTACATTTTCTTAAATTATTTTGGTAAGTGACATTTAATCACTCAGAATGTAAAGGAAAGTAAACATGCATAGATAAGCATCATGAAGGTAAGTTGTTGGAAAGCGTTATTATGCAGTAGGAAAAACAGATTAGAACAGTAAGTATTTTGTTATTTCATTTTGTGAGCAAAAAGTCAGATATAGTTAACAATGAGAAATAAAACCACCCTATAGAAGTGTTTAGTCATATCAACAGTGAGATACACCAGATAGTGAACATCAGTGATGACGGACAGTCGCACAGCGCAGAGATGGCAGGTGTCAGCACAGTGTGTGTTTCATCAGGTGCTAATCTCTGATATTAATGACATTCATAAATAACTTTCACACACTATATGCTTGACATTGTCAGAAAGCCTCAACAGCTTCACCCAATATTAACAAAATGACTTTGGCAACACTGACTGTCTGCAAAGCCGATAACCTGGTTTCAAATGTGAGAAACCAAATTTCCCAGTGATCCAAAGAATCACTTCTTGTTGACAGTCTACTACTTAACCTTGAAAATAAGGGAGGGTGATGATGATTTTCAGGGGGATCAACCCTTATGTTCTGGGGAGGTAGAGGCATCATCAATTTTGTACACATGTACTAGGGAGGGGTGTCATTCATTTTGTACCTGACAAGAGGGGATGGACAATTACTATGTACATACATTTTAGGGGGGAGACATTCACATTGTATAGGCTTCTACCATAAAAATCATCATCACACCCCTAGCCATATGAATGGTCCCTAAGTAACTGCCAGAGCAAGACTGTTTCAAGAATCCTATGCATACCCAAATTATATAGAACGTATCAAGCATACCACTAATATTTATGATTGTTCCAATGCTACCCATACTATACAAACCATGAAAGTATAAACCTAATCCAAATCTATCACAAATATGTACCAACACATACATCAGCCATCCAGTGAATCAGATTTCCTGACATAACCTCAAACCTGGAACAAGAACACACTTCTAGCCATGACCTATATGAACTTGCAGCCCAATGTCCCAGTGTGTACCTACCTCGGGCTGCCACAGCAGGTCAGTGTAGTCATTGAGGGAATTCAGGGTCAGCTGTTGTAGGTTGTCGGTCATGAGAGTAGCTGCACAGTTGAAGAAGGATTCCAACATCTCCTGGTCCTGGTTGCTAGGCACCTGCTTCCTCTTGTTGCCCTGGTAGAAGATGTTCTGCACCTCCGGGAACCATCTGGAGTAAAATCAATGGGAAATACAATACCTGAGATCACTTTGTGGAACAGGCTTTGTCTTAGATGACCAAGCCAGAAATGAAGATTGCAAAAGATTGCTTGTGGATCATTTGGTGAATACAGCAATTATAGCACTAGATTTTTTCAAATGCATAATCTTGCTAGGATGACACAGTTGGAACTGGAGCACCCCTCTCACGACACACAAACATTGCACTACCCTCTCCTGACCATCACAGTCTTATCATTTCCTCAATTCTTACCCTGTTTATCAGCCCTCATACAGCAATGTAAGGAATAAGGAAAAACACTCCAATACACCACGCATGTCCCTCCCATATTATCTCTCAAAAACAAGCAAAGTATACATTAATCACTGACTTTTTTAAGCAGCCTCTCTTTGGCAGCCTCAATGTGTCTCATGCACAGGTTCTGGAAGGTGGCCAGTTCCATGGAGTCCTGTCTGTTGTGAAACTCCTCGATGTCGATGAACCTTAGGAACCTGGTGGAACACAAGACAACATCATTACATCAAAACCTAGGCACCTAAATTGCCATTGTAATTGGTGGGACTGATTGTACCGGTGATGGTAGCTGTGTTGTGTGATGCTGTAGACTGATTGTACCAGTGATGGTAGCTGTGTTGTGTGATGCTGTGGACTGATTGTACCAGTGATGGTAGCTGTGTTGTGTGATGCTGTGGACTGATTGTACCAGTGATGGTAGCTGTGTTGTGTGATGCTGTGGACTGATTGTACCAGTGATGGTAGCTGTGTTGTGTGATGCTGTGGACTGATTGTACCAGTGATGGGAGCTGTGTTGTGTGATGCTGTGGACTGATTGTACCGGTGATGTTAGCTGTGTTGTGTGATGCTGTGGCCTGATTGTACCAGTGATGGTAGCTGTGTCGTGTGATGCTGTGGACTGATGGTACCAGTGATGGTAGCTGTGTTGTGTGTGATGCTGTGGACTGATTGTACCAGTGATGTTAGCTGTGTTGTGTGATGCTGTGGACTGATTGTACCAGTGATGGTAGCTGTGTTGTGTGATGCTGTGGACTGATTGTGCCAGTGATGGTAGCTGTGTTGTGTGATGCTGTGGACTGATTGTACCAGTGATGGTAGCTGTGTTGTGTGATGCTGTGGACTGATTGTACCCAGTGATGGTAGCTGTGTTGTGTGATGCTGTGGACTGATTG
Organism: Haliotis rubra; assembly: GCF_003918875.1. Lineage (NCBI taxonomy): Eukaryota > Metazoa > Mollusca > Gastropoda > Lepetellida > Haliotidae > Haliotis > Haliotis rubra. Next base: position 289,358 of record NW_025767070.1, read on the forward strand.
TACCAGTGATGGTAGCTGTGTTGTGTGATGCTGTGGACTGATTGTACCAGTGATGGGAGCTGTGTTGTGTGATGCTGTGGACTGATTGTACCAGTGATGGTAGCTGTGTTGTGTGATGCTGTGGACTGATTGTACCAGAGATGGTAGCTGTGTTGTGTGATGCTGTGGACTGATTGTACCAGTGATGGTAGCTGTGTTGTGTGATGCTGTGGACTGATTGTACCAGAGATGGTAGCTGTGTTGTGTGATGCTGTGGACTGATTGTACCAGTGATGGTACCTGTGTTGTGTGATGCTGTGGACTGATTGTACCAGAGATGGTAGCTGTGTTGTGTGATGCTGTGGACTGATTGTACCAGTGATGGTAGCTGTGTTGTGTGATGCTGTGGACTGATTGTACCAGTGATGGTAGCTGTGTTGTGTGATGCTGTGGACTGATTGTACCAGTGATGGTGGTTGTGTTGTGATACTTTGGACTGATTCAGACAGAGCCAGGCTAGTACTTACCCAAAGGAGATGTGCCAGACATCAAGCACCTGCAGCATGCAGGGGTTAGTGACATGGAGATGGTGGGTCATCTGCTCCAGACCACCAAGGAATGACTTGTTCCAGGGTTTGGGGACGACAGCCAGCTCCTCCCGGTGAGGCAGCAGCTTCTCCTTTTTGTCCTCATCCTTCTCCCGGGGATCTTTCAGCACAAAGTCAACTGGCCACAGAAAACAAGTCAGTTTATACTTCAAACATTTACAAAATTCCTTTTACTTTTTGATTGATCAAAAGGGTCATAAAAAACACAACAACATTATGACCAGATAACTTCTGCTCACCAATAGCTTTCTTCACACTCAGCAGGTAATCTTCTCTCATCTCATCTGACAAGTTCTCTATCGTCTCCTCATGACCACCCTGTAACAACCAATATATCACGTACAATTTGTATGTACAATATGATAATACATGTGCACTGCATCTGTGGGATGATAATAGAAAAAACACATTGGATCTGTGTCATAAACAACATGCACATTGAATCTGTGAAACACCAATACAACATGCACATTGGATCTGAGAAACACCAATACAACACGCACACTGGATCTGTGAAACACCAATACAACATGTACACTGGATCTGTGAAACACCAATACAACATGTACACACGATCTGTGAAACACCAATACAACATGTACATTGGATCTGTGAAACACCAATACAACATGCACACTGGATCTGTGAAACACCAATACAACAAGTACACTGGATCTGTTAAACACCAATACAACATGTACACTGGATCTGTGAAACACCAATACAACATGTACACTGGATCTGTGAAACACCAATACAACATGCACATTGGATCTGTGAAACACCAATACAACATGCACACTGGATCTGTGAAACACCAATACAACATGCACATTGGATCTGTGAAACACCAATACAACATGCACACTGGATCTGTGAAACACCAATACAACATGTACACTGGATCTGTGAAACACCAATACAACATGTACACTGGATCTGTGAAACACCAATACAACATGTACACTGGATCTGTGAAACACCAATACAACATGCACACTGGATCTGTGAAACACCAATACAACATGTACACACGATCTGTGAAACACCAATACAACATGCACATTGGATCTGTGAAACACCAATACAACATGTACACTGATCTGTGAAACACCAATACAACATGTACACTGGATCTGTGAAACACCAATACAACATGCACACTGGATCTGTGAAACACCAATACAACATGTACACTGGATCTGTGAAACACCAATACAACATGTACATTGGATCTGTGAAACACCAATACAACATGTACACTGGATCTGTGAAACACCAATACAACATGTACACTGGATCTGTGAAACACCAATACAACATGTACACTGGATCTGTGAAACACCAATACAACATGTACACTGGATCTGTGAAACACCAATACAAAACACCAATATGTACACTGGATCTGTGAAACACCAATACAACATGTGAAACACACATCTGTGAAACACCAATACAACAACATGTACACTGGATCTGTGAAACAAACACCAATACAACATGTACACTGGATCTGTGAAACACCAATACAACATGTGCACATTGATCTGGAAACACCAATACAACATGCACACCAATGAAACACCAATACAACATGTACACTGGATCTGTGAAACACCAATACAACATGTACACACGATCTGTGAAACACCAATACAACATGCACATTGGATCTGTGAAACACCAATACAACATGTACACTGGATCTGTGAAACACCAATACAACATGTACACTGGATCTGTGAAACACCAATACAACATGTACACACGATCTGTGAAACACCAATACAACATGTACACTGTTTCAGTGAAACACCAATACAACATGTACACTGGATCTGTACACTGTCTGTGAAACACCAATACAACATGTACACTGGATCTGTGAAACACCAATACAACATGTACACCAATACAATCTGTGAAACACCAATACAACATGTACACTGGATCTGTGAAAACACCAAACATGCAACATGTACACTGGATCTGTGAAACACCAATACAACATGTACACTGGATCTGTAAACACCAATACAACATGTACACCACGATCTGTGAAACACCAATACAACATGTACACTGGATCTGTGAAACACCAATACAACATGTACACACGATCTGTGAAACACCAATACAACATGTACACTGTTTCAGTGAAACACCAATACAACATGTACACTGGATCTGTGAAACACCAATACAACATGTACACTGGATCTGTGAAACACCAATACAACATGTATGTACACAACATGTACACTGATCTGTGAAACACCAATACAACATGTACACATGTACACTGGATCTGTGAAACACCAATACAACATGTACACACGATCTGTGAAACACCAATACAACATGTACACTGGATCTGTGAAACACCAATACAACATGTACACACGATCTGTGAAACACCAATAACATGTACACTGCTGTGAAACACCAATGATCATGTACACTGAAAACACCAATACAACATGTACACTGGATCTGTGAAACACCAATACAACATGCACACTGTATTAGTGAAACACCAATACAACATGTACACACGATCTGTGAAACACCAATACAACATGTACACTGGATCTGTGAAACACCAATACAACATGTACACTGATCTGTGAAACACCAATACAACATGTACACTGGATCTGTGAAACACCAATACAACATGTACACACGATCTGTGAAACACCAATACAACATGTACACTGTTTCAGTGAAACACCAATACAACATGTACACTGTTTCAGTGAAACACCAATACAACATGCACACTGTATCAGTGAAACATCTAGAATAATATTTCTGTCAACATTACTTTCTTTTATGTTGTATCTAACTATTCACCTTGAGTGTGGGTGGGACAAGAAACAGAACATTCTCCAGCCAGGAGTCTTCCATCGGTGCAACATGCTCTGTGTCGATACCATTGTGTATGTAGTAGTAGTATCTCTGAAAATGAAAGAAATGCATTGGGAACATTAGTTTGACCTGTCTGGCAGACCTATCCAATAACTATCCTTGAATGTGCCCTACCTATCACCGACATGGACATCAAGGAGTCAATTCAGAACACAAAAAATGTATTTGCCTGTGTAACTGTGACAGTCCATTATAGACAAGTTTACAATGAACCATGAAGTAATCTTATGAACCATTTTACCAATCTACCAGACAATCATACCAATCATAGACTGCATAGGTACATACAAGTGAATGTTGTCTTATTCTGATATCACCAATATCCCCTGCAGCTTGTAAACAATGACATCTAGCTAACCTAGTGGTTGATAGCATGAGTAACAATCTAGATCAACACATTTATCAGTCAAGGATGCGATCCATTCATCCAATGTCCAGCGGTTTGTGGCATCCCTCATACCAGCAATGTAGGACCATAGGATCAAATCTCAGATTCATATTGATTATGTTCTGGGTATGCAAGACCCGTGAAGATCCGGGGTAGAATAGGTCTTCAGCAACCCATTCTTGTCATAAAAGGCGACTCTGCTTGTTGTAAAAGGCGACTAACGGGATCGGGTGGTCATGCTCGCTGACTTGGTTGACACATGTCATCGGTTCCCAATTGTGCAGATTGATGCTCATGCTGTTGATCACTGGATTGTCTGGTCCAGACTCGATTATTTACAGACCGCCGTCATATAGCTGGAATATTGCTGAGTGCGGCGTAAAACTAAACTCACTCACTCACTCACTCTGGGTATGCAAACACCATATTCTTGTTTATGGTTTACAATACAGAGATGAGATACCTCATCACTTTCCTTTCCTTTCACATCAAGTTGATGTGACATAGGGTTCAAATCAGCAATGAACAAAACACGCAAAGTATCTACAGACAGCTGTTACACTCAACCCATTTTCCCCGAGTATCTGATCTACCCTGTCTACATGGTACACGTACCAGGATATCCTTCTCGGCAGCAGTGGGGGAGCCTGTGCGGGACAGTGGGGGCAGTTCGCCATTGGGGGACCCAGCACTGCTTCTCGGTAGGCTCTCTTCTTGCCTGTAACAAGCAAATATGTCCTCAGTTGTTTTACAGATGTCAGACTAGATCGGTATGTAGTATATCCCTTGTACTGATACATGGAAATTGTGCAGGGCCCCAGATAATTTTTCAACGTCAGGAGTACTGGAAAACCTAAGAGTACATTTAGAGTACTGAATGGAATTTAATGGAGTATCAGTAATCTTGTGTTTCGTTTCATATATGCACCACAACATTGCTACTCTTGTGTAAACAGGTCTGTGAACAATAAAACAATACACTTTCAGATAAATACTTCTCTAAATGATTCTAAGACCGTACACCATTGCTGTGGTGCGTATCTGCTACGTTTTCTAAATTATGTCTTACCGTATCGTGCATATTTTGTATCCGTACATATGCCAATATGGCCCTTATCTGGAACCCTGATTGAGGATAAAGTACAGAATGTGTAGAGTTTGTGTGACATGTCAAGTCATGTGGGTGACCCTTTCCCAGATCACCTTCAGTATATTTGGGTGTTTTTACATGGGAGAGTAATTGCTTACCTTCTAGACCAAGAGGAATATGGTTCAGACTCGTGGCTTAATCATCAGGCGATATTTGCAGCCACGCGTTGACTTGTATGCAAGCCAACAAATCTCTGCATTCCTCCATATTATACAAAGGACGACAATAAAAAATAGTTTTCAGAGAAGATTAAATCATAAAACTTTTGGCCACCACTCATTATCATTATGATAATATCTGTGTCAGGAAGTCTCTACAAATCTCTAGCAATCTTTGATCAGTGCCTGGCCAAAGGAGAGAGGTGAGGTGAAATTGGGTTTGACGTCGTGCTTGAGATTATTTCGCTCATATGACGAGGCCAAAGGAGAGAAGTCAGACTAGAATCAGACATTCACAACATAGCAACCACATGCTAGAGAATACATTCTTATTTCATACAACTATCACAACACAAAATTTAACTCCTGTAGAGTTATCGCAAAAATTGCTTTGATAACTTTGAAGCACACACTTCCAACTTGTGCCCAAACTTGAAATGCATGTGAGTTTGCTAGATCAAACTGATCTCTTGGCATCATGTTCAGTACAGTTGGATGTCAGTTTGTGGACTTGGAAGAACAAAGCTTACTATTGTCTGTTTGCAGTTAAAACATACCGATGTATTTCACTATAAACAAAAAGGTAAATCAAATAAAGTGAAATTAAGATTGCGAATCCTCATAATTTTACCTTGCCAATTGAGCATTTAAATCTCAGAATTTTATTCAACTTAGGATAAAAGTTGTTTAACAAATGAGCATAGTTTCAAATCGGTATTATTGGTTTGTATTACAAGGGTGTACTCACATTAAATGAAACACCGAGAACAAGTAGGGTTGGTCTAAGTTAACGCTCATCACGTACCGCTCGTGCATTTGTTTCAGTGTTCCAACTACTGCGCTTAACCCCTTGTAATACAAACCAATAATAGCAATTTGAAACTATGATCGTTTATTAAACAACTTTTATCCTAAATTGAAAAAACTTCTGAGATTTAAATGTTCAATTGGCAAGGTAAAATTATGAGGACTTGCAATCTTTATTTCACTTTATTTGATTTAAGTTTAAGTTTAAAGTGAAATTCATCAGTACATTTTCATTGCAAACAGACTATAGTTGCTAAAACCATAGACTACTTCCAAAAAGCATGTTGACATACATAATGATGTCCACAAGAGCCTTTCTGAAGTTCTCTCTGTCTTTCTTCGGCTGTTTGAACTGGTCCATGTTGACATCTTGCTGTTTGTGAGGTTCTATCGGCTTCAACTTGCTGGGCTGTTTTCTCTTCCGACTATCTCCTGTAGAACAAGATGGACTCATATGAAACTGACATGACTGCCCAAATTAAATAGTGATACTTAAAGGTCACATGCAACGTAAAACACAACTTTGCAGATTCTGATACCTTTCAGTATGGACTTACCGAAACAAATCATCAAAAATGCAAATTCAACTTATAAAGTTGAAAAATAACGCAATGAAAAAAACCGCGTGAAATCGTAGTTCAAACGATTCACTAATTTTCAAGTGGTTTCAACAGCTGGGCTGCGCTCATAGCACGTGCACAGTAAAATAGGTTCGCGCAGGTTGGAAGCGGGTTGTCCGGTGAATACTCGGTGAAGGCTTTGGTGTGAGCTATTTAACTAATGTTTTGTTGATATTTCACAGGCGCGAGCTTTTTATATGTTATGACAGTAGATTAAATGTTTATATAATTTCATTTGTCTATTTCACCACACGTTCTTCTTACTGAGTCACTTTCTCAGTTCGATACTTAAAAGCAATGTCATTATTTAGAGTTGACAGAATTTCTAACTGTGATATAGATTTGTCATTGTCACAGACAAAACTCAATGTCTGTTTTATTGACACCTATGTGTCTGTCTGCCTGCCTGTCTGCTAATGACAATATTCAATACACAACTGCGATCACTGATCACATGCAATTTGAACTTAACACCAATCAGGCTATACACCATAAACAAAATGCATTGGTTTATGGCCCGAGTTCGGTCTCTGTCACATTATGTAATTAGACAGACAGGCAGGTGTGATACTTGTACACATGACATGTTATGATGTCTGTTGATTGCAAAATGTTATACACAAAAAATGAGCATGTATTTACAAAACCCAACATCTCTATATATACACACACAATGAGCCGTGAAGGCGTCTGCAAATGAACCAGCCGTTACACTTGAGTGCACACCCACCCACTCTGACTGGGTTCGGTATCCCGGCTGCTTCGTTTCTTGGGAAGTAAACCCAAGTACACAATATTACACTTTTGATTTGCGATTGTACGCTTATAATTTTGTTTATATGTTTTTTCATAACCAGCAATGTATATTATATGTCATGAATAAGTGATAATTGTGTTTTAATTATGTTTGATTTTTTGGTTGCATGTGACCTTTAACTAGGAGTGGTACCTGACATATTGACACAAACAAAAGCTGCATAAATGTCCAAACTTATGGGGGACTTTCTTGAGGTTTGCTGCTGTACTATTTTAATCTGTCGACCACCGAATTTTTCACCTATATGAACGTTCTGGTCATTCTAGACTTTCATATTGACCACTGTTCTACTTCATACTCATGTGTTTTAGATTACAGCTGAATGGTTAATCACTTGATGTAAACCCAACCTTTTGATTTATCATTGTAGGTAGTTAATACTGAGGTTCCAGAAGAAATAAATGTTCTCTGTTGTGAAAAAACCCACAAGATTGACCACTTCTTTAAGAAAAGAAATTGCATTCTTGAATTAATACCTAGAAATTCCCCATCAAACCTTACATACCTATCAGATGTTAAACTGATATCTTAATCTGTCTCAGTATGGATAGCACGCAGTTGCAGTGCATCAATAGTTTTGTAAATCATTACACAATTAGCATGCAACATTAGTCACATAACATGTTTGTTTGAAGTATGTCACGTAAGACCAACTCAAAGTGACCTAGAACAATGTCACCTAAAGCTGGGCTTGGTGCTGTGCCAATAACTCTGATTATAGCGATGACTCAACAGCATTACAACAAGCTGTAGATTATAACCTTGCCACTTACAAAATATTAACCCACTTCATTCCAAAGGTTACAACAAAGACTTGCCACATCTCAGCACTTATGAAACCAGAGACCATATAATAGATTATCATTAGATCTATTATATGGTCTCTGATGAAACTAAACATCCAGAGATCATCTAATTTAAAAATATCTCCACATCTGAATAAAATCAAATATAACATATAATCAAAGTCAACAAAAGTATTACAATGTTGTACACTGAGATAATATCACACCTCAATAAATACTGTTCATTTGCAAAAAACACAAATTCAATAACTTTTCAAATCTGTATGAACCATGTTATTCTCACTATGATACCCGTTCCCATTCTGGATGATTACCTCTTATTCAAACATAAATAAACCTTTATTATTTCCTGGAGAGATCTAAATCAAATGTTAAAGACCAATGATAAACAAACATCAACACAAACAAGCAATGAAAGTTGGAAATCAAAGAACAATACATGCAAATCATAGATTAAAAATCACCTATCAAGCAAGTCCATGAAATACAAACTTCACTAAAATAAATATTGATACTTCTCCAGTAAGAAAAAATGATTTTAGTACTTCCACAAAAATATTGAATAATATATTACATTTTACAACAAAAGACAATAGAACATAATTACATACACATCCTCCAACAATAAGCATGACTATGAAGAGGTTCTTGTTATAACCCATAAGTGTTGAAAGTTACAATTTTGGGGGTCCCTTGATTCGAAGTAACCAAAATGTCAGACATCAGGAAAGCCCTCTGACCGTTAAGCACTACATGTACATCTACTGTTCTAACTGCACTCAAACAGCTGATTGATTCCCAACACACACAAGCACCCATCCAATTACACCACCATGGAAAGATCAACTCTCAAGCACTTCTACAGCAAACCAATCTTAATTATTCATGCACACACAACATTAATTTCGCAAACTTTAAAACGAGCCCAAACATATATTCCTGTGCACACACATGGCACTGTACTTCCAGCAGACATCAGTTCCAATCAAGATGTGTCTACCTTACAAATCTAATTACCTACTCCACCTAGACAGGTAACAAATACTGCCGCCACTTCCATTATTGATGCCAATAAGACAATCACAGACATGGAACACAGAATCAATCAATTAATTAATTACTGGAGGTCGCTATCTTCAAACCACTACAAGTAGGTCTTCATTTCTACTGGTAATGGAATGATTAGTTCAGATTCCTGGGTCTTCCTTGGTCTCTATAATCAGCAGTGATACATCTATTTGTGTCTTACAAATGAAAATGTTGTGAAAACAGTTTAGAATAATGACTGGTTTGTGAAAGCAGTTCAATAAATGTTTAAGTATGATAATCAGACACATGATCATTTATATATAGTGAGGAAGTTACACCGCTTTTAGCAAATTTCCATAAATGTCATGACAAGAGACCATTTTGTGTAAACAACTACAAAACAGAAAACTAATAAACAATATTCTGCAACACAATATACATATACTGGGAACACTTGCTACAGAAATAGACCTCAATATTGACAGTTTTTAACACAAGTGAAATTGAATTTTCTTATTCCTAACAAATTCAAAAGAAAAGATAACTGAAAGAACACAATATTTGATAAAATAACGGAACAAAAAAAAATAGTAATTTTTATAATATTAATTCGCTGGAAGACAAAATCTTATTCAGATGGTTGAATAGATTCAGTTAGATAGACAATATTATATAAGAGTCTGTGTCATACTATGTTTACAACACTCATTTAGATATTCAAATATTTCCAAAAAGAAGAACAGAGCAGTGATTCAATACGGCACTACTATGCCTGTGAAGGAACTTGAATATAACAAAGGGTGCTTAACAAAGGATGGAACTCATATAATTAGATATATTTTTAACATTAATAATCATGTTCATGTGTAAACAGAAAACAAAAGATATAAAGATTAATGGTCATTTCTTAAAGTCACTGACTTGCTGTAAGTTCTCCCACAAGGTCAATTGGACGTTCTTCATCATCTGGTCTCCCAGACAAGAAAAATGCTGGGGGATTGGACTGCCATGCTGGCTTGCTGCGCTTGGATGGAAGTACAGGCAGGAACCGGATAGGATCATCAGTTCCTTTGCCCTTGCTTCCCCCTGCAACTCTTGGGGAGGGCTGAAAATACAATGAGAATATTTCTTAAGATATTTTTCTAAGTGTGCCACAGTACATTTATAGGGTGTTTAGGTGTGCCACAGTACATTTATAGGGTGTTTAGGTGTGCCAACCTAAAAATTACTCTTTTCAATTAGAAAAAACTAGGTTATTATAATATTACAATAAGTGAGTTGTAATAATTAGAATGTTACTGGTGAGATTACTGGCTTACTTTTACATATGATACATCAAACAAATTAATGGAGCAAAGTTTGCAATCAAATACATATATATACACTAAATAATATCGAAGGTTGTAGCAAAACTTTAACGTGGGGCCGTGGTGGGCTTAACCGCCAGGCTAGTGATCGAGCAAGGTTGAGGTGTCAGGATCGAGCCCACCTGTGACTGGGTGTAAAAAACTTGGAGTCAACTTTGTGTGCAGACTCTTTCAGTGTTGTCACAACCCCTAGTGTACAGTACACAACCCTGTGCACTTAAAGAACCCACGAATCCGTTGGTTCATGACCAGATGGTGGCCACATGAAATACGTGCAAACACCTAGTTGCGGGTACAGCAACGTGCAGTGAACTTGGACAAAGTACTGTGACTATGTGTCCCAGTCCACCCAGCTGTGAATGGGTACCTCGTTAGGATGAGAAAGACACAATAACTCAGTGCGCCTAGTGGCTGCAAGAGTTGTATACTCCCCAGGGAGTTGAGATTGATAATATGATGTGCCGTTGAGATTGACATCCAATGATAGAGGGAAAAATACCAGCGCCTGGATATGTGCACTATATAAATATCCTATAATACATAATAATAATAAATAACAATCATGTGTATAGAAACTAAAACGCAAAGTGTAAAACCAGAACTTCTTTATCATGAGTGAGTGAGCATGGTTTTCTGCCACTTTTAGCAATATTCCACCAATATCATGACAAGGGACACCAGAAATGGGCTTCACACATCGTACCCATGTGGGGAATCAAACCCAGGTCTTCGGCATGACAAGCGAATGCTTTAACCACTAGGCTACCCCGCCATAGTTGACAAAAACTATGCATTTACGGCCTCACCTATTGTCAAGATTAATTAACAAAACCTCTAGATTGATTTGATAAGTATCATACCATACTTTTGGACAAAAACTATTTATTTACAGTCAATAAACATATTATACAAACATTTTATTTTATTCTTGTAATTCTTTACAAAAGCAACATGCAAATAATTGGTATTACAGTGTTGTCTATACGTGAATATTACTTTTGCTCTTATCAGTTTACTAATAGAACATTTATCAGAAATATTACTTTATAATATCATATGATTTATGGCATATATTTAATCATTCTAAATAAATTGGGGCATTTTGACTACCACCCCTGGGGCAATTTCACCAAACCTTGGGCAGTTTGACCAAAAATCAGGGGCCTTTTGATCAAATTTGCTGGGGCATTTTGTAGCTGGGGCGATTTGACTGGCACCCGAACACTTCCCATGTTCAAGGTTAACCTCAAAATTGAATGTAATTAACATTGAAAAGGCACAGAAGTTCCATAATAGCATGTGACAACTATCTTCAGTGACTTCAACGTTTCAACAAACCCTCAGTAACTTACCGTTGATAATTATACATAAGACTTACTTACAAAAAGCTTTTATTCCAAAAGCTATGTGGAGGGAAATCTTTCCTTTTTATGTTTTTAAATGAGATTATTCATTTTGGAAAAGTCCATGAGTTACACCATAAAAGTTTTTAAATGACAAAATCCTAGTCCTCATGATACTATAGGCAGTATAGGGCAGATTGGACTATACAACTATTGCTAATTTATATTCATATTCATGGAGTCATTATCCATGTTATCTTTAGAAGTGTAAGTGTAGCATTTTCACTGGAAATGCTATTTGGCAAGGGAATCTAAACACGGGAAATTTTCGAATACTATACCACTAACTTTACACAAGCACTGATTTTTGAAACATCAAGAGTAGACCACTGAACATGAATTATTAGTACGAAAGGTCCAGGCTGTCTCTCAACTGACATTCCCACTCATCGAGCACCGATCCCATGCCTTCCAAACTAGAAATTCTACACTCAAACCACTTTTGTGTATCACTGATCAAGTAAATCAAGTAATAAATATGCTATTTTTGTAAAAGTGATTCGCCTGAACGACTGTGGTAGACTAAAAAGAGTGAAATGTTTCTGCAAAGCAACTAACAGTAATAGTCTATTAGACACCACGGTTACAAACTCGACGAGATAAACAAACGATGATGGTGTACATTTCTCGCTTGAAAATCGCTTTGTCACTCACCTGAATCTCCGCCATTACTTCCCAAAGGTCTTTTCTGTTTTGTTATAACTTCATGTGATGTAATTTAACCCTGCAACAACCTGTTCAAGGCACAAACTGTGTGATATCCAGTGTGGAATTAGCTGTCACAGCTATTGCATTGGGAATATGGCGGACGACGAAGGTTGCTAGGAGATTAGAAGCTTTTTAACTCGGTAATTTCCGTACATTTACGTAATGTATCGAAGTCTTCTCCTTTTGGAAGGGTGTCTCAGAAATTAGTCCACTAAGTATACTTTGGACTTTTTCGTGCATATTTCATAGACGTGGCGTAAAATAATGAACGTACAAATGCACAATATTTCCTAACAATGGAAATACCATTAACATGCGCAACCGCTTGGTAAGTAGTAGACTGATGCCCAGTCAAAATGTTTACCTTCACATGCGCGAATGCACGAAAATGGAGGGACTTACTGTTACGTACATAATTGATGCGGTACACCACAATTTTATAACTTAATGAACGTGACTATCACAGTACTGTCAGGATGGTACATATACCAACAAGTGTCCTAAAGAATGTCGCTGCCTTCGGCGGGTTTTGTTCTTGGTAGTGCGTTCTACATGACCGAAAAGATTCAAGGTATTAAAGCGAAAGATTATCATGCCTATATTGGCCTACATGTGGCAACCTTTGAGCTATAAATCTTCAGCAGTTAAACAAAATTAGTTATGCTATAAATGCAGCCCAGCTCGTCTCAACTTAAAAACACGTCTTTGATAGTTTGGTCGTTAATATTTCTATTCACGTTTATGACCTTTTGTTTTTGCTTGATAACGGTGTTACTGTTATTTACATGGAAACGTCTAATCTATTGCACTAACGAAGTTGTCAACACATAAAATTTGTTCCTCTTCATCATATCAGCTTCTGCATGACACTTAAAGAAATGTTTAACACGTCAATTTAAGTTTTCAAACGAAATCATAAGTTCAATTTGCAGGAATTACTTAGAAATATTACAGGTGACAAAAGTCAGTTCAAGCATGTAACATCATGATCATCTATTCAAGTTTTTTAATTCACTTTACCAACTCATGTTTCATAAAGTGTACATCTAGTCTTTGATAGGCATTTAGAAGTCTGTGGTACATGAATACATGACACTTTCTGTGTATAACAGCTTCTTAATATACTTTCATTTGTAAGATAAAAGTGTATGAAGTATAGCTCTCAAATGTTGCTACAGAGAATAAAATAAGTTATCTTTAATTATCATTTATTCATGTATTCATCTAGTAATTGTCAATATCTTTAACTATACTTCTCTTCAAAAGTTTAGACTCACTTACAACACTCACTATATGTTATGTATGTATGGTTACATAGAAAATTGATTTCTCCACTAACTTGAGAGAACCAACAGCAAACTTTATGTAGCTGAATCATGCATCAAATTGCTGAAAACCATGTGCAAATATCATGCATGTGAACAGCTGCGTTGTGGTGTAAAGTTTTGTTAAGAATTCGCAATTTTCACTGGTTTTCATCATTTACTGTACTCATGACAATAATCTTTTCAATACATCAGTTCATGTGTAAACAGTACCTTTAAACAGAATGGCATATTTTGCAAAATTTAGTTTAGAACAGTTGCCTGAAGTAAGTGGATATATTTACACTAGTGTGTCTAAACTTTTGATGAGAATCAGATGCTTGATGGGCATTTAGAAGTTGGAAGGTAACACCACAATGTATGGTATGGATTTACAACTTCTTTAATATTTACAACACATAAATATTAAAGAAGTTGTAAATCCATACCATACGTTGTTGTGTTTTGATGAGAAGTATAGTATGTGACCAGCGCTTCAATGACAAACATGCTGGAAGGGGTGAGGACACTTTTTTATTGTAGGGCAGTCAACAGATCAATACATCATCCCAGGTAACAGTGCTGTCTCGTCATCCTGGACACAAAGTGCCATGTGCTTAGACACTAAGGTTCATAAATGTGCATAAAAAACTTGCCCAATCAGAGACTGGACGTCTAATCACATTATACCCAAGTGAAACTGTGGCCAGACAGAACCACCTCACTTCCTCAATGATGACAGTATTCCATAAAGGGACGTAACTGAGAAGCACCTAAACCACATAAAATGATACCACCAAACCCCCACCAACATCTTTTGTGAGCTTTGTAAATCTGATTGCAGACAATTACAATGTTGAATAACCCTTAGCAATAAAAGCTAAAGCATAATTTTGGTGTTTAACTGTTTATACATTTACTTTGCATAATCATATAAATACATAAAACACCATCACCTGATAACAATAAAATTTGATACGTCTCCCAAATGACATTACATCCTGCTACACACTCTCTCTCTCTCCCTCTCACCCCCAACCCACACACACACATTCTCATCATACATCATGTACCTGCAACTGACCCCAATATGCCTCCTGCTTACCTCAGTAAGTAGGCAACTTGTGGAAACCATATATGTCTACCAATATAATTTTTCTGTTATTCAGCAGTAATGTCTATTTCACCAATAGCAATAATTACAACATTTAGACGTTAAGGCAGCTTAGATGTAGGTTGTCTTTAAGTGTAAAATATATGGTTAATGCTAAAAAAACCCACTTGTGTTGTGTCACCATTGGTATAGCAACATGCATGCTTTATGGTTTTCAGAAAGGTTCAGGAAGGAAGACTATTATCGTCTACCAATGAAGATGCTGAGGAACTATCAGCCAGCAGTGGAGGCATTTGGTCAGCCACTAGTCAGCAAGAGACTTGACCTGGGTGACACACAACATAACCGAGTGGATGGGCTGAATGCCAGTGTAAGATTGTATGCATGATATGTGGTGAATATCAGATTTGACACTGCCTTGTATAGCGGTGGGGTAGCCTTGTGGTTAAACATTCGGTCGCCACCCCGAAGACATGGGTTCATTTCCCCACATGGGTACAAGTGCCCCCTGCCATGATATTGCTGAAATATTGCTAAAAGTGGCGTAAAATCATACTCACTCACTGCCTTGTATAACATACAAGTGAACAATTGTCAAGACTTTCTCCTTAAAGTTTTTATTCTTAGAGTCATCACATGATGTAGTCAAAAATGAATTGTCATGAAGATGTCAAATCCTGAAAACATAAGCTCCATACAGTAGTGTGCATTTGCATGGGAAATTGTGCAATGGAGATATTGTGTGAGTCCTTAGGATTCAACAGACTTGAGTGATTTCTATTACTTTAACCATGTTTTGGATGATATATATATTTCTCTATATTTTTGCATAATGACGTATAATGTCCAGTGAATTCCTGGCTCTGAATCAACTGCAGCTACCATCATGTGACATCATAATGGTGTATATTGATAGCATTTAACACAATGATTTTTACCTGGATGATTTCATCATGTCCCAATAAGGGAAGGAGATTTTCTTTATGTCTAAAAATAGCTGAAACCTTGTTTTGAAAGAAAACACAAATATTCCATGCATGTGTGTCACAACTTACTGTTTCATAAACGGTAGAAGGGAAACTTCCTTTTCAATAACAGCATGAAATTTGTGAAATATTTTCTATGTATACTTTTGGGTTGAAGCATACATCACCCGCCATTGTTCATATTGTTTGATCATGGCATTGTTCTGTTCTTGTGGCCTCAGGTGTCATCACAAACAACCAATGTTGTCTTGAACCTGGGACCCGTGAAGATCGGGGTTCGAACTGATCATCAGCATCCCATGCTTGTCGGAAGAAGCAACTAATGGGATCGGGTGGTCAGGCTTGCTGACTTGGTTCACACATGTCATCGGTTCCTAATTGCGTATATCTATGTTCATGCTGTTGATTGTCATCGTATCCCAATTGCATAGATCTATGCTCATGCTGTTGATCACTGGATTGTCTTGCCCAGGCTTGATTATTTACAGACCACCGCTATATACCGGTAGCTGGAATATTACTGAATGAGGCGTAAAACTTAACTAAACCATGGAAAGCATGGTCTAATGCAAGTGTTTGTGTTTAGTTTCATTTACTGATTTAGCCATTTTTGAAAAAAAAGAACTTGTACAAGAAAAGGCTGTTCAGCCATTATCTGTTTTCTGTGAGGAGAGATATTGTGATTTTCTATGACCTGTTTTTTAGCTGCGTATACCAGTGAAAGGACCCAAGGATAAAGGCAGTCTTTACGTTCAGGCCAGCAGACTTAGTGGTAAAGACAGGTAGGTGTCCCTCAAGGATAAAGGCAGTCTTTACGTTCAGGCCAGCAGACTTAGTGGTAAAGACAGGTAGGTGTCCCTCAAGGATAAAGGCAGTCTTTACATTCAGGCCAGCAGACTTAGTGGTAAAGACAGGTAGGTGTCCCTCAAGTATAAAGGCAGTCTTTACGTTCAGGCCAGCAGACTTAGTGGTAAAGACAAGGTAGGTGTCCTCAAGGATAAAGGCAGTCCTTAAAGGTGTTCAGGCCAGCAGACTTAGTGGTAGAAGACACAAGTAGGTCCCTCAGGAAAAGGTAAAGTCTTTATGCTCAGGTAGGTGTCCCTCAAGTATAAAGGCAGTCTTTACGTTCAGGCCAGCAGACTTAGTGGTAAAGACAGGTAGGTGTCCCTCAAGTATAAAGGCAGTCTTTACGTTCAGGCCAGCAGACTTAGTGGTAAAGACAGGTAGGTGTCCCTCAAGGATAAAGGTAGTCTTTATGTTCAGGCCAGCAGACTTAGTGGTAAAGACAAGTAGGTGTCCCTCAAGTATAAAGGCAGTCTTTACGTTCAGGCCAGCAGACTTAAGTGGTAAAGACAGGTAGGTGTCCCTCAAGGATAAAGGCAGTCTTTACGTTCAGGCCAGCAGACTTAGTGGTAAAGACAGGTAGGTGTCCCTCAAGTATAAAGGCAGTCTTTACGTTCAGGCCAGCAGACTAAGTGGTAAAGACAAGTAGGTGTCCCTCAAGTATAAAGGTAGTCTTTACGTTCAGGCCAGCAGACTTAAAGACAGGTAGGTGTCCCTCAGGTATAAAGGTAGTCTTTAAAGGCAGTCTCAGGCCAGCAGACTAAGTGGTAGGTGTCCCTCAGGTATAAAAGGTAGTCTTTACGTTCAGGCCAGCAGACTTAGTGGTAAAGACAGGTAGGTGTCCCTCAGGTATAAAGGCAGTCTTTACGTTCAGGCCAGCAGACTAAGTGGTAAAGACAGGTAGGTGTCCCTCAAGTATAAAGGCAGTCTTTATGTTCAGGCCAGCAGACTTAGTGGTAAAGACAGGTAGGTGTCCCTCAAGTATAAAGGCAGTCTTTAATGTCTTTACGTTCAGGCCAGCTTTAGAAAGACAAAGGGTAGTCTTTATAAAGGCAGTCAGGCCCAGCAGACTAAGTGGTAAAGACAGGTAGGTGTCCCTCAAGGATAAAGGCAGTCTTTATGTTCAGGCCAGCAGACTAAGTGGTAAAGACAGGTAGGTGTCCCTCAAGGATAAAGGTAGTCTTTACATTCAGGCCAGCAGACTTAGTGGTAAAGACAGGTAGGTGTCCCTCAAGGTATAAAGGCGGTCTTTAAGAATGTTCAGGCCAGCAGACTCAGGTAGACTTAGGGGGTAGTCTTTACATTCAGGCCAGACAGGTAGGTGTCCCTCAAGTATAAAGGCAGTCTTTATGTTCAGGCCAGCAGACTAAGTGGTAAAGACAGGTAGGTGTCCCTCAAGTATAAAGGCAGTCTTTATGTTCAGGCCAGCAGACTTAGTGGTAAAGACAGGTAGGTGTCCCTCAAGTATAAAGGCAGTCTTTATGTTCAGGCCAGCAGACTAAGTGGTAAAGACAGGTAGGTGTCCCTCAAGTATAAAGGCAGTCTTTATGTTCAGGCCAGCAGACTTAGGGGTCCCTGTAAAGACAGGTAGGTGTCCCTCAAGTATAAAGGCAGCTTTTACGTTCAGGCCTAGCAGACTAAAGACAGGTAGGAGTAAAGGTGCAGGTTCAAGGATAAAGGCAGGTCTTTACGCCAATCCAGCAGATCAACCCTCAAATCTCGCAGATCCCACACATGGTGTAGTCACACATAATATATTCATAGATGGTCTATTCACTCCTGGTATATTACCTAAGTCCCTCCCATACATGGTGTATTCACTCCTGGTATATTACCTAAGTCCCTCCCATACATGGTGTATTCACTCCTGGTATATTACCTAAGTCCCTCCCATACATGGTGTATTCACTCCTGGTATATTACCTAAGTCCCTCCCATACATGGTGTATTCACTCCTGGTATATTACCTAAGTCCCTCCCACACATGGGTATATTACCTCAGTGTTACCTAAGTCCCTCCCATCTAACATGGTGATAAAGGCACTCCTGGTATATTACCTAAGTCCCTCCCATACATGGTGTATTCACTCCTAGTATATTACCTAAGTCCCTCCCAGCACATGGTAAAAGACAAGTAGGTGTATTCAAGGCCCTGGTATATTACCTAAGTCCCTCCCATACATGGTGTATTCACTCCTGGTATATTACCTAAGTCCCTACCATATGGTGTATTCACTCCTGGTATATTACCTAAGTCCCTCCCACACATGGTGTATTCACTCCTGGTATATTACCTAAGTCCCTCCCATACATGGTGTATTCACTCCTGGTATATTACCTAAGTCCTCCCACATGGTCACTCCTGGTATATTACCTAAGTCCCTCCCATACATGGTTCACTCCTGGTATATTACCTCCCATACATGGTATATTATAAGTTCCCATACATGGTGTATTCACCTAAGTCCTAAGTCCCCATACATGGTGTATCCCTCCTGGTATATTACCTAAGTCCCTCCCATACATGGTGTATTCACTCCTGGTATATTACCTAAGTCCCTCCCATACATGGTGTATTCACTCCTGGTATATTACCTAAGTCCCTCCCATACATGGTGTATTCACTCCTGGTATATTACCTAAGTCCCTCCCATACATGGTGTATTCACTCCTGGTATATTACCTAAGTCCCTCCCACACATGGTGTATTCACTCCTGGTATATTACCTAAGTCCCTCCCATACATGGTGTATTCACTCCCTGTTTGTTTCAGTTGGGCTGTTGACCAACTGGACCTGGAACTGAAGAGCACTGGTCAGCGGTGGACGTTTTATAGAAAACCTGTAGAAGAGCCTGCCTCTTGACTCCTTTGTGGTGTTTGCCGTGTGATAATATGAAGACTGTCCATTACTTCATCATGAACCAAGCTTGACTTTATTGTGTACACAGGTTATGTTGGAGTACTTGTCATAAGAACAGTAGCCGCTTCTCGGGATGTTTATCTTCAGTCCCCATACAGAGAAATTGCTTTTTTGTGTGTGTAAAAAATCTGTCTTTGAGCTTGAAGTCACCATCATCATGTTAATACCAGTTAGATGGCTGATGGTGAGGTAGCCTACTGGTAATAGTGTTCACTTGTCATGTCTTGGGCCAGGTTCAACTCTCAATATAGGTACAGCGTGTGAAGAACATTTCTGGTTTGCCCTGAAAGCAATAATTCTGGAATATTGCTAAAATCAGCATTAATCCCAAATCACTTCTGTCATGTTGATCATGTTTGTTACTCCAAAAGAAAGAAGTTTTTAGTTGACAATTGTATCGAATATAAAGTGCTGTAGGTGAGCTGGAAATTAATGTATGTAATATACAAGATGTTTTTACTGACATTAAAATGTAAGAACATTCTAAAAATGTTATTAAGCTTAATAAACAATATTTATACCAAGCTTTCAAGCAGGATTCACTCCATTCAATATGGAGACATTGCTCCAACACTAGTGACTGATATTGAGATTCCCAGAGGCAGGTAGTTATTTGGTTTGGTTTGGTTGTTGTTTAAAAGCTGCACTCAACAATATTCCCATACGGACAATCCAGTGATCAACAGCATGAGCATCTTTCTAGTTTCTATACAATTGGGATACGATGACATGTGTGAACCAAGTCAGCAGGCCTGACCACCGAACCCCTCTTACGACATGGGTTGCTGAGGACCATCTCTAAGCTGGATCGTCACGGGTCAGTAAGTTATTACAATACATGGAATTTCTCAAGCAAAACTTCAAGGGACAGTACTAGAAGATCGTTCTGTGCATGCAGTATTGCTGTTTTTAAGCAGTAGGAATTTGACCATGTAAAACATTGGTGGATCGGGGGGTCGAACCCCCCTTTTTAAAATGACTTAAGACCACATTGAACATTTTTTTTTGCGTTGGCAGAGCCAATGGGGGTTCAAAACACACACACACACACACACACACACACACACACACACACACACACATACCCAAGGTCTTTTAAAATTCCAGGATCCGCCCATGTAAAAGGTAACAAATACCCAAGGTCTGCTTCCCTTCCCAATTTTTCGCTAGAGGGCGCTGAAGTCATGACTCAGCATTTTTTTCACCCACTGCTGGAAATGTTGATTTTTTGCGTATTAAATACAAAGAAAGGGTGACATATTATATATTATATGAAAGCCAACACATTTGTTTTTTCTTTCCAGTAAACAAAAGATTTCCAGTAGTTGGGTAGTGGGTGAAAAAATGCTGAGTGTGACTTGTCACTACACGAATAACGAAACGTCAGTATGAGAATCCTGAGGCAGTCGGTGTTTTATTCTGTCTCCCATCTCCTGCCAGCCCTGAATATTTATTCAGGCCTGAAATAATACAGTTGTACCCGCCGCTGGGGATATTTATACCCAGATATGAAAAACAAATATCCTCTTACCATTGCATGCTCATAAGAAAACGGGATGGCTTGATCTTTCATGTACAATTATTTAAACAACGTTTCCAAAGCAAAGCAACTTGATCTGCATCATAAATTAATTTAAGACTATTACTAAGTGATATAAATTATAAAATTTCCTGAATAAGTAATACAAAACATTTTTCTTTGCATTTTTATGAAATTTCACCCGTCTGCATTTTTGCTGGTGGAGGTTGGAGATGAGAAAAGCATATCAATAGATAAATGGCCGAAGCACTGAGAGGCGGTTAGCGCTGCTACTGAATGGGCTTGTAGTGCTTGAAGCAAGGCTTGCTACAAAACACACAAGCTGTTAAACCCACAGTAAGGGGTAACGGTATAGATTTGTTGTACAACGAGAAGACACAGGTTCACTGTTCCTGTTATTTAATTATTTTACAACCTACGAATATTTCAATACCAAATTCATTTCCGCATACACTTTGCGCTCCACTTTTATTAACAATGACGTAACAAACACTGTGACGTCATAGAAGGACATCGTCATTCCTTCCGCCCTTCGACATTGCCGACTTGGCGTAGTGCAGGCGCAGATCTACGTCAAAGGTGAGATCTCAATCTGCTTGTGACATGTAGTAACGAATTATGTATGTACCTTTCAAGTCTTTCAAACGAACTTAGGTTAAGAAGACTGGTTGTTTCGAATGCATGTCCTTAAAAAACAGACCAGAGGAGAAGGACCAGCTGGCATGAAATATTTCTAAATATAAATACAATAGATATATTCAGCACTGAAATAACATATGATGAAAGCGTTGCATATCGGAAAAGCAGCGAGTGATCTCAACCCCATTCAGTGAAGTTGCAAATGATGTGGATATTGTGTTATCTTTTGTTTTACAGACCCGTGAATATTGATCTTCAGTAACCCATGCTTGTCGTAAGAGGCGACTAACGGGATCGGGTGGTCAGGCTCGCTGACTTGGTTCCCACATGTCATCGGTTCCCAATTGCGCAGATCGATGCTCATGTTGTTGATCACTGGGTTGTCTGGTCCAGACTCTATTATTTTCAGACTGCCGCCATATAGCTGGAATATTGCTGAGTGCGGCGTAAAACTAAACTCGCTCACTCACTCCGTTTTACATTTCGAACAGAAACAGATGTATTGAAAGTCTTGATAGTTTTATCTTTTATACCCACTACACAGACAACTTACGGTAAAACTTCGATAATCCATTACACAGTCTTGTTTACATATTTTTTATACGTATGTAGTTGAACGTATATATACTAATAAAATGGATTGGCGTGAAAAGAATTTAATTTCAGTATTGACTTCTATTAGTATCAACAATGATTCGATTTACTGCCACTAACTAACGATAGCAGAGAAAATAGTTGTTTGACACTTTGCTAGTTAGCCAGTATATATAAACAGAGTGCATAGGCGGATCCTGAGGAAAGTTGAATGACCATTGCAAAAAAGAAGTGTGCACCCCCTTTCTTAAGAGTGTGCAACCACCGCCCCCTACCCCCTTTCTCAAAAAGCTGTATCCGCCCCTGGAGTGTTATGTCTGCTACTGTCCGTTTGTCTCCAAATGAGAACATGGTTGCTCTATTTTCCCTTCCGTTGAGCACCCCTCCTGTGAAGATGTCAACGTGTAGCCATGCATATGGTCACGACAGTCTCTTGAACAACTTTTTCCAGTGATGGGCATACAAATAACAAATGTTGGATAGGTTTTTTTTCGCGCACCGTATTGATATTTACTAGACTCCTATCGATTTTGAGGTATTTTGCAATTCAGTTCTCATGTTGAGACACACGGAATATACGCAAGACATACGTGTATAAATCGACCGAATAAATTATAAGTGAGGTCCCCCATTGCCCCCGGCCGACCCTCAATGGTCGGTTGTTGCTACATGGTCCATGAACCCGGCAAGGGCGTCGCATGGCACATCAGTTTCATGGAAATGCAAGACAGGTCGGGATCGAATGGTCACAGTGGATGTAGGGTGTGGATAACTACCGATGACCACCGGCGCGGAGAAGGCCAGGGCCTAGATTTTCGAAGCTCTCTTAGCGCTAAGATAGTCGTAGGTTAATGTTAATGTATGGCACTTACGCCTATCTTAGCGCTAAGAGAGCTTCGAAAATCTAGGCCCTGGCCACTCTGACAGCTATCAAGCGACCAAGCCACCGTTAATATATAGATAAATAAAGAACAAACTTCTCTGGCATTTTCAAAATCTGAGATGTTGAGTGGGAATTCGTCCCGTTGTATGCGCATTTGTTGTATTTGATCGTTGTTCATCGTCGCTCCCAGCAATATGCCAGCTCTATGCCAGCAATATGCCAGCTCTATGCCAGCTCTATGTCAGCTCTATGCCAGCAATATGCCAACTCTATGCCAGCTCTATGCCAGCAATATGCCAGCTCTATGCCAGCTCTATGTCAGCTCTATGCCAGCAATATGCCAGCTCTATTATTACTATCCGGTGCATGACTGCTACTGTAAGCATGAGTGATCGATCTAGGCCATATGGTCACGATGACATGTTATTAACCAAGTCACAGCGACTGACCACTCGATCCTTGGGTCGCCTTTGACTGCGCGTAGTTTTGATTAGATCGTGCGTCCTATAATTAGCTCTCTATAATCAACATGTCACACCATTCTCCTCAGCGGGATCAGTCTACACTCAGTGACGCTCATATCCCTGCAAGACGTCTACAATATCTTAGTAAACATGTATTTGTTAAAACGCATATAAATGGAACCATTTCGGGGAAAAACCTGTATGTTTCCTCAGTGAAACTGATAACCTACAATATTATGAAAGATCAGTATCGATGGTAACTGCCGAATCGACTTAATAATATACACAGTGATGTTTAAGTCATTATCAACGTAGCCGGGCCAGTGAAATGATGTCAGACAATGTATGTTCTATCTACTATTATTGCATTCTAAAACTCATTTTGACAACATATAATGCGATTACCCTGCGATTACCCTGCTTCTTTTCGCAGCTTTATTTTTGATTTCAGCATGGGAAACTTTAACGTTCTATTACATACATGTTATATGTATTACACTATTATCATATCATATCATTTTATGTTGATGTTACCCGTGAAGGGCCGGGTTAGAATATTGATCTTCAGTAACCCATGCTTGTCGTAAGAGGTGATTAACAGGATCGGGTGGTCAGGCTCGCTGACTTGGTTGCCACATGTCATCGGTTCCCAATTGCGCAGATCGATGCTCATGTTGTTGATCACTGGATCGTCTGGTCCAGACTCTATTATTTACAGATCACCGCCATATAGCTGAAATATTGCTGAGTGCGGCGTAAAACTAAACTCACTCACTCACTCATGTCGATGTGTTGCGATCATTCAGATGGACAAGCCCGCCTCCGGAGACAAGGGACAGGACACCCCCTCCTATTTTGATATATTCAAAGGACCTCCGGTAAGTTTATGTCAGTTTAATCCAGTAAATGTTTTATACGGAGATACTCACAACTCTCATCCTTAAACAAACGTTTGTACCATGCTCATCGTCGAGATGTGGGAACTGAAATATTAAGATGATAATAGGTAATACTAGTAGATGTGTTTTCACGGATTATCTTAGCAAGATAAACCACCGAGCTTATCTAAGTAAGACAATTTTAGTTGTTGCTACGGACTAACTCAAGTAAGACCGTCTTAGTTGTTGCTCCAGACTAATTGAAGTAAAATCATCTTAGTTGTTGCTCCAAACTAACATAGGTAAGATCATCTTAGTTGTTGCTACGGACTAACATAGGTAAGATCATCTTAGTTGTTGCTCCAAACTAACATAGGTAAGATCATCTTAGTTGTTGCTCCAAACTAACATAAGTAAGATCATCTTAGTTGTTGCTACGGACTAACATAGGTAAGATCATCTTAGTTGTTGCTACGGACTAACATAGGTAAGATCATCTTAGTTGTTGCTCCAAACTAACATAGGTAAGATCATCTTAGTTGTTGCTACGGACTAACATAGGTAAGATCATCTTAGTTGTTGCTCCAAACTAACAAAGGTAAGATCATCTTAGTTGTTGCTACGGACTAACATAGTAAAGATCATCTTAGTTGTTGCTCCAAACTAACATAGGTAAGATCATCTTAGTTGTTGCTACGGACTAACATAGGTAAGATCATCTTAGTTGTTGCTCCAAACTAACATAGGTAAGATCATCTTAGTTGTTGCTCCAAACTAACATAGGTAAGATCATCTTAGTTGTTGCTCCAAACTAACATAGGTAAGATCATCTTAGTTGTTGCTCCAAACTAACATAGGTAAGATCATCTTAGTTGTTGCTCCAAACTAACATAGGTAAGATCATCTTAGTTGTTGCTCCAAACTAACATAGGTAAGATCATCTTAGTTGTTGCTACGGACTAACATAGGTAAGATCATCTTAGTTGTTGCTCCAAACTAACATAGGTAAGATCATCTTAGTTGTTGCTACGGACTAACATAGGTAAGATCATCTTAGTTGTTGCTACAAACTAACATAGGTAAGATCATCTTAGTTGTTGCTACGGACTAACATAGGTAAGATCATCTTAGTTGTTGCTCCAAACTAACATAGGTAAGACCATCTTAGTTGTTGCTACGGACTAACATAGGTAAGATCATCTTAGTTGTTGCTCCAAACTAACATAGGTAAGACCATCTTAGTTGTTGCTCCAAACTAACATAGGTAAGATCATCTTAGTTGTTGCTACGGACTAACATAGGTAAGATCATCTTAGTTGTTGCTACGGACTAACATAGGTAAGATCATCTTAGTTGTTGCTCCAAACTAACATAGGTAAGATCATCTTAGTTGTTGCTCCAAACTAACATAGGTAAGATCATCTTAGTTGTTGCTCCAAACTAACATAGGTAAGATCATCTTAGTTGTTGCTACGGACTAACATAGGTAAGATCATCTTAGTTGTTGCTCCAAACTAACATAGGTAAGATCATCTTAGTTGTTGCTCCAAACTAACATAGGTAAGATCATCTTAGTTGTTGCTACGGACTAACATAGGTAAGACCATCTTAGTTGTTGCTACGGACTAACATAGGTAAGATCATCTTAGTTGTTGCTACGGACTAACATAGGTAAGATCATCTTAGTTGTTGCTCCAAACTAACATAGGTAAGATCATCTTAGTTGTTGCTACGGACTAACATAGGTAAGATCATCTTAGTTGTTGCTCCAAACTAACATAGGTAAGACCATCTTAGTTGTTGCTACGGACTAACTTTAGTAAAACTATCTAATTAGTTGTTGCTACGGACTAACATAGGTAAGATCATCTTAGTTGTTGCTCCAAACTAACATAGGTAAGATCATCTTAGTTGTTGCTACGGACTAACATAGGTAAGATCATCTTAGTTGTTGCTCCAAACTAACATAGGTAAGACCATCTTAGTTGTTGCTACGGACTAACTTTAGTAAAACTATCTAATTAGTTGTTGCTACGGACTAACATAGGTAAGATCATCTTAGTTGTTGCTACGGACTAACATAGGTAAGATCATCTTAGTTGTTGTTGAGACTATCAGTACACACTTCCACCAGCGCCACGTGGCCCGGGTCACCAAGGCCCTACAAGCCTACATGGAGAAGATGGAGGTGATGAAGGACGCCAACGCCCATCTACTGACCACCATGGTGGACATGTGCCCCAAGACATGGAAGATACTCCCGGAATTGAAGATCTACCTCGAGGTCAGTCGGTCACTGTTGACCAGATATACCCATGAGCCAATGTCAGTGCATTCTCTTCCTACAGAGGTTACTCCTGTCATATCTTCCTACGTAACCTCTGTTCTAATACGGCCCTTTCATGGTGTGAGCGTTCAAGACTCGTGATTGGAGGTAATCAGATTTAGTTGTGCAATCAGCGACGTTGTTTCAAAAGTGATCATTCGCAAGGCCTCGGTAATTTCCGTATGCTTCGAGAAAACTAAACCTCTTCCCCTGCGCGATGCGCAAACGTTTCTTCTAGACAGAACTCAGTCATGTTATGGCGGATCAGTGGCGTCTCCATCGCCCTCGTTGACAACGGACAAGCTAGCCATTAAACGTCTTGTGTGTAATATCAACACAAGTCCCCGGCAGATGGGGGGATATTTGTGGCCCCACATTTGCTTGTGTTAGTCAAGTTGAATCTAAGTCGATGTAACGCGTGTTCTGATTGGATAGAAAGAAGGGAGATAATTCGTGTTGCGATCTTTTGCCGCTAGGGGATTTTACGAGAACCGGGAAATATGGCCGTATTAGAACAGAGGTTACGGAGGAAGATATGACAGGAGTAACCTCTGTGGGAAGAGAATGATGTCAGTGTGAAACTGTAGTGATTGATGTTGTAAATCTCACATGTCACAGACAGCAATATACTGTTAATCACGATTGTCTGTCTGTAAGTAACCCGTGAAGGTCCGGGTTAGAATTGATCTTCAGTAACCCATGCTTGTCGTAAGAGGCGACTAACGGGATCGGGTGGTCAGGCTCGCTAACTGGTTTGTCATCGTATCACAGTTGTGCAGATCGATGTTCATGCTGTTGATCCCTTGATTGTCTGGTCCCAGACTCGATTATTTACAGACCGCCGCCATATAGCTGGAATATTGCTGAGTGAGGCGTATACCTAAACTCACTCACTCACTGTCTGTAAGTAATAAAGGTGTGTTAGGCGATCTCGTCACTGACATGTGCAACAATCCACGTCGTCGCCAAACAATGCCACACAGATCACAGATCACATACTACGGCCACCCAGTCCACCATAGTGAGGTCGTATACAAATGGGGGTGTAGGGGACTATTCGGAAATACAACAAGGCGCACGATGTTTGTTTTAAGTGGTGACTTGAATGATGACACGGAGATCCAAATAGCTGGTGAGTATTGTTGTGTGGGTAACTATCGCGGGAAACACTAGTTCTTGGTTCAGGCCGTATTATTGTCTATGTCGGGGCTGTTGGGTAGCCGAGTGGTTAAGGCGTTCGCTCGTCACGCCGAAAACCCGGGTTCGATTCCCCAGAAGGGCACAATGTGTGGAGCCCATTCCCCGTCGTGGTTTTGCTGGAATATTGCTAAAAGCGGCGTAAAACTAAACTCACTCACTATTGTGTGTCTTCATATCCTTGGCGTCATACCAAAAGACGTTAAAAAAAAATGGTACTTGTTGGTTCCTGCCTGGCGCTCGGCATTAATTGGTACAACAAGGACTGGTCGGCTCGGAGTCAGTATAATGTGTCTGAGTGGGGTATTCATGCTTCACTGCGGCATGGTATCTCAGTGGGCTAGCACTATAAAACCAGCTTAAGTCTGGGCTAGTACAAGCAGCCGCACATACACATACACACGCATGCACGTCGTCATATGAGCGAAATATTCTCAAGCACGACGTTAAACCCAATTTCACCTCACCTCATATCCTTGAATACAACTGCACAGCGCATCAATGCCCACGCTCTTCTACACGGTTCTCCAGTTTGTCAGCGGACTATATTTATGTGATAACGGCCCAAGTGTCAATGTACCCACTCGCTCAGTGAACCGATATGTATTATACGTGTACCTGTTAGTTTTGGATTAAGATGACATTACTCTCAGTGTAACCATTTCCTACACAGGACCAGTCAATGTTGTGGAGTCTTGTCGGATCGTCACTTCGGCCCTTGTTCGCCGCTTTAAGGAACTACGAGGCCTTCGCACAGGGAGCACAGGTAAAACATGACATGGTATCCAGCTGTTTTAAATATCGCACATAATTAGTTATGCAAAATATTCGATACACGAAAAACGAAAACGATTATAGGATATTCCTGCTTATTATACCAGAAATGTAGATTTTACGAAACTTCGATCAATTTGTATTCTTAGAGTTTTGGCTCCCATTCTGTTTTGAACATATTAACGTAGTCTTTTAACTTGTAGCCTACTCTACAGTAAATATGCTATCATGTTGTACAGCAAATTGATTCGTATTTACACAGTATGCTTTATCTGTGTTTCAGCAAGCTTTGCTGGAGTTTGAAGTTCGGCTCAGTGAAGTTAAACTAATGAGTGCGGAGTATGAGGTGATCTTATTGCGTGTGTATGCCTGTTGGTCAATATATAGCTACATCGCTCACCGATGTCGTGGGATATCCCACGGCCGTCATAGCTCTTTATTATTGTCGATTTCTTCGTTAAACAAACAACAAATAACTGGCCTAATTTACGCAAAGAGTTCCTGGCATTACGACTATCGTAATTCTATGTTAAAGCATCAGAATTAACGATCAATATCACGTGTAGGACGTCCTCGCTCTACAGATTCCTGTGTGTAGGACACACCATTTTATATTTCCATGAACTGGTCTACCAAAATCTATAACTACAACATGGTTAGTCTATTGTCTGCAAACCTGGTTATAATTACACGGCTGTTCTTGTTTCCAGCTCATGAAGAGGTCTTCGCGTGTCTCCAAAGCTCAACAGTTTCAGGTAGTTGTCGCACGCTGTATGTAGTGCTGGTAAAAGAAAAGCATGTACCATTTACTGCATATTTTGTGATTTTTATTTGTGATAAAAATCGCGTCCAATACTCAAAATTCATGGGTTATGTTAAACCCTGCACATACTGATACATACTGATGTTAGACGTTCACACCTGAATCCCCGCCAGAGCGATACTGTTCAATGTTAAAACATCAACCATGAAATCCTGGACACTGAA
The DNA here is from genome assembly GCF_003918875.1 of Haliotis rubra. NCBI lineage: Eukaryota > Metazoa > Mollusca > Gastropoda > Lepetellida > Haliotidae > Haliotis > Haliotis rubra. The sequence continues at coordinate 319,582 of NW_025767070.1, forward strand.
ACTGTTTCATGTCAATACTGCTTCTTGTGAATAAGTGTAACTGAGTGAACACCTGACCTACCATGACACCTGGTGTTGCAGATCGAGTACATGCTCCGCGAGTCAGGACGTGCACTCGTGGCCATCCGGAAGGTGGTGGAGGACAAGATGCTCACATTCAGACGCTCGTGAGTATTGGCTCTTAATCTCAAAAGTAGAACTGGCTGAGGAAAATTCTTTCCGTGAGCACTTGTTTACATGTCTTTCAGACACGTTACCTAATAATAGCCAGCCTTGAAACTACACTTGTATCCTTCCAGCGACACATTTTTAGATTAACGCTACACACATATATTCTATCTGAAGTATCTATGTTTGATGGTCTTGCCTTTGTAAAACTGTTTTATTTAACTGTTTAATTTAACTATTTAATTTCCAGCCAAACCGAGCTTGGAAAGGAACTGCTGTTGAAATTTGAGGATATCATGAAAGTTACCTGTGTAGAGGGTGGTCAGGTAAAGTAACAGTTCATTTCCCATAATCTTTGTTAACATTGATGTCAATGATGTCACGGTCATTTACCTTGCCTAAATGTCTGTATATTTATGATAAGCGACTATAATTGTTCATTCATATTTCAAGGTTTCAGATTTAATTCAAGATATTTTGCGGGCATCGCCTGTCAAGAAAACCAACAGGAAGGGTGAACAAATTGATCACCTTGAATTTGTCCTGAACCACGTTCAGAAGGTGGTTGACAAGGTCGGCTCCACACCTGTAGATCTGAGTTCCAAGAGAGCAATCTACTTCCCTGAAAAAGCAAAACCAGAGGCTGCAGGTCAACTGAAGTCACAAGGTAGAGCCCGAACTGAAGCTGCCCAACCCCGGCAAACACACGCTCAACTCCAGTCACAACCTCAGACCGAGGTAATCACCAGGCCAGAAGCATCTGAACAAGATCGACCTGCTAGCACAATCCAGTACTTCAGGGACAAGAATGAACCGCGCAGGATGTCGCTCGATAATTACACCGAATTCAACCGCACTGCCCGTCCTTACCACAGTACCTTTGCCCAAGAGGAGGTGAAGGTGACAAGAGTCACACGTCCCAAAACAGCCACCTCTCATGCTAACTCGAGCACTCTGAACAGTTATGAGTATGGTACACGACAGGGCTATCGCTATGATGATGAGAGAGGGGTTAGAGAAGCCACCTACAAAACCACCAGGGCGAGAACTAGGTACGTCACTCCCAGCAATGGTAGAGAGACCTCGGGGCGACAAAGCAGATCTTCAAGCGTTGATGCTGATGACACTGCCGGCTACATGGACAGCAATGGAGTAATGTCGCCCCGACCACCGTCTTCAAGCAGACAGAACTACAATGGCGTCAGGGACCAGATGGTTGTAACCAGAACAGCTGAGCAGACCCGTGGAACCAAGAGGTCCTCGGGGCAGGACAGACAGACACAGACACCCGTTCAGACACGGTCTGGTCAGAGAAAGTCTGGGCTGCCCTTCAAAGTAACCGTTCCTGATAGCCACGACAATGGTGAGTTCCACGTGTAGCGTAACTATAAAATGTCGGGATATATTACTATCTGATTGGTCGGAAATCTCTGGAATACTGCAGATGGTTGATTTTTAGTATCTCTCTGTTACACATTTCAATTGTTCCTGTAAAATAGTCTGTACATAGTCTGTCGTAGTTTTACTGTTGCTTTGAATCAGCAAACCTCTCTCACGTCAATCAAGCACAACTTTGGTTTCAGCACATACCTCGCATGTCATTCTAACAGACAGGGGCGATGGGGTAGCCTAGTGGTTAAAGCGTTGGCTCGTCACGCCGAAGACTCGGGTTCGATTCCCCACATGGGCACAATGTGTTAAGCCCATTTCTGGTGTCCCCCCCCCGTGATATTGCTGGAATATTGCTAAAAGCGGCGTAAAACTAAACTCAGTCAGTCAGTCAGTCTAACAGACAGAGAGACAGGTTTATTTCTCAACCAACCAACGGTAGTACATGAGAATATAAATACATCGGCAAACAAATATATACATGGCAAGTGACTGGACAGGATCCACAGCGTCAGCACATACCTGTCACGTCAATCAAGCACAGCTGTTTGTTTCAGCACATACCTGTCACGTCAATCAAGCACACCTGTTTGTTTCAGCCCATACATCGCACGTCAATCAAGCACGTCTTTGTTTCAGCACACACCTCGCACTCCAGTCAAGCATAGCTCTTAGTTTCAGCACATACCTCTCAAATCATTCTTCATCTCATACACTGCTGCTTTGTGTTTCAGTTTTCTTCGAATGCAGCTGATGAAAACCTGATCTGGAGAAGAAGAAGATGATGTTGCTTTTCCGTTTTGTTAAAAGGTTTTAATGTTCCGACTTTAATAATTTTAACCAGTAAATATTCCTTATGTTACTTGTACAGTCGAACCAATGTACGGACAATAATGTTTGTTTCACAGTACAGATACCAAACAATCATAAACAGGATGAAACATTTGATGTTTCGGGTTTCGGTTTTAAATTGTTTCTTGACTAATTAATGTCCAGATCTACACAGAGTGAGTACAACTCTTTTATAAAGCTTCCGTGTCCTAAATTGTTATCTCCCAAGGTCGCCTGGATGGACGAGACGTCACGTGTATTGTTTGTCCAGAATCTTGCAATCTAATCAGTCAATTATCTGTATGACTTTGCGGTATTAAATACATGTTTCCGTATATTCGCAATGTGTGTTACATGTTCACTTATTTACAATAGTCAACGAATACACAAATCTAAAGCAAAAATATCTGAACTCTAGGCTGGTATGTTCACAATCATAATCGACCTGTTTTTCAAATCATCAACTGAATATATCCCCATCAATCCCCAGCTACACCATCACGACCTCCATTTGTCCGCGTGCCTGGGCCCCGTTTCACAAACTTCTCGTAAGCCTCAGATCTCGTACCTCCTATGCTGTAACATTGACTTACGATAGTCGTAGCGCTAAGAGAGCTTTGTGAAACGGGGCCCAGGCAATCTGTATGAGCACAGATACGCTACTTCATGGTACAGATGGCACACATGAGGCCATGGAGGAATGAACCCGGTAGAGGACACATCTGCAATGACCCAGCAAGATACATGTGTTCAAATATCTCCCACTGTATACACGTGTCTACATTATTCGAGATATACCAATAACAGAGCACGGTACATTGAACTGAACAAAGACTGAAAGAAACAGCCATGCCTTCATCAGTACTACAGCCTCAGAACATAAAATATCGTATCAAAGCATAATTGAGAGGTTGAGCCATGATTGAGTTAATATATGATTGAGTATGGGGTTATGTGTCCATGTGTGTGATTTAATGTTTGTGTGGGCACTAGCGCGCGTGTGAATATGCGTGCGTGCATGTGTGTGCAGGAGTATGTCTGTATGTCATGTGTGTGTGTGTGTGTGTGTGTGTGTGTGTGTGTGTGTGTGTGTGTGTGTGTGTGTGTGTGTGTGTGTGTGTGTGTGTGTGTGTGTGATAGATGCATGCACGCTTCATTTTATCATGTGCCTGTAATGGTGATGGCGATTTAAGCACGGACCGATATATTTTACGTGCGCCTCAGCTGCTATACCTAAAGTTAATGTTGAACACTGCTGATGATAGGGCCTAGCTGCCAAAGTGCAGTCTCTACTCCAGTATTAACGACAGATCAGTAAACTTGACAAATGGGTTAGGCGAACGCCAGGAATAGACAAATGCAAATATCATGACGAGCTGTTGACAGTGAATCCATTAGATCACTAGATATCTAACACCAGGTGGGAGCAAGAAAGGCATGATCTACCCTACCCGTAGCACCCACTGCTAACATCGTTGGCGTGAGCAACAAAGCAAACCACGTTTGGTCAACATTCCCTGTTTGTGAATTCAAACACCTCATTCAGTTAACCTGCACCACGCTTGAAGTGTACGTCAACATGTTGTGGACGTGGTAGTACTCCCAATGAAATCTGCTCCCAATTTCAGGCGAAACTGATCTAAAAAACTCCCATCCTTTCTTATCAGTTGTTAGGACAGGGTACCGAACAACACAAAAACACAGTGGGTAAAATTTCGAATAGGAAAGCAAATCATGGAAACTCCGTGAAAACAGCATGACCTTCAACCAGTAAAGCCAACCCTCCGCCACCACAGCAGTGATTACTTAATCAGTGTACATACACTTAAACCTCCCCTGTATCCCCTCGGCACAAAGTAAACATATTATGAAAGAGAGCACGTCCCATCCACGCACTCAACAAGTTTCTACTGTTGTACCTCAGGCAATGACTACCCCAACTCTCATTCCTGGCCAAGATACGACTCATCAAGATCTAGTGGTCCGGTTCTGTGTTCATGATAGGATAACCGGTTCTGTGTCCTCGATAGGTTAACCGGTTCTGTGTCCTCGATAGGTTAACAGTTCTGTGTCCTCGATAGGTTAACCGGTTCTGTGTCCTCGATAGGTTAACAGGTTCTGTGTCCTCGATGGGTTAACCGGTTCTGTGTCCTCGATAGGTTAACCGGTTCTGTGTCCTCGATGGGTTAACTGGTTCTGTGTCCTCGGTGGGTTAACCGGTTCTGTGTCCTCGATGGGTTAACTGGTTCTGTGTCCTCGGTGGGTTAACCGGTTCTGTGTCCTCGATTGGTTAACCGGTTCTGTGTCCTCGATTGGTTAACGGTTCTGTGTCCTCGATAGGTTAACCGGTTATGTGTCCTCGACAGGTTAACCGGTTCTGTGTCCTCGATAGCTTAACCGGTTATGTGTCTACGATAGGTTAACCGGTTCTGTGTCCTCGATGGGTTAATCGGTTCTGTGTCCTCGATGGGTTAATAGTTCTGTGTTTTCGAAAGGTTTACCAGTTCAGTGCCCTTGGTAGGTAATCCGATTTTGTGTCCCAGATACGTAAACCAGTTCCCGATAGCTTACCCTGTGCTCCCATTACGTGACTCACTGATCGTGTTTTTCAGCCTCTGATCTACATGGTTTAGATATAGATTGTTTACAGGCCACTCAGTTATCATATCCGTAACAGCAAGGTTGTATTTAACATAAATAGGGTTCTAAGAAACATTCACATGATAAATGAGCTCAGAGGTATTTGTGTCTGTTCGTTCGTCCCCAGTACCCTTCCTAACAGTCAGGTAATGAGGGGCTGTCACACACTGACACCAGCTATTACTACATCATGTATATTCACCAACTCCACCCACCGCGCAAGTACTGTACACTCACCTGCCCTGGCGGTGTACAGGTACTCAAGGACGTACATTGTGTACGCATCAACGGACATGCCTTCATACAGAATAGCGTCCATTATAGACATGCTAGAGGAAGGTCACGAGCCCTTCTGTAAAGCAGAACAAACGCTAACCTGCTTTGTTTACTTTGAATGTGCTGGCAGGTTGAATACTTTTCATGTTAGAAGTTTAGACCTTAAATGCAAATATGCTGGATAAAGATAGAAAAGCGTATTGAGAGACGAGACTTAATACTATGTCACCCAGGTACTTTTTGATGTGTAGCATGGGGTACAGGTGGGAAGAAACAGTCCAAAGTACGGGTAGGGATGTACCCTGAAAACAAATACCCAGTAAAGATGTCTGTTGATCAACGTCATGAGAAGGGGTGTGTAATGTGTAGGGGTGTCACTGTATGTTCATCGCCACTGCGCACATAAAGCGCCTAACCTGATCAGAACCAGGCTGGTGGTTCGATCCCTAATCGTGCCATTCCAAAACACAGTGCAAGATGGAGTCTTCATCAGGTGCAAGGACTAGAATCAGTGTTTTGCCTGAGTGGGGTGTCCATATCTTTTTACCAGCCGAAAAGTTGGCAGTACTTAATAATTAAATCACGCAAGTCCCATTAATTCCATGTACATGTGTTGGGGTACACATGAATGGAAACGCACGCGCACACACATAGGCAGGCAGGTTAAAACATAAATAAAAACACAGCAACCCCACACCACCCCCAACCCCACCACCCCGCGCATTTTCACAAACATACGCATATATATACAGACTAAAAATACTCACACAAACACAAGCCAAGATACACCACCATAGGCGGATCCAGGGGGTGCAGGGTGCGCACCCCCCTTTGTGGTGAAAGTTTGTTAAATGACCATTGAAACTCGGGTGAAAATGAAGTGTGCACCCCTCCTTTTCTCAATAGTGTGCACCCCTCCCCCCCTTTCTCAAAAAGCTGTATCCGCCCCTGCACACACACACACAGGCACAAAGGTAGGCATATGCAGGCACACAAATACAGACACATAGACACAGGTATCCAAATACACAGTCACATACACTTTACCAGAGACAACATGAACACAAACACAAACAAACACAACCTAGTTTCTAACCTCTGATAACCCCGCCACATTTGTGAGCCCAGTGGGCAAGGCGGTACAACGACACCAGCCAGGTCAGTATGACCTTCTGGAATAAAGAGGTCATGTGAGACAGGTTTGTGGCTGCAACTCGTCACAACAACATGGAGATCTTGGGGCTGGTGGACGTGCCGCTATATCTCATTCTTGCTCTGTCGGCGACTGTGTTGCTCTACATGTAAGTAGACACTTGTACTAGTTGTGAAAATATATATGAACTGTCTTTTGAACAATGTCAGTGTTGAATTTCAAGGATATCTACTTGTACAGTGACTGCTTGTTTGATTGCTTTAAAACCTGGTAAATCTGCGATGACCATTTGTCAAAATCGTGCTGTGTTGGTCCATGTTGATAGCTGATAGCGACCTGTGGCAGACTAGCAAGCTGTTGTAAGTAGTGCGTGCAAGGGACGTCAAGTTGCAATTTCTTGAACGTAGTCCCCTTTGACGGGATGCCATGGACGCCTTTTCCCACTTGCAGATGCACTGGTGGCGTTGTTCCGTTAGACTGGCAATAGATATTGGTAGGGGTGTTATCCTAGATACATCGCCAAAAGATCATTGGAGTGTTGTTTCATCTGACAATAGACACAAGATGTTGTTTCATCTTGACAATAGACACTTTGGTAGGTTTGTTTCATCTTGACAATATTAATAGATCATGTGTAGTGTTATTTCATCTTGACAATAGATACATATGTAGTGTTGTTCAATCTTTACCCAATGACATTTGTAGTGTTGTTTCATCTTGACAATAGACACATGTGTAGTGTTGTTCCATCTTGGCAATAGTGACACATGTGTAGTGTTGTTTCATCTTGACAATAGTGGCACATGTGTAGTGTTGTTTCATCTTGACAAGACACATGTGTTGTGTTGTTTCATCTTGACAATAGACACATGTGTAGTGTTGTTCTATCTTGGCAATAGTGACACATGTGTAGTGTTGTTTCATCTTGAAAAGACACATATGTAGTGTTGTTTCATCTTGACAATACACACATGTGTAGCGTTGTTTCATCTTGACAATAGAGACATGTGTAGCGTTGTTTCATCTTCACAATAGAGACACGTATAGCGTTGTTTCATCCTGACAATAGAGACACGTGTAGTGTTCTTTCATCTTGACAATAGAGACATGTGTAGCGTTGTTTCATCTTGACAATAGAGACACGTGTAGTGTTGTTTCATCTTGACAATAGAGGCACGTGTAGTGTTGTTTCATCTTGACAATAGAGACACGTGTAGTGTTGTTCCATTTTGGCAATAGTGACACATGTGTAGTGTTGTTTCATCTTGACAAGACACATACGTAATGTTGAATTTCAAGGATATCTACTTGTACAGTGACTGCTGTTTGATTGCTTTAAAACCTGGTAAATCTGCGATGACCATTTGTCAAAATCGTGCTGTGTTGGTCCATGTTGATAGCTGATAGCGAACTGTGCACATGTGGCAGACTAGCAAGCTGTTGTAAGTAGTGCGTGCAAGGGACGTCAAGTTGCAATTTCTTGAACGTTGTCCCCTTTGACGGGATGCCATGGACGCCTTTTCCCACTTGCAGATTCACTGGTGGCGTTGTTCCGTTAGACTGGCAATAGATATTGGTAGGGGTGTTATCCTAGATACATCGCCAAAAGATCATTGGAGTGTTGTTTCATCTTGACAATAGACACATGTGTTGTTTCATCTTGACAATAGACACATGTGTAGTTTTGTTTCATCTTGACAATATTAATAGGCACATGTGTAGTGTTATTTCATCTTGACAATAGATACATATGTAGTGTTGTTCAATCTTTACCCAATGACATTTGTAGTGTTGTTTCATCTTGACAATAGACACATGTGTAGTGTTGTTCCATCTTGGCAATAGTGGCACATGTGTAGTGTTGTTTCATCTTGACAAGACACATGTGTTGTGTTGTTTCATCTTGACAATAGACACATGTGTAGTGTTGTTTCATCTTGACAATAGTGACACATGTGTAGTGTTGTTTCATCTTGAAAAGACACATATGTAGTGTTGTTTCATCTTGACAATACACACATGTGTAGCGTTGTTTCATCTTGACAATAGAGACATGTGTAGCGTTGTTTCATCTTCACAATAGAGACACGTGTAGCGTTGTTTCATCTTGACAATAGAGACACGTGTAGTGTTCTTTCATCTTGACAATAGAGACATGTGTAGCGTTGTTTCATCTTGACAATAGAGACACGTGTAGTGTTGTTTCATCTTGACAATAGAGGCACGTGTAGTGTTGTGTCATCTTGACAATAGACACATGTGTAGTGTTGTTCCATTTTGGCAATAGTGACACATGTGTAGTGTTGTTTCATCTTGACAAGACACATACGTAATGTTGTTTCATCTTGACAATATACAGAGGTGTAGCGTTGTTTCATCTTGACAATAGAGACATGTGTAGCGTTGTTTCATCTTGACAATAGAGACACGTGTAGTGTTCTTTCATCTTGACAATAGACACATGTGTAGTGTTGTTCTATCTTGGCAATAGTGACACATGTGTAGTGTTGTTTCATCTTGACAAGACACATATGTAGTATTGTTTCATCTTGACAATATACACATGTGTAGCGTTGTTTCATCTTGACAATAGAGACATGTGTAGAGTTGTTTCATCTTCACAATAGAGACACGTGTAGCGTTGTTTCATCTTGACAATAGAGACACGTGTAGTGTTCTTTCATCTTGACAATAGAGACACGTGTAGTGTTCTTTCATCTTGACAATAGAGACACGTGTAGCGTTGTTTCATCTTGACAATAGAGACACGTGTAGCGTTGTTTCATCTTGACAATAGAGACACGTGTAGCGTTGTTCCCTCTTCACAATAGAGACACGTGTAGTGTTGTTTCCTCTTGTCAACACAGACATATTTAGTGGTGTTCTCGTCTTACACAGAATAGAATCTGATGGGTGTATGTAATAAACCGGTTTGTATCATCTACACAGATATATTTAGTGGTGTTATCTCTTGACCGACACTTTGTGCCAGATTCTCCAATTTCAATGCCCACCGATAAAAGATTTTTTCAGCTTGTTTATTCAACAGCTTTACGGAAAATGTGGTCGAACAAGTGCCATAGAAACGTAATGCCAAGTTTTGTCTTTACAGACGTTATTCAAAATTAACATGGAGGTACGTGGCTGTATTTTCTGGTCCACTGATCACTCCATTGCCTGGTTTGTTTACATGCTGCTCTGGCATGACTTGGATACTATTCTGCGGCCTAAGACTATACATACTTTGTTATAAATACTTTTACTGAATGAATGGCGGATGCTAGCGGTAGGACAGGGCTTGTTTAATGGTGTCATCACTGAATGGGAGTCCACAGATAGTTTGTCCTTCACGCCTCACTGAATCTGTCTAAAACATGTTTTATGTTTACAGATATGGAACATGGAACTTCAATCACTTCAAGAAGCTGGGTATTCCCGGGCCAGCACCATACCCTTTCATTGGGAACAACGCTGGATTTGTAGGTTTAAATGTTAATTACAAGTATTTACCAACATCGTTGTGTAATTCATTCTTTATTAGCGTGCAAATCGTCCGTTCCACAAGATGTTATTTCTAGTCTAATTCTTATTCTTCTATTAGATTATTTGATTCAAGATTACAAGCTTGTGGTACCATGAGATGAGCGAGTGCCGCCTTCTATGACGAGTTGTTGCCTCTATAGGTCTTTCAAACTGACAATCCGTATGTTATGTAGGTTTATTTCCGTTTCAGTAAATCATAACCAACAGCTTTCACAACATTCACTTAGCTTCACACTGGCTTCTAAGGGAATGATAAAAGTGTCTGTTCTTCCCTGTTTGACAGTGCCACTAAACGCCCTTTCACTCCTCCTTACCAATAGTTCTTCGACGAAACATTCCGGTTGTAAATCCTGTTTGAAATGGATGAAAACATTTGTGATTCCTGCAAATGTATCCTCTATAACGCCTCGCCATATGGCAGCATCTATCGTCCATTACACTCTGCCAATGGTGAATAAAGTGTGTCCTCTATAAGGCCTCGCCATATGGCAGCATCTATCGTCCATTACACTCTGCCAATGGTGAATAAAGTGTGTCCTCTATAAGGCCTCGCCATATGGCAGCATCTATCGTCCATTACACTCTGATAATGGTGAATACAGTGTGTCCTCTATAACGCCTCGCCATATGGCAGCAATTAACTTACATTACTTACGAAATACAGTTCGCTCTACCACCATGTATAGAGTAATAAAACACACCTTCGCCCTGAACTATTATAACGTTCAAGCACTCGGACGCAAGCGTCCTCGTACTTTAACTATAATAGTTCAGGGCGAAAGTGTGTTTTATTACACTATACATGGTGGTAGAGCGAACTGTATTTCTTAAATACAGTGTGCCCACTGCTTGTTATGTTACTGAGAAAATGCAACCAAGAACATAGAAATATGAAAACTATGGATGCAAACTTCCAGTGTTTCCTGTGAAGAGGCTTGAGATGACAGTGTTAAAGTATATTGTGTAAGACAGGAAGCAGGTTTAGGGGCTCGTGTTACTAAGATGGTTACTTGAAATTTCCTGTATACTAGTATATTGCCTAAAATGGCTGGTACCAGGTTCTTTGCTTTTATTCCTACAGGGAATCTTCTATGAGTTAGACACCTTGAAGAAACGGTACGGAAATGTGTTTGGGTAAGTGCAAGCCTAAGATATCTAATCACTCACTGCATATATTATAATTTCGGCAGTTCTACTTTGAAGCCAAAATATTAATGTTTTGTTCTGATCAAATCATCTTGCTTCATATGACATGTTTTGCCATTGTGTTTGTTGTTCTGTGTTTAAGGATCTTTAGGGGAAGACAGCTATACTACGTTATATCCGATCTGGAAATCCTGAAGGTGGTCCTCGTTAAGAGTTTCAACAATTTCCGAAACCGGGCAGTGAGTAGTTTTACAAATTCTTTGAATTACTTTATTAATGCAAACCTTTTCCGGTACTTATATGCATGTCAAAATTACCATTATAAACAGCATATCCAATATCAGGTGGTTTGTGATTGGCATGATCCTGTAGCTATCATTTGGGGACGGTTTCTGTTTCTGTAGTTTGTCGTGATCACTAGGTTTGGGACGTTGCATTTGTGAGATTCGGTATATACGTTTCTCTACTAACTTCCAGTTTCCGGTGGTTATACCCTACCCATTCAATCTGGGGCTGGCATTCTTGGAAGATGCTTCCTGGAAGAGAGTGAGAAGCATCATCAGCCCAACTTTCAGTGGTGCCAAACTGAGACGGGTGAGTAGCTCTCTTTGTCTACCTTCGATAAATGTCGGTATCTTGGCTACCACTCTTGTCATTCGTAACAATGACTGCCGTTGCCTACCGCAAGAAACAGAAGATTTTTCAACGGCTGCTATACGCCAGTAGTCATTGAATGAGAACGTTTTAGCTATTGCTCAGTACAAGTTAAGTGTTTTAGAGTTGCCTTAAAAGATTTAAGGTATCTGCAGGAAAGAATTTGACGTACCTGTGACCAAAATGGTGGTCGATGCAATTATCTATTTTCACTTGTCACATATCTCCCCGTGTATGTTCAACTTGGCATATCTTGGCAAGTGTTTGTGATTGTTGCTACTGCTACAAACCATCTCTATTCAATAAGGACTCATATGCAGCTACGTGTGATGTAAATGGGATCATTATTGGATTATCACTTAAATGGTTTTGTCCTTTTCATGTATTTCAGGTACAAAATCTCAGTCCCTACTAATGCTTATGAAAGATGTTTGTTTAAAATGGAATTTGGATTTGGTCACAGCCACAATACGTCTGATCATTATTCCCTGAAAGGAGTGAGAAAAACAACACAATATGTCAGGGCATTAAATCAAGCGAACAGTGTATGTTTGTGAAACCTCATGCAAAATAATATTTCTTCAGCATTGCTGTTAACAAACAAAGGAAAATAATAACAAAACGTTTAAAGTCTCAACAAATGTGTCGATGGGTCAGCATATCGAGCGTACTCGATACTTCATTGTTCTAGATGTGTGAGCCTATCAACGACTGTGCTCGGACACTTGCACTTAATTTCTCAAAAGTCGTCGGAAAAGATGAAGGGGTGCCTATGAAAAAGTAAGTGCTTTACATATTAATATCTATCGAATATCATAAGAAACGTTTCATAATCACCACTTTGTTCCATTACACATTGAAAAGACTGTATGCTGTACCCAAACAGAATTGACAGTTAATTAACATCGGCATTTTCTGGTCCCGATGTGTTCTACACATACATGTAGTTGTTAAACAAGTCATTACTTCAAGGGGCGGTGGGGTAGCCTAGTGGTTAAGGCGTTCGCTCGTCACGCTGAAGACTCGGGTTCGAATTCCCACATGGGCACAATGTGTGAAGCCCGTTTCCCCGCCGTGATATTGCTGGAATATTGCTTAAAGCGGCGTAAAACTAAACTCACTCACTCACTCATTACTTCAATTGTTCCACGATTACCACGTTGTGTTTGGGAACGCCTTGTAAATGAAACTTCCCTAATTCGGAAACTATTGTACTGGAGATAAGAGTTTGTTTTGTTTTTTTATAACTGTATCTTTTTCAGATTCTTTGGCGCTTACACAATGGACGTGATTTCACGAACTGCCTTTGGTATAAAAATAGATTCCCAGAAGGATTTCAACCACCCCTTTGTTTTCAACGCTAAACAGATATTTCGCCCCACAAAACTGAGAACCTTCTACGCATTCCTTGGTGGTGAGTTGATGCATTATATTTTAGGCTTAAATACTAGAGAAGAACAAGCTGAGATGTTTAAGGCTTCGTTTGCTTCCTGTTTCCTCTCCAACATGATAGCAAATGTAATGTCATGAAACGTGTATAGAATTTGATCGGCTGATATACAAACGTAATCAAGGGTAAGATTGTAATCTTACTATACACAAATATATTACTAAGTATGTTATGAAACCATACACCTCTTATACTTTGGTATCTTTATCTATCTGATATTATCAAATATGTTGCGATATACTTATATCATGTCAGAAACATTTTAAGTCAAGGAAATTAGGTAAATAACGAAATAAATCATCATATAGGCCTGTTTCTAAAATAAGCTGTCTGTCTGTCTGTCAGCCTGTAATCGAGATACCTTATGATGTAAACTTGCTGACAAAACAAGTCATGTACATGTTGAATTTACATCGACACATAACGTATGATCAGGTACATACAAGTATCAAACAGCTAACCGGAAATTAGTCTGTAAAGGATGTGAAACCAACAAACAATGAAGAAATATCATTTACAATATTCTAAAAGTAACTAACTTTAAAAATCACTACAAATCCTTTCTAAGGAATCGCGATGACAGGACGAAATAGAAAGGTACTAAGAATTCAGTGGCAGAAGAAATACAGTGACAATAAAACACATCAGTTATCTTATTGCTACAGACAGTGGTGACAGTGGTCACCTCGCTGCAACTGCAGTCACCTTCCAAGAAGAGTGAGTGAGTGAGTTTAGTTTTACGCCGCACTCAGCAATATTCCAGCTATATGGCGGCGATCTGTAAATAATCGAGCCTGGACCAGACAATCCAGTGATCAACAGCATGAACATTGATCTACACAATTGGGATACGATGACATGTGTCAACCAAGTCAGCGAGCCTAACCACCCGATCCCGTTAGTCGCCTCTTACGACAAGCATGCGGGTTACTGAAGATCAAGAATGACACCCATGCACGTGTATGGATCTACTGTTGTGCACGTGCATCACATACGTTGTGTTTAGGGGTGGTGATAAAGAGAAATTGTGGTGCATAAGATGTGTGTCTTTGAAATGTTTGTTACCGCTTATACTTCCTGTCCAAATTGAAAGTCCATGTTCTTCTACTTTTTTAAGAGTTTATTTAAAAGCTATGTTCTCTCCTTATCATCCCCATCCATCACGATAACACGTTGACAACAACATCTGCTGTACTAACGTCATCTCTGTTGACAGTGTTGTGTCCAGCGGTGTCTCCTTTAATGCAGAAACTTGGTATGGGATTCTTTCCAATGAGCGTTATCAACTTCTTCCGGAACAACATCACAGAAATGATAAAACAGCGACAGAATGACACAAAGGAAGAGCGAGAGGTTGGAAATCAGAATTGCTCTTTTCTGTCTACGGAAATTAGACATGAGCTAAATCACCTCATCTGTTTACGGTAGTGTGAGGATGATATTCGTTGACAACCAAACTCGACTTTAGCTGACAGGAACATACGCTTCAATGGAAATAAAATTGAGTTTGGTATTTTTTGGTCATTATTTCAGTCAAGGATGAAGAAGTAATGATAAATATGTACAAAGGTAACTGTTTCCTTCAATGTTTTGTCAGTTCAAGGATTTGGAATCTTTCTGCAACAGAATTTATCTATATTTAATCTATATTCACAGATGAGGAATGACTTCCTGCAACACCTGATTGAAGCAGAATGGCAGAATACCGAAGAAGAGAATGGCCCCGTGGCCAACGGGAACTACTAGCAATCATTCAGTCAGCCGTAAGTAAGCCAGCCCCTCTTAATAAAACCGAGGCAGTTGATGTGTAATGTAAAACAACACTTTAACTCTGTATGGCCTGAACAGTCTCAGACACAGACATGACTCGATGCCTTTGATTCAGTTAACCCTAATTGTACCAAGAATTCTTTCACCAGTAAGTTCGATTGCTTTTGTGCAATTATATTTCTGAAATTGTTTGTAAAAATCAGTAAACTGAAATACATGTAGAATTAAAAACATATAGGACGAACTTAAGCACGCAGTGTCTACAAGTAACTTAGCTGTACTTTGGAAAACGGAATGAGTGTACTCTCATTCTACCAGGACATGGGCTTTTTGTCAGCCAAGATGTTGTGTGGAGCGGTATTAGTTAAACTTCAGTTTTATATGTTTACAGTAATTTACAGTTTTTGTAATACGACCAGCATGAACATACTTCTTTTCATTTTTAGGTCTAGCCACAGATGAAATAATTGCCCAAGGGATACTGTTCTTCATTGCTGGTTACGACACAACGGCTTCAACACTGCAATCAGCGTCCTACTGTCTGGCCATGAACCCGGAAATACAGAAGAAGGCATATAACGAAATAAAGGAGATGTTGGGGAATGTAAGTGTTAAATGTAGTTTTCGGAACAAGTGAGTGAGTATGGTTTTACGCCGCCCTCAGCAACATGACAGCAATATCACGGCGGGGTTACACCAGAAATGGGCTTCACACATTGTACCCATGTGGGGAAACGAACCCGGGTCTTCGGCGTGACGAGCGAACCCGTTAACCACTAGGCTACCACACCGCCCTTCTGGAACAAGCGTCCGGATTAAAATCGATCTTCAGTAGCATGTTCATGCTTGTCAAAAGAGACGACTAACTTATCCTGGTTGTGAAGATAGACGCACATGATATGAATCACTGTGTGGTCAAGACTTGGTTTTGACAAATCATTGTCATATATTATAAGTCCAGCATAAAACAAACATAGCATCAGATGCGTTATATATAACAGACACATTTTAACAAACTAGTAATTGTTTTAAAGTTGGTATTGTAATACCAGAGCTAACAAAAACCACAAAATGGCAACATTAAAGATATCAGCGAGTTACACCATCCTTATAAACTGCTTTCCCTCTGTAAGAGGCACCCTATGCGATATGATGTCAAGACACAAACAGTCTGATTGTTGCTATCTTCAGGAGGAGCCTGACTACGACAACATAGGGAAGCTGAAGTATCTGGACAACCTCATCACCGAGACGCTCAGACTCTACCCAGCAGCTGTTATGTGAGTTAACAAAGTCATGTGGTAAGGTAGACTTCAGATGGCTGCTTACGGTGTATGGCCTAGCTGATGGAGTACACACTATTTCCCTTCCAGTAAATCAAATACAGAGAGCCGAGACACCGGATGCCGGTTTAGAGATCGTTAATTACTGTACAAACTGTCAATTGGGTGGTCTTTGTTGTGCCGAAAATACGGAATAGACTGACGCCGGATTAGAGGGCGTGTAAATGATCATAAATTAAGTAGCTTCTGCCGAGACCAAATTCTAGTGCCGATATTGAGAGCATGTCGGATTGGAGGACTGCCGGTTTTGAGAGCTTTCCTGTAATGGCATCATGATATCACATCATAATACACCATGATGACGTGGTACATGTCAGGAGATAGTCTTATGCCAAGCGTGTTCTGTCTTAGTCGGCCATAAAGGCACCATATGCGATATCAATGGCAAGGCTGAAATATAACCAACAGAAGACAAGTTAACCTGTGTACATGTGTGTCGTCGAGGTGGCACGATCTTGAACACTACATAGTGTGTTTGACAATGACTTCTGGGCGACACTGGGAGACACGGTGTTGTTTTTAACCAACTTCGTCGTTAATCAATTGTATATTGAACCACCTTCATCGTTAGCCACTGTATACTGAACCACCTTCATCGTTAGTCACTGTATATTGAACCACCTTCATCGTTAGTCACTGTATATTGAACCACCTTCATCGTTAGTCACTGTATATTGAACCACCTTCGTCGTTAGTCAATGTATATTGTACCACCTTCCTTGTTTGTCAATTGTATATTGAACCACTTTCATCTTTAGTCACTGTATTTTGAACCACCTTCATCGTTAGTCACTGTACATATTTAACCACCTTCATCGTTAGTCACTGTATATTGAACACCTTTATCGTTAGTCACTCTATATATTGAACCACTTTCATCGTTAGTCACTGTACATATTAAACCACCTTCACCGTTAGTCACTGTACATATTAAACCACCTTTATCTTTAGTCACTGTATATTGAACCGCCTTCATCGTTAGTCACTGTATATTGAACCACCTTCATCGTTAGTCACTCTATTGAACCACCTTCATCGTTAGTCACTGTACATATTGAACAACCCTCATCGTTAGTCAGTGCATATTAAATCACCTTCATCGTTAGTCACTGTATATTGAACCACCTTCATCGTTAGTTAATGTATATTGAACCACCTTCATCGTTTGTCAATTGTATATTCAACCACTTTCATCTTTAGTCACTGTATATTGAACCACCTTCATCGTTAGTCACTGTACATATTGAACCACCTTCATCGTTAGTCACTGTATATTGAACCACCTTTATCGTTAGTCACTCTATATATTGAACCACTTTCATCGTTAGTCACTGAACATATTGAACCACCTTCATAGTTAGTTACTGTACATATTAAACCACCTTCATCGTTAGTCACTGTACATATTGAACCACCTTCATCGTTAGTCACTGTATTGAACCACCCTCATCGTTAGTCACTGTACGTATTGAACAACCTTCATCGTTAGTCAATGTATATTGAACCACCTTCATCGTTAGTCACTGTATATTGAACCACCTTCATCGTTAGTCACTGTATATTGAACCACCTTCATCGTTAGTCAATGTATATTGAACCACCTTTCTCGTTTGTCAATGTATATTGAACCACCTTCATCGTTAGTCAATGTATATATATACTGAGTCAAAAAAGAAACTTCACAAAATGAAATTCGAAAAATAATGAATAATTTTTTTCTGATGATACATCTATGTATCCGAAATGGGATCCCTATCTTTCGACTCTAGAAAAACGTTAGCAAAACCCACTCAAACCCATCCATTCGTCGTGCAAATGATGTTAGTGCCAAATCAGGTTTTGCACGTGCAGTCGATCACGTGATCTTCGCATCAAAGTTTTCTTCATATGCACGTGTTTGCATTGGCCTCAAGAATTGAAAAAACACTTTTGTGGACAGGTTGGAACATTTGGAACACAATCTGGAATCTGGGCTACGTCACGTCGTCTGGGATATGTGGTAGATAAAGAGATATACTGTGCTGAATCCCATGCTGTGTACAGCATGGGGACCAACCAGTTTGCCATATTTGGCTAGGTCATGTAAACAGGCTACAACACTCATGGAGGTGAGTCGGAGTAACCTGTCCTTGTTACAGATCAAACTACTGTTTTCATTTTCTGGGCTGTGGGCCCAACGTTACCTCCGATGGACCCAGAGAGACTGGAATCGAGTCGTCTGAATCCAGGTTTACCCTCAGATTCGCGGACGGCAGGCATAGAGTCTGGAGACGACGTCGTGAACGGTATGCCCAATGTTGTGTACAGGAAGTCGACAGATTCGGGGGCGGAAGTTGCATGGTGTGGGGTGCTTTCTGTGGGAACAACCGTTCCTGAATTCTGGTCATCCGTGGAAACCTCACAGCTGCTGCTTACCGCGACCAGGTGCTCACCCCTGAACTCGTTCCTTTCATGGCGGCTCATGGCCCAGGTCTACAGTTGCAGCATGATAATGCTCGGCCGCATACCGCGATGTTGACACGAAATTTCCTTCAAAACGCTGGAATCAACGTCATGGACTGGCCATCGAGGTCCCCTGACCTTAATCCAATAGAGCACGTTTGGGATACACTTGGGAGAAGGCTTCGTGGTCTTAGGAACCAGGAACTTGGCGCTGCCTTGCAAGAGCAATGGCGCAGAATACCCAACCACGTGTTCACAAGCATCAGGCAGTCAATGAGGAGACGGTGTTTGGCAGTGGTGAATGCGCGGGGCGGCCATACACGATATTGAACTGAGACATTTCGCATTTTTATTCTTGTGACTTGACATTCTGTATACCCATGTTTTGGAACGGCGGTGTAGCCTAATGGAACTGATTATGGCACTGTCAGTGTATCGAGTACATCACACAGATCTCAGCAATGAAATAATAACAATTTAACCATCTTACCATCTCTTGTTCTTTTATAGTGCCCTGTAGAAAGAATGTGAAGTTTCTTTTTTGACTCAGTATAGTTTCTGCTTCATCACCACGTGAGTAAGACACTATATGACAAGCCACAAGTTATCATCCACGTTCACTCCTCTTTTATTAGGTTAAATCGTAAAGTTTCTGAGACTATCAAAATCCGGGACGTAACTATCTCGGAGGGGCAATCCATCCTTGTACCCGTGCTGGCGCTGCAGAGAGACCCTCAGTTGTACAAGGATCCGGATACCTTCAAGCCAGAGAGGTAATACTGTCTTTGGAGTATATCCGTAGCCACCATTATACCAATCCTCACCACGTTATCTAGGAAAGTTTCCTGAAAGGGGACGTGGCTCAGCAGTCTTGTGTCTATTTCAAGTACAGGTCTAGACGTTGACCACTGCGCTGGGCGTGAAACCGACGTATTGTATTTGTGTACTCCGGCAAATTATTACGTGTATGTAATCATTACCTTTAGCATCCGATCTGAATTCCCTTTAAATGCCAGACTGAACTAAGCATACTGATCCATTCTCAGTTTACTTCCTGCTTTGTAGACACGACGAGAAGACCAATCCGCTGTCCTTCCTTACATTCGGCTATGGACCTCGAGCTTGTATTGGGATGCGTCTGGCTCTGGTTGAGGCGAAGATTGCCTTAGTTCATGTTCTGAGAACTGTCACGTTTGAGATTGCTCCAGCGACACCGGTAGTATTTTACATGTGTTATCAGAGTTCTACATTTGATATTCCAAAATAATATTTAATACATTTAATATTTAATTTAATATTACTGTGACAAAATCGTGCTCATGATGGCATCACCATATCCGTGATATTTTTATCGTAATACAATACATTGTGCTCATGATATCGCTATATTCATGACACTACACGGAAAATATTGTCATGAGCATGTCAACTATATTTGCATGACGACGCCCCCGTAGTGGTAATGTCCGACTCATAACACGGCTATTATTATGGCAGCATAACGTTAGTGATACGACCTTAACTAAGCTGATGGCGGGTCGAACTGTTTGAGGAAACATCCTTATAATGTATTCCACAGTTTCCAGTTCCTTATCATGACTTTTAACCCACGAAAATCCGGGTAAGAAATGATCTTCAGGGCCCCGATCCACAAAGTGTTCGTAGATCTACAACGTCCGTAAGACGAACTATTGAGTTAAGACAGGGAGTAACGTTACGACCTCTTTGTGGATAGGTATCCAGCCAGGCTCGGTTGATTCATGTCACTGTATCCTAATTGGGTAGATGCTCATGATGACAGACACTAAACTGTCTTCTTCAGACTCGAATACTGCTCAGTGCGGCGTAAAACAACAACTAAGGATTTCATATGTAAATATAGGAGCCGTGCCCGTACACAAAGAACACAATGTGGAGAATATGTCTGTATTTGTTCTTTCCTTCACAGGAGGTGTTGACGTTCCGACATGACAGCATCCTTCTTCAGCCAAAAGAAGATATCATTCTGAAAGTGACGCCAAGATGCTGATGAGGGAGACATGACACTAACAGAACACTATAGATTTGCTCGTTCAGAACACGCATGTATAGAAGTGGCCGGTATTGCCAGCAGTATTGAACCTGTTCGCTTGTTTACGTCAGGTGGGGAAGACACAAGTAATCTTGAGCGTTATCCGCTTTGCTTTTAAATGTTAGAATTAAGCTGTTTTATTCACCAATTGCATGTTTGGGATACATAACAGCATTGTTAAGGTATTCGGAAAATGTTTTCGCTCAAGGTTAAATGTGAATTTAACAGCTAACATTATGTTTCTGAGTCTTTAACAACTTTTAGATTTGAAATTTTCTGCAGGTCACAAACTGTTAAGTCCTTTCAGTCTTTGCTACATATATTTCCGATGATTCCACTTGCTGTATCAAATGTAAAGTCTAAAGAATCATACAACGATGCTGCATCCCGTTAGAATAGAAGCGGAGATAGTTCAAGTTATGTTAGCGCCCGGCTCCCTGTAATCTTCACTTTGGAATCCTCGTTCCACTGTCATTATGAACGTATTATTTCCACAATCATACCAGACAGCCACATGTATTGTATAGGAAAATATGTATATATTATATTATTATATCTCAGCTAGAAATTGTACTATATTCCACCTTTATGGATTTGAATAAACTTTTTACCTTTGAGTATTTGGTGTGTTAAATATTGAAATTTTAGCGTTGTTGCAATGAAGTAAACATGCCGAATCTGTGACACGTTTTGGAAATGGAATATTCTTTACGAATTGCAAGTGGCGATAATTGTTCGAACAAGTGTTCCTTTCATCCAAACGTCCAAACCTGACTTCCACACCTCATATCAATGAAACTGCTTCGTAGCTTTGCAGATAATTGGTATCTTATCGGTTATCATGACGTTACAAAAATCAAATGATTGCCCCTCACCAATCTACCTCTCTCTGAGCCGTAATGTTTATTTTCAAGTTTACAAACATGTTGGCAGATTAGAAATTGAACTTAAAAACGTATTTTCTTAGATCAAACATATTAAAACTCATCTACATATATTGAAGTTATTATGTTGAAGTTACGCTTCTCTGTACACCCAACATTCACCTCACTGCAGACTGCAAGGTAACGGAGAAAAGAGACGCATTCTGTTCTGTTAGATCCAAAACATAGACGTCTATATCAGTGTTTGCAATACTTTAATTTGCCAGTTGGCCATCAGGGCCTGCTGCCGCCAGCAGGCTTTAAAATCTACAGGCCCTGAATGAAATCTGCAGGCCCATTTTGTTAAAGTCAAACTAATAAAAACAAAATACCCTACACTGTACACAGTTCCTACAAATCAATTAGCGAAGTCTATGACGCAGAGAGAAGTTTGTATTTGTTAAAGACTGGTGTTGACACTCCTATGCGCAAAGCGCTGAAATACCAGTAAGTGGAACTGTAAGTTATCGTAACATGATGGATCATGGATGATTCCCAAACGTTAGTAAAGAAAAAAAAGAAGAAGAAAAAAAACAAGGGAAAGATTCGAGTTTAAAAAAAGACAGATAATTTACTGAAGGCCACATAGGCCTGCAGATATTTGAAACTGCTGGCCCGATACAATAACAACCGGCGCTGGGCCTCCGGGCAGGCGAATATTTCGAACGCTGGTCTATATACTTGAACAAAACACTAAATCCGAAATGTAACGTGATGCAAGGATACAGATATGTGTTTAATGATATAACGTCTTTACACCAGGAGAGGGATGTTTAATGATATAACGTCTTTACACCAGGAGAGGGATGTTTAATGATATAACGTCTTTACACCAGGAGAGGGATGTTTAATGATATAACGTCCTTACACCAGGAGAGGGATGTTTAATGATATAACGTCTTTACACCAGGAGAGGGATGTTTTATGATATAACGTCTTTACACCAGGAGAGGGATGTTGATATAAACTCTATTTCATAAAGTGTTGTTTGATGGGAAGGTATACGTATACACTATATAGGTAGTTAAGAGAAATAATGTTATGGAATTTAGTCTTCATTATAAAGACAATATCTGTTCTATGACCCGTGAATGTTGATGAAGGCACGGCATCTGTACATGGCGTCCTGGAAATCCAACACCTGAGTGGCATGCTCAAAGTGTTGGATCGGTGACATATCTGGACATTTGGCTGGTCAGGGCAATGTTGTGACAACCCCTCTGTAGCTTCAGCCAGTCAGCTGCAGTACGAGTTCCATGAGGCTGTGCGTTGCATCCAAGAACTGGAAGTTCTGATTTACACACAGGGCAAATTGCATGGCGACTGAACGTACATTCTGGACATTTTTTAACCGTCATAATCTCTTGCACGGTCTTCAGATTCGTCTTCGTAGGCAAGTCTCTCTGTCTGTCTGTCTCTCTCTCTCTCTCGCTCTCTCTCTCTATATATATTGTATAGATATGCATACTGATGTATATGTACAGAGCATATAGCATATTAATAAACATCACCTTTTACTACTGTTACAGATATTTATGTTGTGTACCATAAAGTTTTAAAACAAACTATATATATTTCCCTAGATTTAAAATAGTTGATTGACAATTTAAGTTCGTAAAGGATTTCCTGTGTAATATACCTTTTCCGCAAAAGCCAGTCTAAACCATCAAGCAAAGCACCTATCGTGCTCTTGTCCTGCAGCCACATAACACCTTTCTCTACGCCATCTTAAAACACACTGTGTACCATCTGTATGGCGTTAACAGAACCTCGATTCATGAGAACGATGTATCTTCAATCCCGATGGTGACCAATACCAAACAGCTGTGCCCGCTCTTGTTTGATGATAAGTCCATTTATAGAGAAGATGAACGTTGGAAAAGCCTTTTAATATTAAAAGGGTGGTTGCCTGGTAAAACCTACACAGATAGGGGTTGAATAACAAAATCCATCTTTCTGTAAAGATGGGAATACTTGATGTTAAAACCTTTGTTTATGGTACAGCCTTCATAAGAACAGGGAATAGTTTGGTATTAAAACCTTTTAATACATAGATAGGGGAAAATATATAATGTAACCTGGGTAACACGTCATTAACATTTCACTGTTGTAATAAGAGCTCCTTACTTCTGCCCTGTACTTCACTATTAACTCATGTCTATATCACCCCCTTGATTAACGAGTAAGCACATATTCCATGACGACCTGTCGTGCCTTCAGTACACACCTGTAACATCGTCATTAGGTGATACAAGGGTTGTGTTGATAGGTCAAGGACGACGTGGCATGCCTTCAGTACACACCTATAACATCGTCATTAGGTGATACAAGGGTTGTGTTGATAGGTCAAGGACGACGTGGCATGCCTTCAGTACACACTTATAACATCGTCATTAGGTAATACAAGGGTTGTGTTGATAGGTCAAGGACGACGTGGCATGCCTTCAGTACACACCTATAACATCGTCATTAGGTAATACAAGGGTTGTGTTGATAGGTCAAGGACGACGTGGCATGCCTTCAGTACACACTTATAACATCGTCATTAGGTAATACAAGGGTTGTGTTGATAGGTCAAGGACGACGTGGCATGCCTTCAGTACACCTATAACATCGCCATTAGGTGATACAAGGGTTGTGTTGATAGGTCAAGGACGACGTGGCATGCCTTCAGTACACACTTATAACATCGTCATTAGGTGAACCAAGGTTTGTGTTGATAGGTCAAGGACGACGTGGCATGCCTTCAGTACACACCTATAACATCGTCATTAGGTAAAACAAGGGTTGTGTTGATAGGTCAAGGACAACGTGGCATGCCTTCAGTACACACCTATAACATCGTCATTAGGTAAAACAAGGGTTGTGTTGATAGGTCAAGGACAACGTGGCATGCCTTCAGTACACACCTATAACATCGTCATTAGGTAAAACAAGGGTTGTGTTGATAGGTCAAGGACGACGTGGCATGCCTTCAGTACACACTTATAACATCGTCATTAGGTAAAACAAGGGTTGTGTTGATAGGTCAAGGACGACGTGGCATGCCTTCAGTACAAGGACACGTGGCATGCCTTCAGTACACACCTATAACATCGCCATTAGGTAAAACAAGGGTTGTGTTGATAGGTCAAGGACAACGTGGCATGCCTTCAGTACACACCTATAACATCGTCATTAGGTAATACAAGGGTTGTGTTGATAGGTCAAGGACGACGTGGCATGCCTTCAGTACACACTTATATAACATCGTTATTAGGTAATACAAGGGTTGTGTTGATAGGTCAAGGACGACGTGGCATGCCTTCAGTACACACCTATAACATCGTCATTAGGTAATACAAGGGTTGTGTTGATAGGTCAAGGACGACGTGGCATGCCTTCAGTACACACTTATAACATCGTCATTAGGTAATACAAGGGTTGTGTTGATAGGTCAAGGACGACGTGGCATGCCTTCAGTAATACTTATAACATCGTCATTAGGTAATACAAGGGTTGTGTTGATAGGTCAAGGACGACGTGGCATGCCTTCAGTACACCTATAACATCGTCATTAGGTAATACAAGGGTTGTGTTGATAGGTCAAGGACGACGTGGCATGCCTTCAGTACACACTTATAACATCGTCATTAGGTAATACAAGGGTTGTGTTGATAGGTCAAGGACGACGTGGCATGCCTTCAGTACACACCTATAACATCGTCATTAGGTAATACAAGGGTTGTGTTGATAGGTCAAGGACGACGTGGCATGCCTTCAGTACACACCTATAACATCGTCATTAGGTAATACAAGGGTTGTGTTGATAGGTCAAGGACGACGTGGCATGCCTTCAGTACACACCTATAACATCGTCATTAGGTAATACAAGGGTTGTTTTGATAGGTCAAGGACAACGTGTTATGCCTTCAGCACACACCTATAACATCGTCATTAGGTAAAACAAGGGTTGTGTTGATAGGTCAAGGACATTTGCAACGTGTTATGCATTCAGTACACACCTATAACATCGTCATTGAGTTATACATAGTGTCGATTGTCTGGTCCAGACTCGATTTGTTATAACACAGACCCCCGCCATATAGTTAGAATATTGCTGAGTGCGGCCTCCATCAGTATACACCTAATATAATAACATCGTGATTACACTAGGCAGGGAGACTATATAAGGGGGTGTTGTAGAGTATCCCTGCACTAGGTTAAGTGACCTGGTTTAATCTCCTGGTAACCCCGCCAGCCCATCAAAGTATGTTTACCCCTGCAAGTGTAATATGAAGTCTGGTCATTTAAACAAGCAATGTTCATGTTCGTATTTGAGTACTCTTGTACCCATGATTGAGCAGCGCTGTTCAAAGGGACTTTTAACCCAATTCTGTCAAATCTTTTATAACTGTGTCGCTCTTTTGAGAGACGGTAAGCGTTCAAGGACGATCACACTCCACATATTGCACAATACATATGGTGACCTACATCGAGTACAAAGTTTTCACAGGTTTGCTATCAAAGGGAACATCGCAGGGTTCAGACAGTAATGAAAAGGGGCCAGTTAGTGGGACCGTCACAGTTCAAAATGTAGTATGTTTGGGAGTGAATACAAGTGTTATTACGTACATCACATCAAACCCTGCTGCTCGATCCTGAACAATAGATTACGTCAGCACTGATTATCAGCAACAATGCTTTGATAAGACAACGTTGTAGGCCGATGATGATTTTTATGGAGAAGCATGTACAATGTGAATGACCCCGCTAAAATTTATGTTCAAAATAAGTGACACCCCCTCCCCCAATATGTACACACACACCTGCATGTCATGTACAAAATCAATTACCCCCTCCCCTTCCCATAATTTCTAAGCATAATTTTGTATATATTTTTATGCACATAATTGCTGCACCCCCCTCCCCTAGTCCGTGTGTGTGCTCCCCAGAACAAAATGGATGACACCCCCTTAAAATCATCATATTGAACAAAACATGGTTTTCCCATAATTTCTAAGCATAATTTTACATATATTTTTATGCACATAATTGCTGCACCCCCCTCCTCTAGTACGTGTGTGTGCTCCCCAGAACAAAATGGATGACACCCCCTTAAAATCATCATATTGAACAAAACATGGTTTTCCCATAATTTCTAAGCAAAATTTTACACATATTTTTATGCACAAAATTGCTGCACCCCCCTCCCCTAGTACGTGTGTGCTCCCCAGAACAAAATGGATGACACCCCCTTAAAATCATCATATTTCCTCATTTTTTTCACTTTTTTTCAAAGTACAGGTACTCTGAACAAAATTGCTCACACCCCACCCATCCACACATATATGCACCTATAAAACCATAACACCATAGGCGCCCAACTCTGATATATTTCTAAGCATGACCTATATGTATAAGATCTTATATCTTATATATATAGGTCATGCTTATAAATATATCAGAGTCGGACGCCTATGCATTATCTACACCACCACCTCCCCACCACAACATACGAACGAAATTCTGTTTTCAGTTCACCGTGGGATGCAACAAGGAACCCAGGGTCAGTGCCAGTAGAACCTACGTTAGACTCAAGTCACGAAGGCGTCAGCAAATACATGGCCCCAGCCACGACACGAAGCCTCACTGACACTCGAAGCGGTCTGTCGAGTGATATGTAAAACGGTACTGTGCCAAAACGGCGTTAGCTAAATGGTATGACTGACTAATAAACTAGTTCTAAAAAGTGGTGTTTATGGCTTGTCGTCTATGTTCAATGAATGTATGAATAATGAATAAAGAATGATGATAATGTTATGGATATACAACTTCTTTATTCTGTGAAAGAATAAATTCTAATTAATGTAGTTGTCAAGCAAGTGATGAATACATGAATAGATACCCTTTGAATGTTGTTAACACGACAATAGACATATGCTGTAAAGGGTAAAATTCTTTTTGTTTTACGTGAACCTGCCAAAAATGCAAATGTCGGTTTCGTCAGTTGAATCCAAAACCGTTTTAGGTACTTCGGTTTTGCTTTTTTACACATAGTTCTATTTTGGTCCGCATCCGTCTCTTAAGTTGCACGTAAAACGGATGTGGTGACAGCGTACATCAGGAAATAACTGTAATCGTCTCATCAACATGGAGATCTTGGGGCTAATGTGTGTCCCTCTGTATCTGATCCTGGCTTTGGTGACAGCCGTACTATTCTATATGTAAGTTGACAGTTAGTCATTAGATATGCGTGTACAACACTTACCGTATTTCCTCTAATAAGCGCCGGACCTCTAATAAGCGCCGGACCTCTAATAAACGCCGGACCTCTAATAGTTGAGTTGAGTTGGGTTTTGCGTCACATCGGCATTATTCCAGCCATATAGTGACGAGAACAAGTTTGCATTAATAAACATTGTAAGTACATACTCGGAATGAGTTTTATTTCAAAAACATATATTCATTACATTGTCATTTAAAAGCAGAAAAAGTCATAGCATCAAATTTAAAGGCAGGCAATTTGTTAGTCACATTTCACAGTTACAATTTATGATACAGATCAACTTCCCTCAGGTAGTTCACTATCAGATGAGCGCTCACGCGGGAGAACAGATCTTTTAGGTTTGTTGCATCATAATGTGAGTCCCTTGCAGACGATAAGTCCACGCATTCAAGCAGAATATGCTTGATGGTGAAAACCTCATCGCAAGAGACACACATGGGGGGTCCGTCCCCATCCGTTTTCAGCAGATAGTCAGGAGTAAATCGACTGTGGCCAATACGACATCGTCGTAGAATTACCTCATCACTTCTTGACTGACAACCCAAGTAGGTATAACCAATTGTTGGTTTCAATTCATGCAGTTTATTTCTTCCTACTTGAGTGTCCCATCGTTTTTGCATGAGGTCCCGAGTATGGCTTTTGATAGTGGGTTTTAAATCGCTGTACGGGATCAGCAGTGGAGATAAGGGCTTGTCAAGAGCTGCTTTTGCTGCAGCATCGGCTTTTGTAATAAGCGCCGGACTTCTAATAAACGCCGGACCTCTAATAAGCGCCCAGACTCTAATAAGCGCCGGACCTCTAATAAACGCCAGGACCTCTAATAAGCGCCCGGCCTCTAATAAGCGCTGGACCTCTAATAAACGCCGGACCTCTAATAAATGCCGGACCTCTTATAAGTGCCGGACCTCTAATAAACGCTGGATCTCTAATAAGCACCTGGCCTCTAATAAGCGCCGGACCTCTAATAAAACTGGATCTCTAATAAAGCAGGACCTCTAATAAACGCCGGGGGTAAAGCAGCGTTTTAAGAAATAATTATATATACCAAGTAAGCGCAATAAGCGCTGGGCCTCAAATAAGCTCCAGGTCTGAAAGTCTGAAAAACCCTGGCGCTTTTCAGAGGAAAGACGGTAGTTCAGATACCCCGATCAGTCTTAGGTCGCCCAGTTGAATAATCTCACCAGAGTGGACATATTTAGTAATGAGTGTCATAGATATGGCAACATGTGATATGTCTAAGTAGGTAAAGTGTGATATATATTCCAACACGAGCTGAATTCCATGTTCTGGTGATTTCGACGATTGCATTGCTTGCGCTATATCGGGGGAGTACATGTGCAATCGGAGTGCACAAACAGTTTTACTGGTAGGGCGGGTGCCAAGTCGCTGTCGTGAGAAGTTTTATTGACAATGGAAATCGGGAAGAAAAGTTATATAGAAAGCAAACAAACATCAATATTATTTACACGAGATCGTTAATACCACTTCTAAGATGCCTAGCGGTTAGAACAATCGAAAAAAAAATACATTATCAGACAATAAAGGTATAGTTTTTTGATGACGTAACAATTGAATGACGTTATCCCGTCACTGCGCCATTCTAGTGTGCCCCCTCGTAATCGATCCATTTTACATAACGTCACAATGTCAGCGAAGTCACGATGCATGTCAGTTGTCATCGCCTCGTACGGCCTCCTACAGTAAACTACACCGTTGCATCCAGTTTCTTGGTTTGCTGTTGCTTCACGCAGCTAACATCACTGGTGGAAACATTACGTTTATGTTTTACAACGGTTAAAATGTGTCATTTCGACTCAAAAGTTTTCAGCGACACGGTAACGTTCGTAATGTTTACATTCCCACAATGCAATGCGTGGAATGTCGCTTTGACTACTCAACTTCCTCTGGATGTACTGATCTAAACTTACGTTGATAGTAGAAATGCAACGTTCATATTGCCCCATATGGTTTACGTTAATGACAGATGTAATTAAAATAATTCAGAGAAGATATTTAATCCGAACATAAACCGTCATCAAACTGTTATCATTTGTTTTTTCTGGTAGCGTTAGATCTTAGCGTAGGGGCAGACACATCAATAGAACAGGCGCCAGTTAGCCCTGTGCGAGGATTCTTAATTTAGGTCACCGACACCGTCGTTTGTTTTCTGCCTTAAATTAATCGTAATTATCTTTAGAAAGTATTAAATTTGGCATCTTAGAAAGAAATACACTTAAGCCCTACCACCATGTATTGTGTAATAAAACACACTTTTAGCCCAGAACTATTATAGCGTTAAAGCACTTTCGGGCGCCAAAGCGTCCTCGTGCTTTAACTATAATAGTTCAGGACAAGGGTGTGTTTTATTACACTATACATGGTGGTAGAGCGAAGTGTATTTCTTAATTACGATGCAAAATCAGTTCCCTTTATAACAAAACATAGCAAGTGAAAATTCAGTTAGATCAGTCGTCTGCTGGTGACAGGCAATATATAAATAGGAAGCCACGTGATCATAACACTCCCTCGCAGTGCAGAGCAAAAAGGAATTGCACAACGTCGAAAACCCATACAAAATACCCGGATGTTACAAGCGGCAACAGTTTCGCCGATACGATTTCATCAACGCTATTTTTGTAGGGAACACTTGATATTTTGTGTGAAATAGATGAATATATCCTTTATCACTCAAGGTTAGTAAAATACAAACTTTAAATGATATTACAGATGAAAAATATGTTTTTGTCTTACATCGTCGAAAACCCCTGACACCGGGATACCTCTTAGTATTTTAGAAAATGTTACTGTACTGGCTATCGAACAGTTGTCGCCATATTTTAACAGTATTTACAAAATTAATCTACCGTTCAAAACATATAAATTAATGAAACAGAATTAATTATGATACTTAATAAGCTATACATCGATGTGTTCAGCCCGTTCACTTCCACCAATCATGTTTTTATATAACGCGTCGGAAGGGAATCATGACAGTATAAATAGATGTTTTCTCACACTAACTGTAACAGTTATCGCCATTCCGAATTTCTCATGTCATTCATGAAATAATATATACTTATATCATACAGCAACCTCAAATAATTGATTGTGTGACTATTTGAGTGTTTCTTTTACAGTAGATGGTTAGGGAATGAAACAATTAATGGCATATGAACTTGAACTAGCTCTTATATAGGTCGTGGGACATCCCCCCGACTAAGTTAAATTCTATTTATAGGGTTCATAAGTTTATCTTTAATTTTTCTCTTGTGTTACTTACCGTGAAGAGTTTTCTTCTGCTGTCCTTTATTGTTGTCAAATACCGTGGGGAAAAAAATACTGCAATTGTAATTGACCGGAACTGCGCACACGTGATACTGATACTCAATTCCCCACATGGGTACAGTGTGTGAAACCCATTTCTGGTGTCCCCCGCGGTGATATTGCTGGAATATTGCTAAAAATGGCGTAAAACTAAAACTCACTCACTCACTCAAGCGCCCTGCTATAATGGCATGGTGACACCTAGTAGGCCCAAGCTCCCTGCTATCAGGGCATGGTGACACCCAGTCGTACCGTGCTCCCTGCTATCAGGACATGGTAACACCCAGTCGGCCCAAGTTTCCTGCTCTCATGGCATGGTAACACCTAGTAGGCCCAAGCTCCCTGCTATCATGGCATGGTGACACCCAGAAGGCCCAAGCTCCCTGCTATCATTTCATGGTAACACCCAGTCAGCCCAAGCACCCTGCTATCAGGGCATGGTAAGACCCAGTCGGGCCAAGCTCCCTGGTATCTTGGCATGGTGACACCCAGTCGGCCCAAGCTCCCTGCTATCATGCCATGGTAACACCCAGTCGGGCCAAGTTTCCTGCTATCATTTCATGGTGACACCCAGTAGGCCTAAGCTCCCTGCTATCAGGGCATGTAACACCCAGTAGGCCCAAGCTCCCTGCTATCATTTCATGGTGACACCTAGTAGGCCCAAGCTACCTGCTATCATGACATGGTAACACCCAGTCGGCCCAAGCTCCCCGCTATCATGGCATGGTGACACCCAGTAGGCCCAAGCTCCCTGCTATCATGGCATGGTGACACGTAGTCGGCCCAAGCTCCCTGCTATCATGGCATGGTGACACGTAGTCGGCCCAAGCTCCCTGCTATCATTTCATGGTGAGACCCAGTCAGCCTAAGCACCCTGCTATCATGGCTAGTGACACCCAGTAGGCCCAAGCTCCTACGTAACAGGACATAGTGACACAGTCACTTCAGATAGCAACTGGATGAAACACAAACAAGTTTGAGACAGAGACCATATACCGGTATATGGTCTCTGTTTGAGATGACCCTTTTGGACCAGTAAATCGATGTATGAATGTCATCTTGCTGTTGTTCATACTCTTCATCACCAATGTCCCGACAACCTTTTGACAGCTGACTTTGTGCATGGCTGTGATGTCTGTTGAGTCTTGTGCAGAATCATGATCTATGTTTTTCAGATACGCAACATGGACCTTCGATTACTTCAAGACTCGGGGTATCCCAGGACCACCACCTACTCCCTTCTCGGCCATGCCACTGGTGTGGTAGGTTCACTTATAGTCATTGAAACCACTGATATATCAGTTGGGACAATGTTTGTGAATGATTGTTGATAAGTTTCTGCACTGTTGTCTGCTGAATGACCAAGCAATCAGTTATTTCAGGAAATAGTCATGTAGAGCAGACATTACAATAATGACTTGTTATCCATTTTACAATTAAAACAAGGACTTGCCATGTATTGCTTGATTCTAATGTCTTTCCATTTTAACAGAGCTTCTTCCACAAACTCAAAGACTGGAAACGGCAATATGGAGACGTTTTTGGGTAGGTGCATGCAAAGAGGATGCCAGAAATCCTAATATTTTACATTAAACTATATTTTACTTCACTCACTTGGTGACCTCTAATTTTGGTTCACAATAACCATAGTTCATTGTATTCATTTTGGCTAAATATACAGCTACTGGTCAGGACAGTAAGTTTGTTATAAGTGTGTTTGTTCTAAACTTAGTTTAATAATAATAATAATAATAAGAAGAAGAAGAGTACTTTAATAGCGCCTCATCCACACGACTCGGGGACATGCTCTAAGCGCTCTAGTTTACAGTATATGTTATCCTTTCTGTTGTGGTCCCAACAGGCAACAGTTGTAGAGCAGTGACAACAGTCTGTCTTTTGTGATTGTATCACATCCTGATGTGGTTAACTTCTAGGCATTGCTTTGCCTGGACTAGACATGACTAGTGACGACCTGTGAAGATCCTGGGTTAGAATTGATCTTCAGCAACTCATGCTTGTCGTAAGAGGCAACTAACAAGATTGGGTAATCACTGGATTGCCTGGGCCCCTATTCTAGAAAGGATCCTAGCCCAAGGATGTCCTAACTTTGATCCTAGGGTCTAGGATAGGTGTCCTACCTTATTCTCGAAAAGTATCCTAGCTCTAGGATGTCCTAACTTAGGACAAATACTAGGATAGGTTCTGACGTGTCCTAAGTCTATCTTAGTGGAAGTCAACATAGAGTGGTACTTGTTTGTTCACCAATTTTGACGTCAAACAAAATAACTCGTCAAACTTACATTTGAATTTACAACTGCACACAGTTTTGATGAGTTATGAAGAGTTTATTCAGTTCATATTATCAATTAATCGGTAATGAATCACGTGAAATGTCAATGTCAAGGCCAACTTGATAGGGGAAGTAACTCCTGTTTATTTCCTAGGTGAATTTTTTCAGTTTGTGAGATGACGATAATGAGAGTTCAAGTCATGATTTTCATAAAAAACAAAAACAATGAAAATATGTTTTACACATATCTTTAATATCCTTATTTCTTTTGGCAGACTTTCAAATTCTGAAGTAAAATTGTTATCGCCTTTGTCAAAAACATTTCCAATTACTATAATGTGATGAAAATATCTGGATAATTTCTTCTAGATCTACTAAGTCCATCAAAAGCTGAATTTCCCCTTATATTATGTGTTTTTTATGCCCACTAATCATGGGTATTATTTAGGGGAATCCCCAACTAAATGAAGGTTTTTCTATCTCACCTCCTGAAGAGCTCGCTATCCTAGCTAGGATAGGCAGCACAAGTTAGGACAGGGATAGGATTGTTTCGAGAATGGGTCTTATCCTTACGGTAGGATGTCTTAACTTCTGTCTTAAATACTTAGGATCTGTCTTAGCTGGGACACTGTCGAGAATAGGGGCCCTGGTCCAGACTCATTTATGTACAGCCATATAGCTGAGTGCGGTGTTTAACAGCAAGCCAACCAAACCATGACTAGTGACAGCGTTCAATGAAATATTGCAAACTGTTACGTAAACAGTGTCCACTTATTCAATCAAGTTGTTACTGTAAGGATAACACACTTGTCGCAACTCTCCAAACACGTTCTAAAATTACGCTAGTTGTAATGATTGAATTGTCTCGTTTAAAAACAACAGGTCCTGTACCAGACGTCATTTTGCTGAATGCAGTGTATTTCTTTATTCAATACTTTCTCATGTTGGGTTTTGTTTTGGGATTGAAGGATATTTGTCGGAAGAAACCCAGCCTTAGTCATATCTGATCTGGACATTCTGAAGGAAGTGCTTGTCAAGAGCTTCAGCACCTTCAGGAACCGACTTGTAAGCAATGCAGTCATCTAACTTATTAATAATATTATTTGTAAAGAAAATAACTCTCTAATGCATAAACACAGAAGAATTTCCTTTGTTCAAGTGTCTTGTCTAGATTTACTGATATTATGCTCAGATGTGACCCTATGACCACTCTGAGGACTGACACATTACAGTAGAGTGTTATATATCCGATGTACAAGCTTGTTAACATATGTTCTAGAAATTCCTACTAATTCCGTCCCCACTCAGCCTGAGTGTGTTCTTCCTGGAAGATGCTCCCTGGAAGAGGGTGAGAAGCATTATCTCCCCTACCTTCAGCAGCGGCAAACTGAGACACGTGAGTCCCTCTCATTGCTTCTAACCCATGAAGATACTGGTTAGAATTGATCATAAGTAACCCATGCTTGTCGTAAGAGCAGACTAACGGGATCGGGTTGTCAGACTAGCTGACTTGGTTCACACGTCATCGTATCCCTATTGCGTAAATCGATGCTCATGCTGTTGATCACTGGATTGTCTGGTCCAGACTCGATTATTCACAGGCCGCTGTCATATAGCTGGAATATTGCTGAGTGTGGCGTAAAACTAAACTCACTCACTCACTCATTGCTTCTGTTAGGTATGTACTTCACATAGTGATTGAAGGCATAAAGTAGAACCCCAACAACCAACACATGATAGTAGTTTCTGAAAAAGTTCAATAACTGGTTTGCTAGGTCCTGGCTGATGTTTTACAGGGTGCCATGGCACCTCATTTAGCTGAAACAATCCCATGCGTGGTGGTTCACAAAAACAAGCAAACACATGCACATCCGAGTAATAAGAAGTAGAAGTATTAAGAAACAACAAGAAATATAATAGGTTGAATTGAAAATGGAATGCAAAGTAACAAGCTACAACTGAACAACTCAACATCCGGTCTGTTTGAGACGTAAATAGGTGCCAGGTGGCAATTGCCCTGCGCCCATAAATATTGATGACAGACTCAATAACATTACAGAGTGCATCCACTGGAACACAAACCAGTTGTACCCAAGTTTAGAAAAAAATGTCGTTGTTTCATGATGTGGTATTCCTTGTAGTAAATAACAGAGTGGTACTGTATTTATGTTTTAACATTTTTCTGGGACCTCCATTTTTCGCTTTGGACCCAGGTTTTTTAACCTCGACCTATACAAATAAAGGCCATGAGTCACATTGAACTCCATCTTATATAACTCAGGGCAATCTCTCTGAGCCGTACAATGTACATGCATGTTGTTAGGTTTTCTTGACAACAGTTCCATTTACTGAGGCCAATGTGACAGTATACTACTAAAGCTGAAGAAGACCTAATTTTTCCATTAAAGAATCAGCTGATGTTTAACTTCTTTTGTGAAGTGTATATAATGTTACAGAGGGTTTTTTAAATGAGGTTTTTCACCTGTTTCTAGATGTGTGCTGCCATCAACCAATGTGGTGCCACTCTATCCAAAAACTTCTGTGCAGACATGAAGAAAAAGGAAGGGGTGAATATGAAAGAGTAAGTTCAACGATTCTTGTAGAACCTTAAGTATTATCATGTGTGCTCAAATAGATTTATCTAAGTTTATATACATGATAACATTAAGCACGTTAAGTATATTAATTGCTGTATTCAGAGATTGATCTAGATATACAGCAGCACTGTTCACTGTGTGGAAGTCTGTTGCAAAAATTGCCTTCTACCCATAATGTGAAGTCTGTTGCAAATCACTACCACACTTGGGACAGGTAGGGGAACATTGTTTGATCATCTCTATGTTAACGACTGTGTCTTGGTGTAATTTATACGACACATTGTTCATAACTGCTCAACCCATGATCGATACTTCTCCCAATATCTTATTTCAGTGAATAAACAGTAATGTGGGACTAGGGTTTTACGCAGCTTTTAGCAATTTTCTAGCAGTGTCAGGGTACGCAAACCAAGAATTGGCATCATACATTGTACACATAAGGAATTCATCTTTGGTTTGAATTCCACATAGCAAAATTTGACAAATTAAAGTCATAATTTGTTTAGAAAATAATGTACATGGAATACTCACATACCTTGTTTCGGAGAGTGAAGAAAGTGTAGCTTTTCCCTCAAGCTGGTCATGTGAGATAGTTATCAGTATGTATGAGCGGCAACTAGGGATGGGCAGAATAGATCACTAGAGTTGTGTCTTAGTACTCTTACGCTGATCAATCACCGGCCGTGGACATAAAACTTCAACTGTTGACTGTGATGTCAATAACACTCCCCCCGTACACTTTTCAGTGGTTTTCATCAGAAATCCTCCAGGATTGTGCCCCTTTAAGGAGGAGCATTGTATTGAAATATATCCCGGTGTCAGGGGTTTTCGACGATGTAGGATAAAAACGTATTTTTTATCTGTAATACCATTTAAAGTTTATATTTTACTAACCTTGAGTGATAAAGAATATATTCATCTATTTCACACAAAAATAACAAGTCTTCCCTACAAAAATAGTGTTGATGGCATCGTATCGGCGAAACTGTTGTCACTCGTAACATGGGGGTATTTTGTATGGGTTTTCGACGATGAGCCATACTTTCTGCTCCGCACTGCGATGGAGTGTTGTGATCACGTGGCTTCCCATTTATATATTGCCTGTCACCAGCAAAAACTGATCTAACTGAATTTTCGCTTTCTAGTTTTTGTTATAAAGGCAACAGATTTTGCATCGTAAGTGGTATTAACGATCTCAGGTAAATAATATTGATGTTTGTTTGCTTTTTATATAACTTAACTTCCCTATTTCCATTGTCAATAAAACTTCTCACGACAGCGACTGGGCACCCGCCCTACCAGTGAAACTGTTTGTGCACTCCGATCGCACACGTACTCCCCCGATATAGCGTGTACAATGCAATCGTCGAAATCACCAGAACGTCGAATTCAGCTCGTGTTGGGATACTACATAACATTAATCTGCGATATTCTTTTTCAGATATTTTGGAGCTTACACCATGGACGTGATTACACAAACGGTCTTTGGTGTAAAGGTCGATTCCCAAAATGATTTCAACAACCCTTTTGTCACTAACGCCAAAGCAATATTTACATTACCAAAAGCAAGAAGAATCTTGCCCGTCTTAGCAGGTATGTTGGGTACTTCTTCCTTCTATAGCCCTGTACATATAATTTTACACTGAATGGATTTGTTTGGTCTCTGTAAATTGGCTTTTCAGACATTAGTTTTACACTATTTATACCACACTATGTCAGGATTAACAGTAAGACAAGATGATATTTGAAACATATCTTTAGCAGTGATGAAATAATCAAATAGACAGTGACTACTAACCAAAATTCAGGATCGGACAAGTTGGACAGGGAGGTATTCTGTCAGATTCTCTACACAGTATTGTTGATGGATATGATACGATCACGAACAGCTTCTCTCCTGTCCCACACTAGTAGAGTCAACAAGGTCCCCTCAACAGGACCCAATATCATGGTGGTAGAGCAACTGAAATGTGATGGTGCAGTTGATGCTGATGACATTGATGTTGAAGTGTCAAGGTCCCCTCGATAGGCCCCCAATATCAGGCTTGCTGACTTGGTTGACACGTCATCGGTTCCCATCGGTTGTCTGATCCTGACTCGATTATTTGCAGACCGCCGCCATATAGTTGGAATATTGCTGAGTGCGGCGTAAAACTAAACTCACTCACTCACTCACCCAATATCATGCTGATTCAGATATAGTCAAGGTACTGAAATGTATCTTTGGTTTTATGCTACTTTCCTGACAAGGGCATTCACTAAAGACCTGCCACGTTGGACTTTCCTCCCAAATCAAAATGATGTGCCATAATAATGTTTCTTCTGTGCAGGGTTGGTGCCTGGACTGGAACACATCCTCTTAAAGCTGGGTTTAGGAGTATTTCCGCAAAGAGTCCTTGATTTTTTCCAAACAGCTGTCACAGAAATTATGAAACAGCGACAGAATGACTCAAAGGAACAGCAAAAGGTTAGATATCCCTGTTGAATGTTTGCTCTTGTTAATAAAACAAAGACCATATAGGGAATTTTCTTAAAACATTTGCAGACAAACAAATCACCAAAAAGTTATTCATTGTAGATAATTCTGATAACTTACATTTTAATAGTAACTTACTACACTATAATCAACCTTTTCTAAAGTAGCGAAATAATTGTTGAAATTTAGCAGATTTGGCATATGGTAAGAAAATAAGTTCAAGAAATGTGTTCTATAATATTTACTTGTCGAAAATTGGTGATGTATGGAGAGAAAGTTTCATTATGTTTGCATGTTTCATTAAAGTTATTTACTGGAATGTTAAAGTGTCAAGAATATTGTTAATTTTAATTGGGATTCTTTCTGGTATCTGTCAGCCATGCAGAAATCAAAATTTGTGTCGAATAGATTATTAATTAATCCAACTTTTTAGCTACAAGACATTCTTACAATCCTTAAGATGCTTGACCAAGCATTATGTAACTTTATCTTACACATTATAAAAAGTGACCATACCCTTTCCATAATTTTAAAATTAAACTGTATAATGTATTATACAAGAAAACATATTGTATTGATAGAAGAGAAGCGATTTCCTGCAACTCTTGATGGAGGCTGAAATAGAGGATGATGCTGATGACGATACTGACACAGCCAGTGGTCAGATGTCAGACAAACATACTGTCAGACGTGAGTACAGACACCCTCACGAGTGTGTGGAGTGCTAGTATGGCTCAGGTGGTCAGATGTCAGACAAACATACTCTCAGACGTGAGTACAGACACCCTCACGAGTGTGTGGAGTGCTAGTATGGCTCAGGTGGTCAGATGTCAGACAAACATACTCTCAGACGTGAGTACAGACACCCTCACGAGTGTGTAGAGTGCTAGTATGGCTCAGGTGGTCAGATGTCAGACAAACATACTGTCAGACGTGAGTACAGACACCCTCACAAGTGTGTGGAGTGCTAATATGGCTCAGGTGGTCAGATGTCAGACAAACATACTGTCAGACGTGAGTACAGACACCCTCACAAGTGTGTGGAGTGCTAATATGGCTCAGGTGGTCAGATGTCAGACAAACATACTCTCAGACGTGAGTACCCAGATAGCATTGGTATGTTGGCCCATAGTTGGCCCATAATCACCAGTTTG
This sequence comes from Haliotis rubra, assembly GCF_003918875.1. Classification (NCBI taxonomy): domain Eukaryota; kingdom Metazoa; phylum Mollusca; class Gastropoda; order Lepetellida; family Haliotidae; genus Haliotis; species Haliotis rubra. The sequence continues at coordinate 359,490 of NW_025767070.1, forward strand.
GTTGGCCCATTGTTGGCAAACTGACGATGGGCCCACTTGGATATGCTCATCGGGTCCACGTTGGCCCATCTTGTTGGCTGATTGTTGGGCCAACGAATGAAAATTCACACAAAACCATGGCCCATAGTTGGCCCAACGTAGTGATTTTTGTTGGCCTTATGTTGGCACCACCGTGTTTCAACATTTAGCTCTTTCTTGACCTTTGTACTAAACCATGGCCCATACTTGGCCCAACGATGTGATTTAGTTGGCTTTATGTTGGCACAACTGTATTTCAACATTTCAGCTCTTTCCTGAACTCTGCAATCAGAAACATATATAAACAACACAACAAGTTAATCAAGTGAACTGATTTTTTTTTTTCATTGTTATTTGAACATTATTGTATTTCTTGAAAATATTCTTGTCTTAGGTCTTTTTTGCTGTCGCCATGACAGGTTTTTCTCAACTGCTCCTGAAAAAACAACCCAAAACTTTCATGAAAATGTCAGATATCATAAATTTAAACATGAGAACTATCGTAAGGACATAGTTTTTGACCTTATGTTTTATTTGGAAACATACAACTTAATGATTGAAAACTTCTTGTTTATTGCACAGAGTGACGTTCGGATGTAGATTCTTACACTGTTATCAAGCTAAAACCAAATGATGAGAAGTATATATGAGTAGTATGTTTTGACAATCAGCAGTTTGACATTAACAACATGTAATTGAATAACAACTGGTACATTATTGGGAGAGGCCAGATGGGGACTAAGAACAACAAATGGAATGGTGATGAAGCCAATAAACAAGGGGATTTCAGTTGTAACAACAAGCTGATAGGGTGCTTTGATAGAGTCTATAGTTTGATTAGTTCTTCATTGGTCTGTCGTTTTCATGTGACTGCAAAATTTGGTTTTCTTGCAATTACTAGTATTAGATTTTGTGTTAGTGAGCAATTCATTGGTCTCAAATGAAATCAAACAGACTATGAGTTGGTGGGTTACTGGTTGAGGCTCGTGAAGACATGTTGTAGGTGGTTCTGCTCATGTTCTAGGTCATGGCTGCTGGAGGAATGTTCTTAGCGTGCTTGATCAGGGTTGAGATGACGCCAAACTTAGTTTTAGGGGTTGGTTTGACAAATTTGAAATCTTATCCACCAAGAATCAGGACTTCACAAAAGACTTTTTTGGAAGCCATCGAATCAGCCGCCACAAACCTTTGATCAATAGAGACCAAGGATACTACATACCATCGGCCTATGAAGAACTAATCAAACTATAGACTCTATCAAATCACCCTATCAGGTTGTTACAACCTAACACCCCACCCCTCCCTTCCTTGTTTAATTGGTTTCATCACTAGATCCATTTGTTGTTCTTAGTCCCCAACTGGCATCTCCCAATTATGTTTATTTGACAAAACATACTCTGTACATGTATATACTTCTCATCATTTGGTTGTAGTCACTTTTAGCTTGATAACGGTGTAAGAATACATCGAAGCGTCGCTCTATGCAATAAAGAAGAAGTTGTCATCCATAGAGTTGTATGTTTCATTTTGGACTCACCAACTTCTAGAATGCTGTTCAAATAATGTGTTATTTGGATATGACATGTAACTACTATAACTGTGACACATATATCTGATATGATGATGTTTTAGCAATTATTGGTTGTAAAGATGAATAATAGAGAGAGTTGTATATGGAAACAGGAGTGTAACTGACAAACACATTATGTTAATAAAGTAAACACAATAAATTTAAATAATTTAAAATGAAATGAGATTTATCAAAGTGGTTTAAAACAGGCTACCTAAAGAAAAGTCAATTAAATCTTTTATCTACTTAAGCAATTGCCTTTCAATACAGTATGTGTCAGTTTCTTTAGCCCAAATGATGATTTAAACCAATTATTTCACAACATATTCAGCAATTCAGTATCACAGAAATAACAATGCATATTTACCAGTTGAGAGGCCTCCAGAAATGTAGTGTCGTCTGCTCTTTTGAATATCAGGTAAAGCTATCAATGATGACAAGTTTGGTATTCAGTTTGGAGAAAACAATGCTGTAAACTTCACTGCATCATAGTTGAAAGACAGGAAATGGATTCATTCTTTTGTCTGTGTAATTATTTCAACTGTCATCAAAATCTTTATAAGAAAACATGGCTATAAATGGCGTTGTTACTCACTCTTTATTCACAATGTTGGGCCAACGGTGGCCCAACTTTGTGAAATAGATGTAAGATCAGGGCAAATAGGCAGAGTTTTTCAAATGTTGGCCCACCGTTGGACCAACGTGTCAAAAGCCACCGTTACTTTTAAGTCATTAAGATAACGTTGGGCCAATGTTGTCAAACTGTTGGCCAACCAACCAACCATATACCAACATTGGCCCAACACACCTTTGCTATCTGGGTACAGACACCCTCACGAGTGTGTGGAGTGCTAGTATGGCTCAGGTGGTCAGATGTCAGACAAACATACTCTCAGACGTGAGTACAGACACCACTCACGAGTGTGTGGAGTGCTAGTATGGCTCAGGTGGTCAGATGTCAGACAAACATACTGTCAGACGTGAGTACAGACACCCTCACGAGTGTGTGGAGTGCTAGTATGGCTCAGGTGGTCAGATGTCAGACAAACATACTGTCAGATCGTGAGTACAGACACCCTCAATGAAAGTGTGTAGAGTGCTAGTATGGCTCAGGTGGTCAGGATGTCAGACAAACATACTCTCAGATCGAGTACAGACACCCTCACAAGTGTGTGGAGTGCTAATATGGCTCAGGTGGTCAGATGTCAGACAAACATACTCTCAGACGTGGAGGCAGACACCCTCACGATGAAAGTGTGTAGAGTGCTAGTATGGCTCAGGTGGTCAGATGTCAGACAAACATACTCTCAGATCGTGAGTACAGACACCCTCACGAAAGTGTGGAGTGCTAGTATGGCTCAGGTGGTCAGATGTCAGACAAACATACTGTCAGACGTGAGTACAGACACCCTCACGAGTGTGTGGAGTGCTAGTATGGCTCAGGTGGTCAGATGTCAGACAAACATACTGTCAGACGTGAGTACAGACACCCTCACGAGTGTGTGGAGGGCTAGTATGTCTCAGGTGGTCAGATGTCAGACAAACATACTCTCAGACGTGAGTACAGACACCCTCACGAGTGTGTAGAGGGCTAGTATGTCTCAGGTGGTCAGATGTCAGACAAACATACTCTCAGACGTGAGTACAGACACCCTCACAAGTGTGTGGAGTGCTAGTATGGCTCAGGTGGTCAGATGTCAGACAAACATACTGTCAGACGTGAGTACAGACACCCTCACGAGTGTGTGGGGTGCTAGTATGGCTCAGGTGGTCAGATGTCAGACAAACATACTGTCAGACGTGAGTACAGACACCCTCACGAGTGTGTGGAGTGCTAGTATGGCTCAGGTGGTCAGATGTCAGACAAACATACTCTCAGACGTGAGTACAGACACCCTCACAGAGTGTGTGGAGTGCTAATATGGCTCAGGTGGTCAGATGTCAGACAAACATACTGTCAGACGTGAGTACAGACACCCTGTCGAGTGTGTGGAGTGCTAATATGGCTCAGGTGGTCAGATGTCAGACAAACATACTGTCAGACGTGAGTACAGACACCCTGACGAGTGTGTAGAGTGCTAGTATGGCTCAGGTGGTGGTGTGTTGTTCTTGTGAATAGAGCCCAGGTCACAAATCAGTTAAGTTAGACAACATTGGTCATGCAGTGACCTTGGATGGGTGACCGTGCTTGGCAGCTTAACTCCTGAGAGTTTCTGGCACTTAAATCCTGCCTCTCAACAAAGCACATGTGACACATGTGGTCTTACCTTAGGCATATGCTGCCTCTGTTCAAGCAGCAATGAATGCATACCCAGTGGGATAAGTTATATGTTTTTTAGCATTCTAGCACCTCACAGGCATCTTGGAGAATAATGTCCCTTTTGTTATGCAGCATGGAATACAGTGCTATATAAGTGTGGCCTCACTGTTATTAGAAGCGTATGCCAGTGATGTAGCGAGCAGTGGTTGTGATGTAGCGAGCAGTGGTTGTGATGTAGCGAGCAGTGGTTGTGATGTAGCGAGCAGTGGTTGTGATGTAGCGAGCAGTGGTTGTGATGTAGCGAGCAGTGGTTGTGATGTAGCGAGCAGTGGTTGTGATGTAGCTGAAGCAAGCAGTGGTTGTGATGTAGCGAGCAGTGGTTGTGATGTAGCAAGCAGTGGTTTGTGATGTAGCAAGCAGTGGTTGTGATGTAGCAAGCAGTGTAGCGAGCAGTGGTTGTGATGTGAGCAGTTGTTATGATGTAGCTGTGAGGAGTAGCAAGCAGTGGTTGCGATGTAGCGAGCAATTGTTATGATGTAGCGAGCAATTGTTATGATGTAGCGAGCAGTGTTGTTGTACATTGATGATATAGGACTCACTGGTCCAGGTAATTCAGGTTATTTGCAGGCTGTCATCCAATGTATCGGAGATGTTGCCATATGTGACATTAAAAACACATACTTATATGACGTAATCTTGTTTGTGTACCTGTAGCCAAAACTTACTTTGACAGGTCTCTCAGTGGATGAAATAGTTGGCCAAGGGATTATTTTCTTCATTGCTGGATACGACACAACTGCCTCGACACTGACCTTTGCGTCGTACTGTCTCGCCATGAACCAAGATGCACAGGAGAAGGCATATAAAGAAATTCGAGAAGTGTTGGGAAATGTCAGTATGAATTCTTGAGTGCAGTTATGATCTCTTTCATACATGTTATATAAACCAAGGCACGACCGTTAAACCCAATTTCACCTCACCTATATAAACCAAGGGTTAAAACAGGTCCTCAGCATGTATGGCGGTTTATGAGGAAACCCAACAGATTATCCGGAAGGGCTGGATGACAGTGTGTCCTTGTATGCTGAGGGCCTGAATTGTTGCTCACAAAATTGATCACTGGATTGTCTGGTCACCATTACATAGCCTTAGTGCAGCATTAAACAGTAAACAAACATGTTGCTGGTATGTAAGACAAAAGCCATATGTAAACCTGGGTGATTCTCACAAAGCAGTGCATTGTCATTTTATGATAAAGGCATCTGTAAAGAAGATTGTATGACCGTTCATATGGCTAGGGGGAATGGTTTCAAGGAACGCATGTAATGATGATGATTGTTTCGAAACGCATGTACAATGTGAATGATTAAAATTCATGTACAAAGTACTTGGGGCAAACATTTAGTAGTAAATATTATCTTCTACTGATGATGATTGTTTCGAAACGCATGTACAATGATGAATGATTAAAATTCATGTACAAAGTACTTGGGGCAAACATTTAGTAGTAGATATTATCTTCTACTGTTGATGATTGTTTCAGAAACGCATGTACAATGTGAATGATTAAAATTCATGTACAAAGCTCTTGGGGCAAACATTTAGTAGTAGATATTATCTTCTACTGTTGATGATTGTTTCGGAAACGCATGTACAATGTGATTGATTAAAATTCATGTACAAAGTACTTGGGGCAAACATTTAGTAGTAGATATTATCTTCTACTGTTGATGATTGTTTCAGAAACGCATGTACAATGTGATTGATTAAAATTCATGTACAAAGTACTTGGGGCAAACATTTAGTAGTAGATATTATCTTCTACTGTTGATGATTGTTTCGGCAACGCATGTACAATGTGATTGATTAAAATTCATGTACAAAGCTCTTGGGGCAAACATTTAGTAGTAGATATTATCTTCTTTCCTCTACCTCAGGCGGTACCTGACTACGACAACATATGGAAACTGAAGTATCTGGACAACGTCATCACCGAGACGCTCCGACTCTACCCACCTGGTCCTGTGTAAGTTTACACCAATCACTTTCGGTTGTATTTCCAGAGTCCCATGCTTGTTGTAAGACATGAAGAGAATGCTCATGCTATTAACCTTTGGGTTTCACATGACATTGTATTTCTTGTATCAGATTAGAAATGTTTCTGCAGGTGATTTCTCCATAAGTTCAGCAGCATCTACCGACCAAGCTAAAACGACTGCAAAAGAAATGTTTGGACCAAGACATTAAAGGCACAATGTCACACATTTTCGACAATACTTTGGCCTATATTTTATATATTGGGGCATATGCACTCACTTTAGCTTCCTATTGATGCAATAAAAGACTTCTTATCCCATACGACTTGCCTGGAATCGATAATTGAAACTTCAAGTCAAATAGCTTCCAAACAGAGAACACTTGCTATATATGGAATGTAACAACTGCGCCGTACATCAAAAACTGTCACATGTGGTGTTGCATTAATTCATGTGGACTTTTAATTTAATATTGTAATCTATATACGTAAATTATTTTTGAATAAATTATTTGGTAGCTTCCCTGAGGGCTTATAGTTAGTATTATTGAGAGAAATGCATTATTTATTTTTAGAGAAGTGTGGTGTTATATAGTAGGGCTGCAACGAATACACTATGTGGCGAATATGATACATATCATGAATATTGGGTAATGAATACAAATAATTATTCACGAATACAATATTGTAGTTAAGTTGATGTACAATATGGAACGCCCATGTTGACAGTGTTAATTTGTCACAGCAATAACCAGTGATCTCATGACACTCAAATTTGGTATGTAATAGTTATAGTTGGCAGTACCATGTGCGGCCTTGGCAAACTAACATGACTTGCGCTACTGCAATGCTAGTACATGTTCCATTCTTGCACATCTCACTTTGGAAAGGACATAAGGGTTCAAGTAAAACATGCTCCCTTAAAAAAATCTGAAATATTCGTTAATATTTGGTTCTGGTGACCACGAATAACGAATTGAATTCATGAAAGGCTATGATTCGATTCACCGAATGTGTGAGTGAATCGTTACAGCCTTATTATATAGTGCCTTTAAGATTTCTCCCCTCTGTGTAGCCGGTACATATTTCTGGAATGTTTCTCTTTGTTATAAGCAGCAGAATCTTTGTGCTTCTACACAGCACATAACACTAATTAACAAATGAAACAAAACATGTATGAATTAACACTGACTGATTGACTGAGATTGGTTTTGCGCCGCTTTTAGCAATATTCCAGCAATATCACGGCGGGGGACACCAGAAATGGACTTCACTCATTGTACCCATGTGGGGATTCGAACCCGGGTCTTCGGCGTGACGAGCCAACGCTTTAACCACTAGGCTACCCCACTGCCCCGTTATGAATTAACAAACTTCTACACAACACATGAAATTAATTAACAAATTACATAGAATGTGAGAATTAACAAACAAGTTTTAAACAAAATCAGTAAATGTGCTGTCGTGTCACTCCAAATTGTCACAGTTTACTGGCTGCCATCGTATGATAGGTGTACTGCCATATAATTTCCAGCAACAATCAAACACTCACTATTAATCCAGATTGTGTGAGTGGCGGGTAGGACAGGACATACTTGCCCTTCCCAGGAACACCTGGTGTCATCACTGACTTTAAATATTACGTTTTAAATTTGATGACTTTGTCATAAAATCCACTCACTAATGTGGGTTTGTGACTACACAGATACTGTACATTGATCAGCATGGTGAACGGTTTAAACAAGATTAAGTAACTTCTGCTGTCGTTCTGGTAAAATTGATCATCACCAAAAAATGTACATTAAGGAATGTCTTAATGGCTCACTGTGATCTTCTCAGTGGCTGCATTTCATTTTGTTACTTTTTACTTTTATCTGTAAAATGGTCACATAACTTTTGCTACATCTTAGGCAGCTAATGGTCACTGTCAAGGTCATCTTTTATTAATCTTTCATTGTATGCAGTGTCACATGTCAAGGAAATATATTCCGATCTTCCACTCTTTGACAGTATTGTGTTACAGTTGTAGATAGACCTAAGATGGAAGTGACAACATCAGACCCAAAGTTCATGTTAATATTTCATAAGCTGCTGCCATGGGTTTGTGGTAAAGATTTTAGGAAAATATTGTTTTTGAATCTTATGCCAACAATCCAGAAAATATTTCCACAGTAGGAGTGAGTGAGTTTAGTTTTATGCCACACTCAGCAATATTCCAGCTATATGGCGGCACTCTGTAAATCGAGTCTGGACCAGGCAATCCAGTGATCAATAGCATGAGCATCAATCTGCACAATTGGGAACTGATGACATATGTCAACCAAGCCAGCGAGTCTGACGACCCGATCCCTTTAGTCACCTCTTACGACAAGCATGGGTTACTGAAGGTACATTCTAACCCGGACCTTCACGGGTTTCCACAGTAAGAAGGAATAGTTTGTGTATGATATGTATAACAATCCCTCTATAAGTGTATGATTTGATTGACACCCTGTTGGTGAGTGATTTGGGGGGGGGGGGGAATTGTGGTAAATGACAAATGAAAGCTGTTAGGTTTATGATGGAACTATGGCTGTTGATGAAAGGTCAAGGCCTAATGTTCCCCCCCAATGTCCTGTACTGCTGCGATATACAAGACAAACCTGTCAGATAAACATAACTAGGGTGTTGGACACACCATTAGATATGGTTTAACAACATGGAGGACTTGTTCCACTTATTGACTGTGGTAGTAATACAGGGAGACAGTTTACGTCAGCCTACTTTCATATTGCCTTCATACTTGATGGGTTTCCTTCAGGTTGACTCGCAGAGCTTCTGAGACAGTTCAAATCAAAGACTATACGATCACTGAGGGACAAGTCGTCTTCATCCCCATTTTTGCAATGCAAAGAGACCCTGAGCTCTTCCAGGATCCAGATTCCTTCAGACCAGAAAGGTAATGCTAGTATCCATCAGAGGTATCTACTATTGCTGAAGCCACACACCTGTTAAAGACAAATTGGATATTCACTCTCCTTCATACTAGCAATGGGACATGACAGATCCTCTTTCTTAGCTCAGTATGCTGCGTTTGACAGATCTCCGTTCTTAACTCAGTGTGCTGTAACAGATCTCCTTTCTGAACTGAGTGTGCTTGGTTTAACAGATCCCCTTTCTTATCTCACACTGCTCTCTTCCTTTCAGACAGCAAACACTGATTACCAAAGTCCCTAATCATATTGTGTTAGCAAGGGAATTGCTTTTAACATAAAGATAGGATTGTGCCTTTTTTCTGTTTCATGCTTTTAGATTTTGTGTTATATGAATAAAATCTCACATGTGGCTGACCCATGTCATCAGTGGTCTCTGAAGTTATTTCTCACTATTGAACTTTCAGACATGATGAAAAGATCAATCCTTTGACCTTCCTGTCTTTCGGATACGGTCCAAGAATGTGTGTTGGGATGCGGCTAGCGCTGATGGAGACTAAGATTGCCCTGATTCATCTTCTGAGAACTATAAAGTTGGAACCTATGCCAGACACACAGGTATAAGTGAGTGAGTGAGTGAGTGAGTAAAAGATAGTTATGTCACACTGGTAGTTTCAGCCATATTGTGATGACAAGTTGAATGAAAGTACTAAATATAGTTAGGCAAAATGTACACCTTTCATCAATGAACAAATAACTAGATTATCAGAGATACAGTTTATAACTATTTGAGAGCATTTAAAGGAATACATTATTGATCAGCAACATAATCTAAAAATGAGCTATAGATCATCAGTGGATCACCATACTAGGGACCAAGGGGACTGTACTTTTGCTGCCTGCATGGGTTGAAAGACACATCTTCTGGAGATATCTGAGGTAGTCTGTTCATCCAGATGGACATAGCTAGTCTGTTTATCAAGATGGACATAGCTAGTCTGTTTATCAAAATGGACATAGTTGGTCTGTTCATCCACATGGACATAGTTGGTCTGTTTATCAAGATGGACATAGCTAGTCTGTTTATCAAAATGGACATAGTTGGTCTGTTCATCCAGATGGACATAGTTGGTCTGTTCATCAAGATGGACATAGTTGGTCTGTTCATCAAGATGGACATAGTTTGTCTGTTTATCAAGATGGACATAGTTGGTCTGTTCATCAAGATGGACATAGTTGGTCTGTTCATCCAGATGGACATAGCTGGTCTGTTCATCAAGATGGACATAGCTGGTCTGTTCATCAAGATGGACATAGTTGGTCTGTTCATCAGGATGGACATAGCTGGTCTGTTCATCAAGATGGACATAGTTGGTCTGTTCATCAAGATGGACATAGTTGGTCTGTTCATCAAGATGGACATAGCTGGTCTGTTCATCAGGATGGACATAGTTGGTCTGTTCATCAAGATGGACATAGTTGGTCTGTTCATCAAGATGGACATAGCTGGTCTGTTCATCAAGATGGACATAGTTGGTCTGTTCATCCAGATGGACATAGTTGGTCTGTTCATCAAGATGGACATAGCTGGTCTGTTCATCAAGATGGACATAGCTGGTCTGTTCATCAAGATGGACATAGCTGGTCTGTTCATCCAGATGGACATAGTTGGTCTGTTCATCCAGATGGACATAGCTGGTCTGTTCATCGAGATGGACGTACCTATACCAACATCATGTAATGTCTGTTGCACAGTTTTTACCATCAGTGGTGAAATAACTGATTATGTCACCAATATTCAGCATAACACTCTCACGTTTTTCATGCTCTGTTTGTTTACAGGAAGTAATGACGTTTAAGATCTCCAACATTCTTACGCCAGAAAAGGAAATCCGATTGAAATTATCTTCCAGATGCTGAAGTGAGAAAACTATTGGATAACGAAAACAATTATCACTATTGAGAGTTGTCTCTATCAGGCGTTTCAGGATCCTATCCTTGTGGCTTTAATAACTGTTAGCTCTTTTATTTTTACTTTTGTCAACATCATATGTTTGCTCATGGGTTCTGAGACTTAAGGCTTATGCCTTTACACTGTGTGTTGACTGAAATACTGTTCAAAGTGTAATACAACCATTCAATCATCCACTGGGATTCTATTTACTGTCTTTTTTAAGCAATTCAAGCTGACTGGCTAGTTTTCTTCATCAGACAGAACTTGTATAAAGTAAGATATTATCTGTAACTCAATGTTCAAGTTTAACTCCCCTTTTAACAATGTTCCAGTTATATATACCATTAAAAAAAAGTAGGGGATATTCCATTTTGCGAGCATAGCAATGCCAATGCATATGAGAAAAAGTAATATATATCCATACAGATGAAACATTTCCAAAGGAATGGAATAAATTGTCACATTTTCCCTTAATTTCTCTTCATCATCTGTTTCCTCCTTGGCTTCATCATTAGCATTTTATCAATCTTGTAAATCCAATATCCCTACTTTTTTGAATGGTATAGCATGTCAGAATGATAGTGAAAGCATCCAGTCACATAGTGTTGCGCAGTGGAATTGAAAACTAAACTAACTAAAATATGATTCTACCGGTATTTGGGGAACTAAACGTGACTCTCTTCATTAAACTGATGAAATAATTCAAACAATGCATGTGGGGAACTAGACGTGAATCTCTTTTGACAAGCTCTAATGGGGTAAGTAACTTAATGTGATACCTTTACATTCTATTATCTACACTATCTAGCTCTATTGCAGCGTATAGTCTATTATGGTCAGTATCTAGCTCTATTGCAGCGTATAGTCTATTATCGTCAGTATCTAGCTCTATTGCAGCTAGCTATATGGAACTTCTATTACAATGCACTATTAAATTCTGTTTATCTACATCCTATTTTGACGAGCTAACAAAAGGAACCGTGATGAGCTGTCACCTAACTCAAGTAACACCCGAACTCAAGCTACACCCAAAGTCAACTAAAGTCAAAACTCAGAACATTACCAAGCAAAACCTCAACACAACTGACTTCTAACCTCAAGTGCGACCGATTTGATCATTTCCCACGTGGTCAAGAGCATGTGGTTTGACCACACGGGAAAAGTCATGCTCGTCGGTTACCCGCGAAGCATGGTACGTTTACACGATCTGTTCGAACTGTTTGTCTCCACACCACATAGTTCAAAAGCACATATATAACAAATAAGTCTATACCATGTTAAAAGCTGTATAGCCTCCCAACCCGTGAAAGAGTATAACAATTATTTCTGCTGACGTTAATATACAAAATCAGTAACAAACATAACATAACGCCTTATGTATAGTTACATACTTTCAGAGTGATTTCATAAAGAGCAAATGTAAATGCTTATCTATATTGTCTTTGTTAGATTATATTCAATATTTAGATATTTAAGTGTAAAATCAGAAAACATTCTGTTGGGTCATTTTTCGCCAGATGACATACCCCTTTTATTTGAAAGAAAAATGTTTTTACTGGTATAGTTCTCTATTAATTTCACAGGGTAATGATGACAGCTGCTGTTGTCTTTGAAATGTGCCTATATTCCTGTATTTAGAAACTGTATTTTAGAATAGTAGGTCAATAGGCTGTGCCTACTTACTATCAATGCTACTCTGAAATGTTTATGATTTTGTAACATTTTTGTCTTGTTTATATGTCTATATCTTCTTTGTAAACCTTGTTATCTTAATCATTTTCTGTGGTGTTAACAGAAATGTTGAATGTGTAGCAATAACAAGCTGTGCCTATATTCTTGTATTAGGAAACTGTATTTTAGAATATTACCTCAATAGGCTGTGCCTACTTACTGTCAGTGCTACTTTACAATGTTTGCGATTTTGTAACAGTTTTGTCTTTTATATATGTCTATATTTTCTTAATAAACTCAATTACATGTATCTTAATCAGTTTCTGTTATCTTAAAAGAAATATTGACTGTGTGGCAATCCACAGGCAAATTAGCAGCAATCATAGGTTACACAAAGAGAAAAATGACCAGTCTTTCCACATTTGTAACAGTTTTGTCTTTTATATATGTCTATATTTTCTTAATAAACTCAATTACATGTATCTTAATCAGTTTCTGTTATCTTAAAAGAAATATTGATTGTGTGGCAATCACACTTAAACTGTTACCATATAAAACCAACACACATGCAAAATAATCTGAAATTCATGTGCATGAGTTTTTTAATGTAAATTCATATTTCATAAATGAATTTGTTACAGTTTCAATGATACCATGTCCATTACAACATGTAACATTCAAAATAAGAGGTAGTAGGATGAAATTGATTTTTCAAATACAAGGAAAAATTAAATATATGTGATCATATTCACATAACACCTCTAGATTTCATATATATGAGCATCTATATCTGCAGGTGTTGCATTTTGAAGGTTTACCGAGATGCTAGCCCCAGCTATATTGAGGATTGTATACATGTAGCATTACATTATTCACAAAATATAATCAGTAGTATAACAGTACATGTGAAGTACACTCAACAGTAAAAGTTGATATAACAGTACATAAAGTCAACAACTCAAACAAACAATGATATTGAACCTGCATTTATATAGGTAAAACTTTCCCAATAACTTTACACCCTTGGGCATGGAAGTAACACCGATGTTTTGATACAGATTCTTGTACTGCTGTCAACCAAACGAGTTTTGTACCGTTTTCAAGCACATGTACCAAAACGCCCCACTCACGAAATATAAGTTGTTATCCATTACGTTTGTCAATACTACCAAAAGTAAAAACAGATTAAAAAATATCTCCATTTTTTATTTCGATACTGCAGCCATTATTACTCACTCTAAATTTGATGAGTTTTATTTAGCAGTGATGATGATGCGAACCAAGAAGTGGAATTTACACTTTGTACCGACGGGGAATCGAACACAGCTCTACCTAGCCGCCCCACGTGGCCAATGGTAGACCTTACAGCTCATAACACAGTCGTACAAGGAGGCTACTATCAGCAATATTGAAGCAGCATCATGACTGAATGGTCACCACCTTACAGCTCATAACACAGTCGCATAAGGAGGCTACTATCAGCAATATTGAAGCAGCATCATGACTGAATGGTCACCGATGGTAGACCTTACAGCTCATAACACAGTCGTACAAGGAGGCTACTATCAGCAATATTGAAGCAGCATCATGACTGAATGGTCACCACCTTACAGCTCATAACACAGTCGTACAAGGAGGCTACTATCAGCAATATTGAAGCAGCATCGCATTGACTGAATGGTCACCACCTTACAGCTCATAACACAGTCGTACAAGGAGGCTACTATCAGCAATATTGAAGCAGCATCATGACTGAATGGTCACCACCTTACAGCTCATAACACAGTCGTACAAGGAGGCTACTATCAGCAATATTGAAGCAGCATCATGACTGAATGGTCACCACCTTACAGCTCATAACACAGTCGTACAAGGAGGCTACTATCAGCAATATTGAAGCAGCATCATGACTGAATGGTCACCACCTTACAGCTTATAACACAGTCGTACAAGGAGGCTACTATCAGCAATATTGAAGCAGCATCATGACTGAATGGTCACCACCTTACAGCTTATAACACAGTCGTACAAGGAGGCTACTATCAGCAATATTGAAGCAGCATCATGACTGAATGGTCACCACCTTACAGCTCATAACACAGTCGTACAAGGAGGCTACTATCAGCAATATTGAAGCAGCATCATGACTGAATGGTCACCACCTTACAGCTTATAACACAGTCGTACAAGGAGGCTACTATCAGCAATATTGAAGCAGCATCATGACTGAATGGTCACCACCTTACAGCTCATAACACAGTCGTACAAGGAGGCTACTATCAGCAATATTGAAGCAGCATCATGACTGAATGGTCACCACCTTACAGCTCATAACACAGTCGTACAAGGAGGCTACTATCAGCAATATTGAAGCAGCATCGTGACTGAATGGTCACCACCTTACAGCTTATAACACAGTCGTACAAGGAGGCTACTATCAGCAATATTGAAGCAGCATCATGACTGAATGGTCACCACCTTACAGCTCATAACACAGTCGTACAAGGAGGCTACTATCAGCAATATTGAAGCAGCATCGTGACTGAATGGTCACCACCTTACAGCTCATAACACAGTCGTACAAGGAGGCTACTATCAGCAATATTGAAGCAGCATCGTGACTGAATGGTCACCACCTTACAGCTCATAACACAGTCGTACAAGGAGGCTACTATCAGCAATATTGAAGCAGCATCGTGACTGAATGGTCACCACCTTACAGCTCATAACACAGTCGTACAAGGAGGCTACTATCAGCAATATTGAAGCAGCATCGTGACTGAATGGTCACCACCTTACAGCTCATAACACAGTCGTACAAGGAGGCTACTATCAGCAATATTGAAGCAGCATCGTGACTGAATGGTCACCACCTTACAGCTCATAACACAGTCGTACAAGGAGGCTACTATCAGCAATATTGAAGCAGCATCGTGACTGAATGGTCACCACCTTACAGCTCATAACACAGTCGTACAAGGAGGCTACTATCAGCAATATTGAAGCAGCATCATGACTGAATGGTCACCACCTTACAGCTCATAACACAGTCGTACAAGGAGGCTACTATCAGCAATATTGAAGCAGCATCATGACTGAATGGTCACCTCATAACACCTTACAGCTCATAACACAGTCGTACAAGGAGGCTACTATCAGCAATATTGAAGCAGCATCGTGACTGAATGGTCACCACCTTACAGCTCATAACACAGTCGTACAAGGAGGCTACTATCAGCAATATTGAAGCAGCATCATGACTGAATGGTCACCACCTTACAGCTCATAACACAGTCGTACAAGGAGGCTACTATCAGCAATATTGAAGCAGCATCATGACTGAATGGTCACCACCTTACAGCTCATAACACAGTCGTACAAGGAGGCTACTATCAGCAATATTGAAGCAGCATCGTGACTGAATGGTCACCACCTTACAGCTCATAACACAGTCGTACAAGGAGGCTACTATCAGCAATATTGAAGCAGCATCATGACTGAATGGTCACCACCTTACAGCTCATAACACAGTCGTACAAAGGAGGCTACTATCAGCAATATTGAAGCAGCATCGTGACTGAATGGTCACCACCTTACAGCTCATAACACAGTCGTACAAGGAGGCTACTATCAGCAATATTGAAGCAGCATCGTGACTGAATGGTCACCGATTCAGGCCATCAAAGAACAACAGGCAGCTCAGACAACCATTTCAGACACAGGCACCCACTGCGGGTCAGAAAATCGATCAACTAAGCCCTGGTTTACTATCCAGCCCCCCTACTATACATGTTATATAGTAGGGAGGCTGGATAGTAAACCAGGGCTCAATTATCGATCAGAAAATCGATAAACTAAGCCCTGGTTTACTATCCAGCCCCCTACTATACATGTTATATAGTAGGGAGGCTGGATAGTAAACCAGGGCTTAGTTTATCGATTTTCTGACCCGCAGTGGGTGCCTGTGCTTTCAGATGCAGCCTAGAAATCAAAAATGATTTTAGGAAATCACAGATTACCTGGTATCCCCATCTTCAAACGCAAGCTTCCGCCCAGGGTTGACACACCTTTATCGGCATGTTAGCCCATGTTTTCCTTGACCAAAGCCTGAGGGATGAAATACTTCCCACCAGAAGACTATGGGCCGACTATTGGGTGAAATGTCAAAAGAAAAACCATATGACACTTAATTTTGACTAAAAACTAAAACTTTGAAGTGAAACTTCGCCATCCCGTACAAATGACTATTTTGGTGGATGATGACACTATGCGCCGAGGGGACATTTTCCGACTAACTGCCCCAATCCCTCTGTGACAATTTAACAAAAATATTTATTTCACTTTCCTTTAAATACAAGTCATGTATTAGTTAGCTTATTCGGTCATAGGTTCGTCAAAGCGTAATGTTCGATTCAAACCATTAGTACCTGGAAAGTAAAAAATCTAGAGCTACCCCAAGAGGAACTGTCTCTGTTTCCCATATTCATACCAAACTCCGAGGGCATTGTCACCTTTAGAATGGCCGTACGAAAAACAAGGCAACGTTGCTCGATGACGCTAAGTTTTAATATGACCAAAGCTTTGTTTGTTGTTGAAGCAATGGGACGCAGGGCCCCGTTTCACAAAGCTCTCGTAGGCCTAAGATCTCGTAACTGTTCTCGTAGCATTCGTACCTCCTATGTTACAGTAGATCGAGTCTGGACCAGAGAACCTAGTCATTGACGCTGTTTGAATACGATGACATGTGTCAACCAAGCCAGCGAGCATAACCACCCGACCCCGTTAGTCGAATCAAGAAAAGCATGGCCAGTTATAACCAGGGTTCTTCACGGGGCAGAATATATGTAATACCGGTTACAGGCCGGGAGAGCTACATTTCCGAAACAGATAGCCAAAATTGATGTGGCTCTCCCGGCAGTAGTTATGGTTGCGTGAACATGGAATGTGGCTCTCCCGGCTATGCTGTCAAAACATGCTTATATAAAGTGATTCAAACAGGTTACCGTATTTAACAAAACAAGACATGTTTCCTAATAATTTTATTCAGATCACAACAGACTTTATTTCTATAATTAGCACAATATCATATATTAATATTACATATAATAGTATCACATAATAATAAAAAAATCTTAATCTGTAAAACATAATAATAATGATAATGATTTAGTTTGTTGCCATGTCTACATTTCTTATGAGAACTTTCTGCTGCATTGTGGTGCGTGGACGTCCTCTTCTTGGTCTATCTACGGATACCTTCTAACATATTTTTTATAATATTCAAGCAATTCATAGATGGTAGGAGGGTAACGTTTCTTTTGGCGTTGAGTGTAGGAACAGTCTTTTACCAGTTACGGTAATCCATTAATTAATCGCTCTATTGGAAATGTGGATTTACCGGCTACAGCCATGTAACTGAAATGTGGCCTTCCCGGCAATAGTCATTTTTGAAATGTGGCTTTCCCGGCCTGACACCGTAATACCCGGGTTAACTTGGGTTGTAAACCTCAGCTGACATCATCCTATTGTTCTAAACAAGATTTTGTAACCAACTAATTTTTATAACCAGAAAGAAATGTGGTACAGTGATAATAGCAAACAAAGACTGGATTCATACTAATATTCTCCTATCTGTAACAGTGGTCCTTCTTCCAAAACAGGCCTGGGCTGAGAATAAAGGATGAAAAGTGATCTTCACACAACTGCTGGTCTCCATGAAAGGTTTGAAGACCGAGGCAAGAACGTGTCCCCTTTACATATCAGTGGCTTCTAGAAATATCCTTTCTGGAATATGCTGTAACACTCTGGTTTGGGCGGGTAGTTGTATTTATTTATAAAACAAAAAGGATGACAAAAACATGTTAGACGTGTGTGTGTGTGTGTGTGTGTGTGTGTGTGTGTGTGTCTATATATATCTATCTATCTATCTATCTATCTAATCATGACGAGGATCTTTCTGATAGGGGCGGTGGGGTAGCCTAGTGGTTAAAGCGTTGGCTCGTCACGCCATAGACCCGGGTTCGAATCCCCACATGGGTACAATGTGTGAAGCCCATTTCTGGTGCCCATTTCTGTTGCTGGAATATTGCTAAAAGCGGCGTAAAACCAAACTCAGTCAGTCAGTCTTTCTGATAGTTGTACTGATGACGATGTCAACAATATACTAAATTCTTAGATTACACAGGAGTAAACTATTAAGAATGTCTAATGATCGTTACCCTAAACAATGTTATAATCATATACTTAGATTAGATTCTGTAGGTAGGATTACTTGGGTTTAAAAAATACGTAAACTTTTAAATGAGTATGGATTTGGTTATGTTTGGCTTTCCCAAGACATCGGAAATGTGTCATTATTTTTATCATTATTTAAGCAGAGGTGAGTTGATTGTTCAAAACAAACTATCAGAAGCAATATGGATTCATTCAGTCTTGTACATTTTAAAAGTATTATATCATCATTGCCACTTGATAATCACATTTTATGAATTAATGTAAGAGACTTATGAAGATATTTATGTTTGTCGAGATTCCACGCATTACCATTACGATGTAATATTAGATGGAAGGAAACTATGAACTCTGATGAAATTTGTAAGATGTGTAATAGTAATAGCAATAGTAATATAAATGAAGATGAATGTGTTTGAATGTGATAAATATGTAACACTACGAAAAACGTATTTACCTCTATGGAATAATTTAACAAATGCTTGTAAACTCATAAAGTTAATAACTTCTAATGACATGGTACTTTTATTGAATTGTGCTAAATTTATCAAATCATCTCTTAAATGTCGATCTTGTATATATTAACAACACACATGTCTGCCTATTGCCATTATGTACAATATCGTTTGCATTGCTTTTTGTACATGGGCCGATGGCCTACAAACTGAAATAGACTTCTTGATCCTGGTCTTGATATTTCTAAGTGTGTTTCACCATACTCATTGTTGAGTCAAGAAGCACTCAAAGCTTCTTTGTACTGACTGTGTCTTTTGACGCATGAATCACCGATCATGACATTCATGAAATCAACCATTCGTTCACATTTTGCAGATAAGTATTCTCAACGTACAGCCATGCATTGAACGTGTTCTTGACTTGTAAAGTAGCGGGAAATTACGTGACTGAAGCGAAAGTCTTACAATCAACTTGACCGTATAACCACAAGTGTAAATATTGTCTGGACAAGTGGAGATCTTGGTCTCTCATACTCGTTAATCTATTCTTGAGACAGGCTTTTCATATTTCTTGCTTACTCAAATTAATTGTACAAGTTGTAAACAAACTTGTTGTTTTGAGTATATATTGTCATTCACGTGAATACCGTCCAAAGAGGCGTCAAACCCAGCTCACTCACTCATACTGAATATGACAGCGCTAACAAAAAGTCACAAATGCTGCTGGGTGTGGGCAGATTTAAAGAGATGGGTTTTTCCGTCCTTCTTAAAAATGTCATAAGATGTTGAGTTTTCATGGTACCTTATCATTCGAATTCAACAAGTAAATATGTTGGTGTCAATAAGGCTGCCCTTTCATAAATACCGACATAGCAGATACATATCTTCATCACGAAAATCACCAAAGCATAAGGTGTAATCTGGTGTAATGGCTCACTGTACATAGACCCTCCGACATATACCTGGAATATTGCTGAGTGCGGCGTAAAACCAAACTCACTCACATAATCCCTAATAATGGCATACAATCAAACCCAATCTATTTATAAGTATACATGCACGATGAGGTGTTATATCTCAGTTACGGTG
The DNA here is from genome assembly GCF_003918875.1 of Haliotis rubra. Lineage (NCBI taxonomy): Eukaryota > Metazoa > Mollusca > Gastropoda > Lepetellida > Haliotidae > Haliotis > Haliotis rubra. The sequence goes on from NW_025767070.1 coordinate 379,685, forward strand.
TGTGTGTGTGCGTGTGCGTGTGCGTGTGAGTGCGTGTGTGCACATAATATATGCATGTAAATGCCGTAAGTCACCATAATTAATTTCTGTTATCTTTATATAAGTATGTAAAGACGTATATATACGTCTTTGAAGTATGCTATGATGTTGGGTCGTTTTGACGTTATCTAATGCGGCAACGTAATGGTTTTCCCATCAAAAGTTGAGACTCACTAGTGAAAATATAGCCACTTACTTCAGGCAACTATTCTAAACTAAATATTGCAAAATATTCCATACTGTTTAAAGGTACTGTTTACACATGAACTGATGTATTGTAAAACAAATTCGTAACGTTGAAAAGATTATTGCCAGTAGTTCAATAAATGATAAAAATCAGTGAAAATTTACGAATTCTTAACAGCACTTTACACCAAAAACGCCTGCAGCTGTTCACATGCACGACATTTGCCCATGCTAAATTTCCTAACACAATTCTGATATTCCGGCGTGGGATAAGTTGAGATCAACCCTTAGTTCAGGTGAGCTAAAATTGGGTACAGCTAAAATCACAAGTATACAGAGTACGATATACATTTGAAGAGTGTAAATTTTGTAATGCATTTTCCAAGTAAACTCAATGCACTGCATGATGAAAACGTTTATGTGAGGAGTAATGAGAATTGCAACCAATCAAAATAGCAGCGTAACTAGTGTCAACAAAAATGGCGGAGAGAAGAAAGGTTCCCGCATCTGACGAGGAGGTTGCAAGAGACAGATCGCCAGTTCCTAGGTCTGCAATAAGCGATTTGTGACAGAATGATATTGTAAAATGTATAGTTTTCGTAGTTCGTAAACAGTGGTTTACCCACTGCCTACTGTGGTTGATAACACTTCAGGTTTTGCTCAAATCATGAATAAAGTTATTTCAAAGATTAGAAGCAGCTGCGATAACGTGTACTGTAACAGGTCGACGAAGAAATGACTCTCTAAACAGACAGCACAATGGACAAATTCTTCTCTAACCCGTTGCAAATTTTACATTAAACAATGAGCTGTCATCGTAAGCTCAAGGATCGTGTGGAGAGATCGTGTTTCGCATATGCTACATAATTCAGACCATACACGCTATTTATCAAAACGATGTAATTGGATTTGATACACGTCCAGTTGTTGTGTAAACACGTCATGATGTGCAGCAAACAATATGTTTGCATTTTGTTAACCTTTTTATGTACACTTCATTTTGTGGTAGACAATGAATTATCCCAGACCAATTTCGAAGCCACATCAAGATATCCATGTTATTACCACGATTACAAATCTAGAAACGGCACTAACATTTTCTACTACTTATTGCAGAGAGGACCAATATTGGAAACATGGTGAAAGATGTCCTAGCGAAAATCATATCTAACAGACCAGAGGACCCAATAGACTTCCTGGCCGATTAGTAAGTAGTGATGCTTTGAGGTTACTGTTGTGGACTCATTGTCACGGTCCTACACAGAGTGTTAGAGATGTGAAATAAACATTGCAGTGTAGTCCGTCAAATAAACATGTCATTCTCGGCGATAGTAAATGATACAGTCACAAGAATATCCACTATTGATGGCATCATTTAGTCAGTAAACAATTATATATCAAATTATCTTCTAAGGTCACATCTTATGAGTGTTGTTCGCTGTTTTCACTTCAGTCCACATGTCAAACAATCTCAACAAAGTCACAGTGTCTTCAGTATCAGTATTCCTACATCGATATCTTTGAAAGCCATATAATATTATTATAGAACAGTTGACAAAGCACCAGATTGTTACATGATGCCACACTTGATAAATGTTTTTGTTTGTTGTCAGGCATCATGGCTCATCATTCTCTCTTGTAGTTCATCTTCAGGTTGGCTATGATTTTGGATCTTTGATTTTTGGGTTTTTGGTGGCAAAAGAAGCAAATTATGGCATTTGTCAAATTTGAAAACCCATCATTGGCTTAAGGATTGTTTCTCTTCTCCCCTTCGTCCTTCGAATTGTGTAAGTGGGTCACTTACATTCATGGAAGATGTTACTTGTCATTCCGATACATGAAATAAAACTCATGAATGGAAACGTCATACTTTGTTTTTATATGTATAACCCGTTTAAAGGTACTGTTTACACATGAACTGATGTATTGTAAAACAAATTCGTCACGTTGAAAAGATTATTGCCAGTAGTTCAATAAATGATAAAAATCAGTGAAAATTGGCGAATTCTTAACAGCACTTTACACCAAAACGCATGCAGCTGTTCACATGCACGACATTTGCCCATGCTAAATTCCCTAACACAATTCTGATATTCCGGCGTGGGATAAGTTAAGATCAACCCTTAGTTCAGGTGAGCTAAAATTGGGTACAGCTAAAATCACAAGTATACAGAGTACGATATACATTTGAAGAGTGTAAATTTTGTAATGCATTTTCCAAGTAAACTCAATGCACTGCATGATGAAAACGTTTATGTGAGGAGTAATGAGAATTGCAACCAATCAAATAGCAGCGTAACTAGTGTCAACAAAAATGGCGGAGAGAAGAAAGGTTCCCGCATCTGACGAGAGGTTGCAAGAGACAGATCGCCAGTTCCTAGGTCTGCAATAAGCGATTTGTGACAGAATGATATTGTAAATGTATAGTTTTCGTAGTTCGTAAACAGTGGTTTACCCACTGACTACTGTGGTTGATAACACTTCAGGTTTTGCTCAAATCATGAATAAGTTATTTCAAAGATTAGAAGCAGCTGCGATAACGTGTACTGTAACAGGTCGACGAAGAAATGACTCTCTAAACAGACAGCACAATGGACAAATTCTTCTCTAACCCGTTGCAAATTTACATTAAACAATGAGCTGTCATCGTAAACTCAAGGATCGTGTGGATAGATCGTGTTTCGCATATGCTACATAATTCAGACCATACACGCTATTTATCAAGACGATGTGGTGGTTGATACACGTCCAGTTGTTGTGTAAACACGTCATGATGTGCAGCAAACAATATGTTTGCATTTTGGTAACCTTTTTATGTACACTTCATTTTGTAGACAATGAATTATCCCAGACCAATTTCGAAGCCACATCAAGATATCAGTTATTACCACGATTACAAACCTAGAAACGGCACTAACATTTTCTACTACTTATTGCAGAGAGGACCAATATTGGAAACATGGTGAAAGATGTCCTAGCAAAAATCATATCTAACAGACCAGAGGACCCAATAGACTTCCTGGCCGATTAGTAAGTAGTGATGCTTTGAGGTTATTGTTGTGGACTCATTGTCAATGTCCTACTGAGAGTGTTAGGGATGTGATATAAACATTGCAGTGTAGTCCGTCAAATAAACATGTCTTTCTCGGCTTGATAGTAAATGATACAGTCACAAGAATATCCACTATTGATGGCATCATTTAGTCAGTAAACAATTATATATCAAATTATCTTCTAAGGTCACATCTTATGGGTGTTCGCTGTTTTCACTTCAGTCCACATGTCAAACAATCTCAACAAAGTCACAGTGTCTTCAGTATCAGTATTCCTACATCGATATCTTTGAAAGCCATATTATAGAACAGTTGACAAAGCACCAGGTTGTTACATGATGCCACACTTGATAAATGTGTTTGTTTGTTGTCAGGCATCGTAGCTCATCATTCTCTCTTGTAGTTCATCTTCAGGTTGGCTATGATTTTGGATCTTTGATTTTGGGTTTGGTGGCAAGAAACAAGTGTGGCATTTGTCAAATTTGAAACCAATCATTGGCTTCAGGAGTGTTTCTCTTCTCTATCGTCATCGAATTGTGTAAGTGGGTCACCCATTCATGGAAGATTTCACTTGTCATTCCGGCCATGGAGTTGAACTCATAATGGACTAAAAGCTTAAGTTTCTCAGAAAAGTTTCTAGAAAAGTAATGCATTCTCTGAAATTCTTGCCACTGTATCATTTTTCACCTTTCAAATGAGTTCTCTGGGTTACAAGTCCAGGGAACAAACCAGTCTCATCACTATTAAAAATATAGCCTGGGTTGAATTGGGTTCCTAAGGTATGGGGTTGAGAGCAGAGGCCCTCGTGTCTTTCCGAGGATTAACGATTTTGAAAAAAATATATAACATTTGAGATGACCCCTGACTCGAAATGCCTTACAGAACAATACATTATGACAAGGCCGGACACGATTGGCCAATCGATCACCACTCATGACACCTACCAATTCTTTATTGTTATTTCTGTCGATTGAAACCCAATTTTGACCCCTCACCAAACGATCTCAAACGGATGACATATGTCCGACCTACCAATTCTGGGTTGGTTGATGCTATTTCAACTGATACTTTCTTTGAGAAGTCATTGTTCTCGAAAATATTCTTACATTAAGCAGTCGATGAAAAGAAAATTCCTGCTTAATTTACAATGACAGATTTGAAAGCGCTGACCAATCAGAGGGCTTGATCTTATTTTGAGACACAAATCCATTTGGATGATCGATATGTCCAATCGACAAAATAACAATAAAGAATGGTTGAAAGCAAGTGCCCTCTCATCCTATGATTATGTTTATTGTTAAGGAATCGACATTTGGTGTCATAATTATTGTACTTAAGGCATTTCGAGTCGGGTCATCTCAAATTATATATATTTTTTCAAAATCTTTAATCCTCGCAAAGACACGAGGGCCTGTGGTTGAGAGGTCAACCAGCAATCAACAAGCTTGGGGACAACTAATGCACTCTCACCATGCATTGGTTTACAGCATGTTTTGATTATATTTCTATTGAAATAATCCTTTTTTTGATAAATAAGCTGCGTCTCGAATATGCAACCCAGGCAGTGAGAAGCTGCGATACTATGAAATGAGATCAATTATAGTGTGCTGTTACTTCCCTTTCCACGTGCAATACCTAACTGCACCTCTTGTGTTATGTTAATGGCGGCTGTAGTATCTTGAGCTCAGGCATTACAAATTTAGTGGTATTTGTGTACTGAATGCAAGAACTTTTTCCTAAGCAGAAATTAAGATTACACATACAGCCAGACATTGCCATCAGCTATTCACCAATTTCCCTGTTATATGGCTATTAGTTCTGGAAATACTTTTCATGGTCAACATAATAATAAAAACAAAGGGATAACAAATTAGGATGCCTATGTAGGGAGACATTGTGGATGGACGGGAGATTCCTGGATGGGTTTACCATTCTTATTACCAGCAAGAACTGTTGCATATTGACTGTCTTTCTTGTATCCTCTGTCCTTTTTGGCATCCTTAGTCTAAGCTATCATTTCGTAAGGAAGTGTGCAATAGTACAGACCTATCTCATCACAGTTATCTACCAGTAGGGGCGGTGGGGTAGCCTAATGGTTAAAGCATTGGCTCGTCACGCTGAAGACCTGGGTTCGAATCCCCACATGGGCACAATGTGTGAAGCCCATTTCTGGTGTCCACCGCCGTGATGTTGCTGGAATATTGCTAAAAGCGGCGTAAAACCAAACTCAGTCAGTCAGTATCTACCAGTAAGTCTTATGTGGTGATGATTTCTGCTAGGATGTATGTGTAGGCTGAGTTTGCTGAGGATCAACCTTAGTGTTACATATCACGCCAATGATCAGTGATCACATTGCCGTCAAATTACATATCAGTGTCTTTGCTCGGAATTGTTGCACATACTATCAATTTTCATTGTCCAGGTGGTGTCTATCTTTCAGAACTGGAACCAAAGTATTAAACATCTGGAGCTACTGCCTCAGCTGAGCTACTCATCACATGACAACATTTTTGTTTCAGTTTTGAAGCCCAGGAGGAACAGAGCAGTGCAGTGGAGAGAGCCCGACATGTGCTGTTGATGACACACCACAGTCGGCCAGTGTTCGAGAGCAATGTCAGGGTGGCATATGATATTTTGGGGAAAGTGAAAATTGCCAGTGAGTAAATTATTTCCATGTTCGCTCAGTTTTAGGGGCTGGTTGCTTAGCCCAGGTTCTACTCCCCTCAAGGGTGAAATATGTGAAGACTATTTCTGGGATACCCCATGACATCTAACACCTTGATCGTATCAATATTCAGTTCCTCGGGATGAATATAGCAGATTTAACACATGTATTTATATATCACTATAATCATTATACCCCTAATCAACACATGCTGAAGGCCAGGGTTTGCTGGAACATGGATACAATGTGTGAATCCCACCTGGGGTGATGTTATTGAAATATTGCTAAATACCAAGTGTAAAGCCAAGCTCGCATATCACATGCTCGCTATCGGTAGCAAAGGAAAAGAATGATTTTTTTCCTTATCCTGACTCATGCTTATTTACTTATCTCCTTCCTCTATGCGAATAGTAGTGGAACACTTGAATTCCTTGTAGTTCCCCGAAGAGGACGTAAAAGTTCACTCACCCATGAGTTGCCTCCCTTTTCCTGCTAAAACAGTTATGTGACCTGCCATACTTGTCACTCTCTCATTCATCGCCCAAGCGGATGGTTGGGCGAGCACTGGAGTCCCGTATACAGCACCATATCCTTTAATATTTAGATCCTTTATCCAAATTAAGATGTGTATGGTTTTTAGTTATATTTAGCTTTCATTGTATGTCAAAATTTTGAAAAAATTATACATATTTTGTGATGTTTATTCATCACAATGTAGTTTGTTTACATTTGATGAAATCTTGCAGTGTTTGCAGGTACCGGGCTATCAGTGGCTGATCCTTACCCCCAATGCCCGTCATGCATTAATCCATGTTCTTCCAGCTTGCGTTGCAGATACTGTATAAATTTATCAGATTTACAATTTAATCAGTACTTGTCTTACATCTATAGACGTGCGATGGGCCGGGTGAGGAAGTCATCTCAAGTCACTGGTGATAAATCCGGAGATAACGCCGGTAACCGTATGTTGTTATCTACTGCTGAAATACATAACTCAGATGATTTGTCGAGTATGTTACAGGGTCAGTCGTCTGTTGCTGGTCGGGACCTAGCTGGGTCTAAGAAGAGGTCTGCAACGACTGAGTCGGCGTCATCGCAGAGTAAGAGGAAGATGTCCTCATCGTCTGCGGTGAAGAAGAAGTCATCTTCATCTGGAACCTCGTCGAAGTCAACTCGTCCCAGTAAAACAACACATCAGAGGTCGTTCAACGAAGACATTGTGCCTCCTGATGAAACAGACGTTTATGCTGACCCTCCGATACTGCTGCCTAAAGTACCAGTAAGATCTACTAGAACGGTGACGTAGTGTACCTCCACGCCGACACGATCGTCCCCTGTAACTACGACAGCTGTTCAGCTGTTTGACGACCAGCCTACAGCAATGCAGACGTCTGTCAACAGAGACAACACCAGTGTAGCCTCATCGCAGATGCAAGTAGACGCAGATGACGCCTCAGCGTCTTGAACGCTTCGTCCACACCGCATCAGTTCCAGCCTACAACGCAGAACTTCGACCCGGACACCTTCATGAAGCAGTTTACAACGCAGATGATGGCTATGATGGAGCGTCGGTTCACCGAAGAGAAAGCTGCACGGCAGAACCCTACGATGACAGACGGCGTTCGGGGAACCACGGGCCTTCGCGAACCTGAGACATCTACATCCTCGTCCCACAAGCCTACGGCTGAAGACGACGTTCGCGAACGTTCGCGAAGATCCTCACGTTTGGAAGACTCGGTCATCATGGGGGAAGATGAAGAAGGTTCCACAAACGTATCTGAGACTACAAAAGACTATGAAGTCACGTCTGCGAACCCTCAACGTTCGATAAGGTCAAGAAGGAAGATCCAGTCGCTCCACATTTAGATCCCGCAGCCCCCACAGACGTTCGAAGGGAAGGTTCGCCAAAGGAAGGTTCGCGAAGGCAAGGTTTCGTGAAGGGAAGATTCGCGAAAGGAAGGTTCCCGAAAGGAAGGTTCGCGAAGGCACAGTTCGGCGGACCCGGAACTATCTGATGAAGAGGGCGACTACATCTTTTCGGGAGCAGAGGTCACATCTTGGATTGCAAACGGCTTGGACTTAGCATCCCCTCCAAGGAATCGATGAAGCAATCACATACAAGATGTGGAAGGATAACCTCGACACCCTCACGTTTCCACCGATTGAACCGATCTCCAAGCGAACCTACGTACAGCGTTTGAGAAAGCAACCCGGTACCAGAATCAACATTTACCAACGTTCAACGCTAGGAAGTTCCCTCTGCATCACATGGACCTCTTCATGAGAGCTTGGACTTGGATGACAACATGAAATTGATCAACCACTCCCGTAACAAGTCTTATCAGGTTGAAGACAAGAAGATTGCTCAACTCGACACCACGACTAGAAGAACATTCTTCGGCCTGGCGAGATCTAGAGCAATCAACGAGACGTTGATATCCAGGTTCCAGAACCCCAAGACTGAAGAGGATAGGATGATCCTATCAGCATTGTTAACTCAAAAGAAGGACTAGCACTTCATGTCTGATCACCTGGCCTCGATGTCGGCGGGTCTCACTCTACTACGTAGACAGGGTCTACTATCGACTTGTTCCTGGAGTGACAGATTCACCCAACCTCTACTGAGTGAGTGAGTTTAGTTTTACTCCGCACTCAGCAATATTCCAGCTATATGGCGGCGGTCTGTAAATAATCGAGTCTGGACCAGTCAATCCAGTGATCAACATGATGAGCATCGATCTACGCAATTGGGAAACCTCTACTGAGAGTCCATTGGGCGGCGCCTACTATTTGTTGGTGGGGAGATCGACGAAGCTGCCAGGGAAGCCACACATGATTCCAGAGAAGTCATGATGATCAAGTCCATAGACACATTGACCAACGTCTTTCGTCAAACGTCACAGAGGTACAGCAACAAGTCAAAGTTCTCCAGAGTGCAGAAGGCTAAGGACAAGAAATACTCCAACTCTAGAGGCGGGAAGAGTTCCTTTCGTCGCTCATCCGGAAACAGTAGGGGAAACTCTGGGAGAGGACGTACACTTCCACCCCCAGCCTTTCCTGTACAACCGTCGACAGTGGGTGGACATCTACAAAGGTACTGGGATAATTCGGGAATATTGGAGGACGACTACGTCTCACAATTACTGCGAGAAGGCTACAGATTGCAGCTGAAGGCCACACCACCACTGACCCTCGACCCGGTAGTCTTCAACTACGCAGACGACCAGGCAGAGAAGCTAGAAGAAGCCATCAACCTGCTGTTGGCCAAGAACGCCGTAGAAGTGATAGATCAACATAATCTGACACCCGGCTTCTACTCCCCAATTTTCCTAGTACCCAAGAAGAACTCCAAAGAGAAGTTCAGGTTGATATACAACATGAAGAGATTCAACCAAGACTATCTACTCAAGCCAGAGAGATTCAAGATGATCCACCTGCCTCAACTCAGACAACTCGTTCGTCCAGCAGATTGCTTGGCCAGCATAGACCTACAAGACGCATATCTACACATACCGATTCCTCAGGAATCAAGAAAGTACCTGAGATTCCTGTTCGGAGGTCGACACTTCCAGTGGAGCGTCCTACCGTTTGGAATATCGTCGGCTTCGTGGTTATTCACATGAGTGACCAAGCCCATCGTCACCTATGTACATCATCAAGGTCTACGCAGTGCATTCTACCTGGATGACGGAATACAAGTTCATCAAGAAGCCAATCAACTCAGACGGCAGCTAGTCTTCACCATCAAACTGCTCGAACACAACTGGGATGGCTAGTAAACTTGATGAAGTCAGAGTTGGAACCAAAGCAAGATCTACAGTTTCTGGGAATAAGGTTCATCACAACACAGAATCGTATTGTGGTCCCAGAAGATCGTTGGGTTAAGATACAAGCCATGATTCTAGAAGCAGTAATCTCTCCGTTACCACTATGAACATGGCAGTGTCTACTCAGTCTACTCACCTCAGCGCAGGACTTGATTCTCGTGTATACATGACACTTTTATGGATAACAACTTCTTTTTATTTTTTACACGACGTTTCAGAGCTAATTCTTGCTCCTTCATTCACCTGATGAAGGAGCAAGAATTAGCTCTGAAACGTCGTGTAAAGAATAAAAAGCAGTTGTTATCCATAAAAGTGTCATGTATTCATGTTCGTCCAACTTCTAAATGCCTTTCAAAAACTTCAAGGACTTGACTCGCAGAAGAAAACTACAATTACGTCCGTTGCAGCGATTCCTGGCAAGACACCTGGACTGCGCAGACCTGATCTCTCTGCCAGACAGTCTCAAGATGTACCTGTTATAGTACACTCACAAGTCGAATGTCTGCGGAGGGACCTATTTAGAAGAGCCGGTCTTCGACACGCACCTCTACGTAGATGCCTCACTACAAGGAATGGAAGCGCATCTCGACAACGAAGTGGCATCAGGGGAAGTGGTCGAAACAAGAACAACATCTTCACATCAACCAGCTGGAGATGAAAGCTGTGATTAACGTCTTACAACATTGGTTGAGCCCAGTGATCAACAGAATGCTTATGGTTCACACAGACAACTCAACAGTGGCATTCTACATAAACCAACAGGGATCAACGAGATCACCCAGCCTGCTTCAGCTCACCTTCCAGTTGTTCAACAACGCAGACAAATCAAACATCTGGCTAAAGGCGTGTCACATTCGGGGAGCAAACAACGTACTAGCAGACGCTCTATCTCGCCCACTTCATCCGTCACCCACGTAATGGATGCTCCACCCAGAGGCGTTCCGGCTCATCATAATGAAAATAGGATCTCCCTCCATAGACCTGTTCGCCACAAGGTTCAACAAACAACTACAGACATTCGTCTCACCAGTACGAGATCCTCAAGCTTGGGCAACAGACGCACTGAGCATGTCATGGGAAGGACTAAACGCATACGAAGTTTCCGCCTCCGGTTCTACTACCTCAAGTATTATTGAAGATCCAAGTGCCACAACTGACTTTGGTCGCGCCCTATTGGCCAGCGAGAGTCTGGTTCCCAGCTCTAATACAATAATTCGGAAGTCCAAGCCTGAAACTACCAGAGTGGTCGAACCTACTCCGCACACCAAGCAAGCTCACGGGAACCCGTTAACGTTCCAGCTACACGTATGGAGTATTTGCTTGAAGAAAAGAGGATCTGAACATAGTTCTACGACATCTCACGAGTGATGCCTATGAACCACTAAAACAGACTTCCTTCGAGCTACACACACAGAAAACTCTGTTCCTACTTGCCTTAGCCACTGAAGCTCGAATGTCAGAGATACATGCGCTGGACTTTGGACGAACTAGATTCAACACGGGAGACTGTGCTGCAGTACATCTAGGACTTAGATGGGACTTCATTGCAAAGAATCAGTTACCTGGCCAGCCAGCCAGACAGTTCCATCGTCCCAGCGCTTTCTACGATCCTCGGACCAGAGGACCCCCAGGACTTATCCTTGTGTCTTGTCAGAGCCCTGAAAATATATCTTCAAAAGACTAAAACAAGGAGAAGGAAATTCAAGCGCCTTTTCATCCCCTTGTCAACAGAGACGTCGGTAGAAGTCTGAAGAACGACAATATTGTTTTGGATGAGAGCCGTTATACTAAGAGCCTACAAAGCAGCAGGACAAGAACCTCCAAGAGCCTCCAACCCACACGAAGTCAGAGCACTGGCGTCCACACTCGCTCTGCACGGAAACTGCTCGATATCATCTATAATGGATGGCTGCTTTTGGAAGTCAGACACGGTGTTCAATGCCAACCACTACCTCCGAGACATCGCCACCAAAGACGTCTCCGGAATTCACCAATTTGGGCCACCTGTTGTAGCACAACAACTAACGGTTCCACAAAGGCATTGAGTTGGAAATCTCACCCTTTATCACGTTGACTTGTTGATTACCTTCACTCTGGAGAGTTTTGATTGAAAGTCCATGTGCATTGTCTAGACCAGACTAGCATGAGTGATTAAGACTCTGTATGGGTCACGATCTTACCTGAACACTAAGGGGTCGCAACTCATTTATGGTAACGATCTTATCATAATCTATGGGTTGTTTATAAATAACTAGTAAAAAGAAGATACTAGTATATCTAAAATCCACATGAATCTATGAGATTCACTTGTCTTAGAGAAGATACAGGACGTATCTAAGGACAGCTGATGAATCCACGAAGTGGCTTGACCCACCACCGATTCCGTCGGATTCTGAAAGCAAATAAGCATGAGTCAGGATAAGGAAAAATATGTAATTTTTTAAATAAAATTGATATTTTATACTTATCTTGACTCATGATGTCAAGCCCTCCCAACCTCCCCGCAGAAGACACTTCGGGTTTCACAGTAAACTCAGGTGCATGGGCTTATTCAGGAGAGAGTGACAAGTATTGCAGGTCACATGACTGTTTTAGCGGGAAAAGGGAGGCAACTCGTGGTTGAGTGAACTTTTACGTCCTCTTCGGGGAACTACAAGGAATTCAAGTGTTCCACTACCATTCGCATAGAGGAAGGAGATAAGCAAATAAGCATGAGTCAGGATAAGTATAAAATATCAATTTTACTTAAAAAATTACAATGTTGTCCTTTAAGCAATATTACAGCCATACAAAAGCACGGGCTGTAAGTAATGTTTGTTTCATACCTTGTGTTCTGTTGTGGGGAACTGAATCTTTGTCTCAGCATGACCAGCAAACATATACCCTGTTCTTGTCTTGGATATCAATGTGAACGTGAGTAATTGTTTGAGAATGAGAACTAGAAGAAGTGTAATGGTAAATGTCAAATAACACAACATTGTCAATACATCTGCATTTAAGTTTACAGATAGTAAAGGCGTGAAGAGGCGAGGCGTACATGGAGCGAACTACACAGACCTCATACAAAGCCTGTGTCGGTCAGTATCACCGTGTTAACTACACTGACCTGATACAAAGTCTGTGTCGGTCAGTATCACCGTGTTAACTACACTGACCTGATACAAAGCCTGTGTCGGTCAGTATCACTGTGTTAACTACACTGACCTGATACAAAGTCTGTGTCGGTCAGTATCACTGTGTTAACTACACTGACCTGATACAAAGTCTGTGTCGGTCAGTATCACTGTGTTAACTACACAGACCTGATACAAAGCCTGTGTCGGTCAGTATCACCGTGTTAACTACACTGACCTGATACAAAGCCTGTGTCGGTCAGTATCACTGTGTTAACTACACTGACCTGATACAAAGCCTGTGTCGGTCAGTATCACTGTGTTAACTACACTGACCTGATACAAAGTCTGTCATTCAGACACAGTCTCAAAAGGGCGGGGTGAGCTTCGTTTCTGGAGCACAACTCGAAAACCGTTCAGTATCTTTCTACAAAATTTGGCAGACATATGAAACAGATCTTGAAGCGGTGCCTTTTGCTATTTGCAGATTTTTGGCATTTATATTTTTCATGATTTCCATGGAAACAATTTGGACTTATTGAGTCTAACAAAAATCAAGATGGACTTAAGGTAACTGTTTGATGATTTGTTCTTTCAAATTTGTTGGGGCTGGGGGGATTTGTCATCTTCTGATGACTCTTGTTTATTATCGTTCTACTGTATACATCGTTTTATAGTATACACCGGTTGTGCTATTCATTTATGTAATGTGAATATGCAGAGTAGCTAATGGTAGAGCTAGAGGATTGGTTTGAGATGAGTTGAGATGATTTCTACATGTTCAATGCTGTTTTCTATGTTATATTAGAGACATGCCACCTATGGTGACCACCAAACTCCGGAAGCGTATCGAGTGTACAGACTTTGAAGCTGTTCCTTATGATGTGTTCCGGTCAGGGATGTTCACTTGCTGTGTTCTTCTAGGTGAGATATTCACTGTGTTAAAGGTGTTCTGATCAGAGATGTTCAGTTTCTGTATTCTACACAGTGAGATAGGCGCTATATAAATGGACACATTATTATTATTATTATTATTAAATGTTTACAACCGACATGAGTTTTCATCACAAGATGTTTGTCAAGAGTACACCACCTGCTAAGCAACCCCTTTTAGAAGTTACACCATTGATCAAGAAAGAAATCTCCTTTTGAAGAAGGACAAACCCCAGACAACACAACAACCAGTCATCACTTTTGCTGCACAGAAGTTTGATGTGAAGATTGGGACGATCAACCGTATCTGACATCCTGAAGCAGTCTGCTTAGTGGTTGAGCATCTCTACGACTGATTCCAATGCTTCAAGCTATCTGAGGCCCAAACATTGTTGAACTCTTTGCAAACATTTCTTAGACGTGTTCGATGTTAATGACCATCAAAGACTTTTTCAAGTTATAAATTATATATGTTATGATACACGCCTGATTGTACATTAGATGTCCACATGTTATTATGGAATTAGTTGTATGGAAACTGTAACATATTCAACATCCGGGTCATAATGGCAGCTGATATGCGGTAAAAACAAACGTGAGTTTTGTGCCAATGTGGTCATGAAATAGATATGAAACTGTTCGCTTATGTGATTATATATGTATGTTATGCCATCTATGATTGTTAATAAATGAAAACAAGTATGTATTGTTAATATTTTTCATTTCTGTGAATATTTTTACATACGATGAAGATAACTAGATCTACCATTTCTGATATGCATGCAACAGTATGACGATCATGACATTTAGTAAACATTGATATTTTCACACAAATACATTAATCCGACATTTTCATTAATCCGACATTTTCGTTAATCCGACATATTTCTCTGCAACCACAAGTGTTGGATTAACGAGAGTTGACTGTACACTGTGTAGAGTGTTTTCCGATCAGGATGTTCACTGGTAGTGTTTTACAAGAAATATTTACAGAATAAAATTTTGGAATACACGACCTCTTAAGATGCACTTTTAGATTTTTCTTTGGATTTTTTTTAGTGAGCTATTTCTTGCATTTGTAGTTAAAGCTAATGTGCTTCTTATCTTCAATAAACATAACACAGAGCTGAAACAGTTCTGCCCTCATTTGAGTGTATACTCAAAATAGGATTCTTACTGTCATAGTGATATGCACTTTTGTAAATATATGCTTCTTAAAGTGTGTGCACACCCTTACATTCCTTCTGGACACTTTTGTGTTTGTTTTGTCTTGCATGTGTCAGCTTGTTTCATTCTCTTTGTTTACATTGGACACCAGGTGTCAAGTTTCACAGATGTAGTGGTAGAGGACATATTTTCACAAAAGCTAAGGGAGGTTTGTGACAAGTTCTTTCCCTTTATGCATTCAGGCAATGTGTTTCAGTTGGGAATGCAGAGTTTTAGTGCTTCATTTCTTTCCAGATTATGGGAAGTTGTCTGAACTTTTGTTCCGCTCACTGGACATCCAGAACTGTGGCAAGGCGGACAAGGTTCTGTGTGACGCCGTCCTAGATCAGCTGAGGACAGCCCTGGGTAGTTCCAGGAACGATGTCAAGAGGTAATACGGTACTTGATACCAATTCTAGAACCACTCTGTGGAGATTTAGACCTTAGGATATCTGCCTGGGGAGCTGAAGCCCAGAGGGTTGAACCCCGGCATGTTTAACCAACAACATTAATTGATGGTATCCAGCCTGGTGTTTAGCATTAGGGGAAAAACAAGGACTCGTTGTCTCTCAGTCACTTATGAGAATGAAAATCACAATTTGTGACCTGGCTGCATACCAGTATGTTGGTGCGTGCGATTTATACTTCTCGAAGTGGAAGTGGAGATGTTCGATTTGCACTCTTCTCTCCGGAAGTACTTCCCGCTCTTCTCATTCATGAGCAGAAGAGCGAGTATCAGAGCGACCAGAAGAGCGCAGTCTTCGGCTGTTCGATATAAAACCCAGAAGACTCCTCTTC
This sequence comes from Haliotis rubra, assembly GCF_003918875.1. Lineage (NCBI taxonomy): Eukaryota > Metazoa > Mollusca > Gastropoda > Lepetellida > Haliotidae > Haliotis > Haliotis rubra. Next base: position 395,505 of record NW_025767070.1, read on the forward strand.
TGGAACAGGTTTCTCTTCCGAGAACACGTATAATCACACGCGCCTTGTGTCTTCATATCCAACTAGCTTATTCTAGATTCAGTTGTATGTCATACCTAGAGGCCAGTCACAGGTTTGTCTGGTCCTGATTATTTTTTACAGGCCTCCAGCTATATGTCGTATAGCTGAATGTTTTTTGCTTAAAGTGGTGTTAGACAATAAAGAATTAGTACAATTGTGTATATCAACACAAGGAATGTGTCTTGACATTCAACACTGTATTGTGATTCAGTAGTAACGGTCTCTGGCAGAACAACACAATGATATAAGTAACTCTATCCAAAGTTCACTACATGTTACCATGTAACACCACACAATCAAACAGTGGACATTATACTTTAATGATTCATGGTTTTCAGGATTATGGAGTCTGGCTACAACCTGGGCCCAGATGGGCTGTACTTTGCCCTTGATCGGGTGAGTCTCCAGTGTTATCTGGGTATATTTTGTCATGTTTATGTACAAGGTGAGGTGAGGTGAAATTGGGTTTAACGTCATGCTTGAGAATATTTTGCTCATATGACAATGTGCATGCGTGTGTGTGTGTATGTGTATGTGTATGTGTATGTGTATGTGTATGTGTATGTGTGGCTTCTTGTACTAGCTGAGATTTAAGCTGGTTTATAGTGCTAGCCCACTGAGATACCATGCCGCAGTGAAGCATGAATACCCCACTCAGACACATTATACTGACTCCGAGCTGACCAGTCCTTGTTGTACCCATTAATGCCGAGCGCCAGGCAGGGACCAACAAGTGCCATATTTTAACGTCTTTTAGTATGATGCGGTCGGGATCGAGACACCCTTACATTCCTTCTGGACACTTTTGTGTTTGTTTTGTCTTGCATGTGTCAGCTTGTTTCATTCTCTTTGTTAACATTGGACACCAGGTGTCAAGTTTCACAGATGTAGTGGTAGAGGACATATTTTCACAAAAGCTAAGGGAGGTTTGTGACAAGTTCTTTCCCTTTATGCATTCAGGCAATGTGTTTCAGTTGGGAATGCAGAGTTTTAGTGCTTCATTTCTTTCCAGATTATGGGAAGTTGTCTGAACTTTTGTTCCGCTCACTGGACATCCAGAACTGTGGCAAGGCGGACAAGGTTCTGTGTGACGCCGTCCTAGATCAGCTGAGGACAGCCCTGGGTAGTTCCAGGAACGATGTCAAGAGGTAATACGGTACTTGATACCGATTCTAGAACCACTCTGTGGAGATTTAGACCTTAGGATATCTGCCTGGGGAGCTGAAGCCCAGAGGGTTGAACCCCGGCCATGTATAACCAACAACATTAATTGATGGTATCCAGCCTGGTGTTTAGCATTAGGGGAAAAACAAGGACTCGTTGTCTCTCAGTCACTTATGAGAATGAAAATCACAATTTGTGACCTGGCTGCATACCAGTATGTTGGTGCGTGCGATTTATACTTCTCAAAGTGGAAGTGGAGATGTTCGATTTGCACTCTTCTCTTCTCGGAAGTACTTCCCGCTCTTCTCTCATTCACGAGCAGAAGAGTGAGCAGAAGAGCGCGGTCTTCGGCTGTTCGATATAAAACCCAGAAGACTCCTCTCCCGAGAACACGTATAATCACACGTGCCTTGTGTCTTCATATCCAACTAGCTTATTCTAGATTCAGTTGTATGTCATACCTAGAGGCCAGTCACAGGTTTGTCTGGTCCTGACTATTATTTACAGGCCTCCAGCTATATGTCGTATAGCTGAATGTTTTTTGCTTAAAGTGGTGTTAGACAATAAAGAATTAGTACAATTGTGTATATCAACACAAGGAATGTGTCTTGACATTCAACACTGTATTGTGATTCAGTAGGAACTGTCTCTGGCAGAACAACATAATGATATAAGTAACTCTATCCAAAGTTTACTACATGTTACCATGTAACACCACACAATCAAACAGTGGACAATATACTTTAATGATTCATGGTTTTCAGGATTATGGAGTCTGGCTACAACCTGGGCCCAGATGGGCTGTACTTTGCTCTTGATCGGGTGAGTCTCCAGTGTTATCTGGGTATATTTTGTCATGTTTATGTACAAGGTGAGGTGAGGTGAAATTGGGTTTAACGTCATGCTTGAGAATATTTTGCTCATATGACAATGTGCATGCGTGTGTATGTGTATGTGTATGTGTATGTGTATGTGTGGCTGCTTGTACTAGCTGAGATTTAAGCTGGTTTATAGTGCTAGCCCACTGAGATACCATGCCGCAGTGAAGCATGAATACCCCACTCAGACACATTATACTGACTCTGAGCTGACCAGTCCTTGTTGTACCCGTTATTGCCGCCTGGACCAACAAGTACCATATTTGTAACGTCTTTTAGTATGATGCGGGTCGGGATCGAACCCACGACCTTACGCTCTGTGGGCGGAAGCTCTAACCACTATACCACGTAGGCAGTCGTTTATGTACAAGACATGTCTGGCTACGTTTGGCTACGTCTGACTACAACCTGGGCCCAGATGGGCTGTACTTTGCTCTTGATCGGGTGAGTCCGGTGTTATCTGGGTATATTTTGTCATGTTTATGTACAAGACATGTCTGACTACAACCTGGGCCCAGATGGGTTGTACTTTGCTCTTAATCAGCAGAGTCCGGTGTTATCTGGGTATATTTTGTCATGGTTATGTACAAGACATGTCTGGCTACGTTTGGCTACGTCTGACTACAACCTGGGCCCATATGGGTTGTACTTTGCTCTTAATCAGCCGAGTCCGGTCTTATCTGGGTATATTTTGTCATGGTTATGTACAAGACATGTCTGGCTACGTTTGGCTACAACTGACTACAACCTGGGCCCAGATGGGCTGTACTTTGCTCTTGATTGGGTGAGTCGGTGTTATCTGGGTATATTTTGGCATGTTTATGTACAAGACATGTCTGGCTACGCCTGGCTCTGCTTTGACTGGGTGAGTCGGTGTTATGTGCAACCTGGGCCCAGATGGGCAGTACTTTGCTCTTGACTGGGTGAGTCCGGTGTTATGTGGGTATATTTTGTCATGTTTATGTACAAGACATGTCTGGCTACGTCTAGCTCTGTTTGGCTGCAACCTGGGCCCTGATGGGCAGTTCTTTGCTCTTGATCGGGTGAGTCCGGTGTTATCTGGGTATATTTTGGCATGTTTCACCATCATCGCAACAGTTAAAGACCACGGAGCAAAGTTTCGACCCTGGGGCCTTCATGAGGCAATTTACTGAACAGATGATGGCAATGATGGAACAGCGATTTGCTCAAGAAAGAGCGACCATGCACGAACCTGCGCCAGAGGACGCATTGTCAACCAATCAAATGCTACATAGTCACTTTCAATTTGTTTGCATAGTTAGTATAGTCATCTTATTTATTTTCCAAAACAGTAAACACAGGTAACACAAATCAGACAACTCTCTATCTGTTTAGGAAAATTCTGGAGATGTGTTTGAGGTAATGTATTCATATACATGTATATGGTTGCCATGGTTACTAATCATGCTAATATATTTTTTCCTTATATATAATTCTAATATACCTTTCCACAATGCTGGGAAGCAGTTATGGTATATTTACTGTCTAAACAGTTCTGTGTCCTTTCACTGTCCATCAGTGTCACATGACCCTACATCTGATTCTGGAAATGGTGGGTGTTTTTGTCAATTCATCTTCTGCTTGGGCCTATGTGCAATGTATATAAATTAACCAACATATGAACATATGTTTTTATAAATGTCTGTTAAGCTTTTATGAAGGTTGGGCATATTGATGAAATGTTATTCAGTTTGGATGAAGTTGTACATTTTTTACACCATTCCTTGCCTTTTTCACGTTCTAAGTTTTTCCTGTGGAAAGCTTCTCATATTATTTGTCATACCTGACATGAATCATTCGTCTCTTCTTCAGAAATGTAAATCAAAGTTTAGTGATCCATAAACATAGAAAAATCTGAGATGTTCTTAACTGAGTTGGTAGGTTTTGGTATTTTGATAATGAATTATATCATACTGCTAGGTATCAGAAAGTAAGGATCTTGACAAACTAGACATTTATCAGAAACATGCTACCAAGTACAGTTTAGAGTTAACACCAAACAGAAATCTTTGTTTCGAGGGGTTTTCATGTTTGTTAATTGCAGCATTGATGGAACACTGGTAGCCATTGGCCAGACATGCTTCAATTCCCCCCTACCTATGCCAGTATCAGCTAGCTGTGGTATATATTCCCCCTACCTATGCCAGTATCAGCTAGCTGTGGTTTATATTCCCCCCTACCTATGCCAGTATCAGCTAGCTGTGGTTTATATTCCCCCCTACCTATGCCAGTATCAGCTAGCTGTGGTTTTATTCCCCTACCTGTGCCAGTATCAGCTAGCTGTGGTTTATATTCCTCCTACCTGTGCCAGTATCAGCTAGCTGTGGTTTATATTCCCCCCTACCTATGCCAGTATCAGCTAGCTGTGGTTTATATTCCCCCCTACCTATGCCAGTATCAGCTAGCTGTGGTTGATATTCCTCCCTACCTATGCCAGTATCAGCTAGCTGTGGTTTATATTCTCCCCTACCTATGCCAGTATCCAGCTAGCTGTTGTTTATATTCCCCTACCTATGCCAGTATCAGCTAATGCCGGTTAGCTGTGGTTTATATTCCCCTACCTATGCCAGTATCAGCTATCGGCTGGCTGTGGTTTATGTGGCTGATATTCCCCCCGGTACCTATCATGCTGCCTGGCCCCCTACCTATGTCGGTATCAATGTATCAGCTACCTTGTGGTTTATATTCCCCTACCTATGTCAGTATCAGTGTAGTTGTGGTTTATATTCCCCCCTACCTATGCCAGTATCAGCTAGCTGTGGTTTATATTCCCCCCTACCTATGCCAGTATCAGCTAGCTGTGGTTTATATTCCCCCTACCTATGCCAGTATCAGCTAGCTGTGGTTTTATATTCCCCTACCTATGCCAGTATCAGCTAGCTGTGGTTTATATTCCCCCTACCTATGTCAGTATCAGCTAGTTCTGTGGTTTATATGCTCCCTACCTATGCCAGTATCAGCTAGCTGTGGTTTATATTCCCCCTACCTATGCCAGTATCAGCTAGCTGTGGTTTATATTCCCCTACCTATGCCAGTATCAGCTAGTTGTGGTTTATATCCCCTACCTATGCCAGTATCAGCTAGCTGTGGTTTATATTCCCCCCTACCTATGCCAGTATCAGCTAGTTGTGGTTTATATTCCCCCCTACCTATGCCAGTATCAGCTAGCTGTGGTTTATATTCCTCCCTACCTATGCCGGTATCAGCTAGCTGTGGTTTATATTCCCCTACCTATGCCAGTATCAGCTAGCTGTGGTTTATATTCCCCTACCTATGCCAGTATCAGCTAGCTGTGGTTTATATTCCCCCCTACCTATGTCAGTATCAGCTAGTTGTGGTTTATATTCCTCCCTACCTATGCCAGTATCAGTTAGCTGTGGTTTATATTCCTCCCTACCTATGCCGGTATCAGCTAGCTGTGGTTTATATTCCCCCCTACCTGTGCCAGTATCAGCTAGCTGTGGTTTATGTTCCCCCCTACCTATGCCAGTATCAGCTATCTGTGGTTTATATTCCCCTACCTATGTCAGTATCAGCTAGTTGTGGTTTTTATATTCCTCCCTACCTATGCCAATTATCAGTTAGCTGTGGTTTATAGTGCTAGCCCACTGAGATACCATGCGCAGTGAAGCATGAATACCCCACTCAGACACATTATACTGACTCTGAGCTGACCAGTCCTTGTTGTACCCATTAATGCCGAGCGCCAGGCAGGGACCAACAAGTGCCATATTTCGCGTCTTTTTTTAGTATGATGCGGTGAGGGATCGAACCCCACGACCTTCCGCTCTTTAAGTGAAGCTCTAACTACACTATACCACGGAGGCGATGCGTTTATGTACAAGACATGTCTGGCTACGTTTGGCTACGTCTGACTACAACCTGGGCCCAGATTGGCTGTACTTTGCTCTTGATTGGGTGAGTCCGGTGTTATCTGGGTATATTTTGTCATGTTTATGTACAAGACATGTCTGGCTCCGTTTGGCTACGTCTGACTACAACCTGGGCCCAGATACGCTGTACTTTGCTCTTGATCGGGTGAGTCCGGTGCTATCTGGGTATATTTTGTCATGTTTATGTACAAGACATGTCTGGCTACAACTGACTACAACCTGGGCCCAGATGGGCTGTACTTTGCTCTTGATCGGGTGAGTCCGGTGTTATCTGGGTATATTTTGTCATGTTTATGTACAAGACATGTCTGGCTACGTCTGACTACAACCTGGGCCCAGATGGGCTGTACTTTGCTCTTGATCGGGTGAGTCCGGTGTTATCTGGGTATATTTTGTCATGTTTATGTACAAGACATGTCTGGCTACGTTTAGCTACAACTGACTACAACCTGGGCCCAGATGGGCTGTACTTTGCTCTTGACTGGGTGAGTCCAGTGTTATCTGGGTATATTTTGTCATGTTTATGTACAAGACATGTCTGACTACAACCTGGGCCCAGATGGGTTGTACTTTGCTCTTAATCAGCCGAGTCCGGTGTTATCTGGGTATATTTTTGTCATGTTTTATGTACAAATTTTGACATGTCTGGCTAGGTTATTTGGCTACACGTCTGACTACAACCTGGGCCCAGATGGGCTGTACTTTGCTCTTGATGGGTGAGTCCGGTGTTATCTGGGTATATTTTTGTGTAAAGACATGTTTATGTACAAGACCTGGGCCCAGATGTCTTTGCTATCGGCCGAGTCCCAAATTATCTGGGTATATTTTGTCATGTTTATGTGTACAGAGACATGGGCTAAGCAGAGCAAATCTGACCCAGATGGGCAGTACTTTGCTCTTGATCGGGTGAGTCCGGTGTTATCTGGGTATATTTTGTCATGTTTATGTACAAGACATGTCTGACTACAACCTGGGCCCAGATGGGTTGTACTTTGCTCTTAATCAGCAGAGTCCGGTGTTATCTGGGTATATTTTGTCATGGTTATGTACAAGACATGTCTGGCTACGTTTGGCTACGTCTGACTACAACCTGGGCCCATATGGGTTGTACTTTGCTCTTAATCAGCCGAGTCCGGTCTTATCTGGGTATATTTTGTCATGGTTATGTACAAGACATGTCTGGCTACGTTTGGCTACAACTGACTACAACCTGGGCCCATATGGGCTGTACTTTGCTCTTGATTGGGTGAGTGCGGTGTTATCTGGGTATATTTTGGCATGTTTATGTACAAGACATGTCTGGCTACGTCTGGCTCTGTTTGGCTGCAACCTGGGCCCAGATGGGCAGTACTTTGCTCTTGACTGGGTGAGTCCGGTGTTATGTGGGTATATTTTGTCATGTTTATGTACAAGACATGTCTGGCTACGTCTAGCTCTGTTTGGCTGCAACCTGGGCCCAGATGGGCAGTTCTTTGCTCTTGATCGGGTGAGTCCGGTGTTATGTGGGTATATTTTGTCATGTTTATGTACCAAGACATGCAGCTCACGTCTAGCTCTGTTTGGCTGCAACCTGGGCCCAGATGGGCTGTACTTTGCTCTTGATCGGGTGAGTCCGGTGTTATCTGGGTATATTTTGGCATGTTTCACCATCATCGCAACAGTTAAAGGTCACGGAGCAAAGTTTCGACCCTGGGGCCTTCTTATGAGGCAATTTACTGAACAGATGATGGCAATGATGGAACAGCGATTTGCTCAAGAAAGAGCGGTACTAATGTACCTAACCTGCTTCAGAGGACGCATTGTCAACCAATCAAATGCTACATAGTCACTTTCAATTTGTTTGCATAGTTAGTATAGTCATCTTATTTATTTTCCAAAACAGTAAACACAGGTAACACAAATCAGACAACTCTCTATCTGTTTAGGAAAATTCTGGAGATGTGTTTGAGGTAATGTATTCATATACATGTATATGGTTGCCATGGTTACTAATCATGCTAATATATTTTTTCCTTATATATAATTCTAATATACCTTTCCACAATGCTGTTATGTTATGGTATATTTACTGTCTAAACAGTTCTGTGTCCTTTCACTGTCCATCAGTGTCACATGACCCTGCATCTGATTCTGGAAATGGTGGGTGTTTTTGTCAATTCATCTTCTGCTTGGGCCTATGTGCAATGTATATAAATTAACCAACATATGAACATATGTTTTTTTATAAATGTCTGTTAAGCTTTTATGAAGGTTGGGCATATTGGATGAAATGTTATTCAGTTTGGATGAAGTTGTACATTTTTTACACCATTCCTTGCCTTTTTCACGTTCTAAGTTTTTCCTGTGGAAAGCTTCTCATATTATTTGTCATACCTGACATGAATCATTCGTCTCTTCTTCAGAAATGTAAATCAAAGTTTAGTGATCCATAAACATAGAAAAATCTGAGATGTTCTTAACTGAGTTGGTAGGTTTTGGTATTTTGATAATGAATTATATCATACTGCTAGGTATCAGAAAGTAAGGATCTTGACAAACTAGACATTTATCAGAAACATGCTACCAAGTACAGTTTAGAGTTAACACCAAACAGAAATCTTTGTTTCGAGGGGTTTTCATGTTTGTTAATTGCAGCATTGATGGAACACTGGTAGCCATTGGCCAGACATGCTTCAATTCCCCCCTACCTATGCCAGTATCAGCTAGCTGTGGTATATATTCCCCCTACCTATGCCAGTATCAGCTAGATGTGGTTTATATTCCCCCTACACCTATGCCAGTATCAGCTAGCTGTGGTTTATATTCCCTACCTATGCCAGTATCAGCTAGCTGTGGTTTATATTCCCTATGCCAGTATCAGCCCCTCCCTATGCCTATCAGCTAGCTGTGGTTTATATTCCCCTACCTATGCCAGTATCAGCTAGCTGTGGTTTATATTCCCTACCCATGCCAGTATCAGCTAGCTGTGGTTTATATTCCCCCCATACCTATGCCAGTATCAGCTAGCTGTGGTTTATATTCCTCCCCACTGCTATGGCCAGTATCAGCTAGCTGTGGTTTATATTCCCCCTACCTATGCCAGTATCAGCTAGCTGTGGTTTATATTCCCCCTACCTATGCCAGTTTATGCCAGCTAGTTGTGGTTTATATGCCAGTCCTACCTATGCCAGTATCAGCTAGCTGTGGTTTATATTCCCCCCTACCTATGCCAGTATCAGCTAGCTGTGGTTTATATTCCCCTACCTATGCCAGTATCAGCTAGCTGTGGTTTATATTCCCCCTACCTATGCCAGTATCAGTAACTGTGGTTTATATTCCCCCTACCTATGCCAGTATCAGTGAGCTCACCTATGCCAGTATCAGTTAAGGCTGTGGTTTATATTCTGGTTCAGCTAGCTGTGGTTGATATTCCCCCTACCTATGCCAGTATCAGCTAGCTGTGGTTGATATTCCCCTACCTATGCCAGTATCAGCTAGCTGTGGTTTATATTCCCCCCACCTATGTCAGTATCAGCTAGCTGTAGTTTATATTCCTCCCACCTATGCCAGTATCAGCTAGCTGTGGTTTATATTCCCCTACCCATGCCAGTATCAGCTAGCTGTGGTTTATATTCCCCTACCTATGCCAGTATCAGCTAGTTGTGGTTTATATTCCCCTACCTATGCCAGTATCAGTTAGCTGTGGTTTATATCCCCTACCTATGCCAGTATCAGCTAGTTGTGGTTTATATTCCCCCTACCTATGCCAGTATCAGCTAGTCATGTGGTTTATATTCCCCCTACCTATGCCAGTATCAGCTAGCTGTGGTTTATATTCCCCCTACCTATGCCAGTATCAGCTAGTTGTGGTTTATATTACCCCCTACCTATGCCAGTATCAGCTAGCTGTGGTTTATATTCTCCCTACCTATGCCAGTATCAGCTAGCTGTGGTTTATATTCCCCTACCTATGCCAGTATCAGCTAGCTGTGGTTTATATTCCCCTACCTATGCCAGTATCAGCTAGTTGTGGTTTATATTCCCTACCTATGCCAGTATCAGTTAGCTGTGGTATATATTCCCCCTACCTATGCCAGTATCAGCTAGCCGTGGTTTATATTCCCCCCATACCTATGCCAGTATCAGTTAGCTGTAGTATATAATCCCCCTACCTATGCCAGTATCAGCTAGTTGTGGTTTATATTACTCCCTACCTATGCCAGTATCAGCTAGTTGTGGTTTATATTCCCCCCTACCTATGCTGCATCAGCTAGCTGTGGTTTATATTCCCCCTACCTATGCCAGTATCAGCTAGCTGTGGTTTATATTCCCCTACCTATGCCAGTATCAGCTAGTTGTGGTTTATATTCCCCTACCTATGCCAGTATCAGCTAGCTGTGGTATATAATCCCCCTACCTATGCCAGTATCAGCTAGTTGTGGTTTATATTACCCCTACCTATGCCAGTATCAGCTAGGCTGGTTTATATCTCCCTATACCTATGTCAGTATCAGGTAGCCGTGGTTTATATTCCCCCTACCTATGTCAGTATCAGTTAGCTGTGGTTATATAATCCCCCTACCTATGCCAGTATCAGCTAGCTGTGGTTTATATTCCCCCTACCTATGCCAGTATCAGCTAGCTGTGGTTTATATTCCCTACCCATGCCAGTATCAGCTAGTTGTGGTTTATATTCCCCTACCTATGCCAGTATCAGCTAGTTGTGGTTTATATTCCCCTACCTATGCCAGTATCAGCTAGCTGTGGTTTATATTCCCCCTACCTATGTCAGTATCAGCTAGTTGTGGTTTATATTCCCCCTACCTATGCCAGTATGAGCTAGCTGTGGTTTATATTCCCCATGCCGTATCAGCTAGTTGTGGTTTATATTCTCCCTACCTATGCCAGTATCAGCTAGCTGTGGTTTATATTCCTCCCTACCTATGCCAGTATCAGCTAGCTGTGGTTTATATTCCCCGCATACCTATGCCAGTATCAGCTAGCTGTGGTATATAATCCCCCTACCCATGCCAGTATCAGCTAGTTGTGGTTTATATTCCCCCCTACCTATGCCAGTATCAGCTAGTCAGTGGTTTATATTCCCCTACCTATGCCAGTATCAGTTAGCTGTAGTATATAATCCCCCTACCTATGCCAGTATCAGCTAGTTGTGGTTTATATTACCCCTTACCCATGCCAGTATCAGCTAGTTGTGGTTTATATTCCCCTACCTATGTCAGTATCAGTTAGCCGTGGTTTATATTCCCCTACCTATGTCAGTATCAGTTAGCTGTGGTATATAATCCCCCTACCTATGCCAGTATCAGCTAGCTGTGGTTTATATTCCCTACCTATGCCAGTATCAGCTAGTTGTGGTTTATATTCCCCTACCTATGCCAGTATCAGCTAGTTGTGGTTTATATTCCCCCTACCTATGCCAGTATCAGCTAGCTGTGGTTTATATTCCCCTAGCACCTATGTCAGTATCAGCTAGTTGTGGTTTATATTCCCTACCTATGCCAGTATCAGCTAGTTGTGGTTTATATTCCCCTACCTATGCCAGTATCAGCTAGCTGTGGTTTATATTCCCCTACCTATGTCAGTTTCAGGTAGCCAGTGGTTTATATTCCCCTACCTATGTCAGTATCAGTTAGCTGTGGTTTATATTCCCCGCACCTATGTCAGTATCAGCTAGTTGTGGTTTATATTCCCCTACCTATGCCAGTATCAGCTAGCTGTGGTTTATATTCCCCTATGCCGCATCAGCTAGTTGTGGTTTATATTACCCCTACCTATGCCAGTATCAGCTAGCTGTGGTTTATATTCCTCCCTACCCATGCCAGTATCAGCTAGCTGTGGTTTATATCTCCCACTACCTATGCCAGTATCAGTTAGCTGTGGTATATAATCCCCCTACCTATGCCAGTATCAGCTAGTTGTGGTTTATATTCCCCCTACCTATGCCAGTATCAGCTAGCCGTGGTTTATATCTCCCTACCTATGCCAGTATCAGTTAGCTGTAGTATATAATCCCCCTACCTATGCCAGTATCAGCTAGTTGTGGTTTATATTACCCCCTACCTATGCCAGTATCAGCTAGCAGTGGTTTATATTCCCCTACCTATGTCAGTATCAGCTTAGCCGTGGTTTATATTCCCCCTACCTATGTCAGTATCAGTTAGCTGTGGTATATAATCCCCTACCTATGCCAGTATCAGCTAGCTGTGGTTTATATTCCCCTACCTATGCCAGTATCAGCTAGCTGTGGTTTATATTCCCCCTACCTATGCCAGTATCAGCTAGCTGTGGTTTATATTCCCCCTACCTATGCCAGTATCAGCTAGCTGTGGTTTATATTCCCAGTCCTACCTATGTCAGTATCAGCTAGTTGTGGTTTATATTCCCCTACCTATGCCAGTATCAGCTAGCTGTGGTTTATATTCCCCCCTACCTATGCCAGTATCAGCTAGCTGTGTTTTATATTCCCCTACCTATGCCAGTATCAGCTAGCTGTGGTTTATATTCCCCCTACCTATGCCAGTATCAGTTAGCTGTGGTTGATATTCCCCCCTACCTATGCCGGTATCAGCTATCTGTGGTTGATATACAAGACTCAACCCATCACTTGAGTCACCAAGTTAAAAAAAGTCTAAATACTGATGCACATTGGCCAATTTTTCCACATGTTTCACATAGCATTTTTAACACAGGGAGGAAAGGAGTGAGTGAATTTAGTTTTATGCCAATTTTAGCAATATTCCAGCAATATCAATTATCATGGCAAGGGACACCAGAAATGGGCTTCACACATTGTAACAATGTGTGGAATCGAAGCTGGGAGGGAAGGGCAGAATAAAGTATTATCCTCGTAATACAGGACACACATTTAAGTGCTGTGCCAGGGTAGGGAGTTGGCCCAGTTTGTCAGTTGGAGTTGGCCCAGGGAGTTGCCCAGTTTGTCAGCCCAGTTTGTCAGTTGTGTAGGGAGTTGGCCCAGTTTGTCAGTTGTGTAGGAGTTGGCCCAGTTTGTCAGTTGTGTAGGGAGTTGGCCCAGTTTGTCAGTTGTGTAGGGAGTTGGCCCAGTTTGTCAGTTGTGTAGGGAGTTGGCCCAGTTTGTCAGTTGTGTAGGGAGTTGGCCCAGTTTGTCAGTTGTGTAGGGAGTTGGCCCAGTTTGTCAGTTGTGTAGGGAGTTGGCCCAGTTTGTCAGTTGTGTAGGGAGTTGGCCCAGTTTGTCAGTTGTGTAGGGAGTTGGCCCAGTTTGTCAGTTGTGTTCCTATGTTTTCAGGATCCTCTGGTTGTGAGTTTGGATTCCCCATCATCTTGATCCTTTGTTAGTAAGCAACATTCCAGTGCTGTTAGGTTTCTCAGTGACTCAGTGTCCTTTTGAACGTGAACTTTCCTCTCAAATCAGGTTGACAAGACTTGTATAACTGAAACATTTCCGCATGCATTAAACCAAACACATTCAATCATTCCAGGCGCTGAGCCGAGAACAGTCCGGTGGCTTCCAGACGAACGACCAGTTTGTGACTGAAGCATGTGAGGCATTTCTGACAAAGGTGAGAGAAGGGTTATTCCATCTGGACTGTGATAAACTGAATGACCTCAACAAAACATTTGGGTCACAGATGTCTCAGTAGTCTAAGGCACAACAAACGGCTGTGAAGACGTGTGTCCTTTGGGCTCCTCTGACATCTGTGAATGAGGTTCACCCAGATTTGTTTCTGGGATTGTCAACACCATACCACTGCTGTGGGTTGCAGCAAAGGGGTACATGTCTAATACCTGTATCACTAGGGACCCTTCCTAGGGACCCTTCCTAGGGACCCTTCCTAGGGACCCTTCCTAGGGACTCTTCCTAGGGACTCTTCCTAGGGACCCTTCCTAGGGACTCTGAGTTCACATGCCATGATACACTGGAATAATGTTTAAAGTATCACAAACCTACATGCATCCCAGAGACACATTTTAACTGAAATAATCTTTACTTCATGCATATTACCAATTGGTTTTGTTACGAATTTGTCTGAAAAACTGAGGAACAAGATTTGAAATGGAATTGGAAATAACAGAAATAGAAGCATAAACCAATGACAGACCTTGTAACCATGGTAACATTATTTTGTCAGTTTTACTGCAATGAGACCAGCTGATGACACGAAAAGTTCATGTAAGAAGACATTAAACACCAACTATTGGAAGTGACAGTAATTTAGGAAGATGTAATGTAGCTATTTGCCTGCTCAGTAAGGTGTTTATGAATGTACTTTAGGAGTAACCAATTTTGAAAGAACTCGATTTTTTTACATAAGCAGCAGTTAATTAATGATACAATTAATTGTTTACTGTAATTCAACTATTTATACATAATTTTAGCACACTAGATATGTGTGTATTATTAGGTCTTGACCCGTGAAGATACGGGTTAGAGTTGATCTTCAGTAACCCATGTTTGTCGTAAGAGGCAACTAATGGGATCGGATGGTCAGGCTCGCTGAATTGGTTGACACATGTAATCGGTTCCCAAATGCGTAGATCGATGCTCATGCTGTTGACCACTGGCTTGTCTGGTCCAGACTCGATTATTTACAGACCGCCACCATGTAGCTGGAATATTGCTGAGTGAGCGGTAAAACTAAACTCACTCACTCACTTTTAGGTCTTGATATATAAACTTCATTACAATTCCAGGAACATGAGCAAAAATGAAAGGGTTTGATCATATACTTTTGATCATAGTGCTGTTCAGGATAAAATTAATACAATGAGTTTGATTGCAACCTCAATGGACTGAGATCATTGTGGGAAGTGGGGATGGAAGATAGAGTGTATTACATGCTATTGTTCAGCTATTAAAAATTTAGAATGAGGAATTTTTTTAGGGATATACAACTTCTTTTTTCTGTATAGGCGACATTTTGACATAATTCTAATCTAATATATACCTGCTTAACCCCTATGTAAACAACCTATGTACATCACTCCCTACTGGCTGCCGATCAACATTCTTAATCTCTTGTGTATACAACCTATGTACATCCTCTCAACAGGCTTCCAATCAACCTACTTAATCCTGTATAGCATCTGTCAACTTCTTCTATTGTATAAACAACTCATTTTCACCTCATCCCTCGTCTATTGTACAAACATCTCATGTATATAATCACCCAAATTACTTCTCATGTAACACTTGCTTGACGATGACATTAGAATCTATGTCGAAACATCGCCTATACAGAATAAAGAAGTTGTATATCCATAAAAATTGTCCTCATTCTTCATAGAATTTCTAGAATGCCAATCAAAGAAACACTATTATGAATTAATGCTATGATGATAGTGTTTTCACTGCACAAATGATCACACAAAAGAATTTTGTGCTTAAATGAAAAATGACGGTACACAGAATCTAGTTGTGACTTTCTTAAACTACACGCACATAAAGACAGACACTTAACAATTTTTACCAGACAATTTGTTTGTGCTTAGAATGGACAAAAATAATCCATTTTAGGTGTTCATTTGAAAAGGGATTGTGGGGGGCATGCCCCCGAATCCCTCCAGGATGTTTCGTACCTTCTGCACTCTCAGCTACACGTCCACCTTACAGTTAGAACCCATTGCAAACACTGGGTATTTACAGACCTATTAACATTGAGTTTCTGTATTTTGTGACAATTATTTAACGTGAAGCCCTTTTTGTTTCAGGTGAAAAAACTCACATGACGTCAATATCAATTTTTCATCACGTCATTCACATAATTCACAGTCGTCAGTCATTTCACCTTCGTTGCATGAAAATTTGTTGTATATACGAGCGACAGCTGCTTACTCATGTTAATATGCAGGATTTATTAACTTAGCTTCTGATTGAAAATTTCAGTGTGTCAGTGTTTTAATAATTACTAATTGGTACATGCTCTAAATCATCCATATTCATATTAATGATATATGTATGACAGAGTTTAAATGCTGAAGGTATTGGCTCTAATCTATTCCTGGCCCATGGCTATTGTTTGTACATAAAGATGAACATTTTTGTTGAAATATTTGTTCAATGTTTCATATTGTATCTATCATGTACATATTAATTTATATACATCTACACACAGAATGTATTTTTTTAAATGGTCATCATTTAATCATGGAAACAACCCAAATTGTTAAAGTTTTCTTTGAATAAAACATGTTAAATATAACCTCATCTGTGCCTTATGACATGTGAAAAGAAGACTGTAGTCCATATTGGGTTAGAACATCTATGTAATTTAATAATTCATCAGTGATCAAATTACTTTCATGGCTTTTGAGAAATAAGGAGAGAGTATTTTTGAGGGGTATATTTATGTGAAACTATTTTCACAAATAGATATAATGTACAAGCAGCCATATATTCAGGAGTACTGAGTGTTATAGTCGAACTGAGTGTTATAGTCAGTTGATTGTTGTGTGCATGGTACTCGGACTGATCAGTGTTTGCAACACATCTGTATATAGTCAGTTGACACTTGTTTACGAATGTTTTCACATCAGTGTTCAGGGGACTAGTCCTTGTGGTCAGCTCCATCATTATTACCTTACAGAGTTCCATCCCCTAGCAGTGCCAGGATCTGCTGGTTCTTATCCAGATACACTTGGTGTGCCCCTGAATTCCTGATTTACCGCAGTTATGAATACCTGGCAATACCATATGTTTGCTTGTGGGTTTTAGTGAGGTGAACACCAATGAATACCTGGGTCACCTTGGCTTTCTTCCCATAGGAATACAGTGTGGCTCTGGAGAGGAAGATTAGGTCTTGGACGCCATGTTTGTCTTAAGAGCTGACCTGATTGTGGAGAGAAAGATGATTAGGTAGCCTGGTGGTTAAAGTGTTTCTTACACACAATATATACCATGTGTGATGCCTGTTTCTGGTGTCCCTACCATAATACTGGTGTAATGTTGCTCAAAGAAGAATGTACACAAACTGGGCTGGTTTCAGTGTGTAGCCTTCTGACTGCTGTCTTAGTGTCCTCTTGCATAGACAGCATAGACAATTTCCTATCCAATCAACTACTTTTGGGGAATATAGAATTGAACATATTCAGGCTTCTGTGATACAGCTATGATATTGTCACCGGCTCCTAAAACAATATGCACTCACTCTCCCCACTTGAGAAGACTCTGTAAGGGCAGTGTAAGACTTAACATTAATATTAATTATTAGGTGTTGTCTCTGTTTTGTCAGTGAGTATCACCAAGAAATATATTATATCATCTTCTTTTAGACAGGTTGGTGGAGTTTACAGAACCACAAAATTCTTTTAGGTCATAATTTGACTTCATAATTTGTTTTGTAATACTGTCATCTTTGAAGTAACTTTTTCTCCATGAATCTTGATGAACTTGAGTCCATCTTGCTAGGATTCCTCTGACTTTATTCCGTTCAAAGATGTTTCAGACCATGATACCATACCCATTCAACATATTATTCCATGCATCTGAGCAGGTACAAGGGCAGGATTTGAAGATTAGAACCATGAAATTTAAAGTGAGTGAGTGAATGAATGTTGGCCAGTGTGTTGTCAGCACTGATACTGACACTACAGGAACTAATGCAGGACATCCATATCTGACACGAACATAAGAATACAATTAATTATAATCATCTGAATACTGAACTCAAACATATTGTCATATGTGGGCATTGCTAAACTTATTATTAATTTTTCATCCCAGCCTAACTTCATCCTTGTTTTTGTCGACAAGAACCAGCAGATAAAGGAAAGGAATATCTGTGTATGTTCTTTTCTTCTGTAACTTGATGAAATACATCACTACATGTTCCAAGCAGTCATGCCAAATGTGTCTCATATCTGGCGACAGATATTGAGATACTTTAAAAATATTTTTAAAAAGCCTTGAAATAAAAAAAATGTACCTTGCCTCCTGATATGTATCACTACTTATATATTTATTAGAGATGTTACTTCGATTTTACTGGAAAATAACCACATACAATAAGCTCTGCTTATAACAAACATGTATAATGAATTAATATATCAACATGCTTTTTGGCAAGCTAGAATTCATGATCCCTTTGAGTTTGTTATATTTACTGTATCTGTCATGTTCTGTGAGGATTCAAGACCGAGAAGATACCATGGGTAGAAATCACCACTCAGTTGTATAGAGAGCTAACTGGTGAAGCTTTTACTAATACAAACTAATGCCAATTTCGTAGTGTTAGACCACTGAGATAGTGAACACAGATACCCTGCTATGACAACACACTGACTGCTAGCCAACCAGTCTTCTCACTTTTATTGGCACATTGTATTAAGCAGCCGGGGATCGAACCACCACCCTTTGCTCTCCTGGCAGACACTCTACCCACTGGACCAGAGAGGTCATCCAGAGCACTAAGTGAGGAGTGGATAGTTCCAATGTCAGATCCTGGCAGATAGTATGTCATCATGGCCTTATGGTTAGAACTGATGTTCATGCAGCCAGTCACTGGTTTGTGTGCATCTCAACTGTGGCATTGGTTGAATAACTCAACTGTGGCATCGGTTGAATAAGTCAACTAGGTTGAATAACTCAACTGTGGCATTGGTTGAATTGGTTGAATAACTCAACTGTGGCATTGGTTGAATAACTCAACTGTGGAATTGGTTGAGTAACTCAACTGTGGTATTGGTTGAGTAACTCAACTGTGGAATTGGTTGAATAACTCAACTGTGGAATTGGTTGAGTAACTCAACTGTGGCATTGGTTGAGTAACTCAACTGTGGCATTGGTTGAATAACTCAACTGTGGCAAAGGTTGAATAACTCAACTGTGGCATTTGTTGTGGCATTGGAATAGCTCTGAATAACTCAACTGTGGCATTGGTTGAATAACTCAACTGTGGCATTGGTTGAATAATTCAACTGGAATTGGTTGAGTAACTCAACTGTGGTATTGGTTGAATAACTCAACTGTGGCATTGGTTGAGTAACTCAACTGTGGTATGGGTTGAGTAACTCAACTGTGGAATTGGTTGAATAATTCAACTGTGGAATTGGTTGAGTAACTCAACTGTGGTATTGGTTGAATAACTCAACTGTGGTATTGGTTGAATAATTCAACTGTGGAATTGGTTGAGTAACTCAACTGTGGTATTGGTTGAATAACTCAACTGTGGCATTGGTCGACTTATTCAACTATGGTATTTGTTGAATAATTGAACTGTGGCATTGGTTGAATAGTTACATCTGTTGTGTAAAACAACTGACCTGTTGCTAGAAAATATGGTCCATTTACCAACCTGGTGAGGCTGAAGAGCGATGCTCTATTCTCAATATTGGTACAAAACATCTCATTCTGGTACCCTGTGAATTGTATAGCCTGAATAGAGAGATGTAGAACCTCTAGCTAACAACTGGTACTAAGGAATTACACATATCAGAATGTTACTTGTATTAGTGATTGGAAGTAAAACATTGTCATAGAATTATTTTATATCCCTCAAACTCTTCAGAGACCGCCTCCGTGGTGTAGTGGTTAGAGCGTCCGCCCGGAGAGCCGAAGGTCGCTGGTTCGATCCCCGACAGCGTCATACCAAAAGACGTTAAAATATGGTACTTGTTGGTCCCTGCCTGGCGCTCGGCATTAATGGGTACAACAAGGACTGGTCGGCTCGGAGTCAGTATAATGTGTCTGAGTGGGGTATTCATGCTTCACTGCGGCATGGTATCTCAGTGGGCTAGCACTATAAAACCAGCTTAAGTCTCGGCTAGTACAAGCAGCCGCACATACACATACACACGCATGCACGTCGTAATATGAGCGAAATATTCTCAAGCACGACGTTAAACCCAATTTCACCTCACCTCACCTCAAACTCTTCAGTTATATTACACAGTTATATAAGCCAGTAAACCTTGTCCTGGGTCCTCATTGATATTCGGTTATTAATGCCATACAGGAATTGGGAATTAACACTGTATTTTCAGCTGTGTTTTGAATAGTCTTCTGTATGTGTGTTTTGTTTGAGTGTGTTGAATACTGACACATTTACCAGTACGTACTACAGCTTACCGTGTTTAGTCGGCTGCATGGATCACAATCCCTCACAATAACATCCACTTGACTCCACTCTCGGTCACCTCAAGGTAAGAAACTGTCGTCATATATACACTGTTCACTCTGGTATGTCTTGCATCAAACAGTTCATTTTGGGATTAATAACATGCATCAATAAATATAATATGTTCACATTATGTCTGTGAACCTCCCTCATGTATATTAAGGCATGTGTACTTCCTGGTCGTAGCAAGCCTATTTGCAAATTTTTGTCATTTTCATGTTACATCCTAAAATTCTACGTTGTATGGTTGGGCTTTGTCTCCATTTTTAAGGCCTGAGCTTCAATCATAATATTTCATGGTTAGGACCCTGCAACTTGAATAGATTCCGTTCATCTTTCGCAAACCATGGCATCACCATCACCTTTAGTGGAATCACTGTTACATAATGATTCAATACTTGTAAATAGATTGAATCATCACTATTTGATGCCTCAGTTTTGTTTAATTGTGAGGCATCTGTCTCAATATTAGGGCTGGGACGGGTCCAAATATTCTACCCGGGTACCCCAACCCCTATTACCCTACCCTACCCGGATACCCGTTATGTTAATTCCTGACATCAAATTTGTAAGAAAGGGCAATAGATTTTTCAGCTCGGAGACTAAAAGTTCGAGTTGTTCAATATCTTAACCATGTATTATATTTAAAATAAGTGACTGTAATTATGTCTAAATCTTCAAAGACAATATAAATTTTTAATAACATATTACATTGTTTAATCTATTAGTCACATGATCATAACAGGTCCAGGTATTGAGACGGGTACCCGGGTCAAACTCATTACCCACCGGTCCCGGGTATCCGGGTTACCTGTCCCAGCCCTACTCAATATGTCATGGTAAGACCTCTTCTTGAGTTCATGTTAATCTGATTCCTGTTTTCTAATATTTCAATTATCTGGTTTGCATGATGTTTACCAAACCTGTAGGGTCTGTGTTTGGAACAACAGTAAAAATTCAGTAGTCTTAAATATTACTCAGATAAAGATACGACCCGTGAAGATCCGGGGTAGAACAGGTCTTCAGCAACCCATGCTTGCCACAAAAGGCAACTATGCTTGTCATAAGAGGCGACTAACGGGATCGACTTGGTTGACACATGTCATCGGTTCCCAATTGCGCAGATCGATGCTCATGCTGTTGATCACTGGATTGTCTGGTCCAGACCACCGTCATATAGCTGGAGTATTGCTGAGTGCGGCGTAAAACTAAACTCACTCACTCAGATAAAGATACAACAATTCTGGGTTAGTGGAAAGAAAAAATGAAATGACATTGATTTGAATAATATTACAATTTTGACTGCCTACATTTTTATTTTATTTGTATATTGTAGGTGAATCACATTATTCTAAAATTAAACTGTAACATGGTTGATGTAAGTCAGAAAAACATACATTTTTTATTAATGATTTTCTTTTTATCCAGGTACAAGAGCTGTAACCATGGTAGCAGGCACTGGGCAATCTACAGCAAAACATGACTGGCGTATGACACTCTGTAGCACCTTGTTTTAAGACTCTATGGTTTAGTTCTTAGCTTCCTTGAATCAAAGCTGGAATGTTTGTACAAGGAACATGTAATGTGAGAGGGCACATGTGATGATGTACAAAGACATGTAAATATATGTATGTATATAAAGGTACTTGCAAGTTCATGCAGACACATGTAATTTCATGTGTGAGAATGTGATGTCATTAAGGTACATGTAAGTTTAGCATTCACTTAATGTCATGAAGACATGTTTAATGTCATGTGGACACATGGAATGTTATGATGGCACAGGTAATATCAAAGGCACATGCCATGTCAAAAAATCACAGACAATGTCATTAAAACACGTGTCATGTCACGAAGGCTGTATCACTTGGACACTTAATTTCTTGAAGGCACATTTCATGTCACATAGTGTGACGAGGACACGTGGTACGAGGGCAGCTGTCTGACTGGTTATGAAATGAAGGTTTCTGAACTGCAGGGAGTCGCGATCGGAGACTCCACCAAAGCGAGGCAACAGATATATTTCTGATAGTTAGGTCTCTGGTGATTCAGTTACTCCATTTGAAAATGTGAAATGCTGTCAAGATAATATTTTCAAAAGTAAAGTATGGCTGCTGAGATCTTGTTTCCCTCACAAGTTGGCATTTCAATGAATAAAGTTTAAGTCAATTAACCTTTCTTATCTATTACTAACAGAGAGTGAAGGTCGTGAGCTACAATCAGGAATGTCACTCCGTCTAAGGATAGATAGTAACAAGAGCCTATGTGAGACAATGTGTCTTAGGGTACGGAGAGGCAAACTGTCGATGGATACCATGAATTGAGGAGCAGCGGCGATGAGTTATAGACAGCGGCTGTTTAAGACAGGATGGTCACTGCTTTAAAACACCCAGTAGTTTCCTAGGAATGGAGGAGCAGATGCTGTCTAAGTCCGTATCAATTCAATCATCATATTTCAAACCCAACTAACTCACTCACTCTCAACATTCCCAGTAATCTTGGCACGACCCAAACGAACACGATGTTCTGCATCAAATCCTGTGTAAATTTACTAAGGGAGACTGGTCTTCAGTTGTCGTGCTCGATCCAGGTCGAGACTGAGCTATAAGGATCAGTAACTTAAAGGGAGTCGTTCAAATGTTCCATGTCGGATAAACAAACTTCAGTGTGTGTGTGTGTGTGTGTGCGCGCGTGTGTGTGTGTGCGCGCGAGCGAATGTCGTCATGTTGTCACTTACTTTAGAAAGGGACTGTCTCAGCTCCAATATTGTACGCATCTCCCCAACTTGTTAGTAATTTTTTTTCTGAAAATCATCTAGGATGCCTTAATGTTCAGACCCGTTAAGATCCGGGATTTGTCTTCAGCAACCCATGCTTGTCGAAAGAGGCGACTAACGGGATCAGGTGGTCAGGCTCGCTGACTTGGTTGACACATGTCATCGTATCCCAGTTGTAGATTGATACGAGTCATGCTGTTGATTACTGTATTGTCTGGTCCAGACTCGATAATTTACTGACCGCCGCCATATACTTGGAGGTAAGAGTTCTTCCCGTTCCCCCATCCCAAATAATATTTATAAATATACAAAAATTATTAACAAAACTTAACACAACAATTACTAGAGAACTCACAAAATGACTAAAAGTCCAAAATTTAAGTTAGGGTTAGGTTTAGAGTTAGGTTTTGGGTTGGGGGAACGGAAGGAACTCTTTCCGTACGTTTGCTTTGCCGCTTGGGGTGGAATGGGTAAGTATGGGGTAGTATGATATAATGCTCAATAGGTAACTCGAGATTTCAGCGAAGACAAAACAAGGGTGCACGCACCATAACCAGAAATTGCTGCACCAATAGCTGCCCGGAACCAGCATTCTACAAAAACTATCAGCATTAGACTACGAAGGCTTCAGTGAACCCGCCCAATGTATCCGGTTGAACGTTTGCCGATATACACAGTCTAGCATTCTCTTCCTACAGAGGTAACTTGTCATATATTCCTACGAACCTCTGTTCTAATACAGCCCTTTCATCGTGCGAGTGTTCAGGATTCATGATTGGTTGCAATCAGAATTAATTGCGCAATCATCGACGTTGTTTCAAAAGTGATCATTCGCCCAGCCTCGGTAAATTTCGTATGCTTCGGGACAACTAGAACCTCTTCTCCTGCGCGATGCGCAAAAGTGTCTTCTAGACAGGACTCAGTCATGTAATGGCGGATCAATGGCGTCTCCATCGCCCTCGTTGACAACGGACAAGCGTGCTATTAAATGTCTTGTGTATGACATCAACACAAGTCCCCGGCAGAGGAGGGATATTTGTGGCCCCATTTTGCTTGCATTAGTCAAGTTGGATCTAAGTCGATGTAACACGTGTTCTGATAGGATAGAAAGAAGGGAGATAATTCGTGTTGCGATTTTTGGCCGCTAGGGGATTTTACGAGAATATGGCCGTATTACAACAGAGGTTCGTAGGAAGATATGACAAGTAACTTCTGTGGGAAGAGAATGCCAGTCTAGATGCCTCTGTGGAGGAGTATCTGCTACAAGTTCCGAAACCTGGTTGAAGACTTTTGATTCTCACTCCTCCAAGTAGTGTGCTTCAACACTTTGGAGCAGTTTTACCAACGGAACTCAAACGCTTACCACCACTTCCATCACTCAAGCCACAATTACAAACGTACCTTTTCCAACAGGACACACAGGGGCGTACCCAGGAAAGAAAAGAAGTGTAGGCACAACTGGACTCCTAATGGGGTTGTTGGCATGTCATTATGTGAAATTGCATGTCAGTATGTGAAATTGAACTGATAAATTTAGTATTCAAACAAATATTTTATAACATTTAAGCAATGACAAAATAGCTCTTCCAGCAAAAGTCATTATTCTATTTGGCTATAAAATGTTATATACCAACTGATTTACTTTTTATCGAAAATAAAATAGCCAACTTTCCATGCATCTTCTTGGGGGCGTGTGGGGTTTTAACAGAAGTGAGTACACACAATTTATATGCTTATTAGAAAAATATGCAGCCTAGTGCTTGTTATATCGGCTGAAGCCAATTGTTATATATAGTGTTGCATGTTGAGAATACATATTGAATACTAAAATGCTTGCCCCTGATTACTGTATATATAAACATAATTTGAACAAATGTTAATTATGTGGATCAAAAAGAAAAGAAAGTCTGTATTCTGAGAAGTAAACCATATCGCTGTCTGCACGTTATGTACACTCGTAAATGAAATCCATGTGCCTCGTCTTCCAAGCAGCAAATCGCTCAATGACACGGTGTGTATTCACTGTCATGTCTCTCTGGACATGGATAAGTGCAAGTGATGACATACGGACATCACCCATGGTGGACCGAAGGTACGTCTTGATCCTCCTCATTGCACTGAAGGATCTCTGCTTGATGCTGATGTCACGGACATAGTGGTGAATTGCCTAAATATGTGTAGGCACGTGCCTAAAGTGCCTAATGGCAGGTACGCTACTGACATACCAGTCAAGATCGCCACGCCCACTGTCCACTCCTGGTTTCTTGCTGTTGCATAACCTTCTGAGCATATACAGCCATTAACTACTAAAATATGGCGCATTATAACTGAGAGAGTGTGTGTGTATTTAAGCTTCCTTTGTCAATATTCCATCAATATGATGGCGGGGAACATAAGATCTAAAATTAATTATAATGATTGATGTGAACTTTACAATATAAACACACATTAACGCCATGCTCTTTCCCATGAAATGACACTTCTCTTCAGATCAACTATTTACATTTATTTGCAAATGGTACTTTCAATATTTCGTGTTTAGTAACACATACTTTTTCAACGTGGCTATCTACCAGTGACTGGAAAGGTTTATTCAGTGGTTTGGGCTCTCGACTTAAAACCCACACGTAGGTGTCGTGGATATTGCAGGAACCATCACCGAGGATCTTCCAACAACTGTACACCACTAAGTAGTTGACGTAATCAGTCGTTAATATCCAGTATGCTCGGTCACCTAGCAACCGTCCAATTTGCGAGTTGAAGGTCACTGTGAACCTGCCCGGATGACTGTCGTCTCCTTGTCTTCCGGTGGCCATATTGGATGTGCACACCACGCCAAACAAGGCCGCACCTGTAGGGTAAATAGAACCGATGTATCAGCCTTGTTATAAGCTGGGGATGTTAGTATTGGTAATTGGCCTGTTCTTGTAAGGAATGCGGCATGTGAGTAGCGGCACAAGGGTTGGACGGTGACATTTAGTTACCCACTCAGACATCATGGAAGACCAAATCATGTCTGGAACACCTGGGTCAAGCTGATTAAATTTCAGGTTTCATCTGACTCGTACTTGCATTTTTAACTTTCACTTTTAATTTGTTACCTGAAGCACATGCTTCTACAAGGGTGAGGTGAGACGTTTAGAAATGTCAGACATGTCACAACGCCTATAATATAAAATACTTCACAAATTGAACCCAGGTGAGAAATCGGATCACCAACGTGAGAGGCTTTAATTATTTCAACCCAATATTTAGCGAGTGGGGTGATTTAGGTGTGACGCAGTTTTGATAAGCATACGAATTTTAATTTGACGGCGTCAAGTCTACAAAGTATACTGAGATTGTAGTAAAAGCAACCTGCATCAGTACGGCTATGGTGCTGAGAAACCACGTGATCATGATCAGAATTACTGTTGGAGTCGAACCCAAGCATTACTGACTGACTGACTTTGGTTTTACGCCGCTTTTAGCAATATTCCAGCAACATCACGGTGGGGGACACCAGAAATGGGCTTCACACATTGTACCCATGTGGGGATTCGAACCCGGGTCTTCGGCGTGACGAGCCAACGTTTTAACCATTAGGCTACCCCACCGCCCCCAAGCATTACTAAAAACGATTGATTGACCGATTGTTTACTGATTATTCAGAAATATTCCAGCTATATGTATGCGGTCTGTAAATAATCGAGTTTGGTCCAGACAAGCCAGTGATCAACATCATGAGCATCGTCCCATGCAATAGGGATACAACGCTTCTAACGACAATCATGGGTTGCTTAAGACCAATTCTTACCCGGATCTTCACGGGTTTTCTAAAAAGAAAAGCTGTGCCTAAAAACACTGCAGATGACTGAGCCGTCTATGTCCCATCATTATGTACAAGTAATTGGGAATTAAAAAATAGTCTCTAAAATTACGGATTTACTGAAAACGAGATGGAAGAAAATACGTTTTCGTTTATGCGTGAGTGAGATATATATTCTTACTTGTTTTAATTTCAAGATGTCCATCTTTTAGGATCTTGTAGCGTACAGTTACATCTGTGGTTGACGATATCTGTGTGGACTTTGGTAAACTGTGCACCCAGAAACGGTTCATTCCGATCGCGTACCACAGACCCTCAAGTCTTGCGGAGTCGAACCCAGACTGAGTTGGGATACAGCTGACCTTGCACCCACTGCCCCTGTCCACCAGAGAGGAAGACCTCAGACATCCATCCACGATGGTCACCCATATCACAAAGTACACGGCAACATAGCCTGTTTCAGTACGGCCAGGTCGGGTCAACATGGCGGGTCAGTACAGGAAGATGGACTGGCCAAGCTGCCCTGACTGTAACATTTAAATCTAAAATAAAACACTCGAAATAGAAATATAAGTAAATAGGAACTAACACCACATTGGGTGTCCGGGATGTTTTGTTTTCACTAACCACTTACACTCTAGCAACATATATGCACAAATACACGTTACTAATGAGCTTTTTGGTTTGCTGTTATCTAAAGCGCATAAATCAAAGCGGCCTCAAAATGTTTTTAACAGCACAGTTTCTAACTTGAAAGATGGATTTGTAAGAGTGTATTTCTTTTTAATTATACCTTTAAGTCAAATTCTGCCAAGACTATAGTTTGTTTTTTAACGAGATAGCGTTGTTTTTTCTGGATTAGAGCATGTACAGCATTTCAAAGGACAATGTGATGTGAAATGTTTTCAAACCTGTTACATGGATACATGAAGTTACCTTAATCTGGCATCGACAAGTGGTTAGGTTTGTGCACAGGTAGGCGATTTTACTACCTGTAAACGTACATGATCCTTATTCACAAAGTTGCTGTTAATTAACAGTTATCCACAAATTCATGTCATCACCAAAACAGTGAATTCCAAGCCTTCACAACTCATAATGACTTCACAATGTTTTGCCGTTATAATACATCATTAAATATAAAGATGTTTTTCTTTTTCGAAATCGAACAGCAGCATTACCACAGAACCATCAAATGAGTGAGTGAGTTTAGTTTTACGCCGCACTCAGCAATATTCCAGCTATATGGCGGCGGTCTGTAAATAATCGAGTCTGGACCAGACAATCCAGTGTTCAACAGCATGAGCATCGATGTTTGCAATTGGGAACCGATGACATGTGTCAACCAGGTCAGCGAGCCTGACCACCCGATCCCGTTAGTCGCCTTTTACGACAAGCATAGTCGCCTTTTATGACAAGAATGGGTTGCTGAAGACCTATTCTACCCCGGATCTTCACGGGTCACCATCAAATGAGTATATAAGCAGTTAAATACGTTTTAATTGAGTTGAAACAATTCAGTATCAGAGGCATGGCCAATAATACCAGTGAACAACTATAATAACATCACGCTTGTGCACAAGGACAGGTGGGACAAATGTTATGACATCTTGATTTGTTAACAATACATTGAACGGGCAGGTTTCTTTTCAAATATATCGAAACAGTTGCTATGTTGCTAATAATGTCTTAAATTGTGTTCGCGATGGATACATGTAATGATATCTGGGGATGTATATGTTTCTAATTTCCAGAAGGAATGGTGTTCATCTTCAGTTGTGTTATGATTAGATTTAGTGCCCCTAAGCAAATTAGCATTGATTTTGTCATTGTAACAGAACTGCTGATTTCTCAGCATATGGCTCAGACATCGGAATTTACATAATATTCGCATAAGATCTATATTTGGACATAACTCCGTAATGTATTTCTTTGGCTCGAGTATTGACAGTAGTCACATGTGTGTAGAATAGTGGTTTTGAATGGATGGAAAAAAACACATTTTAGCCTGCCAATTCTGAATCGCTGTGTCTTCACATGTTTACTTAAAATCTGTTAGGTTGCCGCGATCACACATATGTAAATCTAGTTTCCAATATCAGTACACCAACACACGTTACCGTATTCATCCTGGGATTTCAGCATAGTATATGTATAACTTGATTAGGGATATCAATAACTATCCATATAGGGATAAGCTTGTATTCCTCGTATCTTTCTAACTCTCTCCATATTATCATTAGCTACATTGAGCAAATCGTGTCTTATAAATTTCCCTCCGACTGTCCGTACCGGGGTTTACTCCAATCACACCCTCTATGCCATGAATGATAAGATTGTTCAACCTAGTCGGAAGCCTTTCTTTGTCAACGAGATATTTAGTTCAGAATATCTTTCTTCAGCTGGACCTTTTTCGATCTTAACCTCTAATATTTGCCTTTACTTTCATTTCGGGCTGTTTCAAACATTTTGTTAAAGCTGATTATTTCGGAGGATGGATGAGAGCGACGTTTCGGTGTTGGTTCTTACGCCGTTATTAAGCAGGTGAACCACCGTTATCAAGGTGTTAGAGCCTACACCGAAACGTCGCTTTCACTGTAAAATAGAAGTTGTTCGTCCAAACATGGTCATCCATCTTGAGTGCTCCAACAAGTTAATCATATCCGATCTGATAACTTTCAAAATATTGGTGGTTTCTTCCTCATATTGGTCAGTCACTGTTCGACATATCGTATGGGAGTCGTGGTATGTATGGGATGTAGAGACAGGCGTTAACGTTGTCCATTTCACCTACAACACTTGACGTCTTCCTGGCTGTCATGTCAAACTGACTTGTGTTCATTACGCAGTGACCAGACAAAGAACATCCATTCACATTAGAAACAGGTTCTGTATGAGCAATATCTTCAAATGACTTGACAAATGTGATTCCGTCAATAAACGACGTGGATTGAGTCAACATAGCCAACATTTAAGTGAGTCTCCCATATTGCACGTGAAACTAGTGATTGTCACGGGTGACAGGTGCACGGCGGCTATAGACAACCGATTTCCTTCTGATCACATGGAAACATTTCTTTTAACTAAAGACATTAAATTGAGGTTGATGAAACAATTCTCCTCACATTCGTACTCACATTTGTTTTGTGTATCCCAACTGTTTTCCTTGTGATTACTCCATTTTGTACATTTTCCATCAGCTCGACGTGAAAACATCCGATGACACCTGACGCATGCGCATTGTCAATTGCCCGGTAAACATATTTCAATTGAAACAAGATAGTATTATGGGTAATCTATTATGTAACGAACAATATACGCCTATATAACAGGAAAACTGTCCTCAAGCGTTACTTTGGTTAAACAATTCGTGGGTATCTCTACAGATACACTAACCTTCCACCAGTGATAGAGCGCACGTGCAAGGCAACGCACTCTTTTTCTCTATTTATACATGCTTTTGTCCACCTGAATCAGTCAAGAATGAGAGACACGTGGCCTAATCGGCCCGAGTGTACTATGTCCATAGCACTTGGCACACAGAGCGTGCGTGGCTAAAGGTTACCACAGGCATACTCCCATCCACATACCACGCCTGAAGGTACCTCCTTTACCATGCTGTTACTTCGTGTAACTTACCATTAATTTATTACCGATAACTCATTACACTTTTATGTGATTTCAGAAGTTAAGCTTACCCGTGACGGTCCGGGTTAGAATGAACCTTCAGCAACCAATGCTTGTCGTAAGAGGCGACTAACGGGATCGGGTGGTCAGGCTCGCTGACTTGGTTGACACATGTCATCGGTTCCCACTTGCACAGATCGATGCTCATGCTGTTGATCACTGGATTGTCTGGTCCAGAGTCGATTATTTACAGACCGCCGCCATATAGCTGGAATATTGCTGAGTGCGGCGTAAAACTAAACTCACTCACATAAGTAAAACTAACATGATGGGCTCTGTTTGTTTATTAGTTAACATAATTGTGTCCCAATAATGTTTTGGATTATTTGAGGGTTTAATTGATATTTTTATCTTCTTTTAAGATTTTCTTGAATATATATTATAGGATATTTATAAAGCGCACATACCCAAGCAACTAGTGCATGCTCAAGGCGCTGGTATTTTTTCCCTCGATCTTTGGATGTCAATCTCAGCGGCACATCTTATTACCAATCTCAACTCCCTGGGGAGTATACAACTCTTGCTGCCACTAGGCGCACCGATTTATTTCTCATCCTATAGCTTTCTCATCCTACCCATTCACAGCTAGGTGGACTGGGACACATAGTCACAGTACTTTGTCCAAGTTTACTGCACGTTGCTGTACCTGCAACTAGGTGTTTGCATGCATGTATTCATGTGGCCACCATCTAGTCATATACCAACGGATTCGTGGGTGCACAGGGTGACTCCAAGGTTTTTACACCCGGTCACAGGTGGGCTCGATCCCGGCACCTGAAGGAGGTGAACCCACTCTGAGGTGAGGTGAGGTGAGGTGAAATTGGGTTTTACGTCGTGCTTGAGAATATTTCGCTCATATGACGACGTGCATTCGTGTGTATGTGTAGGTGCGGCTGCTTGTACTAGCCCAGACTGAAGCTGATTTTATAGTGCTAGCCCACTGAGATACCATGCCGCAGTGAAGCATGAATACCCCACTCAGACACATTATACTGACTCCGAGCCGACCATTCCTTGTTGTACCCATTAATGCCGAGCGCCAGGCAGGGACCAACAAGTACCATATTTTAACGTCTTTTGGTATGACGCGGTCGGGGATCGAACCCGCGTCCTTCCGCTCTCCGGGAGGACGCTCTAACCACTACACCACGGAGGCGGTCGAACCCGCTATGAAGGAAAACGAACCGAAGCACTTCATTTTCATTCCTAAAGTAATTCATTACGCCATTGTATTCAATTCATCAGAGAACTTTAAAAGCGGTCGGGCGTTCGGAGTCTGACATTTAGTGTAATGTAGTCTATGAACTTTCATATTTACTTCCCCTTGGGGATTTCCGGTCAGAAGAGGTCTCAAGACGTCATTCCTGTAGTATTCCTTCTATAGTCCAGAGGTGTCACATCGCCTGTAAAGATCTAGGTGAGTAACACATACTTCGACTAACGGCATCGGGTGGTGACTTTATTGGTGAATGTCATCGTATTACGGTAACTTAGATCGATGCTTATGATGTCGATAGGGGCGGTGGGGTGGCCTAATGGTTAAAGCGTTCGCTCGTCACGCCGAAGACCCGGGTTTGATTCCCCACATGGGTACAATGTGTGAAGCCCATTTCTGGTGTCCCCACCATGGCATTGCTGGAATATTGCTAAAAGCGGCGTAAAACTAAACTCACTCACTCAATTTGGCCCCGACCATTGAGGGAATCGCCCTTTCAGTTTGCTGATACAATTAAGGTATAATAACGTCTATATGCCACTAAAGCATATACTGTTTCCAAATGTACCATTGAGGGCTGATACAGGTATAATAACGTCTATATGCCACAACATATACTGTTTCCAAATGTACCATTGAGGGCTGATACAGGTATAATAACGTCTATATGCCACAACATATACTGTTTCCAAATGTACCATTGAGGGCTGATACAGGTATAATAACGTATAATAACGTCTATATGCCACAACATATACTGTTTCCAAATGTACCATTGAGGGCTGATACGGGTATAATAACGTCTAACGTCTATATGCCACTGATACAGGTATAATAACATATATACTGTTTCCAAATGTACCATTGAGGGCTGATACGGGTATAATAACGTCTATATGCCACTAGCATATACTGTTTCCAAATGTACCATTGAGGGCTGATACAGGGTATAATAACGTCTATATGCCACTAGCATATACTGTTTCCAAATGTACCATTGAGGGCTGATACAGGTATAATAACGTCTATATGCCACAACATATACTGTTTCCAAATGTACCATTGAGGGCTGATACAGGTATAATAACGTCTATATGCCACAACATATACTGTTTCCAAATGTACCATTGAGGGCTGATACAGGTATAATAACGTCTATATGCCACAACATATACTGTTTCCAAATGTACCATTGAGGGCTGATACAGGTATAATAACGGCCACTAGCATATACTGTTTCCAAATGTACCATTG
Organism: Haliotis rubra; assembly: GCF_003918875.1. Classification (NCBI taxonomy): domain Eukaryota; kingdom Metazoa; phylum Mollusca; class Gastropoda; order Lepetellida; family Haliotidae; genus Haliotis; species Haliotis rubra. The sequence continues at coordinate 428,352 of NW_025767070.1, forward strand.
AGGGCTGATACGGGTATAATAACGTCTATATGCCACTAGCATATACTGTTTCCAAATGTACCATTGAGGGCTGATACAGGTATAATAACGTCTATATGCCACAATATACTGTTTCCAAATGTACCATTGAGGGCTGATACAGGTATAATAACGTCTATATGCCACACCAAATGTACCATATACTGTTTCCAAATGTACCATTGAGGGGCTGATACAGGGTATAATAACGTCTATATGCCACAAGCATATACTGTTTCCAAATGTACCATTGAGGGCTGATACAGGTATAATAACGTCTATATGCCACCATTGAGGGCATATACTGTTTCCAAATGTAAATGTACCATTGAGGGCTGATACTGCCACTAACATATACCATTGAGGTATAATAACGTCTATATGCCACAACATATACTGTTTCCAAATGTACCATTGAGGGCTGATACAGGTATAATAACGTCTATATGCCACAACATATACTGTTTCCAAATGTACCATTGAGGGTCTGATACAAATGGAGGGCTATAATAACGTCTATATGCCACAACATATACTTGTTTCCAAATGTACCATTGAGGGGCTGATACAGGTATAATAACGTCTATATGCCATACAGGTATAATAACGCATATATGCCACAACATATACTGTTTCCAAATGTGGGGCTGATACAGGTATAATAACGTCTATCTATATGCCACACCATATGCACAGGTATAATAACGTCTATAATGCCAAACATATACTGTTTCCAAATGTACCATTGAGGGCTTATACATTGAGGGCTGATACAGGTATAATAACGTCTATATGCCACTAGCATATACTGTTTCCAAATGTACCATTGAGGGCTGATACATTTATATAATAACGTCTATATGCCACAAGCATATACTGTTTCCAAATGTACCATTGAGGGCTGATACATGGGTATAATAACGTCCTCCAGACCCTCAGCAAAATATTTTCCTGTACCAGAATATGCATTGTGAAACCTTCAATGTTATTTCATACATGAAACACCATATGACCATGATGCATTCACAGAGGCTATAACGCGAGTACGTTTGGGGGGATACTTACCATTCGAAAACACATAAGCTTGATAACCTCTTTTTGTGAAACCTTCAATGTTATTTCATATATATATGCAATACCAACTAACCACGATGAGTTAATAAAGGTTATAACGCGTGTATGTTTGGGGATACTTACCATTCCAAAACACATAAGCAAGAAATCCTCTTTATCATTACAAGTCGTTCTTGACTTCTGTCGTTGGAGAACCTGTTGCGTTCTTACCCGTTGGCTTTATCCTACCGAAATACCTACTCATTAACTGATGAATTGTCTCCTTTGATCAGTAATTGTGATAACGTTTCCTCTACTGAGTATTAATTCCGTTGTTCAGTAGCTTTACTAGTTGTTTGTTCTTTAACGCTCCACTCAAGAATATTTCATATAAAGACGGTTTGAAAATGAGTCTCGACCAGACAATATCCTGTGATTGATATCATGAGCATCGATCTACGCAATAGGGATACGATGACATGCTTCAACCAAGTCAGCAAGCCTGACAACCTGATCCCCTGGTTACATCGTATGCTCAATATGGATGCCATAACCTAAACCGTATATAGCCTCACCACAGGCGTACTGGGCATTGAGATCACCATGAGACCTAAACAACGATGTCTTCCAACGTATATTGTCGTTTTGAGCTTTGACATTTGAATGCATCGTATCTTTATATAAAATGAGACAGGGATAGAACACGCTGTTATAAGTTTGTACACTATTAGTATTCGTAACAGAACTGGATCCTGCTATTGACATGTGTTACTGATTCATCTGGCCCAGCCTCGATTATTTATTCGCCGACCGTGACATGGGTGGCATATTGTAGTGTGCGGCGTAAAACAACACACTTACTCTCACAGAACGCTATATATTGGTCGGTATCAACATGGTGTAGTTGGTATACAGACGATTCCACATAAGTATGTTTTGATTATCAAAATTTATCAAGAAGTCACAAATCTCGGAATCAGAGAGGATGGCTTCTTTTTCGACATAGTTAATGCATTGGATGTATTAGTAAAAACAGGTTTGCAAGATTGTATTGATCATGGTATATAATAAGTCACAATATTTTAGAGGATTCTGAAGCCATCTCGTTAGAAAATGTAAAAATACTTACAAGTGAAAACTAATGAAAATGTGTTTATGAAGGTAGATGGGTTAAACAGAAATTGCTTCGTTAGATTTGAACATCACATTTACCACTTGTCATGAAATATTCTCACCTCTGTATAAATCGTTTCAACGATCTAACACCGAGTAAGTATGGTTTAACGCCGCTTTTAGGAATATTCCAGCAACATCACTTCTGATTAGTTTTGCCTCATGCCCAAGTGTCCCTTGGTAGAAAGGAGTTTTGGGTGTCAAAAGGCAATCAACAAATCCCAAGCGATATGACGGCGGGCTGTAAATAACCAAATGTGGCGGCGGACACCAGATTTTGGCTCGCTCATTGTACCCATGTGGGAAATCGAACCAGGGGCTTCGGCGTCACGAAGACTCGCTCTGACAGTATTGAGATGCAGTATGGAACCATACTATGCCGACCGGTGAAGATCCGGGTTGGAATCAGTCTTCAGCAAGCCAATGCTTGTCGTAGAACGCGACTAACGGGATCGGGTGGTCAGGCTCACTGACCTGGTTGACACGTGTCATCGTATCCCAGTCGCGTAGATCGATGCTCATGCTGTTGATCACTAGATTGTCTAGTCCAGACTCGATTATTTACAGACAACCGCCATATACATGTAATATTGCTGTGTGCGGCGTTAAACAACAACCAAACAAACCCTGCTATGCCAAGCTTACTCACCAGCTGCTATGTGCCATCGCCTGGACCCTGGTATGTACACATATATGGACTGGGTATCCATTGCTCGGAACCCTGGACGGTATGGGAGAAAGGAATACCTGGCGTACCAGTAACCTTGGAAACGCTCAGGGTTAAGGCCACCGGCGTCGTTGAGAAAGCTTCGCACACATTTATCTTTGTCCACGGCCCTTGCTTGCTGGACAAGACAAAAACAGATTATTAGTAAAAATGAAACTTGTGCAGTGTTAGACATGATTGTATCATCCGCTACCCTCCCCGACTTCTTCTCGAATGAAGCAGACGAAATCTGGCAAAACGCAGAAGATAAACAACGTTGACGGCAATGTTAGCATTTCTCCATGCCTATCAAACAATTCACGTCCAATGCAATTACATTCTGTCACCGCCGTTATGTTTTTAAGAAACTTTTCTCGTTAACTGTGAGGTAAATGTCACATTACACTCGACAATACTTAAGTGGGACTAGGCACAGAGCAATTGGGAGCCCTGATAATTACGACTAAAGTTACGTATTTCCTATAATAAGAGCTGCGACACACCCTTTGGACAATCTTCCAAATACGGGGAATGGAGGTCCGGTGGTAATTGCTTACCCGGCTAATCATTTTTTTACATGGCATGATTAAATAGCGAGGTAAAAAACACAGAAATAGGATCAAATTGGTTCAGTCACTATACCATCCAGGCATTAGAACACCCGAAAAGCCTACACTGCTGGGATACTTTATTAAAATCAGAGAAGAGTGAGTGAGTTAATATTTAGCTTCATTCACATCGGCAATATTGTAGCCATATCGTGACGAGCAATCAGTCAAGAACTACCGGGGATATTTTCAGATAACGACATCTGATGGACATCCACCCTTCCTAATGTCCCACTGTTTAGATTGAAGAAATGTTGCCAAGGTGGACAGTGGCCCAGTCCCCGTGTCCGTCACGGTCGAGGGAGCAGGTACTGACAAGCTAGCAGCTAGGTTTCGTAATTAGACTGTTGGCGAGAAATATTAATCGCTCTGGATCAGTGCCCTTTAATATACCCATAATCTACTGTGCTAAACTGGCACCCATCGTTTCTAAGCTTTTTGAACCTTTTGAACATTAAATTAACATCTATCACACCAGTAACTCTATGACTATCCCCTCTAATGAAACATCACCGTTAGCTCTCTTTCAAGGAAGGCTGTTCTCCCAGAAATGTAGATTTATCAGTTTAAACACCATATTTCAAATACATTCTCTTTTTAAACACACCATGCCTTTTACAAAGTGGAATGTTACATATATGTTATATTCGGGATTACACTTTCTCTGTAAAGCAAGAATTCTAGTACTCTAAACCCCCATCCGGGACAAAAATCCAGCAGTGTGGAAGCTGGTCAGCACTGTGGAAGCTGGTGTAAAACTGTTCAGCCGTGTGGAAGCTGGTGTATAAACTGGTCAGCACTGTGGAAGCTGGTGTATAAACTGGTCAGCAGTGTGGAAGCTAGGGTGTTTAAACTGGTCAGCACTGTGGAAGCCGGTGTATAAACTGGTCAGCAGTGTGGAAGCTGGTGTATAAACTGTTCAGCACTGTGGAAGCTGGTGTATAAACTGTGGAAGCTGGTCAGCACTGGTCAGCTGGTGTGGAAGCTGGTGTATAAACTGGTCAGCACTGTGGAAGCTGGTGTATAAACTGGTCAGCAGTGTGGAAGCTGGTGTATAAACTGGTCAGCACTGTGGAAGCTGGTGTATAAACTGGTCAGCACTGTGGAAGCTGGTGTATAAACTGGTCAGCAGTGTGGAAGCTGGTGTATAAACTGGTCAGCAGTGTGGAAGCTGGTGTATAAACTGTTCAGCAGTGTGGAAGCTGGTGTATAAACTGGTCAGCAGTGTGGAAGCTGGTGTGGAAACTGGTCAGTAGTGTGGAAGCTGGTGTGGAAACTGGTCAGCAGTGTGGAAGCTGGTGTGGAAACTGGTCAGCAGTGTGGAAGCTGGTGTATAAACTGGTCAGCAGTGTGGAAGCTGGTGTATAAACTGGTCAGCAGTGTGGAAGCTGGTGTATAAACTGGTCAGCAGTGTGGAAGCTGGTGTATAAACTGGTCAGCAGTGTGGAAGCTGGTGTATAAACTGGTCAGCAGTGTGGAAGCTGGTGTATAAACTGGTCAGCAGTGTGGAAGCTGGTGTATAAACTGGTCAGCAGTGTGGAAGCTGGTGTATAAACTGGTCAGCAGTGTGGAAGCTGGTGTATAAACTGGTCAGCACTGTGGAAGCTGGTGTATAAACTGGTCAGCAGTGTGGAAGCTGGTGTATAAACTGGTCAGCAGTGTGGAAGCTGGTGTATAAACTGGTCAGCAGTGTGGAAGCCGGTGTATAAACTGGTCAGCAGTGTGGAAGCTGGTGTATAAACTGGTCAGCACTGTGGAAGCTGGTGTATAAACTGGTCAGCACTGTGGAAGCTGGTGTATAAACTGGTCAGCACTGTGGAAGCTGGTGTATAAACTGGTCAGCAGTGTGGAAGCTGGTGTATAAACTGGTCAGCAGTGTGGAAGCTGGTGTATAAACTGGTCAGCAGTGTGGAAGCCGGTGTATAAACTGGTCAGCACTGTGGAAGTTGGTGTATAAACTGGTCAGCACTGTGGAAGCTGGTGTATAAACTGGTCAGCAGTGTGGAAGCTGGTGTATAAACTGGTCAGCACTGTGGAAGCTGGTGTATAAACTGGTCAGCATTGTGGAAGCTGGTGTATAAACTGGTCAGCACTGTGGAAGCTGGTGTATAAACTGGTCAGCACTGTGGAAGCTGGTGTATAAACTGGTCAGCAGTGTGGAAGCTGGTGTATAAACTGGTCAGCACTGTGGAAGCTGGTGTATAAACTGGTCAGCATTGTGGAAGTTGGTGTATAAACTGGTCAGCAGTGTGGAAGCTGGTGTATAAACGGTTCAGCACTGTGGAAGTTGGTGTATAAACTGGTCAGCAGTGTGGAAGCTGGTGTATAAACTGGTCAGCACTGTGGAAGCTGGTGTATAAACTGGTCAGCAGTGTGGAAGCTGGTGTATAAACCGGTCAGCATTGTGGAAGCTGGTGTATAAACTGGTCAGAAGCTGGAAGCTGGTGCATAAACTGGTCAGCAGTGTGGAAGCCGGTGTATAAACTGGTCAGCAGGAAGTGGTGTATAAACTGGCCAGCTGTGTGAAGCTGGTGTATAAACTGGTCAGCACTGTGGAAGCTGGTGTATAAACTGGTCAGCACTGTGGAAGTTGGTGTATAAACTGGTCAGCAGTGTGGAAGCTGGTGTATAAACTGGTCAGCACTGTGGAAGCTGGTGTATAAACTGGTCAGCAGTGTGGAAGCCGGTGTATAAACTGGTCAGCACTGTGGAAGCTGGTGTATAAACTGTTCAGCAGTGTGGAAGCCGGTGTATAAACTGGTCAGCAGTATGGAAGCTGGTGTATAAACTGTTCAGCACTGTGGAAGCTGGTGTGGAAACTGATAAGCAGTGTGTATGCTGGTGTGGAAGCTGGTCAGTAGTGTGGAAGCTGGTCAGCAGTGTAGAAGCTGGTCAGCAGTGTAGAAGCTGGTCAGCAGTGTAGAAGCTGAAAGCAAGCAAAGGGGATGTAGTCAATATACGCACAAAATACTTCACAGTATGCATTCAACTCAAGGCATGGCAAAGTGCTGCACCTGCCATAACTGGATTCGGGCATCAGTGAACTCTACCACAGTTACCTACTAATTATGGCCGTTCCACATTGTCTGGGGAGAAAGCAGCCTAGGCTCTCCACTCGCTTGATCCGTTAGGATGCTAAATTGTACCCCGTTCGCATGCACATGACTTACATGCGTGAGTATATTTACACATATGCAAGTTTCTATGCGTTCGCATGATGATTAAGCAAGGTACGTAAATAGGGGTTGTAAATATTATCTTCATTTAACCCATGTATGCATGTCGTCCCTTTTTTGGGATGGGTACTTCAAAGAAGCATTTCTCTCCTATTATTGAAGATAGAAACTTGCAGTATAGACGCGGATGAAGCTGAGTAAATTGTTTAGTGGTTGAACCATTTACATTACTTGTAGAGTTTAAGTTCTTCAAGCATGGCCACTTCCCATGGCATGGTCCCCTGCCAATTCGGCGAAGTTTGAGGTAAGATGATTTTTTACTGGTCCCTATTTTAACTATGTAAGTTCATTAGAATGTGTTTAAATCTTTCGTTGTTCAAATAGAAAACAAAATGAAAGTGGTTTGCATTATTTCCATTCTCAATTTTCCGCCAAAGTACCGTCCCATAAATCGGGCAAAATGCAGATAAGTGAACTTATATTAGGTAATATATTAGGCTTAAGTGGGGAGATCAACCTCTTAAATCTTAAAATTGACTCTTTTCATTTGAAAGCTTTCATGAAATAAAACCAAACTGGCTTTTATATGAAACTATGTGTATTAACAAATTGTAATAAATAAATGTTTTGTAAGTATTTCCATCACGTCTGTTGTGTTGATAGTCTCCATATCATGCTGGTGGTGATTGTCCAATAAAATGCGAGTATTTCACGTTATCATTCCGAACACAGGTATTGTCTTATAGAAAAATTATACAATAATGTCGTAAGAATGAGTATTAAGGTATTACTGAACCTTGTCTTTGTGGCTGGGTAATTGTAAAGGAAGGGAAAACATGATGACATTTAAGGTTAAAACTTTTAACAAAATTTTACTATAACTGTTAAATGACCATCGAAACTCGGGTGAAAATAAAGTGTTCACCCCTCCTTTTCTCAATAGTGTGCACCCCTCCTTTCTCAAAAGCAGTATCCGCCCGTGAGCACTATCCGCCCCTGACAAATGACTGATCGTTGATACCCTGGTGAACTCTATCACAGTATGAAACATGACGTGTAGAAATTTACGTCAGGGACAAAAGGAAATGTCTCATTTGTCTGCAGGTGCCAGATGGCATGGACAGAGAGGATAAGGTAGCAGGATGCTGCCGGAGATATGGATTTTGTCCGAGGTAACGGGGAAGCTGCTCCACAATGTTGGAGGACCATAAATCACCTGTCGTAGTAGGAAGAAACGCTTTTATCCAAGTGATATGAAACGTTCCAGAAATATATACAGATTGTGTTGGGTGTGAATTTGAAAACCTGGAAAATAACAAATAAGTAGTGAGAAAGGAATTCCTGTTGAATATGAATATTGGCCAGAGGATGTTTAGCAGATAACGTAAGGTCTCTGGGGCAAAGATAGCCTCCTGCAGTAAAGTACAATTTCCGAGTTACGTCGGAATGGGCTCTCAACCCGTTACCTAACATATCCTAGGCAACATTGAACTTCCATCACCTTCATGCAAGATTCCACAATGACATCACATACTGGTGAAATAATTATTACCGTGGAAGGAATATAGCATGGTAATGTCAGCCATCTCTCATACGGCAATTATATCCCCAAACATCTTCATACCTCTATACCCGTGCCACAACAGCCACGAAGATAAACGAGCGTTGATGCCCAAGGAATCAAAGCTGACATAGGACACAGACATGAGCAATCCTTAAAGAGCTGCATAACCACGTACATTCCTGCTGATCAGTGGATGCCATGAGGCAACTTACTGTAGTCCAACAAGCCGAAAGACGTTGATCTTCCTCCGCCGTGGTTTTCCCATCTCAACGCCATGTCAAGGCTATCGATTCAGGCCGCCGGTGAAAACAAATCTGTAAACAAAGGATATCACGACTTACTGTTGCTTCTGTCAGCTAACATTAGTGTTACAAACAACTATTATGCAACTATTGTGACAGAAAAACAAGATAAACTTACAATAACCGGCGACACAGATCGTCGGCTCTGTTTAGGCGTGTTGGTTCGGCACCGTGACAATGTGGAATGTATCGAGTTACGTTATTCAACTGAAGCAAGTCAATATACAATTTGAAATTGGATTTCTTTTATTGTTGCACATTGTTTTCCATAATCGCATTCTTAATGATAAATAAAATATGTCTAATATGAATATGAACGATACATTAATCATATTAGTGGTTTTATAATGATGTTTAAAACGTACGTGGTGTCGCTTAAAATAGAGGTACACAGAAATCAGGTTAAACAACCCGTCAGATAGCTGTTTCTGTTTACGGGATTGCAATCTATATAATGTGTATAGTACTTAATAGCCACACCGGCTGTGTCCATCAAAATATTAAAGGCCAGTACCACAGCATCTCGTATCAATATTCACCACTATTTGCACAAGTGTAACGTCTACAGCTCAAGCACACAATATGTAAAACGCGACTGTCCGAGTCTTTATTGTTAAAGTCTGCAGCATCTCTGAGTTGATCCACTTGGAATGTATAGGCTGTATGTTTTGGTGACGGTTTTGGTGGCAACGTGGAATAGGGATGAATGCGTGGCACTCACGGTGTTTTTCTGATGTAAACATTTACTTCCACTGATGTGGGGATGATGTTTGGATGAATGAAATCCTACACTTTTTTTACTTCTTGTTAAATGCGGAATTCTCTTCCGTTTACCCGTATCCATAGCCCTCAATGGAACTACTAACATACCAATAAAGAAACCGTTTACTCCATAAATGTACATTCCAGGGCCAATGAGCATTTTCCTTAGGGAATATTGGAGGGACCTCTCATTGCTGACTTTATTCAGTAGCAAGATTACCGTAATCCATGTTAATCATCCCACAGTTTTCTTCCTGTAAGAGTTTATCTATATAGACACTAATTATTGGAATCTTGAATTATTTAACTGACGCAATACCAATCTTATTCCCAGCGGACCAGGGAGCAGATCAAGCTGGCAAGGGCAGCTATCAGACGCTCAGACATGGCACCTTCATACCTTCGCATAGCCCACTTTGGACACCCGAAAGGTAGTGTATTCAATTGCAGTTTCTTTGTTTCATAGGGTACGTTCCCAGAGTTTGTAGTGAAGAACCATGGATGTATACTTATCTCACACATTCGGTAACTATAGGCGCGTCTACTGCAAGCATATGTCTCCTTGTTCTAGAGACAACGGCATCTATGTTCTTGTCTATATGGCCTATATTTCCAGAGCTTGCAGTAAAGAACGCTACATCATGGTCATCATGTCTACCTAAGTCGTAACTACTGTAACTAATATATCCAAACCTATGTCGTACCTACTGTGATCACACCGAAAGTTTTACTACTGTAACCACACTACGTCTTAATTACAGTATCCATACTCTTGTCGTAACAGTTGTAAATAGACTTTTGCCGTCACGGTTAGACATATGTCCATGTAATCATTGTAAGTGTACATGTGTGAAAATATCGCTCTGTATTTACAAATACCGCAAATACCGTTGTACTTATTGCTGGAAATATTACATATCTGGTATCTTATCTACTGTTCAACATATGTCAGCATAACAGGCTGACTGACTGAGTATGGTTTTACGCAGGTATTAGCAATATTCCAGCAACATCACGGCGGGGGACACCAGAAATGGGCTTCACACTTTGTACCCATGTGGGGATTCGAACCCGGGTCTTCCGCGTGACGAGCCAACGCTTTAACCACTAGGCTACCCCACCGCCCGTCAGCATAACAATATATAGTATTCTTTGAGAGACATTTTAGAAGTTGTGAAGATGAAGGAAAACTGATTTGTATGGATAGTCAACTTCTTTATTACAATGAGTGCGACGTTTCGGTGTAGGTACTAACACCGTTATCAAGCAAGTGATACAACAACTGAAGCAAGGAGAATATATACATAGCTGTATAGTGAGTTTATACAATTAACAAGGTTGATGTACATTGGATATTTGATAAGTGATTACAGCAGAGGAGGTTGATGTACAGAGTGATTGATTGTGATTAGAGTTGAGTTTATACAATGGATGAGTTGAAGTACAATAGTTGTGATTACAAGCACAAAGGAGGGAGCAAGGAAGCCAGATGGACAAAGGAGGTAGGGAAGGATTACTGGTGGTGGTGTTTGATTAGGTGGTGATAGGCTGACGAGATGGAATAACCTTGATCTCGATTCATGGTGGGGTTGTGGCGTTGGATGTTTATGGCTTCAAGGAGTTTCCTAATTTTGTAGTCTTGTCGGTTGATTTCTAGGATATCGATGTTGTTCCATAGGATGGCATGGTCAGGGTTGGCTTGGGTGTGGTCAGCTATGGCGGATTTGGAGTCGTTTTTCTGGACTGACGCTTTATGTTCCTTTATTCGTAGTGGGAGCGGGCGGGATGTTTCACCAATATAGAAGTCTCCGCATTGACAACGAATCTGGTAGACTTCTCCCGAGGGGTCATCTTTTGTTGTTGACGGTGGTTTGCCTGTGGCTTGGAGGAGGTTCTGGATGGATTTGCCTTTTTGGAACAGGACGTCTATGCTTGCTTGCTGCTGAAGGAGTCGTCTTATCTGGTGGCTGGCTGCTGGGACATACGGGATACTTATTACAAAGGGTGCTGATTGCCGGCGGGGTGGTTTATCTCTTGGGTTGAGGGTGGTTGTGATGATATTGTTGACTAGCTTCTGGGGGTACTGGTTATAATGGACGAACACATTGCCCGTCTCCTCGCCCCCCTTGGTAAATCAGCCACATCCTTTGTCTCCGACTCCTCCGAATTCTGCACCAAATCAGTTTTCCTTAATATATAGTATTGTTTGAGAAGACAACCAAATATAGTACATAACCTTCTTGTATATTTTGATGAACAATGTATGTAACATCATATCTCTAACAATCCCCTTTTCTACTGATTTGAGTACGAATAACATATAAGGAACACAAGGTAGGATAATTACGATATGCCATGGGGATCCGCTACCCAATCATCCTCCGCTCCGTTGTACTGGAGAACATTACCACGCAGCTGATTGTTTGTTCTCAGGAAGGGGGATAGTTGCAGGCAAGGACTTTGATGTTGGCGATTTCATAACGTATCTCCATGGACGAATTTGTTCCGAGGAACCAATAACTGACAAATACACCTTTGACGTCACATACCGCCACCATGCAGCTTGGCAAGTACCAGATACTAGTATTGCCTTTCTTTGGCGAAAACAGACAACGTAAATTTGAAATGTATTTGGATGAATTGTACCAATGAGTATCAGCTCAACGTTAAATAATTGAAATATGAGCCCAAAATGGATGTGGATATGTACAATGGATATTCAGGGAGCATTTTGACTCATGTGTTTCTTTTTTAATCAATAATCTCGTGGGTTTGAGCTTTCCAAAATTGTTTAACACGCAATTGTAGTAACATTTCATAGATCAGTGCTTCCCAATATCTATTTCCAAGTTGTAATAAGTGTCTGTATTTTCATATTTTTAGGATTGATGCTTCCCAAGAAGATGGGTCGTATGGTCGTCTCATAAATGATGAATGGCGTAATCCAAACACGGAAGCGAGGTTAATTTTTACGGACGGACGAGCTCACATTGGCTTTTTCGCTCTCAAATTAATCAAGAAAGGTCACGAAATTAATTTCAACTATAACTATGAAGGACATTTTCCATGGCGACAGGTAATCATTAGGTTAATTCATTCATTCATTCCACAACTGCTTTATGTAAGCCTCCACTGCCGCCCCCTACGAAAAGAATGCATCTGGTTCCAGTGTGAGGATCTTCCAATACTGGCCGAGGTGAGGTGAGGATTCAGTGCTGCAGACGAACATAATTGTGGAAGAACACCTCTATGTTGCTGAAAACAATGTCTTCTCTGAACTGTTACCATACCTATAGCCAGCGCCTGTATCCATTGTGCGATATAAATGGCATGACACTAAGTCAGAAATGTTGTTGGCGACAGAGAAATAAGCAGTATGCCAGGCCAACATTTCTTGACCATGATCAGTATTGGTGCGGTCATGGTCGGTGTCACACATGTGACTGGACACATTTAGGGGTGATACCAAGGGCAACAAACACAGTCACATTCATCAACACTACGACTTAGAGTTGTCGTGCATGTATCACCCAACATGGTGCAGCGACCAGATATTGACATTACACTCATGAAATCAATTTTACAGATTTTATTGTCATGCTAAGTTCACAATAGTTTCATTAGTTCGCCTATTTTGACCGGCAGCAAATCTTTATGTTTTTATTTCAGGCCTCACAAATACTTACCAACCCTCATTGCAACCGAACAACATGGGGAGAAGTTTTCTATCAACCTCACATACCGAGTTGTCATTCAAGATTGGCGTCGTCATACCAATTCACGAGTGAAACAACAAGCCAAAACATTTAGCAAACAACTACAAGCCCATTATTTCATCGCCACTTCTTTATAAACTATTTGAAAAACTCTTGAACAACAAACTCACCAAATGGCTTACCAACAATGGTACCTTACTTCCGAGTTCACAACAACATCCTCCTTTAACGTATCAGAATCCATTCACCATAACCTAGAATTAGGGAGTAAAGTGTACGGAGCCTTTATTGATAACAAGCAGGCATTTGACACAGTATGGCATATTAGACTCTTTGTCAAAGTAGCTAACCTCGGAATCACTGGTCAGACATGGATGCTATTTGTGAACTGTTACACTGACCTTCAAAGTATTGTTGCAGTTAACGGCTGTCTGTCAGAACACTTCTTCATCAAGCGAGGAGTGAGACAGGGAGGAGTTCTCTCAACCTTTATGTAACCTCGAAGAGAAATGTGCGTCAGCATGATCGGAAGCTTCCGGTCAAAGAGGAGATAACATATTCTTCTACAGACTGATCACTCTACCTCCATCAGCTTTATCACGCCGCTTGTTCACTTCCAGACGTCTTCTCTACCTCCACAAAGCCCACTCAGACACTGTACACGGATTCTGTCCTGCAATTGTCTCCCTTCTTCAACTCTACAATCTCGGACACATACCTCATTGCTTTCATTCAAGGTCTACCAATACCAAGCAATCTTGGAATGAAATCATCACAGAACGCGTAACCCACAAATATACAACTGAATGGAAACAGCGTATAACCTCTGACGATGCCTTCCAACGATTCAGATCTCTCCACATGAAGCCATCACCATGGTTTACCCGCCACGGTTTACCCACCTCCCTTAATTTCAAGTTCAGGTGGGTAAATGAGAGGAAGACAATTGGCTATTTCATGGTTATTGCGGAGAAGATAAACAGATTTCGGTTTATGTAGCTACAGTAACATGCATACACCGATCAGCTAGAATGTACGTGGTTATGAAACTGTTTAAGGATTGCTCATGTCATTGTCCCGAGTCGGCTATGATTCGATGAGTACCAACGCCCGTATATCCTCGTGGCTGCAGTGGCACCGATTTATAATAACTTAACGACACAGGTGAGCATGAAAATGACAAGTTTATTCACATACAATCTTTCAACCATAGACACAAGGTATACACAAAATTTGGCGTTAGGGGATTCTCATGCTAATATTCTTACTACCTGCTAATACTTGTTGGTATAAACCTGAACCACTGTAGTTGAGCATCAACCTATAATAGATACACTGGGTGCAAACTTGCATATTGTATGGTTGAGCATCAACCTGGCTCTGCAAGCTAAGACTGAGCATCCGTCCTTTCCACTACAGCATGATGTAATACTGCACACACTATTACCCCAGCCTGGGTTTGAACATACTTTCGACTGAGCATCTGTCATACTAACCCCAGCATGAGGTGCTGGAACACCTTGCCCGAGCATTGGGTGCGCACTACTAATTTTTGGCATGGTTGAGCATCAACCTGGATCTGAAGCTTAGACTGAGCATCAGTCCTCAATAATTCCAGCCTGGTGTTATATTACACATACTACTATCCATACCTGGGTTTGACCATACTTAGACTGAGCATCAGTCCTCAATAATTCCAGCCTGGTGTTATATTACACATACTACTATCCATACCTGGGTTTGACCGTACTTAGACTGAGCATCAGTCCTCAATAATTCCAGCCTGGTGTTATATTACACATACTACTATCCATACCTGGGTTTGACCATACTTAGACTGAGCATCAGTCCTCAATAATTCCAGCCTGGTGTTATATTACACATACTACTATCCATACCTGGGTTTGACCATACTTAGACTGAGCATAAGTCCTCAATAATTCCAGCCTGGTGTTATATTACACATACTACTATCCACACCTGTGTTTGACAATACTTAGACTGAGCATAAGTCCTCAATAATTCCAGCCTGGTGTTATATTACACATACTACTATCCACACCTGTGTTTGACCATACTTAGACTGAGCATCAGTCCTCAATAATTCCAGCCTGGTGTTATATTACACATACTACTATCCATACCTGGGTTTGACCATACTTAGACTGAGCATCAGTCCTCAATAATTCCAGCCTGGTGTTATATTACACATACTACTATCCATACCTGTGTTTGACCATGCTTAGACTGAGCATCAGTCCTCAATAATTCCAGCCTGGTGTTATATTACACATACTACTATCCATACCTGGGTTTGACCATACTTAGACTGAGCATCAGTCCTCAATAATTCCAGCCTGGTGTTATATTACACATACTACTATCCATACCTGGGTTTGACCATACTTAGACTGAGCATCAGTCCTCAATAATTCCAGCCTGGTGTTATATTACACATACTACTATCCATACCTGGGTTTGACCGTACTTAGACTGAGCATCAGTCCTCAGTAATTCCAGCCTGGTGTTATATTACACATACTACTATCCATACCTGGGTTTGACCATACTTAGACTGAGCATCAGTCCTCAATAATTCCAGCCTGGTGTTATATTACACATACTACTATCCATACCTGGGTTTGAACATACTTAGACTGAGCATAAGTCCTCAATAATTCCAGCCTGGTGTTATATTACACATACTACTATCCATACCTGTGTTTGACCAATACTTAGACTGAGCATAAGTCCTCAATAATTCCAGCCTGGTGTTATATTACATACTACTACTACCATCCACCTGTGTTTTGACCATGCTTAGACTGAGACTGAGCATCAGTCCTCAATAATTCCAGCCTGGTGTTATATTACACATACTACTATCCATACCTGGGTTTGACCATACTTAGACTGAGCATCAGTCCTCAATAATTCAGCCTGGTGTTATATTACACATACTACTATCCATACCTGGGTTTGACCATACTTAGACTGAGCATCAGTCCTCAATAATTCCAGCCTGGTGTTATATTACACATACTACTATCCATACCTGGGTTTGACCATACTTAGACTGAGCATAAGTCCTCAATAATTCCAGCCTGGTGTTATATTACACATACTACTATCCATACCTGGGTTTGACCATACTTAGACTGAGTATCAGTCCTCAATAATTCCAGCCTGGTGTTATATTACACATACTACTATCCATACCTGGGTTTGACCGTACTTAGACTGAGCATCAGTCCTCGATAATTCCAGCCTGGTGTTATATTACACATACTACTATCCATACCTGGGTTTGAACATACTTAGACTGAGCATCGGTCTTCGATAATTCCAGCCTGGTGTTATATTACACATACTACTATCCATACCTGGGTTTGACCATACTTAGACTGAGCATCAGTCCTCAATAATTCCAGCCTGGTGTTATATTACACATACTACTATCCATACCTGGGTTTGATCATCATACTTAGACTGAGCATCAGTCCTCGATAATTCCAGCCTGGTGTTATATTACACATACTACTATCCATACCTGGGTTTGACCATACTTAGACTGAGCATCAGTCCTCAATAATTCAGCCTGGTGTTATATTACACATACTACTATCCATACCTGGGTTTGACCATACTTAGACTGAGCATCAGTCCTCAATAATTCCAGCCTGGTGTTATATTACACATACTACTATCCATACCTGGGTTTGACCGTACTTAGACTGAGCATCAGTCCTCGATAATTCCAGCCTGGTGTTATATTACACATACTACTATCCATACCTGGGTTTGACCATACTTAGACTGAGCATCAGTCCTCAATAATTCCAGCCTGGTGTTATATTACACATACTACTATCCATACCTGGGTTTGACCATACTTAGACTGAGCATCAGTCCTCGATAATTCAGCCTGGTGTTATATTACACATACTACTATCCATACCTGGGTTTGACCATACTTAGACTGAGCATCAGTCCTCGATAATTCCAGCCTGGTGTTATATTACACATACTACTATCCATACCTGGGTTTGACCATACTTAGACTGAGCATCAGTCCTCAATAATTCCAGCCTGGTGTTATATTACACATACTACTATCCATACCTGGGTTTGACCATACTTAGACTGAGCATCAGTCCTCGATAATTCCAGCCTGGTGTTATATTACACATACTACTATCCATACCTGGGTTTGACCATGACCATATCTTAGACTGAGCATCAGTCCTCAATAATTCCAGCCTGGTGTTATATTACACATACTACTATCCATACCTGGGTTTGACCATACTTAGACTGAGCATCAGTCCTCAATAATTCCAGCCTGGTGTTATATTACACATACTACTATCCATACCTGGGTTTGACCATACTTAGACTGAGCATAAGTCCTCGATAATTCCAGCCTGGTGTTATATTACACATACTACTATCCATACCTGGGTTTGACCATACTTAGACTGAGCATCAGTCCTCAATAATTCCAGCCTGGTGTTATATTACACATACTACTATCCATACCTGGGTTTGACCATACTTAGACTGAGCATCAGTCCTCAATAATTCCAGCCTGGTGTTATATTACACATACTACTATCCATACCTGGGTTTGACCATACTTAGACTGAGCATCAGTCCTCGATAATTCCAGCCTGGTGTTATATTACACATACTACTATCCATACCTGGGTTTGACCATACTTAGACTGAGCATCAGTCCTCGATAATTCCAGCCTGGTGTTATATTACACATACTACTATCCATACCTGGGTTTGACCATACTTAGACTGAGCATCAGTCCTCAATAATTCCAGCCTGGTGTTATATTACACATACTACTATCCATACCTGGGTTTGACCATACTTAGACTGAGCATCAGTCCTCAATAATTCCAGCCTGGTGTTATATTACACATACTACTATCCATACCTGGGTTTGACCATACTTAGACTGAGCATCAGTCCTCGATAATTCCAGCCTGGTGTTATATTACACATACTACTATCCATACCTGGGTTTGACCATACTTAGACTGAGCATCAGTCCTCAATAATTCCAGCCTGGTGTTATATTACACATACTACTATCCATACCTGGGTTTGACCATACTTAGACTGAGCATCAGTCCTCAATAATTCCAGCCTGGTGTTATATTACACATACTACTATCCATACCTGGGTTTGACCGTACTTAGACTGAGCATCAGTCCTCGATAATTCCAGCCTGGTGTTATATTACACATACTACTATCCATACCTGGGTTTGACCATACTTAGACTGAGCATCAGTCCTCAATAATTCCAGCCTGGTGTTATATTACACATACTACTATCCATACCTGGGTTTGACCATACTTAGACTGAGCATCAGTCCTCGATAATTCCAGCCTGGTGTTATATTACACATACTACTATCCATACCTGGGTTTGACCATACTTAGACTGAGCATCAGTCCTCGATAATTCCAGCCTGGTGTTATATTACACATACTACTATCCATACCTGGGTTTGACCATACTTAGACTGAGCATCAGTCCTCAATAATTCCAGCCTGGTGTTATATTACACATACTACTATCCATACCTGGGTTTGACCATACTTAGACTGAGCATCAGTCCTCAATAATTCCAGCCTGGTGTTATATTACACATACTACTATCCATACCTGGGTTTGACCATACTTAGACTGAGCATCAGTCCTCAATAATTCCAGCCTGGTGTTATATTACACATACTACTATCCATACCTGGGTTTGACCATACTTAGACTGAGCATCAGTCCTCAATAATTCCAGCCTGGTGTTATATTACACATACTACTATCCATACCTGGGTTTGACCATACTTAGACTGAGCATCAGTCCTCAATAATTCCAGCCTGGTGTTATATTACACATACTACTATCCATACCTGGGTTTGACCATACTTAGACTGAGCATCAGTCCTCAATAATTCCAGCCTGGTGTTATATTACACATACTACTATCCATACCTGGGTTTGA
This sequence comes from Haliotis rubra, assembly GCF_003918875.1. Classification (NCBI taxonomy): domain Eukaryota; kingdom Metazoa; phylum Mollusca; class Gastropoda; order Lepetellida; family Haliotidae; genus Haliotis; species Haliotis rubra. The sequence goes on from NW_025767070.1 coordinate 447,455, forward strand.
CCATACTTAGACTGAGCATCAGTCCTCGATAATTCCAGCCTGGTGTTATATTACACATACTACTATCCATACCTGGGTTTGACCATACTTAGACTGAGCATCAGTCCTCAATAATTCCAGCCTGGTGTTATATTACACATACTACTATCCATACCTGGGTTTGACCATACTTAGACTGAGCATCAGTCCTCAATAATTCCAGCCTGGTGTTATATTACACATACTACTATCCATACCTGGGTTTGACCATACTTAGACTGAGCATCAGTCCTCGAATAATTCCAGCCTGGTGTTATATTACACATACTACTATCCATACCTGGGTTTGACCATACTTAGACTGAGCATCAGTCCTCAATAATTCCAGCCTGGTGTTATATTACACATACTACTATCCATACCTGGGTTTGACCATACTTAGACTGAGCATCAGTCCTCAATAATTCCAGCCTGGTGTTATATTACACATACTACTATCCATACCTGGGTTTGACCATACTTAGACTGAGCATCAGTCCTCGATAATTCCAGCCTGGTGTTATATTACACATACTACTATCCATACCTGGGTTTGACCATACTTAGACTGAGCATCAGTCCTCAATAATTCCAGCCTGGTGTTATATTACACATACTACTATCCATACCTGGGTTTGACCATACTTAGACTGAGCATCAGTCCTCGATAATTCCAGCCTGGTGTTATATTACACATACTACTATCCATACCTGGGTTTGACCATACTTAGACTGAGCATCAGTCCTCAATAATTCCAGCCTGGTGTTATATTACACATACTACTATCCATACCTGGGTTTGACCATACTTAGACTGAGCATCAGTCCTCAATAATTCCAGCCTGGTGTTATATTACACATACTACTATCCATACCTGGGTTTGACCATACTTAGACTGAGCATCAGTCCTCAATAATTCCAGCCTGGTGTTATATTACACATACTACTATCCATACCTGGGTTTGACCATACTTAGACTGAGCATCAGTCCTCAATAATTCCAGCCTGGTGTTATATTACACATACTACTATCCATACCTGGGTTTGACCATACTTAGACTGAGCATCAGTCCTCAATAATTCCAGCCTGGTGTTATATTACACATACTACTATCCATACCTGGGTTTGACCATACTTAGACTGAGCATCAGTCCTCAATAATTCCAGCCTGGTGTTATATTACACATACTACTATCCATACCTGGGTTTGACCATACTTAGACTGAGCATCAGTCCTCAATAATTCCAGCCTGGTGTTATATTACACATACTACTATCCATACCTGGGTTTGACCATACTTAGACTGAGCATAAGTCCTCAATAATTCCAGCCTGGTGTTATATTACACATACTACTATCCATACCTGGGTTTGACCATACTTAGACTGAGCATCAGTCCTCAATAATTCCAGCCTGGTGTTATATTACACATACTACTATCCATACCTGGGTTTGACCATACTTAGACTGAGCATCAGTCCTCAATAATTCCAGCCTGGTGTTATATTACACATACTACTATCCATACCTGGGTTTGACCATACTTAGACTGAGCATCAGTCCTCAATAATTCCAGCCTGGTGTTATATTACACATACTACTATCCATACCTGGGTTTGACCATACTTAGACTGAGCATCAGTCCTCAATAATTCCAGCCTGGTGTTATATTACACATACTACTATCCATACCTGGGTTTGACCATACTTAGACTGAGCATCAGTCCTCAATAATTCCAGCCTGGTGTTATATTACACATACTACTATCCATACCTGGGTTTGACCATACTTAGACTGAGCATCAGTCCTCGATAATTCCAGCCTGGTGTTATATTACACATACTACTATCCATACCTGGGTTTGACCATACTTAGACTGAGCATCAGTCCTCAATAATTCCAGCCTGGTGTTATATTACACATACTACTATCCATACCTGGGTTTGACCATACTTAGACTGAGCATCAGTCCTCGATAATTCCAGCCTGGTGTTATATTACACATACTACTATCCATACCTGGGTTTGACCATACTTAGACTGAGCATCAGTCCTCAATAATTCCAGCCTGGTGTTATATTACACATACTACTATCCATACCTGGGTTTGACCATACTTAGACTGAGCATCAGTCCTCGATAATTCCAGCCTGGTGTTATATTACACATACTACTATCCATACCTGGGTTTGACCATACTTAGACTGAGCATCAGTCCTCAATAATTCCAGCCTGGTGTTATATTACACATACTACTATCCATACCTGGGTTTGACCATACTTAGACTGAGCATCAGTCCTCGATAATTCCAGCCTGGTGTTATATTACACATACTACTATCCATACCTGGGTTTGACCATACTTAGACTGAGCATAAGTCCTCAATAATTCCAGCCTGGTGTTATATTACACATACTACTATCCATACCTGGGTTTGACCGTACTTAGACTGAGCATCAGTCCTCGATAATTCCAGCCTGGTGTTATATTACACATACTACTATCCATACCTGGGTTTGACCATACTTAGACTGAGCATAAGTCCTCAATAATTCCAGCCTGGTGTTATATTACACATACTACTATCCATACCTGGGTTTGACCATACTTAGACTGAGCATCAGTCCTCGATAATTCCAGCCTGGTGTTATATTACACATACTACTATCCATACCTGGGTTTGACCATACTTAGACTGAGCATAAGTCCTCAATAATTCCAGCCTGGTGTTATATTACACATACTACTATCCATACCTGGGTTTGACCATACTTAGACTGAGCATCAGTCCTCAATAATTCCAGCCTGGTGTTATATTACACATACTACTATCCATACCTGGGTTTGACCATACTTAGACTGAGCATCAGTCCTCAATAATTCCAGCCTGGTGTTATATTACACATACTACTATCCATACCTGGGTTTGACCATACTTAGACTGAGCATCAGTCCTCGATAATTCCAGCCTGGTGTTATATTACACATACTACTATCCATACCTGGGTTTGACCATACTTAGACTGAGCATCAGTCCTCAATAATTCCAGCCTGGTGTTATATTACACATACTACTATCCATACCTGGGTTTGACCATACTTAGACTGAGCATCAGTCCTCAATAATTCCAGCCTGGTGTTATATTACACATACTACTATCCATACCTGGGTTTGACCATACTTAGACTGAGCATCAGTCCTCGATAATTCCAGCCTGGTGTTATATTACACATACTACTATCCATACCTGGGTTTGACCATACTTAGACTGAGCATCAGTCCTCAATAATTCCAGCCTGGTGTTATATTACACATACTACTATCCATACCTGGGTTTGACCATACTTAGACTGAGCATCAGTCCTCAATAATTCCAGCCTGGTGTTATATTACACATACTACTATCCATACCTGGGTTTGACCATACTTAGACTGAGCATCAGTCCTCAATAATTCCAGCCTGGTGTTATATTACACATACTACTATCCATACCTGGGTTTGACCATACTTAGACTGAGCATCAGTCCTCAATAATTCCAGCCTGGTGTTATATTACACATACTACTATCCATACCTGGGTTTGACCATACTTAGACTGAGCATCAGTCCTCAATAATTCCAGCCTGGTGTTATATTACACATACTACTATCCATACCTGGGTTTGACCATACTTAGACTGAGCATCAGTCCTCAATAATTCCAGCCTGGTGTTATATTACACATACTACTATCCATACCTGGGTTTGACCATACTTAGACTGAGCATCAGTCCTCAATAATTCCAGCCTGGTGTTGTATATTACACATACTACTATCCATACCTGGGTTTGACCATACTTAGACTGAGCATCAGTCCTCAATAATTCCAGCCTGGTGTTATATTACACATACTACTATCCATACCTGGGTTTGACCATACTTAGACTGTGCATCAGTCCTCAATAATTCCAGCCTGGTGTTATATTACACATACTACTATCCATACCTGGGTTTGACCATACTTAGACTGTGCATCAGTCCTCAATAATTCCAGCCTGGTGTTATATTACACATACTACTATCCATACCTGGGTTTGACCATACTTAGACTGAGCATCAGTCCTCAATAATTCCAGCCTGGTGTTATATTACACATACTACTATCCATACCTGGGTTTGACCATACTTAGACTGAGCATCAGTCCTCAATAATTCCAGCCTGGTGTTATATTACACATACTACTATCCATACCTGGGTTTGACCATACTTAGACTGTGCATCAGTCCTCAATAATTCCAGCCTGGTGTTATATTACACATACTACTATCCATACCTGGGTTTGACCATACTTAGACTGAGCATCAGTCCTCAATAATTCCAGCCTGGTGTTATATTACACATACTACTATCCATACCTGGGTTTGACCATACTTAGACTGAGCATCAGTCCTCGATAATTCCAGCCTGGTGTTATATTACACATACTACTATCCATACCTGGGTTTGACCATACTTAGACTGAGGATGCATCAGCCTGGTGTTAACACCTACATCCATACCTGGTGCTGTCAGTTCATCATAGCTGCCATTTAGCTGGTCGACACCCTGCATGATGATGGACACCCACCACGATGGGGGTGGGGGTGGATATCCCCTTGAAATTTAGGATATTTGACTGCCACAATGATCAGTAATAACCTTGTTATAACTGAGAGCCACGGTTTACCCACCTCACTTAATTTCAAGTTCAGGTGGGTTAATCAGAGGAAGACAAATTGCTATTTCATGGTTATTAAACGATATTAGATCATCGAAGGACCGGAAGCTTAGGTTTCAATTCGTGGCCAAATTACCTTGTTTTGATTTTGTGAACCCAAGCAGAAATTCTGTATGCATGAAGAAACAGATCCGCAAGGAGGGAAGAACAATTCGTGCCCATGCGGATGCCTAATTCTTGGCGAAATGTTTTACACCCAAATTTCACAAAGATGTTATCAATGAAAAAGCCCAGCATTAAATATATTGTTTTCTCGGTAAACTTCAAATGTCATTTGCTTTCATTTTTGACAAATCTTTGTTCACCACGTTTGTTTACAGATGCCCAATGAATCAAAGAATGAAGTGTTTCCTTACGTTTGTCATGCGAGATTGTCTGGTCCAGACTCAAACAACATCATACAGCTGTAATACTGCTGATGCAAATATAAACTGATGATATATAGTGAAGCGGCAAAGATCAAGATTCCATAAAAAATGCACATTAAATGATAAAAGCACAACAGTTGGTTATCGTTTTCAAGAACTTTTTAAAAATAATTTTGTCTGTGTGCGCAAAGGCAGGAGAGCTTTTCGAATATGCACCTCCAAGACAAAAGATAAGTTTCTTCTGATCAATACTGACTGAAAATGCGCATAATATTTGGCAAAAGAGCTCCTGGGCAATAATTCATAAGTTAAAGTTTTGGATATTTTTAATAATAAAATCTTTAAGTAATTAGACTAATGGGCAAGCGTGGCAGATAATGGGATCGGGTGGTCCTCCTCGCTGACATTCTTCAAGCACTCCACAGCAATACACACCCTGTTACAAGCGAATACAGCACGCTTCCTTATGTTGAGTGTAACATTCTACTGAAGGCTTGCCATGGTTATATGTGTAAAGGCTCGTTTGTGTAACTCGAGGGTGTGTGGGAGGCTGATGCCAAACTTTAGACCCATGAAGATTCGGGTTAGACAACAGGATCAGGTGACATGGTTGGCACATGTCATCGTATCCCAAAAGTGTAGATCGATGCTGTCGATCTCTGGATTGTCTGGTCCATAGTCAATAATTTACATTGAGCAGGAACATTGCTGAGTGCGGCGTTAACAACGAACAAAACATTCTGCACATGCGCAATATAAAATTATTTTGACTGCCTCAATATCTGAAAATGCTCACTATGCATCAGCCGCTCTACTAATAGTCACAACTGTGCTGCTTTTAAGGAGAGATGTTTTGTGACTGTTAAAAAGGTTTTGTCCCTTCTATTTAATAACCACACCACCTGTGTCCATGCAGTTATTATCGTTAGAGCCCGCAGCATCTGTTTTGAGTTGATACACTGGAAATGTATAGGCTGTATGTTCTAGTGACGGTTTTGTTGGCAACGTGGAATAAGGATGAATGTGTGGCACTAACGGTGGCTGAGGTATGTTTTCTAATCTGTATTTTCTGATGTTACTTCCATTGATGTGGGAATAAGGCTTGGATGAATGAAATCCTTCCTGCCCACTACACTTTGTTTACTGTTTGCTGAACGCGGTATGTCGTGTCCTTTGGGAATTCTCTGCTGTTTTCCCGTATCCAAAGCAAATCAGTGGAACTGCTTGTATACAGGTAATGAAACCAACTGCACCAAAACTGTACATACCAGAGCAGTGATTTGTTTTCCTTCTTGATTTAATTCAGTAGCAAGATTACCCTATTTTAAATTCCTTTTACTTTCATAGTTAAATCATTTATTTTCAGCCATTTATTCTCTCCGACGAAAATCACTACTCAATTACAAAAAGCTTCCTTTAGATTTATATGGAATGATAAGCCGGGTAAAGTAAAGATAAACGTAATCACTTTAAACCCGGAACACGATGGGATCAGAGTATCAGATGTACGAAATGTAATTTATGCTCAAAAACTTAAATGGATAAGTCAACTTATTATTGCAAATGGTAAATGAGGTCATATTACCCTAAACAAAGTACCTAGTCCATATTCCATCTGGTCTGGTAATTCAAAGCACATTAAAGAAATGTTGATTCCAAACTTATCCAATAGATTTCTTATCCAATAGATTTCTTGAAAAATATGTACCAAATATGGTATCAGAAAACAAAATTAAAAAAACCCTCCGACATTTGACGACAAGCCGATAGTTTATAAAAACTTGAAGACTAAAGGTGTAGCAATAAGATTTATGAATTTTCAGAACCGCTGCAAAATCCCATCTTTACCTTTAATTACCAATCAAAAAAATATTTCTGCGGAAACTATACATTTATATGATACTCTTTTGAACTCATCCTTCACCACGCTACCATGCTAGTCCAAATGGGAACGTGTTTTAGACAGATGTTTCACTGACAAAGAATGGATGATTTATAATATTATTCCAAACAAATGTACTAAAAGTACTGAACTAGGATGGCTACAATACAGGATTATCCACAACAGTTTACCAACAAAATATTTTCTTGATATTAAGATGAAATACGTAGAATTACCACTTTGCTCCTTTTGTCAAAAAGATCTAGAAATGATTGATCGCCTGTTTTAGAAATGTGAGGATGTAAAGCGACTATTGAATGAAGTAACACAATGGCTTCATACTGTTCAAGTATCAGTAAACATTTCGCTTGAAAAGGTTTTGTTTGGAATTAAAGGTGAAAATAATAATCCCATAAATGTAAACACCCTGCTAGTCAAACAATATTTATTTAAGTTTGCTATTGGAAAATATGTGCCTCACATCAATTTTGTTAAAAAAGAAGTTATTAAGTATTACGATGCTACCAAATGTCTCCACGTATCAAGTGGTACTGATCAAATGTTGTTGTTCTTTAAGGTCTGGTCAACGTTACACTTGTTGCTAGGTTAGATGTATATTCACATATAATGCTATTTACATAGTATGTACCTCAAATTAAGTTTATTGTATTGTTTGGTGTCTGTTTGTGGGATTTTATAATGTATGCCTGTAAATGAAAATATTGAAAAAAAAGAAAAAAAGATTACACTATTTAAAGTCAATCATCCCACAACTACCAAGTTTTCTTCCTATAAAAGTATATCCGTATCGAAACTAATTATTGGAATCTTGAATTATTTGACTGACGCAATACCAATCTTGTCCCCAGCGTACCAGGGAGCAGATCAAGCTGGCAAGGGCAGCTATCAGACGCTCAGACATGGCACCTTCATACCTTCGCATAGCCAACTTTGGACATCCGAAAGGTAGTGTATTTAATTACAGTCGCTTTGTTTCTTAGAGTATTTGCTCAAAGATTGAAGTGAAGAACCCTGTACCGACACGTATCTCAAACGTAACGACTATAACGATACGTATATCGTGACTACTGTAAATATACCTATGCCGTACCTATATATCCATAATAATGACAAAACCTATTTTGTAGCTATTGTCATCATACGCCATAACTACTGTAGCCATACCTACGTCATTACCACTGTAGTCATATCTATGTCATAACCACTGTAGCCATACCTACGTCATAACCACTGTATCCACATCTACGTCATTACCACTGTAGCCATATCTACGTCATTACCACTGTAGCCATATCTACGTCATAACCACTGTAGCCATATCTACGTCATAACCACTGTAGCCATACCTACGTCATAACCACTGTAGCCAAACCTACGTCATAACCACTGTAGCCATACCTACAGTGTTGTATATTTTATCGAACTGTTTATACTCCATGCAACCTAACTTATCGTGTCACTTAAAAACCCATATTTGAGAACGAATGTTTTATAATTATGTTATGCCATGAAGATCTGCTACACATGACATTGTATTTGACCTGATGAAGTAAATCATCATACAGTTGATGGTATATTCCTAGGAAGGGGGATAATTGCTGGCAAGGACTTTGATGTCGGCGATTTTATTACCTACTACTATGGAAAATATTGTGTAGACGAACCACTCTCTGACAAATACACCTTTGACGTCACATACAGCAGCCTAGCAGCTTGGCAAGTACCCCAGAAAACAGTTAAAGTACAAGTCAATAGAACTGCGTTTAAATGAATTGTATCAACGCTTGGCACCCAAACCCACTTCTAAGTATCAATGTCATCTAACTGAAATGTGAGCCCAAAATGGATGTGGATGTGTTCAATGCCTATTGACGGAGCATATCAGATCACGTGTTGGTAAATCAATAATTGTGAGTTGGTGTTTCCCAAAATTATTTAATACGCCACTATAGTTTGTCACATTTCATGGATCAGTTGTTCCAATATCTATTTCCAAACTTTTATATTTGTCTGTATTTTCATATTTTTAGGATCGATGCTTCCCAAGAAGATGGATCCTATGGTCGTCTCATAAATGATGAATGGCGTAATCCAAACACGGAAGCGAGGTTAATTTTTACGGACGGACGAGCTCACATTGGCTTTTTCGCTCTCAAATTAATCAAGAAAGGTCACGAAATTAATTTCAACTATGACTATGAAGGACATTTTCAATGGCGACAGGTAATCATGGGGGTAATTCATTCATTCATTGCACAACTATAGTCTGTTTGCAGTGAAAACGTACCGATGAATTTCACTTTAAACAAAAAAGTAAATCGAATAAATGAATTAAGATTGCGAATCCTCATAGTTTTAACTTGCAAATTGAACATTTAAATCTCAGAATTTTATTCAACTTAGGATAAAAGTTTTTTAACAAACGATCATTTGTATCAAATCGCTATTTTTGGTTTGTATTACAAAGGGTTATGTACATTAAATGAAACACTGAGAGCAAGTAGTGTTGGTTTAAGTTAACGCTCATCACGTACCGCACATGCATTTGTTTCACTGCTCCAGTTACTGCGCTTACACCCTTCTAATATACAATTCTGAGATTTAAATGTTCAACTGGCAAAATAATTGGTAAAATTATGAGGATAACACCCCAGAAATACATTTTACAGACTCTTATTGTCATGTTAAACACACAATACTTTCATCAGTTCCCCTATTTTTGACTCGTAGTACATCTTTATGTTTTTATTTCAGGCCTCACAAATACATGTACTTACCAAACCTCATTGCAACCGAACGTCATGGGAAGACGTTTTCCTTCAACCTCACATGTCATTCAGTTCCGGGTGAACAGAGGGACCGGGGTGACAACACGCATTTTGTTACTTCTGTATGGGGTGAATGGACAACACCAAAAGACCCATTAACATTGTTGTTCAATTTGATGAATAAATTAGCTGGATACAGTCATTTATTGTCATTACCCGTATTTGTTTAATTTATCACTAAATGAGTCATAAATATCATCTCGAAATACAGCATTATATGTGACGTTTTTGCTGCACGGATGACGGTTATAAACAAGTACATTTGGTTTAGCTATGACAATCACCTTTGAGGATGTTTCTTCCTGTACCTCTTCCTACGCCATATACTTTTCCACCAAGTACTCCGATAAATACCTCACTACTCCTTATTCATGAATTTAATGTACTGAACATTTTGTACTGTTCGGAGAAGTACAGCTCCGATCTATCGATTGTCGGTGGAGGTCGTCAAAGGCAGCTTACGGTAAGACCTTTTGTGCTAAGATGGCTTATGTGTTCCTGGGAGAACTGACTGACTGAGTTTGGTTTTACGCCGCTCTTAGCAATATTCCAGCAACATCACGGCGGGGGACACCAGAAATGGGCTTCACAAATTGTACCTATGTGGGGATTCGAACCCGGGTCTTCGGCGTGACGAGCCAACGCTTTAACCACTGGGCTACCCCACAGCCCCTTCCTGGGAGAAGCAAGACATGACTGACACATAGCGATTCATAAAGACGAAAAGTCTCCATATGACTTTATGTCAAAAAGGATTGTTTTTAACTTTCCAAACATCAACTTTTCCTTCATGTCTAACAAACTTCCATCCGTGCGTACATTTTCAGGTACAATGGAGAAAGCTTCCAAAGAGCGTCATACGACGTCATTAGATGTTTGATCAAGGTTATAATATTCAAGGCCTCAGTATAGCTTCAAAATGTGTTATGGCTGACATATCTAGGACACTTCAAAACTAGATCAGTGACAACAATGAGGTCCAATGCAATTCCCAATTTTCACTGCTACCATACGTATATGCTCTTTTGAATCATCGTATCTCATGATGTCAATCAGTGGGTTCTCTAGTCTAGTCCAGTTCTCCAGACTTTATTGTTAACAGACATCGTCGTACAGCTGCAATACAGCTGAAGGCAGCGTCAAACACATACACATGATATAGACAGGATTGTACAGTGGACCTTGTTTTTAGCAGAGGTTTCTTGTGTGGAAAGGGTTTTGTCGTTTCTATTTACGAAAGATGGAAGGGTGTTGTTGTTTCGATTTTGTCGTTGTACCTTGATTCTTGACATACATCTCTGAATTGATATCTTTCCCGAGTCTTATTTCAGTGTTCTTCATCGATCGATAGGTATGTTTTGTAGACTCAGTATTTCTGTAAGCAGCATACGCAACTGCTCTAAGTAACATCCCAATGCTGAACAGCTTACACTTTTGTCAGCATATAACACACTGCTGAAGAGCAAATGGGATGAAGTCAAGAGACGGCACAAAATGCTTCACATTATGTATTCTACCCATGACATGTCCTCTTTTCTTGAAAATATATCTGATTGAAAGTTATTCTTCATGCGTTACAATTTATAGCACCCAGCTGATGTCATCACTGATTTCCAGTGGTGCATTCATACAAATTCCACTGCTAATTTCCCCTTTAAGCTGAAAGGAATCTGTCCTAAGGATAGTCAAGACTAGGTATTCTTTTACACTCACATTTTATGTTTAAGAAATTTATATCCCCATGGGTTGTGATAGTTTTTTAAGAGATTTACTATATCAGTTATCCGGGCGAGAGAGGTGATTGTTACGCGTTTCTAGAAAGCAGAACATATCAACCCAAGTTTACTGTTTTAGTGATAGCCGATGACTGTGTTATTATGTAAAAGCTTGTGAAAGAATACGGTCATTTGCCTATAACCGACGTCTTGACCTACTTTGGTAAAGGTTTCGTAATAGATGTTCGTAGATCTATACAACAGTGTTGCACCCTCCCCAGCAATTTGAGTTTCTTCACTGACGAGTTTCTATTCTCTCTGAAAACAATGTCAATGAAAGGGCCTAGGTTTTTCAATAATTGTTAGTGAAAGTAGGTAACTTGGAGGCGTCGTGATGTCAGCCCATTAGAATGTAATTGAAACAACTTGTTTTATCGTAGGATGAAGCACAGTTGGCGTCTTCTCGGCATCTCGTGAAAGGTCAGAGGCCCCTTTTCACTGCAGTAAAGTGCTACTTCTCATGGGCTGACGTCACAACGCTGTTCAAATTCAATACTTTACTTAATATATCCTTTTATCGTCGTTCTTTCCTGACTTCCATGACACAACGACATCACTTACTGGTGAAATAGTTATCCCCTTGGAAGAAACATGGCAAGGTAATGTCAACCATATCTCATACGGCGAGTATTTACCAAATATATTTAAACCAATATATCCGTGCCACAGTAGCCAAGGACATTGGTGCCCAAAGAATCACAGCTGACTCAGGACACAGGCATGACCAATCCTTAAAGAGTTGCAGAGCCACGTACATTCCTGCTGATCAGTGTGTGCCTTTGTGCCAAACAAAGGATATCACGACTTACTGTTGCTTCGGTCTGCTAATATGAGTTATACAAACTACTATTAGGTAACTATTGTAACAAAACATTATAAACTTACAATAACCGGCAACATAGCACGTCGACTCTGTTCAGGCGTGTTGGTTCGGCACAACAATGTGGTATGTGGTTTATTCAGCTGAAGCAAGTCAGTATAAAATTTGAAATTGAATTTATTTTATTGTTGCAATTGTTTTCGATAACCGCAGACTTACTGATTAATAATAAGGATCCTATTTGATCATATTAATGGGGTTATAATTATGTTTGAAACGTACGTGGTCTCGGATAATGCATCGGTGCAAACAATCTGGTCGAACAATCCGTCAGTTAGCCCTATTCCCTGGTGTAAGTGATTGTATGGTAGGTTTAACGTGTCCTGTGCATTACTATCTTCCAGCTGTGGCCAGCCAAATAACAAAGGCTAATACCACAGCATTGAGTGTCAATACTCAAGATTTGTTACGAATGTTTATGGTCCACAGATGTGACTTCTCAAGTACACAATCTGTTAAAATTGACTGTGCGAGTCTTTATCGTTAAAGTCTGCAGCATCTTTGAGTTCATACACTGGCAATGTTTAGGCTGTATGTTCTAGTGACGGTTTTGTTGGCAACGTGGAATAGGGATGAATGTGTGGCACTAACGGTGGCTGAGGTATGTTTTCTCATCTGTACTTTCTGATGTAAACATTTACCTCCATTGATGTGGGAATAAGGCTTGGATGAATGAAATCCTTCCTGCCCACTACACTTTCTTTACTGTCTGTTGAACACGGAATTCTCTGCCGTTTACCCGTATCCAAAGTACATCAGTGGAACTGATTGTATAAAAATAATGAAACCATTCTCACCAAAAATGTACAAATGAGACGTTTTCTTCCTCCACGAGCATATCCGTATAGATGCTGATCTTTGACTGACGCAATACCAATCTTATTCCAAGCGGACCAGGGAGCAGATCAAGCTGGCAAGGGCAGCTATCAGACGCTCAGACATGGCACCTTCATACCTTCGTATAGCCCACTTTGGACACCCGAAGGGTAGTGTATTTAATTACAGTAGCTTTGTTTCTTAGAGTATTTGCCTAGAGTTTGAAGTGAAGAACCCTGTACCTACACGTATCTCACACCTACGATGTCTGAGCGAATAATAAAGCATGCAACTTTAGTGATAACAACTTCTTCTTTATTGCAGAGAGCGATGTTTCGGTGTAGATTCTTTCACCTTTAACCTTCAGCTTGAAAACCAAAACGTCGCTCTGTTCAATAAACAGAGTTGTTATCCATTATCCTACACCTAACTATCGTTAAACATACCTATATCGTAACTACTGTAACCACACCTACATCGTAACCACGGTAAACATACCAACATCGTAACTACGTTAAACATAACTACATCGTAACTACTGTAACCACACCTACATCGTAACTACGTTAAACATACCAACATCGTTACTACGTTAAACATACCTACATTGTAACTACTGTAACCACACCTATATCGTAACTATGTTTAACATACCAACATCGTAACTACGTTAAACATACCAACATCGTAACTACTGTAACCACACCTATATCGTAACTATGTTTAACATACCAACATTGTAACTACGTTAAACATACCTACATCGTAACTACTGTAACCACACCTATATCGTAACTATGTTTAACATACCAACATCGTAAATACTGTAACCACACCTACATCGTAGCTACGTTAAACATTCATACATCGTAACTACTGTAACCACATCTACATCGTAACTACGTTAAACATACCTACGTCGTAACGACGGTAAACATATGTGCATCGTAACTACTGGAAACATACCTACATCGTAACTACGGTAAACATACAATCATTGAAGTCCAATGGTTAGGGGGGAATGCTCCGCTGGATCCGCCCCTAAATAACATATAAAGAATACAAAGATTATATACACATGACTCCATTGCATACACAGAGAACTTAATTAAGCAGCCCCTGTATTTATGCAATGACAGGTTTGCAAAACGTACATAAAATTTCTCGTGGTGACCATGACGGACAGACATGAATTTTTTACCAGTATGATCCTTTGACTCATAAAAACGGCAAAATGATTGGAATCCATGTTGATGTTATTATTTTAAAACAAACCCACTGATTTTCATACAAAACCATGTCTTTACAAGTATGGCCCTGTAAGGTTTGATGTTGAATTTATTAGTGAATGTGATCATTCAAAATGTCAATGTTTTATACGATTCGAGGTCAATACCGAGTGTAACCTCCATGTGACTGTATGGCAGCCATCACTCTCCTCCTCATACCCCCTGTCAGCCTCCTGGTCCTCTGAAGGGGCAGTCTACGCCATTCCTCGTGTAAAGCAGCTTCTTATTGGGCCAGGTTCTGTACGGGAGGATCCCTTTGTTGCACACGACGACCAATCATGTCCCAGATATGCTTCAAAGGGTTAAGATCGGGGCTCATTCAATCGTGAGATATGTCAGGGATGCTTAACTAAGTTCTTTGTGTATATTTGACCTGATGAAGTAAATCATCATACAGCTGTTTGTTTGTTCTCAGGAAGGGGGATAGTTGCAGGCAAGGACTTTGATGTCGGCGACTTTATTACCTACTACCATGGGAAATATTGTGTTGAGGAGCCAATATTTGACGAGTACACCTTTGACCTCAAGTACCGCCGCCATGCAGCTTGGCAAGTACCCGATGTTGCCTTTCAGGCGAGAAAACAGTTGAAGTAATAGCCAGTGTAAACCGCGTTTAAAGGAATGGGCGGTCCTTTTGTTCCAAAGGGCGATAATTCTCCTTTTGAAATGATCTAAGCGACGGTTTACCGTCACGCCTCTGGTCTGGTTCCGAGGTCCGTGTGCGCTACGCCAGGTCATACGTTGCTCTGTTGCACCTTCATTAACTACTATCATTTACTCCACCGACACCATCGCCTGCGACAGTTTTCGATGTACGAAGCAATTGTTTACATTCCATATATGGCAAGTGTTCTCTGTCTGGAAGCAGTTCGCCTTGACGTTTCAATTATAGATTTCAGGCAAGTCGTAAGGGATAATAAGTCTTGTATTATTATCAACAGGAAGCTAAAGACAGTGCATATGCCCCAATATATAATATAGGCCAAAATATTGTCGAAAATATGTGACATTAAGCCTTTAAACAACGGTCTGATATAACGAAATATGTTTAACTGACGCATGTTTTGCAGCGATTGCAAGTTTAGAACAGCACGATGTGTTTATTCTCCAAGTGCAATTTGAAACCAGACGAAGGGAGATAACGGGAATAACGCAAAGAAAAATTGGCATCTTCTATGTCAGACCTGGAGGCAGTGTTTCCCTCGGGTAACATAGCATCGATAAGAAAACCCATATTGAATATATTGATCAGCCCTAATGTTATTTAGAACGACAATTCCTCACTTATTGTCGTATTCCAATTTTACAAATAGTACCTCAATGTAATTAAATCAGTAACAAAGCCTACCTCTTCAGCCTCCAGACACCCTTTGTAGTGCAGTGGCTTAGGTCCGATAAAACAAATGTTTTGGGTGTGTCCGATGTTTTGGGCCCATTTTCCGAAAAATCCAAGATGGCTGCCAAAAATCAAAGATTTCCAATTCTAAGACTATATGACTTTCCTCAGCTGGATTGTAGCAGAAAACCTTGCAAGACGGCAGGTCTTTACCGTGGATGGTTTGGTTTTTATACATCCGTGACGTCAATGATAATGAGGAAATAGTTTACGTCGTATATTGCATCCATACAGCCTAATCGGGGATAATTCCAGAGATTTTAGTATGTATTCCATGAAAATAGGATTCAGGTTTTAAAAATTTGATGTTTAAGTACTGAATTGCAGATTGCAAAACGTCAACAGATCCCATCGGTACGCTTCGAACGGCCATTAGGTGATTCGCTATTGCAATATAAGCAACCATGGTCATCCGTGATGTGTCATTAACTTCCTGGTAGTACAGCCAGGTGTGCGAGTAGCATGCCTGAAATTAAAATTTCACTACACATGCTTGTTGATTACCTGGCTGTTCTGCCAGGAAGTGGTCCCCCTCGTGAAAAATAGTGATAAGTGACTACAAAATAATGAAGTTTGTTAAACAGCTGCCCCATGTAGATGTAGATGTATGTGGATGTTGATGTTGATGTGGATGTTGATGTGGATGTAGATGTGGATGTAGATGTGGATGTGGATGTGGATGTAGATGTAGATGTAGATGTAGATGTGGATGTGGATGTAGATGTGGATGTAGATGTGGATGTGGATGTAGATGTGGATGTGGATGTGGATGTGGATGTGGATGTAGATGTAGATGTGGATGTGGATGTGGATGTAGATGTAGATGTAGATGTAGATGTAGATGTGGATGTGGATGAGATGTGGATGTAGATGTATGTGGATGTAGATGTGGATGTGGATGGATGTATGATGTGTGGATGTAGATGATGTGGATGTGGATGTGGATGTGGATGTGGATGTGGATGTGGATGTAGATGTAGATGTGGATGTAGATGTGTGGATGTATGTGGATGTGGATGTGGATGTAGATGTAGATGTGGATGTGGATGTGGATGTGGATGTAGATGTGGATGTAGATGTAGATGTGGATGTGGATGTGGATGTGGAGATGTAGATGTATGATGTAGATGGATGTAGATGTGGATGTGGATGTAGATGTGGATGATGTAGATGTGGATGTGGATGTGGATGTAGATGTGGATGTGGATGTGGATGTAGATGTAGATGTGGAAGATGTGGATGTAGATGATGTAGATGTAGGATGTGGATGATGTGGATGTGGATGTAGATGTGGATGTGGATGTGGATGTGGATGATGATGTGGAGATGTAGATGTGGATGTGATGGATGATGTGGATGTGGATGGATGTAGATGTGGATGTGGATGTGGATGTAGATGTGGATGTGATGTGGATGTAGATGTGGATGTGGATGTGGATGTGGATGGAGATGGATGTAGATGTAGATGTGATGGATGTGGATGTGGATGATGTGATGTGGATGTGATGTGGATGATGGAAGATGTGGATGTAGATGTGAATGATGTGGATGTAGATGTGGATGGTGGATGTAGATGTGATGTAGATGTGGATGTATATGATGTGGATGTGGATGTGGATGATGTGGATGTGGATGTAGATGTGATGTAGATGTGGATGTGGATGTAGATGTAGATGTGGATGTGGATGTGGATGTAGATGTGGATGATGTAGATGGATGTAGATGTAGATGTAGATGTAGATGTGGGATGTGGATGTGGATGTGGATGTGGATGTGGATGTAGATGTGGATGTGGATGTGATGTAGATGTGGATGTGGATGTAGATGTAGATGTAGATGTGGATGTGGATGTGGATGTGGATGTGGATGTGGATGTGGATGTAGATGTGGATGTAGATGTGGATGTGGATGTGGATGTGGATGTAGATGTGGATGTGTGGATGTATGTGGATGTGGATGTGGATGTAGATGTAGATGTGGATGTAGATGTGGATGTAGGATGATGTGGATGTGGATGTAGATGTGGATGTGGATGTGGATGTGGATGTAGATGTGGATGTGGATGTATATGTGGATGTGGATGTAGATGTGGATGTGGATGTGGATGTGTGGATGTAGATGTGGATGTAGATGTAGATGTGGATGTGGATGTAGATGTATATGTGGATGTGGATGTGGATGTAGATGTGGATGTGGATGTGGATGTGGATGTAGATGTAGATGTAGATGTAGATGTAGATGTAGATGTAGATGTAGATGTGGATGTGGATGTGTAAAGTGGATATTCACGGAGCATCCCAGATATTGTGTTTCTTGTTAAATCAATAATGTTGTGTGTAAGTGCTTCCCAAAATTGTTTTATACATCATTTTAGTTCGTCTAGAGTCCCATTTCATGGATGTTTGTCATATGTTTAGGATTGATGCTTCCCAAGAAGATGGATCCTATGGTCGTCTCATAAATGATGAATGGCGTAATCCAAACTCGAAATCGAGGTTAATTTTTGTAGCCGGACGACGTCACATTGGCTTTTTTGCTCTGACATTAATCAAGAAAGGTGAAGAAATCAATTTCAACTATAACCTTGAAGGACAATTTCCATGGCGACGGGTAATTATAGGGTTCAATCATTATTTCACTCGTACTTTATGTTGTTGGCAACCGATTGTCTCCGTGTCATTGATTATGAATTCAAGGCATGCACTACCGCCCTATTCGAAAGGAATACTGTGATTAATTATGATATTTTGATCAGTCTACGGCAGAAAGCGATGTCTTGACTGAACTGTTACCAAACCTATAACAAGCCCCATGTATCTATTTTGTTAGATAAACGACATTACCCTATGTATACAGACGAATCATTTTTTCGCCTTCAATTCACAAATGTCAAGAAACGTTGTTGGCGACATCATCTTGCCAGGTCAGCACTTCTTGACCATGATCAGTATAGGGGCGATAGTGTCATGGTCGGTGTCACACATGGCTACTGAGAATGGGCATTTGACCGGCCAGCAATATGATCCTGTCGTTGTTCCGTTCGATCGAGTTATCTGTAGAAATACTGAATAATGCCAGACCACAACACGCTGAGGTCGACACCAAGAGTGTTATCTCCTTCGAGAAGGATATGGACATTGGAATGGCCTGATAGGTCCACTGACTTTGCCCCTAATAGATCACCCTTTGGGTGGTCTCGGGCAGAGGGTGTATGCCCTGAGGACATTGCCCAAGTTTTCGGTCGGAAGTGAGGTCAACATAGAGTCAACTTGTCACTTGCTTGACAACGACATTAGAATCTATGTCGAATCGTCGCCTTTCGCATTGAAAGAAGTTGCATATCCAAAAAATTGGAATCATTCTTCTACACTCAACTTAATCAACAATAAAGGTGTCGCGCCACCAGATACTTATATTCAACGCCCGAAACTAATTTTATAGACCTTTATCCTACGGAACGTTCACGATATTTTCATTAGTTCCCCTATTTTTGGTAGGTAGTATATTTTTTATGTTTATATTTCAGGCCTCGAAAATACTTACCAACCCTCATTGCATCGGAACGACATGGGAAGAAGTTTTCTATCTCACGTAGCGAGTAGTCATTCCATTGCGAGAGAACAGAGACACATTTGAACTGAGTCCGTACCCATTAACATTGATGTTCACCAGGATGAATAGCCCAGTCACTGGATGGATGATGTCCTCCCATTTGTGAGAACTCCCAGTTGTGAGACACATTAATTAATGGTTCAGTGCACATAAGTGGTGTTTCCACATCCCTACAATGAAAGTGGGATCAGACCAGTTGTGGAAGAGTACCCACAGGAGGCACAGTTCATTGATGAGTTGATTAATGAAATAGATTATCAAAGATTATATTTACAAAGAAGAAATAGTTCATGAAATATTTTATTTATTCAGAAGAATATGTAATTATGATAACACATTTTATTGACTATTATGAAGTTTGAAAGTCATTTTGGTTTAAACATATTTTATTATCATTTATGAAAATGAACTGGGGTTGGTGAACAAGCATTACTGCTTATGTTAACACCACTCCCATGCAACATAAAAAACAAAATGAAATGGAGGATGTGACGTCATCGATATTGACTATTGCATAAATATATTTTAACTACATATAAATATATGCAGATTACATCAAATACAACTATTCTCTAAGAATTTCATAAATAGAGACTTACAGTTGTGTGTCTAACAAGCTATTGTAGGAATATAAATCAATCATGAGAAGGTTGTTGAGTTAATTTAAGTATTTCCCTGAGAAAATTTGAAGCGTTGTGTCTTGATGATGTAATCGTGGACGGATTCAACTATTTTCTGCTGGTTTACACAAGAAGTAAATTCTTGTTTCCGTTCAAAATGGTATCCAGGTTATAACTGGTAGTGTAACATACATATTAGTTCTTATCAAGTGAGAAAATAGTGTAGGGCGTTTTTCACTCTGGACTGTCTGTTAAATGTCTGTTATACTTATCAGCGTTTAGGTCGCTACATCCGAGCCTGAGGCGGCAGTGAACAATTTGACAAAAACAAGATCCATAATTAAGGTCAATATAAATCTTATTTTCGGTTTTTGCAATTAGGTTTTTAAATTCTGTGAGACTTCATGACTCTTGGTAGGGCATTCCATAAATTTATTGTGTCGGGTAAAAAGGATTTGGCATAAGAGGCAGTTCGACTGTAAATTCCTTGTATTTCAGAGTTATTTCTTAAACTATAGCTTGTAGTTTCGGAGACGGAGTAAATCTGAGTAGGTAAATTAATTTCTCTTTCAAATGATCATGAAGTTACCTACACAAAGTGTTTAATTTTTAAGGACATTTACCGGAGTATGTTAATCAATTTATCTTATAAAGTTTCATTAAGTTACCTCCAAAAGATTCAGTTACATAGCAAATCAGTAATTAGCTAGGGTTAATCCATTCTATCAGGTAGGGGAGTATGGTGTGTTTTCTTTGTTAATTACCTACTCCACTGTCTCATAACTGGGAGTCTCACAATTTGGAGTACATTTATTGTGAATCTCCGTATCTGAAATACAGTGTTAAATGTGTCGTATTCTTTGCATGAATTAAAGCCATTTAGTATCACTAAAGATGTCAACTTGATTATGTTGAAATGGCAGAGTTTTACAACTAGTTGTATATAACATTCAGACTGTCCAGGAAATTTGTCTTTTGTTTGTGTTTTTGCTAAATGTAAAACGTTAAAGCTAGAGAACAGACCTCGTTTCTCTAACAATAAGAATAACCATCTGAACTGATTACTGAATATTAATGATGACACCAGGTGTTCGCGCAAAGTGTTAAGTCTGGGGCAAAGTTATTTGTTCCCCTGCTTCTTGCCTTGAGATATCATTAACCTCTACAACAGTATGTATTTCGCTATACGATCTAAAACTCTTCATATTTAAATATTAACAGGTTTGAACTGAACATAGATGGAACGATATACAAAATGCCATCATCCTTAATGATAAGGTACGTGTCATTTGTAATTTGTTTACTTGAAAACTAAAATGGTCCTTCAAAGTCAATGTTATTATCGTAGGATAAAGGGTCACCCGCAATTTGCATTGTGTCGTCATGGTTGAGTAAACAGAACACGATGTTCGGGCTCAGCTACGTGCCTACTTCCGTGTCGCTATACCCCGTCGGGGATCACGGCTCATGTTTACTGTCCCTGGTAAGAGTCGACTGTTCGTGACAACTATAAGTTGCAAGTCTGGCCTACTTGTGTCATTGCGGCGTCACACGCCCTTCACTCACTCACTCGTATTTCATCTATGCAATTTAATTCGCTTTATTTCAGTCAGGAATATTGACACGACTACGACCTCTCGTAAGTGGTGCCCCCATAGACATAATTCTATCATGTTTACTTGCTAAAACGCTTCACCGATAACAAGTTAGGACAAGGCAATGCGAACAACCAGCTGTAGATTTGATCGGGTTCTGAATGGCTCCATGCTATACACTATCAACTTAGGCATGTTCACCTACCGACACGCCGTGCATACAAACTCGACAAACAAGAAGCACAAAGGCAAAGAGACTACTTGAAACGGTACAGGTCGGTAGAATCTAGGGCGCGGTCCAACGTTACCCTGAATAATAACTGGTCGTTGTACAGCAATGAATCTGTATATAAAATGTCCCATCAATACCGTATAACTCACATTATAATGATCAACAGCACATGAAAATATTATTTAAAACGTTTGATAAAGGTTTCCCTGGTGGTGATGGTGTTGGTGGTGTGCGTGCGTGCGTGTGTGCGTTTGGGGTGGCTGTTACATTTATATACACTTCGTTTCTGTGAATATTTAAACATTGTTTACCTAAGTGAAGTACATGTGTGGACGTTCCTCCTGCTGCTATTTCGACATCTACATTTCTACCAATCGCACGCCTGATTAAGCTTTATTGATTTTATGAATTTCATGTTATGAACATTTTGTACCGATTCAGAGTGACACAACACTATCCAAGAGACTGAACAAAAAAGTGATGATTTCAACTTTTCAAAAGTCAAGTTTCCCTTCCTGTCGAGCAATGTATTATTAACAGCTCCAGCCTATGTAGGTACAACCTTTGAGGTACAGTCCAACATGCTCTTCGTACCTAGATTCCAAGGAACGTCATACGGTTCTTGCTCAGAGGTTATTTGAGCAAGGTTACAACATCGAAGGCCTCAGTAAAGCTTTCAAAAGGTTTTATGGTAGACATGTGGAGGAATTATCAAAACCTGACTCATCAGTGACCAAAACCGATATCTGACGCAATTCCCTATTTTGACTTGTTCCACACCTTCCCAATTATTTTGAGGTGAACAAGCGACTAGCCTTTGCATATGTGCATGGTGGGTGCAACCGTCTTTTCGCGAACACAAGATGTCATCACTAATTGATAGAGATTCGTAAACACATGCTCCGTATCTTATTTTGTCAATCACTTGATTGTCAAGTCCAGACTCTATTATTCACAGACCGCATTCATACAGCTGTTAAATTGGTGAGTGTGGCGTTGAACAAAACATACTAATAATGTAGTCGGAATTGAATATTGAGATTTCCTGTGGTTGTGGAAAGGGTTTTGTCGATATTATCTCTTTGTAAGAGTCATTCGTACGACGACCTTTGAAAGATTTGCAGATTGTACCTCAAAGGTTGTGAGATTCTGACACAGTAGTATTGCTCGACATAAAAGTAAAGTGGACTTTTGGAAAATAGATTTGTTAAAAGAAGGTTTCTTTCCGAGATTGTACAAAATCAAGCATATCCTTAAAGGTTTATTTATTCCACATAACATAAAATCCACATTTCTCTCTTTGTGATGTCAAAAAGAAAATCCTTCCTTGATTGTTACGAGGGACGTCACACATGAACAAACATAAAAAGACGATACACTTGTACATACTTACAAAGGATGTTGCACGTGTACATATCCACTTGGGATGTTGCACGTGTAAATACAAACAAGACACTTTACTCATATAAATATACACAAGGTCGTCACAAGTGGATTACTCACACAAAACACTTAATATGTCTTTGATGTTGTGCTTGAGATGTGCAAAAATATCTAAGAACACAAGCCACGTAGCTCCATAAATATAGGAAATACGGTAGCTTTAGTGGAATTATCAGTTCTATACATAAAGCCATGTATGTCTTTTATTCGAGTTGATAGTGGTTCTCATTTGGCCAGAGATGCAGAATGTATCTCTTTTCGTGGTGGTTTACCTTGCGGTATGGATTCAGGACGACTGTCTGACAGTCGATGCTGCAAAGGTTTGTGTTACTGTTTAGCAGTAGGTCTTTGAGCTATCCTATTGTAAGTATTGTGGGGTCAAGGCCTCCGTGGGGGCCGTGGGGCGACAGTGATCGTATAAAGGACAACCGCCTCCGTGTGATCAGTGTGTCAACTGTGTCTTCGTTCTCTCATAACTGTTACTGACTGGCATGCGATGTACAAACAGGCATGAGACACTGTCTACTGTCTTTACTTGACTGTGACATATACACAGACTATCTGATACCTGATTCAGGTATGTACTATTCAACAGTTCAGGCAAATCGTCAGCTGTTTCTGACTGACATTTGACAAACACTAGACATGACAAACCGTTTACTATTTCATATACAGGACGGTGGTATACACCAATATGAACACCAGGGTCCTGTTTGATAATACCTGACACAAGTATGTACTATGACACTCTCAAAGCAAATGTCAGCAGCTGACAGGGGTTGATGTTCATGCGTGTATTTTACAGGTGAGTACACTTTTTGTCCGTCTGATTTCGTCTCAAGATTCGTCTTGGAATTGGTTGCTTTTAAAGCAAGTTTCCAAGGCGTTCCGACAGCGCCGTTACCTGGCAGGTAGATGGTATTTACCTGTCAGTATCCCACACCTGGGATGGCGTGTCTTTACCTGAACTACGGTATACCCCCGTACTTCGGTCCTGACGATAGGAGATGTGCGAGAGGTACAGAGTCAGTACCCGGGGGCCCTTGGAACTTGACCGTAGTTCCTCCAGCAATCACAATAATCTTCGTTCAATAGTTTTATTAACACTGTGTTGCTGGTCAACCCACTCTATGGTCACCCTATAAGACTTCAGCCGCAAAGCTTCTGTCTTAAGCCAAATGCTGACCATGGTGCTGCAAGATAATTTCTGAGACGATTCCTAGTGACCAAACATCAAGAGTAGGAGCGCACCAGACTCCCGTCTCTGAGCTTTGCTTCACCTTAAAACTGGGTTCGTACGTCACAGCCAACACCCTTCTCCATATTTTCCATTGGTCAATAACCCATAACCTGACTATCTATTACTCTCCCCCCTTCTATTTCGTACCCCCAATACCTTATTTGTAAGACTTTGAGGTGGATTCCAGGAATCTCAGAGTTTCTCTCCCCTAACCATATATGACTCGTAGAATACCAAGAACTGGTACCAAGATCCCCGGACACGTTTCTCCATCTTGCTAGCTCAGCAGTTTTCCCCTTACCTAAGTTATGAGTCACCTCATCTTGCCCCATCAGCTCTAACGACCTACTGTCATGTTTATTACCTCCGCTACTGAATTCCTACCTCGCAAACATTATTAATCACTTCATATCTTAAATATATTATTAAATCCTATCATAATTTGTCTCCCATTACATCTTTATCACCGACACCTGTTATTTATAACGTCAATTGTATATCTATTATTGTAGCAATTACCATAATCTCATGCCTATAATACATGAACTCCTTACTCCATCGTTAAACACAACTCCTTAACTGACCCACTCACTCACACACTCAAATTCACCTACCCACTCACCCACTCACTCACCCACTCACTCAGTTATTCTGTCTTCCACAGCCGAAACACCCATTTACAGTGGCCAGGGAAGCTATCCGCAATGAGGACAAGTCGCCTTCATACCTCCACATAGTGGATTTTGGACCTCAAGGTGGTACTTTAGTGGTACAACTCCTGAAGTACCTTGTGATATAACACGAACACTGCCGTCATAATCACTTACTACAAAGTAAACTAAACATAGCTCATATATTGTAACAAAGCGGGCATAGTAAAAAATATATAATTCATGGATGTCAGTATCACATACGGTGAGGTGAGGTGAGGTGAGGTGAGGTGAGGTGAGGTGAGGTGAAATTGGGTTTTAGGTCGTGCTTGAGAATATTTCGCTCATATGACGACGTGCATGCGTGTGTATGTGTATCTGCGGCTGCTTGTACTAGCCGAGACTTAAGCTGGTTTTATAGTGCTAGCCCACTGAGATACCATGCCGCAGTGAAGCATGAATACCCCACTCAGACACATTATACTGACTCCGAGCCGACCAGTCCTTGTTGAACCCATTAATGCCGAGCGCCAGGCAGGACCAACAAGTACCATATTTTGACGTCTTTTGGTATGACGCGGTCGGGGATCGAACCCGCGACCTTCCGCTCTCCAGGCGGACGCTCTAACCACTAACTTGTTGGTCCCTGCCTGGCGCTCGGCATTAATGGGTTCAACAAGGACTGGTCGGCTCGGAGTCAGTATAATGTGTCTGAGTGGGGTATTCATGCTTCACTGCAGCATGATATCTCAGTGGGCTAGCACTATAAACCCATCTTCAGTCTGGGCTAGTACAAGCAGCCGCACATACACATACACACGCATGCACGTCGTCATATGAGCGAAATATTCTCAAGCACGACGTTAAACCCAATTTCATCTCACCTCACCTCTAACCACTACACCACGGAGGCGGTCTATTGCATACGGGCCTTCCTAACAACTGAAAGTTTTTCCTGAAGACCAAGATATAGTTTTGTAAAATACAAATATAGAAACTAAATTCCCTTTGTATGACAGCTGCTCTATCAGAGAAGTGAAGAAATAGTATCTTCCTCACTGATCAGTGCCAATAGAACCAATATAACGAAACAATGTCCTTCTTGATTAACAGGAACGGGGGTAGTAGCTGGGAAAGACTTTTCTCCCTCTGATTTCATCACCTACTACCACGGCAAACACAGTTCAGAGAGACCAGACCTGGATGATCACGAATATGAATTTCTGTTCAAGCTGAATCATTACCACAAAAGTTTCTGGTAAGTTATTTCGATTTCGTTTCTAGGAATCAAATCATGGGAGTCTCTTGCCAAAGTTTACGGCAGCATAAACTACAGTATATAGAGAATCATCAATACCTTTGTCCAGTGTATGTCCTGCTTTTGTAATGTATTGGCGAACACCTGGTGATATCACTGATTTCACTGGTCCATTCACATAATGTTCACCTCTAATTTGCCTTTCACGCCCAATGGCATCGGTTCCTGCAGATAATCAGACTGGTTATTCCCTTGTATTGGAGTGAGTGAGTGAGTTTGATTTTACGCCGCTTTTGCAATATTCCAGCAATATCACGGCGGGGGACACCAGAAATGGGCTTCACACATTGTAACCATGTGGGGAATCGAACCCGGTCCTTCGGCGTGACGAGCGAACGCTTTACCCACTAGGCTACCCCACCGCCCCGTATTGGCGTAAGTGTCATTTATTCCTGTAAATATCGTACGTTACTAATCATATAGAGACCTATACCGCCACGAAGACCATTAAACTCTGCATCTCGGTCCCAATGACGACCACTATCAAGTCAAATGAAAGACACATACGAAATATTTCCATGAATCGCTGGGTTATATTCCATAAGAAAATAAACTGTATTTTTGAATCATTAAATAGCAAAAGCATATCCAATTCTTAAAGGATCGATGCTTCCGAAGAGGATGGGTCTTATGGGCGACTTTTTAATGATGACTGGAAGAATCCCAATGCAAGAGCGAGAGTTATATTTGTTGATGGTCAGGCACACGTAGCCTTTCTTGCCCGCAGATCAATTAAAGCTGGAGAAGAGATCCGTTACAACTACAAACACGGAGCCACAGACTTCCCTTGGCGGCAGGTGAGTTATAAGTATTGGTATTTTGTTATGTGTTTCTCTTCTCCAACCTTTCAGGGCAAGTGAGCGGGAGGGCGAAATGACATACATAAAAAAAATAGAAAAACTTTTTACTAAAAACCTACGAAATTGTAAAATTAAGACCACTTGGTAATAGTTCTTGAATTATTTTCAAGATACAGATCGAGTCGAGTTGCTTCTGAAAAGGTTTGTTAATAAATGTAGATGGTAAAACCAATCCTGCTGACTTGGTGTATTGAAATTTCCACATTAGCGGGGGAAATTGAGCTAGGAATAAATATATAGGCCGGACGGGAGATAAATACTAAATACGGACAGCGCAACAAACAGTTGAAAGTGTATTTTATTCTTACAATAATACAAATCTGTTGTAGTTATTGTCTGAGCATTACTAACCTTTCACTTAACATAAATTTATTTCACCGCCTTTTACGCAGTTGGATGCTACAAAAAAAACAACCATCAGTCCGTTTGAGTCAGAAACGGACCGATGAATTGCAAATTTTATCATTGTACAAAATTGCCACATAAATATAAATAGTACACATGTTGATCATTTACTAATACCCAACAGCTTTCTTATATTTGAAAATGTTCCGGACTCCACCAAAAAAGTTGTTTAAGAAACTATCATCATTGAAAACGCAAAAGTTGTTATCTGTCGCGGCGGGGTGAAACCACAGAAACGGAACAGCCACTATCTCGCCGGTCCGTTTCTGACTCAAACGGACTGTAATTATTCTGCGCGGTTGACGTTGTCTATTTGTTCCAGCCGAAGAAGCATCCGTTTGCAGAAGCAAGAGAAGCCATCCGCAATACAGACGCGTCACCTTCATACCTCCACATAGAATACTTCGGAACTCACAAAGGTAGCAGCTTCATGCATGTTGTTGGAATTGTGCATAAAAAAGTAATCTGTTGAAAAGGTGGACAGGGGCAAGATTGCTGAAAGGAAACGTCAATGAGCGCTGTTGTGTATCCACACATGAGGGCCTTGGAACATGCTTTCTATAGACATACGTCGGTTGCTGGGTTTGGTAGCATTTTGTAAATGGAAATTACCCCATAATTACCTGCAACGTATATACCTCAATGTAATGGTACTACTATATCAGCATGTTTCTCACTTATAATACACTGTGTCAACTACTGTGATTGAGATTAGACAGGATTATAAATCATATCAGTCCTTCAGTGTGGTTTGTTTTTGGTTTGGACACATTTTGGAAAAATGGAATCCTCTGATTTCACTGATAAGTACTGTGTTTCCGTCTCAATTTCAGGAAGGGGAATAGTAGCAGGCAAATATTTCTCTCATGGAGATTTTATAACCTATTACCACGGAAAACACAGTCCAGAGGAACCAGATCTGACTAATGAGGAACACGATTATCTGTTTAAATTGAACCATTATTTCAAAAGTTTTTGGTAAGTTATCCCTGTATTGACCATATATGCTCACAGTAAGTGCTTTAAGAAGTATTCTTTATTTCAGCAGGACAGTATAGGATATACATAACCCCGTTCCTTTAGAGAATAAAATTTAATAAAAACAAATTTTAAAATGCTGTAATTATTCTGCAGAAGCATGTTTAAGCGTAAGATTGATTCCTCCAAAGGATGCGTTTCATACAATTGGTGACGTTTCATAATTTAGTGATCACGAACACTTGTTTTTATCATATAATGGATAGGTTCTCGCCAGGATACAGCCAGTGGATACAAATGGTATCCGTTGCGGTCATACACGGATAAATATTCAGAAATGAAAGGTCATGTAGGTACTACTTTCAGTGTTTACAAACATATATATGTCAGTACGTCATCTAGAGTATCAACTGTCCTTTTTGGAAAAACCGCGGTGGCTGAATGGGTTAGACAATTCACCAACCTTTTGACGTAATATATCCACATTGAAAAAAGTATAGCAACGCTAATTATTGTTCATTGTATCAATATGTTACTATTAATCATAGCAAAGGAATTCATCCAAACCTCAATTTAACTCACATTTTGGATACATTTACCCTCGAGGAATAATTCAATGGCAATATCTAAAGAAAAAAAAAATGGCTCATTACGCACTGCTGATAACTATGGTCGTATGACGTTAACAAGTGCGCACATTTTTAATATTCTGGCATACAGTCCTCATGAAATAGGTATCAATATCTAAGTACAATATAAATATCTGGTGTAACCTCAACCTACTGCAGTTACATCCCCGACCCTCCCCATTGACTATCAGACGTTGAATTTGACGTTGAGCGTAGCGTTCCATTCTTGACAGGCTGTATGGGATTGAGATCTGGACTCCTGGCGGGCCAAGGTAGAGTTGCTAGCGCCTCTTGACGTAACGAATTCACCAGTGGCACGTGCACAATGTGGCTTAGCAATGTGTCATCCATAAAGACTAACCAAATGTTCAGGGGATGGTCTTCGAAATGTGGTACAACAACCCAGTCTAAGATGTCAGTGATGTACCGATATATGTTCAGGTCAGGTTTACAGTCATGTGAGATTCACCGCCACGCCATCAATGAACCCGAACCAAACGATGCTTGCTCCCAAGACAATGAACAAAACAAATCGACTTTCGTCCGACCAGTAGACCTTTCTCGATTGCAGTGACGTCGAGATTTACATCAAGCTTGTCGTGCTGCTTTGTGCTCCAGGGACATCAACGGACGTGTTATAGTTCGTCTGGCTTTATACCCGACCGATTTTAGCCGATATCAGACTGTTCCGTTGGACAAACAACGATGTTGAAGTCACTCTGTTTTAACACACATGGCACTGGACATGAATGGATGATGTCTTGTGATTATGAGTGTGTTGCAGTATTCCAGCTATATGGCGGCGGTCTGTAAATAATCAAGTCTGGACCAGACAATCCTGTGATCAACACCATGAGCATCGATCTACGCAGTTGGGAAACGATGACATGTGTTAACCAAGTTGGAGAGCCTGACCACCCAATCCCATTAGTAGCCTCCTGCGACAAGCATGGGTTATTGGAGATCAATGCTAACACGGACCTTCACGGATCCTTGTGATTCTGAGAAAGCTCTCTATCCCCCCCCCTCCCCTCTGTCTGTCGTGGTCGACCTGAACGCTGGCAGTGCCTAACGTTATTAGTTTGCTGATGTTTCCTGGCCCATTGGATGATAGTCGATGGATGACAACCAAACTCTTTTGATAACTCTCAATGACTTACCAGCATTCCACATACAAATAACTTTCCATCTTTGGGCAGTTTTTAGTTGAGGAGTCCCCATATCTAAATTTCAGCAAAGAAATTTCTTAAGTCATCGAAGCGTAAGAAGAGTTTACTGAAACTTTATATTTATTTGATGTAGGGTACACGTATTGCACGTTATGCTCGCCGTTGATCGTAGCATGTGTATATCTAAAATCAACGTATTCTGTGCCCGAAGTGTGAAACTAATCCCATAAAAGAAACACAATATGATATGAATATATATAGCTATTTGGAGGTTAAAAACTATAGGTGTTGCAATTCATTTGGCATGTGTGTACGTTAAAACGATTATGTAAAGTTTGTAAGATGAAAAGGTTGTCATTTTTGTACCTTCTGGAATAGTAAATATCCTGCATATCCTGTAAAAGACTAAACACTGTTTTATGGGTTTAGCGAACTAAGTACAATGGTTATTCATATAAAGGGTATTTATCACCCACATATAGATATCGAGATGTAATGACCATCATTACAATATGTTATCCTATGTAATCGTGATTGATCAAATAGCAAAAAAAATATCTAATTCTTAAAGGATCGATGCTTCCGAAGAGGATGGGTCTTATGGGCGACTTTTTAATGATGACTGGAAGAATCCCAATGCAAGAGCGAGAGTTATATTTGTTGATGGTCAGGCACACGTAGCCTTTCTTGCTCGCAGATCAATAAAGACTGGAGAAGAGATCCGTTTTGACTACAACCATGGGGCTACTCACTTCCCATGGAGACAGGTTGGTTATAAAAATGGCCAATTGTTGATTATGTATCGAAATAGACGTAGCGTGATTGACAGCCATTTCAGACTCATCTTTGGTATTGAAATATATCTCTGAATTTGGTCGAATTTCGTTACAGTGTATATCTTTGATTAGCATTTTAGAAGTAGTTGATTAGTAATAACGAGATAAGATACTTCATGGATGAAGTTCTTTATTAATTGAGCCCTTGGAGGGGCCTGGTCCCGTACCATCATTGTCTATACTACTTATTATGATGCAACGTTTCGGTGTAGATTCATGTACCTTTGACAAGCAAGACGTTGTTACCCATAACGTATCTTGCATTTATTATTATTCAGCAATTTATTTTTAAAATGTCTTTCCTACATCAGCTGAAGAAAGCGGCAACGGGGGGTGGTGAAGGCAGCCGAAGTTCTGACGAATCCAGTTTAGACCTACAGGAAAAAGTACCTGAACATATATTTCATAAGGTTTGTTGTGTTTAGTATCCGTGTGTCCTGTAAGTGATTGGGTCATTGTAAGAAATACCTAATGCTGTTAGGATATGATAACACGCAGTCAAAAGCATCACCAATATTACCATCAAATCCAGCCAAGGGCCTAACTAAGTTCATACTGTTCGAATTAGGTGTCATCGATTAAGATTTTAAACATTTATGCATTATTATTTTAGTGCCTCGTTCTGAAGTACAAATGAGACATGATGTATATATATATATACTTATGTATATATATATATATATATATATATACAAAGTATACTATAAGGCAGAGCTTTTGATGTATATGTGTGTCATCGACTTGTACTGTACTTGTACTGATGCAATTCCGTATTTTCACTTGTACCCTATGTTATGTTTTTCAAGTGAACATTTGACTGTCCGTTGTGTGTGTGTGTATGTGTGGTCCAGTAATGTATGTATGTAAAGTATGTATAAGGCATGTATGCTTATGTATGTATGTATGTATGTGTATGTATGTATGTATGTATGTATATGTATGTATGATGTATGTATGTATTATGTATGTATGTATGTATGTATCAAGTAACATTTGTACTGGTCGTATGTATGTGTATGTATGTATGTATGTATGTATGTATGTATGTATGTATGTATGTAATGTATGTATGTATGTATGTATGTATGTATGTATGTATGTATGTATGTATGTATGTATGTATGTATGTATGTATGTATGTATGTATGTATGTATGTATGTATGTATGTATGTATGTATGTATGTCAATGGTGGGGCAGGATAAGATGATACCTGGTATCATCCTTTTTTTCATTGTGATTCATAAAACAATTCTCATGAATCTCAGAATCTTACATATTTCTTATGTTAATTTAAATGTTTTTGTCGCTTTCAGTCCCTTCTTTTAGGGGTTCAAATAAGTAAATTATTCCATTATTTATTCCAGTCACAGACACAATGGACACATCATCAGACAGAGACGTGGCTAGATCTTCTCAAGACAATATTTATGCCGACATGCATGTTGGAAAACGTTGGAGACAACCTTCAATCCTCTTGCTCCCGGAGTTCTTCTATACAGGACTGTCAACGGTGGCATCTCTCTTAAAGTCTCCCGGAAGTCGGATCCATTAGGCTCTTTCATTTCCGTTACATGAATAAGGAAGTCGAGCAGGCCGTGGCGTAATCAGTAGACGGTGTTTGAGTCTAAAACATGGCATAATGTCAAATTTGTCAGTGTGATGTCTGTGAGCATTCTGTGTCTCCGTGTGATGCTGGCAAGGAAGAAGATTGCACTGGCAAATCTCATATTCTACTTTCTTTATGAAACCTAGAGACTGAAATTCGCCCTAAATGTTGATGTGTTGATGTAATTAAACATTTGAGGATATTCCTGAATAAATGTTCGCCTTTTATAATATACCTTGCCATGTCAGATGTGAATAACAGATTCTGAAGAAGCTTATTTGTGTACCTTCCAATAATGTATCTTCAAGGTCTACGAAGTCAAGGATATGATAATGTACACAGGCCCCATCGACACACATCAAGTAAATAAACAAAGAATATGTTTATGATTTCTTTATATTTACTCAACCCAAGTAAACGTGGGCAATAGTGAGACGTGTATCGACATGGTTACCTTGTTCCTGTACATGTGTATGTACATTCGCAGTCAATGCTTGGTGCCACGGTTGAGTGTTTTGTGTTCCGACTGTGACAATGATAATGACACTACTTTTTACCCCTAGGGTAATTCTTTTTACATTTGAAAGTGATCACATAATTATTAAAAATGACATAAAAGTTACGAAAACACAACACAACACAATAGAAAGTTAACAGTCATTTAAAAGGAATAAAAGCATTTTGAACTCTTTTTGTTTTAAAACGGGGCATTTGGTATCGGCGGCCTGAAGGTAAAAGATTATATTCAGAAAATATAGTTCAGTGTCCGCTCAAATTCGCTCGAATAATGTTAGCTTGTCAGTATTGTACACGTGGATAAGCACTTGCGGACCTCCCTACCTTGGTCTGGCACACATCTTATGCTGCAATACATTTCACGATCTTCTCGGCGACAATGACAACTCAGCCAATGTGGATACAGTCCGTTTGGCTGCGAATGAGGACGATGCGCGTTTGACATACAATACTAATAGCAATAGTGTATTCTACACATTAATGAAAACATAGGAATCGTTTAGGATTCAATACATTCTCAACACTTAAAATTTACAAATGCAAGACAATCGAGATATATGCCATAAATGGAATCTGTATCGTTCCACCGCAATGTCATGCTGTCATCCAATCTGGCAGACCAGTAATGTTATATTATTGCTGAAAGTGCAACTGACAAGAAAGCAGGAGATTTTAATGCATTTCATATCATAGTTGCATATTGGACCTTTAGTTCTGAGTGTTTCGACGACAGTTTTCGTCCTGTTTACTATTCAAAAACGTTTCCAATCGTATGGTCAAACCATGTGTTTAGTGTATACTTTGTTTCCTCCAGCAGTGTATATGAGAAAACAGAAACAGAAAACAGATTGTTGAAGAGAAAGACATTTTGAATTTGTTTCTTAGTTACGTTAGTCGAGATCAGGACAAGGCATCCTCTGTATTAACCGATAGTTATTGGTGTTTTGATTACACTATAGTGTACACATGTATAGCAATAGAAATAACGTATGTATAATATCTGTATTGAACAAGCAACAACCCAGACATACACTGATTAAAGCGTATACCGTAGAGCAACATCTGCACTATTGTAGAGCTCGACTTTCAATAACTCCATTGTGGAAAAGTACCAGCTTGAACGATATCAATAAACAAATCGAATGTCTTCTTTGGTGTCGCATTCCAGATCATGTATAACCCAGCGAGTGAACAGTGAGTAGACGACAAGATCAGAACGATAATGATTTTGCAATGCCAATAATTCTGAAAGCAAATAACTTAAACTGATACGGATATTGAAGTTGTGATATTTGAGAGCTCCATAGTCACGAGAAATGTAATGCTGCATTATCATTAAGTAACAGTGTATATGTTTGATGTAAAAGACTGTTTGTGCCTTCCAGTTCTGGGAAATGAGAAGACTACCCATTTATCTAATCATGTTCTGGATGAGTCTGGAACTTGCTAGATGCCAAGGGAGGAATCATTTTAAGGTTTGACTTTACACGCTATTTGTTTTTGATTGATTGTTTCGGATGTAACCTGGCTACAATTAACTAAATGTCATCTGATTATTACACCTGTGGACTCGTGGTACACATTGCCGAGATTGTACAATTAGTCAATTTCCACTGCCTCTTACACACATTTCTTATAGCCATAGAAATATTTTTGTCACTTTTATGGTATAATCTAATATAATTCATGTTCACTGTAGAATAAGTAGACATTCTCGCGAGGACGACTGAATTAGCGCAATACACCTTCGTTTGTAGATTAAACTAGTATCGTTACTGTTGAAAAGAAAAAGGTAGACTATAGTATTATTGGACACTGCCTCTGCAACTGGGACGGTTGATTAATTGGCGACACGCTCACCTTTGGAATGTATTCGGAATCGTACAATGAACACTTCGTTTTAATTATGGAAACGATTTTGTTACCTCTATTGACAAAATGTGTGCTCAGGACCCACAGTGTTTGTGTCTGAAGGGACCAGATTTAAATGGCAGATCCTCAAAATGTATATGATGATGTTTTCTTCATCCGCATCACAGGATGGAACTGACCCTGGATTTTATAATCAGGCGGCTATCAGCAGCAGCAGCGTCGTTACACTGGCACTATCGCTCCTGCTCCCCCTCTTACAGACGGTTCCCCTTCCTTCTCAAGGTCACCGCAGTTAAAGGGGAGTCACCACTATCTACACGTTTCCTTGTAAAACGTCTTGCATTTATATGCCTATTCTTACTACGTATTCGTGTCCCACGCAAGGTCGTTGCAGTTAAAGACGTGTTCTCACAGCCTACACCTTCTGTCTGCACACCCTTTCACGAGCTGTGCAGATCAAGTTGGTCCTCTACCTGTTGCCTACTCAAGAGCTCAACATAACAAAATAGGCCTTCAATATATTACGCGGCAGTGTTATTCAGTGTGTAACAGTGTTCCATGTGTAATACATTGTACCTATAGGAATTCAGTATGGGGCATTGGTAAACTATACTTTAGACTTGTGCTATATTTAGACAGAAAGATCTGTAAAGTACTGTAGGGTGCTGGTTCCGAAGTCCACAGCTTTAGAGGGCACTGTAGAAATGTGTAGATAAGAAGAGATGGCTATAGCCTATCATCACACATTACAGCTCAAGTTACCAGCGACTAGGAGGAGATCATTCTTACCCTGGATACTCGAGTTTGAAACCTGACCAATGTTGCAGTGAGATGAATATTACCCTTATTGTCTTCATTGCTTTTACCAAGTGCACTGCTCTCGTATTATACTGCTTTTGGTTTTGTACTGCCGTGCCACCGTAATAGTGATTTGTAAGTAATTTGTAGACTTAGTTGAAGATTACATTTGTCAGTTCTATCACATTGCTTTGTTGTTTGTTAGTTTCACACCAAGTTCTTTCAAGAACGGATTTTCGGTCAACGTCAAGTTTGAACCTTTTTTGCTCTCAGGAAAACCTATGCCCATGGCAGCTACAACTAACAGCGGCAAAGGCAGCCATCCGACGTTCTGACATGTCTCCAGATTATCTCCGCATCGTTGATTTTGGACATCCCAAAGGTTTGGGTTTATTATCATTGTTATTCACAGATTAAAACAAATATATACAGAAAAGAGGACTCGGGTGATTATTGCACAGTCAGCATGGTTAGGTTCATCTTTAACTCACATCCCTTGGCCCCGTGTAAGAACCTTTCGGAGAATGTGTAGAATCCCCAGCTCAGCAGCCGCCTGTATTGTCTGGAGTGTCAGAAGGGCTGTGTTCCTGGCAGCAAACCCGGCTACTCTTCCAGTGTCTGGGAAAAGATTAGGAGGTACCAAACCTGGAGCACAAAGAACAATGGACAGTCGCTCAAGTAGTGGGGATGCACCAAGTATGAGTAGGTAGTAAGGACACGTATATAACTGCACGTCTAGCTTGATAACGGAGTGAGAATCTACACCGACAGTCGCTCAAGTAGTTGGGATGCACCTAGTATGAGTAGGTAGTAAGGACACGTATATAACTGCACGTCTAGCTTGATAACGGAGTGAGAATCTACACCGACAGTCGCTCAAGTAGTGGGGATGCACCTAGTATGAGTAGGTAGTAAGGACACGTATATAACTGCACGTCTAGCTTGATAACGGAGTGAGAATCTACACCGACAGTCGCTCAAGTAGTTGGGATGCACCAAGTATGAGTAGGTAGAAAGGACACGTATATAACTGCACGTCTAGCTTGATAACGGAGTGAGAATCTACACCGACAGTCGCTCAAGTAGTTGGGATGCACCTAGTATGAGTAGGTAGTAAGGACACGTATATAACTGCACGTCTAGCTTGATAACGGGTGAGAATCTACACCGACAGTCGCTCAAGTAGTTGGGATGCACCAAGTATGAGTAGGTAGTAAGGACACGTATATAACTGCACGTCTAGCTTGATAACGGAGTGAGAATCTACACCGACAGTCGCTCAAGTAGTTGGGATGCACCAAGTATGAGTAGGTAGTAAGGACACGTATATAACTGCACGTCTAGCTTGATAACGGAGTGAGAATCTACACCGACAGTCGCTCAAGTAGTGGTTGGATGCACCAAGTATGAGTAGGTAGTAAGGACGTATATAACTGCACGTCTAGCTTGATAACGGAGTAAGAATCTACACCGACAGTCGCTCAAGTAGTTGGGATGCACCAAGTATGAGTAGGTAGTAAGGACACGTATATAACTGCACGTCTAGCTTGATAACGGAGTGAGAATCTACACCGACAGTCGCTCAAGTAGTGGGGATGCACCTAGTATGAGTAGGTAGTAAGGACACTTATATCACTGCACGTCTAGCTTGATAACGGAGTGAGAATCTACACCGACAGTCGCTCAAGTAGTGGGGATGCACCTAGTATGAGTAGGTAGTAAGGACACTTATATAACTGCACGTCTAGCTTGATAACGGGTGAGAATCTACACCGACAGTCGCTCAAGTAGTTGGGATGCACCTAGTATGAGTAGGTAGTAAGGACACGTATATAACTGCACGTCTAGCTTGATAACGGAGTGAGAATCTACACCGACAGTCGCTCAAGTAGTTGGGATGCACCTAGTATGAGTTGGTAGTAAGGACACGTATATAACTGCACGTCTAGCTTGATAACGGAGTAAGAATCTACACCGACAGTCGCTCAAGTAGTTGGGATGCACCAAGTATGAGTTGGTAGTAAGGACACGTATATAACTGCACGTCTAGCTTGATAACGGAGTGAGAATCTACACCGACAGTCGCTCAAGTAGTTGGGATGCACCTAGTATGAGTAGGTAGTAAGGACACGTATATAACTGCACGTCTAGCTTGATAACGGAGTAAGAATCTACACCGAAACGTCGCGCTATGCAGTACACAAGAAGTCATCATCCATACAGGTGTTTGCTATATTATAACTGCACGGCCTCACTTCCACGCCGTGATATACAGTCTACCCTGGTTGTAATGATTAGGGTGTTATATCCAAGGAAGACAAAAGTTGGCTATAAATAAAATATGTCCCACCAGATCGCTGACTCTTTTCAGTGCGGGGCAGGTTAAGGCCAAGGTCGTCAATGGCGAACGGGCACGACACAGTTCTATTTGCGATGAATAAATGTACGTAAACTTATTATGACCGTGAGGTGTAAGTGTCTCCCACCCAGATAGCATTCAGACGTTGGTTTTGCCAACAATGCCAACGTTGGGCCAATGACCGAATGCTATCTGGTGAAAGAATTGCGACTAGCGCGCTGACAGGTGCCATCAGTTCAACATGTTTTGGTGCACGTCGTTTGTGTACACTGTGAAATAAACAAGAAAACTGGTGAGTTACCGCTTCACATTCTGAGCAGGGAGTTTGGCTCGGAATCGAGGAATCACGATTTTTCGAGCTTCCGAATACCCTAGCTCCCACGGTACCGCTTCGATTTTTGTGCTGTATGTCTTATTTTGTAGGTAAATCTATTGCCTTGAAATGTGTGCATACTTTAAATGAGATAAATACAGTGAGCATGGTTAAATTCGACTTGAAACGAACTTGGAATGCTGACCTCGTTACATCCCTTTCCTTTTATATAGTGCTAAGACCCCATCAGTGGCAGAACATACCTTGCACATGATGGCAGTTTTTAGCGTTACGAGCCCCTGTACACTCACACATATGCTGGAGTTTACAGTGAATGCAAACGATGACATCTTCCTAAACTTACCGTCAGGCTTTACGTTTTGTCATGTTAATTTCATCTGTAACGTTTCAGGGCGGGGAATGGTTGCAAATACTAACATTGGACGAGGGGACTACGTAACGTATTACCATGGAATCCGGGACGTTATGGAACCTGATGTAGCGGACAACACCTACACATTTCATATAGCCTACCGCAATACACGGTTCTGGTAAGTCCTCTGGTTAGAGTGAGTGAGTGAGTATGGTTTTACGCCGCTTTTAGCAATATTCCAGCAATATCACGGCGGGGACACCAGAAATGGGCTTCACACATTGTACCATGTGGGAATCGAACCCGGGTCTTCGGCGTGACGAGCGAACGCTTTACCCACTAGGCTACCCCACCGCCCCCTGTTCTGGTTGGAAGCATTGCAAGTTGGTATGGATTCCATGATCCTCCTTCTCTGACTGACATAACGACCCACCATGACCTGAATTATAATTACTATGAGCTCAACACCTTTCTCTTCAAGAAGTATGTAAGAACAGCGACCTTCCTGTACATAGAACCTGTGTATATGTCATGCGACTAGAGCACGTCCCTGAGTGATGTGGAGGAGGCGCTATAAAAGTACTCTTTTTATCAATATCATGACGTTTACAGTTTTGACTCTTGAAGTTTTGCAGAATGAGCCCATATGGCTCTCGACCAAAATTCTCAAATGAAACAGGAAATAATATACCCTCTGCGTGAATATATATGAGAGGTTTTCATTGAACAATACCCATTGAAAACATCTGTGAACCGAGTGTGAACAATTATATGTGCTAACAGAATGGAAGTTAATATATTTGAACTCTGTGAATGGCGTACCATCATGCAGTCAAAATCTTCCGACGTTCATACAATTTCTCCCTCAACCTATTCCACACTCCAATGTACATACATGGAGTGAGAGTCATTTCTTATTGTTCCACTTTAATTCATATTCAAGGCATGTGTTAAAATTAATCAAGAATTTTCGGAAACGTTCGAATTACAACTTGGTGTAAGGCAAGGATGTATACTTAGTCCGTTCCTGTTTTCATTTTTCATCAATGAGCTTGCTGTTCAAATCGAAACTAATTGTTCAAGTGGCATACAACTTCATCCAGAAATAGTTAAAATCTTCCTTCTGTTGTTTGCAGACGACGTTGTGTTGTTTTCAAGCACCGTTAGTGGCCTCCAAAATCAAATAAATGAACTTGAACATTACTGCGATAAATGGAAATTAACAGTAAACAGAGAGAAAACAAAGATCTTAGTCTTTAAAAAGGGAGGTAAACTTTCTAAAAAAAGAAAAGGGGTTGTTTAAGGGTATACATCTAGACTGTGTTAGCTATTATAAATATTTGGGATTGTATTTTACCAATGGTTTGTCTTGGAACATGCATGCCAAATATGCTTCGCTCCAAGCGCAAAAGGCACTTATCGGTATTATGAAGACAATAAGTACACTTGGAGATATTAGTTACAAAACCTTTTTTAAGATTTTTGATGCAAAGATAAACCCAATTTTGACGTACGGAGCAGAACTCTGGGGATTAGCAGACTTTCATCAAATAGAAAGAATACACTTGTATGCATGCAAGAAATATCTTGGTGTTAAATTGAATATAGTTAATGCAGTAGTTTACGGTGAATGTGGCAGATATCCAATGCACTTGTTTACAAGCATAAAAGTTGTCAAATATTGGTTAAAACTGTTAAATATGCCTCCATATCGGTTACCGAAAAAATGTTATAATATGATGTTATTGTATGATGAAAATGGACAAAGAAATTGGACATCTCATGTTAAGAATTTCTTATTCTCTATTGGCTTCGGAAACGTTTGGAATGCACAATATGTAGAATCACATACGTCATTCATTCAGTCGTTAACCATAAGACTTAAAGATATATATCTTCAAACATGGTGTGAGAAAATATCTTTGTCAAGTAAATGTTTTTACTATTCAAAATTTAAAAAAGATCTATTCAATGAAGTATACTTATCATGTGTTAATATAAAGAAATTTAGGCGATCACTAGCAAGATTCCGATGTTCATCTCACAATTTGTTGATTGAAAGCGGCAGATATAAAAATGTTAAAAGAGAAGAGAGAATATGTACACTTTGTCGTTTAAATGAAATTGAAGATGAATATCACTTTCTCCTCATCTGTCCATCATTTAATTCAATACGTTGTAAATACATTAAAAGATATTACTATATCCATCCAAGCATCATAAAATTCTCTACCCTTATAAGCAGTAAAAATCAAAATATATTACAAAATCTTGCCATGTTCATCCACATTGCAATGTTGTATAGAACAAAAGTTTTATCACTGTAATTTATTTATGTAATTCCCCATTATATATGTATATGTACTATAGGCATGTGGCCTCTTCAGTACGAAATAAAGATAATTATTATTATTATTCAAAGGGTTGATG
The DNA here is from genome assembly GCF_003918875.1 of Haliotis rubra. Classification (NCBI taxonomy): domain Eukaryota; kingdom Metazoa; phylum Mollusca; class Gastropoda; order Lepetellida; family Haliotidae; genus Haliotis; species Haliotis rubra. The sequence goes on from NW_025767070.1 coordinate 489,349, forward strand.
GGTCAGAGGAAGATGGTTCCTACGCGAGACTTATCAACGATGAATGGAGACACCCTAATTTAAGGTCAAGGATGATGTTTGTAGACGGGGAGCCCCATGTTAGTTATTTCGCACTGAGACAAATATTGGAGGGTGAAGAGATCCATTACGATTATGGTGGCAGTGAGGAATTCCTTCCGTGGAGAAAACTGGTAGGTAGTTGTTGCTCCTATTAACTTTTGACGTTCACGATATGGACCGACGACTGTTGACAATCTGAAGCATTTGTTTGCTAATTATCGCTTATGTCATGAAGATCATAGTTAGACTTGATCTTCAGTTATCCATGCTTGTTTTAAGAGGCGACTCCGGTGGTCAGACTCGCTGACTTGGTTGACATATGTCATCGTATCCCAATAGTGTACATCGATGCTCATGCTGTTGATCACAGGATTGTCTGTTTCAGACTCGATTATTTACAGACCGCCGCCATATAGCTTGAATACTGCTGAGTGCGGCGTAAAACAATAACCATTATACTGAATGCGTTTGAGAAGTCCACTTTCAAAAGTACCTAAGAATTTCACATCAACCTCACGAGGGACACCACGTGGATAACCTTAGTGAAAGAGGCTGGTAATGAGGTCACAAACACAAACGGGGTACAATATATGCGGGACTCGAACCCATGAAACCCAGTTTCTGTCATGTCCAGAGAAATGCGAAGCCTTAGAGATAGGTAGAAACACAAACTGGGGGGTCGAACCTAAGACCAAATCAATTTGGCTCAGTCCTATACATTTGCAATGTTGCTATGTGCAGAGTTTAACAACAAACTCGCCGGTTTTTCCCATGTGATATAATTTAGATTACCTCAGCAATATATATGCTAGTGTTGGAAGCAGTATATGTCCGGGTTGCCTCATGTACATGGAGCTAAAGATAATCCGACGCGTCTTCTCAGCGGCGACATTGCTATTTTTAAGTTAAAGACAAATGTTTCAAAAGGAATTTCGAAAAAAGAACCTACATGAATCAGTCTTCAAAGCTTCTTCTCCTATACAATGATTGTGTGTGATATAGTCAACATGAGAAACAAAGCTGTTCAGTATAAACTTCATAGATTCCATACACAGGGTTTTGTCGCAATGTACGTGATTTGTACCTTAAGCGTTATTCACTGTTTCAGGAGAACAGAAGTTACATCCCGCTTTCTCCGTAGAGTCTCCAGGTCAACTTCCAGCTTGGCTAACAATGTACCCGTCTCACGTTGTTAGCTGTCCATCGTGAATTTATGTTATCACAAGTCTCGACATAGACCAGACATAATGCATCACAACAATCAAACAATCCAAATGGAGTTTAATTGTTTTAACGACAGCGTAATCTACATTACAAGTTTCGTGTCCTTCATGCAATGTTCATGCTCTTCTTACAAGTTGGGATGAAAGACTCGTGAGGTACCTTCAAGAGGATACACTTTACCTTCTACTTTGTGTTTATTCTCAAAACTCATTGCAGAGGCATGCAATAAGAATAATAAGAATGTCACCGGCAGATTCTATGACACTGGCTTTGAGGTGCTGTACACATTAAAATCCAAGAACACAGGAATTAAGACCACTTTTGTAAAGAAACAGTAGACGATTAAATTAAAGTTGGTTGAAAGAGAAACTACCTGGTTATGGAGTTTTTCATGTTTTGTGTAGATATGCATGAGACATCATCGCCACAGAATAAAAATAATACGCCGAAACATGTTCCATTTAGAATTGAACGTTCAAAACAGTCGTAAAAATAGTGGAGTTGGTTAAATGAAACACTGAAGTCAGTGAAGGGCTTATTTAAGACCGTTCGCCTCCAGAACCCGATTGTTTTTAGAAACAGGCACAGTAAGACAATACGCTATTAAGACAATGTTTCGTTTGTCAGTGAAATGTCCTTCCAATCCCAAGACCTGAAACAGCTGTCATGTCCAGCTGTGTTCAGACTCCAAGAAACGTGGTTCCTGCGAAGAAAAAGAAAATAGCAATATGTGTATATGAGGGCCCCTGTTACACAATGTATTATAAATGCCGGGTATTTTACTATTGTTGGCATCACTTATTTTCAGGTATTCATTCATATCATTAACGCCGCCGCTATGTAACTTGTTGTACCGAATGGAATCTGTTCCAAACTGCCATTGTCATTATATAACAACAAATGTAGCGATGACCATATCAACAGTGATTGCTCGCTTTGTAACGAACACGTGGTTCCTAACAAATGTGTGAGGACATCAGCGGTTCTGACTACTTCAACATGGCCTGCATCGATTCGCTAGTCAGTGGTAAGATGTGTACATATTTCCCCACAGAAAAACCTCAGCTGACGCAGTACGTGCTGCTTGAAAGACGCACCTTTTGAAACCACATTCAGATGTTACCGTGCCCCAGTACGCCTCAAGCCAGCTGTACACCTTTGTTCTGTGCCAGCTTGGAACTTACACTTTATGTTGTCCTTGTACCGTGGAAAGGACTCGTGGAAAGGACTGAAGGCATCAATATTTAAAAATCTAGAATGTGTATACATTTTCCGAAAGCCTTATACCCTACAATAAGTGACGAGTCTAAGTTCTGGCTTTAATGGTTGACTACAAACTGAAGCAGGTATACAATTTAACCCCATGATAAAAAACCTAATCTAATATTCTATACAGACCAAATACGGCTCCTGGTATCTAATTTTGTTGTTCAGAGCACCGACCAATTAAACCATCATTTTATTTCGTATGTACTGTCAGCGACATACATACAGACATTTCAAGGACAGATATGGAATGCCTGCCTGGGGTGACAATCTCTCATTCTACCTATTGCAAGCAGCTCGGCTCCCTGATCCCCGACCATCTTTAAGCCTGACTACAGTGAAACCCTGTCAGTCTGGACACCCGACCTTCTGAACGTTTACTGTGTCTATATCCAACTACATGACCATCACACGTATCCCTGATTCGTTGTCAGCTGAACATGGGTTAAATAGGAATTATTTCCTTGTGATGTGTCCCGTTAGGATAAAGGCGGTTTAGCTTCAAATATCTGCAGGATTAACAAGATTTATATTTTCATTTCAGTCAGAATCACACTCCTGATATTCCTTAATAATACGCACTCCTGATATTCATTAATAACATACGTTAAGTCTTGACAAGTCGCAAATAGCTGAGAAACAATATATCTTGTCGTAAATACATTATTATTTAACAATATATATATATGCTCATTTGTTAAGACTTTATTTACAGCTGTAGAATATGCTATTAAAACTAAACTACATTGAGCGTATTAAGGTACTCAGCGTCATAGACATATTGATTGAGATTACACGAATGTTTGCACAGCAGACCTGCCCAGTCTTCAAATTAATTCTGTCCTGTTTTTAAAAATGTCTTCGGCCAGATAAAGCTATAATATTGATCTTGCAGTCATCGAATCACGCATTACCATGTGTAGACACTTTTTGTCCATCTGTTTGTAATAAGGTAGACATCTTTTGAATATTTTTAGATATCTCACATTTAAAAACACATCATCATCTGTATCATACATATTGTTGCCACTATTACCAGTACTACCACCACCATTGGTATTTTTGGCAAGAATTAGATATTTTTTAGCAAAAATCATGCGTAAGCCCGAGCTATTTCATAACGGTAGCTACGCTCCTGGCATTGGTTTCATAAATCTCAGTCACAGTATCATGCCTCAAGGGACATATGTACTGTCTACTCCTCTAAAGGTGAGGTCTGTTTCGTCAGTTTATAATGTGATGGCGTCGGTTTCTATGATTTTACGAGCACTTCCTCCAGAAATGGCAGTCATGGCCAGTGTTATGCCGATCTGGCCAGACATCTGTGTGAGAATATCAATGCTAGACATGGAGGTAAAGTCCTAAAGCGTGTGTTGTTCCACCAGGACCAAGCCCCAGTATGAAGCTGGAACATACAATCTGAAAACCTGCGATCATCTGATCCTGACACAGCCAAGGGAAACATCTTATCTTTGCAAAGAGACTTTCAATCCTTCTGACTACATGGTCATCCAAGCCTTGAGAACCACAAAAAGATTCAGTTGTGAGTTTTATGTTCGAATTCGCGTAGCATTTCAGAAAACTAAACGCACCGAAACTTTGTTGACATATTCAGTAGGTAATGTACAAAACAGCCTTGACAAAGAGATACTAGCATAACTTATAAAGCCGAGTGCATATAGCCCAGAGATGTGCAGTGGATTTTACTGCACTTCTGTTAGAGATTTAGATCAGCTCAGACAGACTACTCATGTTAAATAGGTTCACGGTTTGTGTTTGATGGGCTACAGCGGAATTTCCGATTTCGATAAATACTATAGATATGCCTTTGTGGCTGTTTACAATTTCGATAATTGGTTCAATATAGGCATTAGACTATTGTATGTATTTACCGATGTTGCTTCACATTACGTCATGTTGGCCTCAGCCGATACAAAGACGCAATATGTACTTACATACTGAATATTGTACATGATATAGTAGATCGAATCGAATCTGGACCACCATTCCACCTAAGTGGAATGTGAGTGAGTGTGTGAGTGAGTGAGTGAGTGAGCGTGTGTGTGAGTGGGTGGGTGAGTATTGCTTTACACAACTTTAAGCAATGTTCCAGCAATATAGCGGCGGGGCTTCACACATTGTACCCATGTTGGGAATCGAACACGGATTTTTGGCGTGAGGAGCGAACGCTTTAACCACTAGGCTACCCAACCGCCCCCATGTGGACTACGAAGACAACCAAGTAAAGGATGCAGTGAACCAAGATACAGAACCTAACCACCCGATCCGTTGAGTCAGTACTTAAGGCAAACAGTCAAATATGGAACAGCTACTGTTTCGGTTGAACATTCACACTATGTTGGAAAATGATGTCATTGTTTTGAAACACAGCCAACATCACTGAGTCAAGCAGTCATGTAATCTATCTGACCCGTTCACCACGTTCCTAACGTACAAGACATCACACAGTCCGTCAGTGCTTTAATGAATGAATGATAAATGAATTGAACACTGTGGAAACCGCTGTTCGCCGAGTTGACACTTGTTGGGAAACAACAGTACCTTGTGTTTTCCCATGTACGTGTTTGTTACATTTAGGTCAATGTTTAGGTACAAGTTCCCCTCAGTGATTGTTCAAAGCGCTATATTATCATTACCCCTGTCACTGGATCAATGTGCACTAGAGATTGATTCTCAACCAGCTTAACTGGTCGCAAAGATGGGATACACAGTTGCTGTGTATAGTTTGTAGTGTTGGGAATTGGTTTCAATCTCATAATTGATGATTGGTTCATTACAACCGATCAATCATCGAAAATAATTGGTTAGCGTCATTTATCAAATTTTCCTGGTTATGTTTGTTAATGCATAAAAGGTAAAGAAAAAAACATGTAGTTCTTTCGTTTTCTTTGCAAATTGCACAACTTTAAAGGATGACTAGCATGTTAGGAACATGAATTTCATGGAGTCTTTAAAATAAATTCAATCATGAATTGGAAGAGCTTGTAGTGCTAATGAAATCTAACAGACAAAACCAACATTGTGAAAAATATTGTTAATGCAATCAAGTGTTCCAAAATTGATTGCGTTCGATTATTTGAAAACATGATCGATTGCTTGGTCGTTTTGTCACTGCGACCAATCTTCGATTATTTCAATTAAACGGACCACCACTATAAGTTTGTGTCTATTAGTCTTGAAAGTACGTGTTTGAACAAAGTCGAGAGAGGATTGTTATTACCTTGGATTACTGGGCATGGAGACCAGTCAGGTGGGTTACACGGTGTGGGTGTGGGTGTGTGTGTGTGTGTGTGTGGGGGCAGGGTGTAGGTGAACCCTAGTCATTCCGCACACAAAACATTGACCGTTAAACAAGCTGCACATGATGTCTTGAAATTAGTTGTGATGTCAGAAAAGCACAGTTTTGCTGTTCCTCCCCGAGAAAATAGTTGTGAACTAGTAACCCGAAATCTCTCCAACTAAAACCCCTTGCGCTGTTACTGCTGGACTTCTTTAAAGCGTCAAGACATGTTTCTATCACACAATGGCAGCACTTCATTCGTTAGTGGCAAATCTGATTGTTTAGGTTTTTACCTTCATCGTTGGATTGTCGACGAGTGGAAGTGGAAATATCAGCTTGTCATGTAATCAACAGACAGACAGACGGACAATTGTTTATTTACGTCTCACTTCTGTATATACAAATTGTATTTACAAACATTCAAAGAGTAAAATGTACAGAACCATTCTAAAGAGAGCTATGAGGAACAAAATCACATGTCTTCTAGTGAAAAATGTCTCTTGTCATGATGGCTCTAACAACACATCAGAATAACTCAGACAAAACCCATTTCAAGTGAATGTGCACTGAAGACATACGCAGGAAGGTAAATGCTGATGAGAACTGCAAAGATCGGCTTAAATTGCTGATCAAAGCACAATGTGTTTCCCCGGCCAAGACAAACATTTATGCCAAACACAAGCAATCATTGCTCGGATCAGGGTCAAGAGAATGTTTGTTGTCCCAACACGATGTGTAATGTATTAAGGACAACGGAGAACAACACCAGCCTCGGTATTGCAGGGAATCGATTTCCGATGACACCTTGAGACACTGTCATTCCCAGCGTCTGGTAGTTATGTATGATTCACAGGATCAATACCATGAAGAAGGTATACCGTTGATAACATACTATAGGTCTCCCATACATTTAAGATTGCGTCATTTACGTCACAATGTATTGAGGAAACTCAGAGTTGGGTTCAATCGAAGGTTTCCTACAGTAGAAAATGTCACCGGACTCTTACACAATTTAACAAATCTGCACTTTCTAATGTATAGCATTTGATGTTACGAAAGGGTGTGTATTTTTTAAGCCTAGACATGCTTGGTCTCTGAGACGTGGCTGATCACACGAGGAAACAATAGTGTGGACCTGTGTCCTAAAAGATAACGTTTAAACTTTGCTAAAAACTATTTGAATGCTTCCAGGCAGGATTTATACATTCGGAGCAGCAGGAAAGAGGAAATGCAAATATATCTCGGATTTATAATTTGTTTTAATTTAGGGTTTTTTCTAATGTAATGCGACAGATGCGTAGTCGGCACATCTTCCGTAATGACTCTACAGCTGTGGGTCAAGGTCACAGTACGCCACGGTTGTCCTAGATAGAAACATGACGTCGGTTGAGATAGGAATATGGCATCAGCGTTGCTCATTCCATCGATGATGTTGCTGATGTTGTTAGCATTTGTAACCTCGACTGTTGCGGTGCATCTGTAACACTACTGACTATTGCCCGAATATACTTCACACTCACACAAGTCCAAGTCGGTTTGCTTTCCGTCTTTAAACTGTACGTTCGTTCAGGAGATTGGTCTCTCAACACAATTTTTGTAACGCAATACAAGATATCAACACATCGACCTCTGCAACTCTCTGCCTCCCGTAGCTGGAACCCTTGTCCTCGTTCTTGAAGAGGCAGTGCGTGTATTATATATATTACTTAATCACACACGCGCGCACACAGACATGTATCCCCATCCCAAAACACACACACACGCGGGCGCGCGCACACACACACACGCACGCACAGTCATACACACACACAGTTTCTTCACGTTTCTTGATAACCAAGTCAGATTATTTGGGAGTGAATGCATAGTTTTCGAATCGTTTTTAACAGCGTGCGCCAGAAGCGTATCTGTTTAAACATTTGTTTCATGCTCGTTGTGGATTAGGTGTAGTCTCTGTAGGGCTGCTTTGGCAAGGTCCCATTTAGAAGACATACGCCTTCATTGTCAGTGTCGTGAAAACATCTGGAGTATTCAAAGTAAGGATCTCTATATATTTGTCTAGGGTAGTGATAACAACATAAAAACCAATAACTTGTAAGGCTTGGTCATTTACTTATCGATGTGTACCTATACTGACTGCAAACAAAAAGCAAAAGACATTCCCTTACACTGTCTTACTTTCAGTCAGAGATCTTGTCTACTGAGATTATGAAAGTAACAATCGTATGTTTAAAGTGAATGTGTACTTTAAACAGACGTTAAAGGGTGGTATCACTTCAAGAGATCAAGGGAAATGGTCATTTAATATTTAGAGTGGTCTACTCCCAAACTGTCATAAACAAGCATAAACACTAAGAAAGCCCCATTCATGCTCAAATATTGTTTGATCAAGGTCAACAGCGATGGGTTGAGTAAACATTTCTAAATGTTTATGGTTGACATGGGGAAAACAGTGACGCAAATATGACGCATCAGTGACGTAAATATGACACATCAGTGACATCCCTGTGTGTAACAGTGGATGTTGTTTTCACAGCGGAACCACTCACTTGCCATTGCCTGTGTTTGTGACCTAAATACACGATAACATTTATCATACTTTTGGCATATGCTTATGATTTAGTCGTAATCGTACAATGTTATAATTACAAAAATGATTGTGTTGCTTCTATTCATTTTTGAGGGGCGGTGGGGTAGCCTAATGCTTAAAGCGTTGGCTCGTCACGCCGATGACCCGGGTTCGAATCCCCACATGGGCACAATGTGTGAAGCCCATTTCTGGTGTCCCCCCGCCGTGATGTTGCTGAAATATTGCTAAAATCGGCGTAAAAACCAAACTCAGTCAGTCAGTCTATTCATTTTTGGAATCACAAAACGTGTCTATTTGATTATAATCAGCATCATGATATCAGGTTGCACTGTATATACATAGTTCATGATTAACAAATGGCAGGTAGTGTGTGGTGTGCATGCTTCTCTACAGATGTAATCAGGATCTCTATAATTAGCAACCAGTGAGGTGTATTCATACTCACATTGTACCCATAATAAACTGATGCATTATAATGATGTACGATTATAGTGAATACTTCACAGACGCGCCACGGTGCTCCCTTTACGGTGAAGGCATACATATGTAATACATTATCGTGAACTCGCCTTCTCGCGATCTCGACATCTGGAAACGAGATTAATATGCCAAAAGTGCAAGAATGCGAGTTGAGTAGAATGTCCCTTACAGTATACAGTACATAAGGACACCTTAAGACACACTCACTATATTATAACCAACGAATCAAGCCCTGGTTGGATCCACAAGAGAACTAGCGTGTGCACCGACAAAAGGGCTCAAACGGGAGTATTTCTAGTGCAGCTCCTGCATCAGGCTTGTGGCCATGGATTGTATACACACCTCCAATATCAGGCAGCGGTAGGGATGGCGCTCTCAATACAGTGAGTCAGATATTGTAACGGTAGGGATGGCACTCTCAATATTGTGAGTCAGATATTGTAACGGTAGGGATGGCACTCTCAATATTGTGAGTCAGATATTGTAACGGTAGGGATGGCACTCTCAATACAGTGAGTCAGATATTGTAACAGTAGGGATGGCACTGTCAATACAGTGAGTCAGATATTGTAACGGTAGGGATGACGCTCTCAGTACAGTGAGTCAGATATTGTAACGGTAGGGATGACGCTCTCAATACAGTGAGTCAGATATTGTAACGGTAAGGATGACGCTCTCAATACAGTGAGTCAGATATTGTAACGGTAGGGATGACGCTCTCAATACAGTGAGTCAGATATTGTAACGGTAGGGATGGCACTCTCAATACAGTGAGTTAGATATTGTAACGGTACGGATTGTACTCTCAATACAGTGAGTCAGATATTGTAACGGTAGGGATGGCACTCTCAATACAGTGAATCAGATATTGTAACGGTAGGGATGGCACTCTCAATACTGTGTCAGATATTGTAACGGTAGGGATGGCACTCTCAATACAGTGAATCAGATATTGTAACGGTAGGGATGGCACTCTCAATACTGTGAGTCAGATATTGTAACGGTAGGGGTGGCACTGTCAATACAGTGAATCAGATATTGTAACGGTAAGGATGGCACTCTCAATACAGTGAGTCAGATATTGTAACGGTAGGGATGGCACTCTCAATACAGTGTGTCAGATATTGTAACGGTAGGGATGGCACTCTCAATACAGAGCGTCAGATATTGTAACGGTAGGGATGACACTCTCAATACAGTGAGTCAGATATTGTACAGCCTGTCAGCCCAGCACACAATATAGATTATATTCAGGGTCATGTTAGGATACGAACCCGCAATCAGCAGATCCTCAACACTTCATTGGGGTAGATAGACTTGCAACCATCTGAGGCAATCGTTTGACCACCCTATACATTAAATCATCTTAAAAGCCAATTTTCCATAGGAGTATGACAATATTAATTCGGTGTCTCGCGATCAGTGTTAAACGGACAGAAAAATATAAGTATATATATATTATAAATACAGTAATTTTATTACGAATGTACAAAGTTATTTTTACATATTTATACATATATACACGCATATACAAACACACGCTTTAAAATTTGGACGAAATCTTCAGTCGCACACCGGACCCGTCCCATCTTCAAAGTCTTCCAGAGAACACACACACCTTTTGCGTTGCTTGATGACCTTGAGCCTCCAGGGATCTGTACACAGTCGGACCTTCTCCCTGACCGCCCTCCAGACGTCCTGGTCCTCCAGTCCGTCTGGTGTCCGACTGAGTATGACCGTCTGTATGTTGGAGAAGTCGCACCTTCCGCCCTTCCTGACGTTGTAGCAGAACAGCACAACGGCGTAGTTGAGGTAGTCGGTGTCGATCACGTGGTGGTAGTAGCCGGCATCGCGGAACACGTTACTTCCAGTTGAAGGGACGCTGATGTTAAAGAGTCGGCGGATGCACTGATCTTCGTTTCTGTGAACTCCTGAAAAGAGTGAGTGAGTGAGTGAGTGAGTGAGTGAGTTAGTGAGTGAGTCCCTTCTAACATAGTCTTTCCCCATCTTTCATATTTATATAAGAACATCTCTCTATTTTTTAGGGTAGTTCTGTATATGTGGCTATCTCAGTAGACATGGCTCAAGTTTCTTGGACCACGTTTTGTTTGCAACTTCGGGTATTATGAATCAAATATATTATTAATGTAAATTAGTGACTATCCCATGAACCAAAACAATGTCTCCTTTTAACAAACGTCTCTAAGTACAATGTCATAGTTACCCACTGTACTAATTACGTCATGATATCTTACAGCATAGTAAGTAGGTGTCGTTTTAAAAACAGAGTAATTATGACGGGGATGGTGGGGGTGCGCAGATCATTTTCACCCATTTTCTCGAGAGTTTCAATGGTCATTTAATAAACTTTCAGGACAAAAGGTGGGAGTGCCAACCCCTGCACACACACACACTCTCTCTCTCTCTCTCTCTCTCTCTCTCTCTCTCTCTCTCTCTCTCTCTCTCTCTCTCTCTCTCTCTCTCTCGCTCTCTCTCACAGTTTTATGAAGGGCACTAGCTAAAGTTGGCACTTAAAAGAACGTATGTATGTATGGTAATGTGAGCACCTTGCGTAGAATCAAGTTGTATATTTGGTAATGTGAACACCTTGCGTAGAATCAAGTTGAATATTTGGTAATGTCAACACTTTGCGTAGAATCAAGTTGTATAGTTGGTAATGTGAACACCTTGCGTAGAATCAAGTTGTATAGTTGGTAATGTGAACACCTTGCAATATTGAAATAATATCATGGCCGGGGACACCATGTTGGTAAATGAGCATGGGTGTTCGGCGTGACGAGTGAAATACTTGAACCACTAGGCTACATTCCCACACCAGAACGAGAAATGTTAGTGTTGGTTATCAAGCACTGCGTGGCTAATATAGCAATATGGGTGAGAATAAGTGTTAGCCGCCCCAACTGATATTCCATCAAGATCACAGCAAAAGAATGAGTCCCATATTTTGAACCGAAGTTGCCTCTATGGCAGGACAATCTCGAACGCAAAAACCTTTAATCTCAAGATATATAGTTGGTTTACTCCCATTAGGTAGATATCCCAATAGTTAGACATCCCACTTGTCAGACACTGGACTAGAGATTAATTAGGGCAACACCCAAATATAAATGGGAATATCCCAACTGGATATTTCAACCAGTTAGTTGAAGCTAAGGAAAACTGTTATTGTGTATCTTGGAGTTATTTTTGATAGAAAATGTTCTTTCAAATTATCTATATCAAATCTTTGTCAACAAGCTTCTACAGCTATGTATTTTGTTTTACGCAGAAGTCGAAAGTTAAACTTATCAATACAATGTCAACTATATCTCTTTGATTCAATGGGGAAACCAATTTTGTTGTATCGTTGCGAAATTTGGGGATATGTTAATTGAAAGCAACTTGAAAATTACATATATGTTTTATGAGAAAGGTATTACCTGTAAAGAAAAGGACCCCATTGTATATGCTTTATGGTGAATTAGGTAGAGGCCCACTTTCTGTTGATGTTAAAACCCTTATGTTAACCTTTCTGTCTAAATTATTTACAAACAATTTCAATCTTTTGTTCTGTTGTATATAATCTTCATAATGAAGGTATTCACAGCTGTAGCTGGATTTCATGTACAGAGAATATTTTTAATAACATTGGTTTAAGTTATGTATGGCTTTCACAGTCTCCTATTTCATCTTCCTTGATGAAAAATACAGCTCACTCATTTCAAATCTGGAGCTTAGAGGTGAAAAAATCCAAAAAAGGTCAAAGATATTCTCTAAATATGTTAAAATTTAAATCACTCTTTACATGTAAAAAGGTATCTGTTATGAAAAGCAGGTACTTTCCCCTCGAGCATTGGATGTCAATCTCAACGGCACATCGTATTATCAATCTCAACTCCCTGGGGATCATACAACTCTTGCAATCACTAGGCGCACCGAGTTATTGCGGCTTTCCCATTCTTACAAGGTACCCATTTCACAGCTGGGTGGACTGGGACATATAGTCACAGTACTTTGTCCAAGTTCACTGCACGTTGCTGTACCCGCAACTAGGTGTTTGCACGTATTCATCGGGCCACCATCTGGTCATATACCAACGGATTCGAGGGTTCTATCTAATGCACAGGGTTGTGTACTGTACACTAGGGGTTGTGACACTACTGAAAGTGTCTGCACACAAAGTTGACTCCAAGGTTTTTACACCCGGTCACAGGTGGGCTCGATCCCGACACCTCAATCTCGCTGGATCACTAGCCTGGCGCTTTAGACAGCTCGCCCACCGAAAATCTCGCCACTCGCTGATACACCATGATATAACCAAAATTCTCCCTTTGATCAGTGAGAATATACACACACTGTCACACTTACCTACTGCCACCGTCCACGTGCTGGGCGTCCCAGGTGTGTAGATATACATGGACTGCACGTCAAACACATGCACCCACTGCAGACCACTCCAGAAAAAGTGCGTGGCGAACCAGTAACCTTGGAAACGGTACGGATCGAGATCTGCCTTGTCCTGACGAAACGCCTTCGTGCAAAGTTCTTGATTCTGAAGACTGATGCCCTGAACAATTAGCTTCAAACACAGAACCAGTTGAAGCTGAAACACTCTCCACACTGAACAGGCCATTCTGCGATGATGTGGTGTTAAATGGTTCTCGGTGACTAGTCGCCTTCACCTGTTGTCGGCAGGTTGCTACAGATCCGCACCGTTCAGCGCCGTGTCACAAACAACTGATCCAAACCACGTTAAGATATTTTGTATCGTTCACTGACAACGACAGTGTCCACACCAGCGGCAACGTGAGTAGCGATACGACGACACAAGCCCCTGTTTGATGCAAACATCTCAAGTTTTAAGCCCACATCGAATCACCACTGAGATTTGTAGACACGTGAACGTATGTTTGGATGCAACTGAACTGTGTTGACTCAGATCAATTAAAGGTTAGGGGGAGGACATTTTCGCTCAGCCTCCGAGCGGTGTAAACACGAACAATCTTGCGAAGACTTCCCGGTCAGATTTTTGTATTTGGTCGAACTGTGTTAACTAAGAGATTAATCACGATGAGAATGGTGACAAACATGCAACAGGATATATCTTAACACCATAGGTAGAAAAACCGATGATGGTGTATGGGATGAACTTTCAGGATGTTGGTGAATGCGGTAGTTCCGCCAACGAGATTGTGAAAATTGTTACTGTCACAAAGTGCTTGCGTACTAATTAAAGAACCAGGTGCAGAAGGGCTCTTTAGTGATAAACACCGTTAATACTTTCGAAACCGTCCTGCATGGTGATGATGATGATGATGATGATGATGATAGGGATGTGTGGTAAAACGTTAACTTCTCAACATATTGGATAGACTAGAAAGATTCACGATTCTGTGACACAGGAAATGATTTTGAAGTCGCTGGGGATTTGACGATTGACCAGCAACTATTTCTTTTATGTTTCTAATGAATTGTTGGTCAACTCATCTGAATTGTATTCGCAGGGACAGACGCTGACTGCGGGTACCATTTCTGTTGGAAAAGGAACCTTTCAGACGAATTCATTCTCCTTTAAGCTCTTGGATGAACAAAGTTGTCAGTTATCACCCTGGTCCCCCTCAGAACGGATTTCCCAAACCGCTGACTCACCTCCTTTACATGGTTGATCCCGAACGTATTGACAGCAGAAAATCCACACTGAAAAAAAAAACGATTCTGATTTTCGATTCTGTAGCATTCTTCCCCAGAAATGTGGCAACGTACAAGAGGATCAGAGAATCTGGTTTTTTGAGGAGCAGTTATCGACCATGTCGTTGAAGGTCGGGTCTATACGTACATAAGGATGAAGAAGAGACAAACTCCAGAATGTCCATGCAAAGGACAGACTTCGGGCAGAATACAAATGTAGACTTTGGAATATCTGGAGATGATCGCTCGCGAAAGAAGTCAAGGCCACAAATACTTCTGCTGTATTAGTATTTTCTTATTTGTTTAGGTAGTGTTTCATTGGAAAACTCAAGATGAATATACCGCATTAAGTTTTCTTAAACCAGCCAAAACATATGACATAATCTCAATGCTCTGTTTGTTATTTATGATGGTGCGGTACTGCTTTATTTCAGCGAAGTCTTGTATCAAAACGAAAGAGGCTAAGATTTTCAAGGACAGGCTTTCTGAACAACCACTGTATCGGGTATATTTGCAGTATGCAGAGAACAACAGCAACCCTACAGAGATCTTAGTTTAGATGAAGTCGACTGGCCTGAAAGGTGAAACAATAAGGTTTCTGCTGGTTGCAGCATCGTCAATGTGTGATTTTGTATCAGAATGTAATTTAAAACTAGAAATGTAGATAATGCAGTAAATATCATGACACTGTCTCAACACCTTGTCATGAGTGGATTCTCAGCACTGGCACAAACCAGCATCACAAGCGACAGGTTGGTGTGGCTTGGTTCTATTATGACCGCCTCAGCCATGCTTGTGGTTTGGACTCAAAGGTCGATCCATGGTGCTGCCCACAATATGCAGAGAATGCTGATTATATAACTATTTGGAATATACCCGTATACAGCTCAACAAACCTGATCTTGAATTTTGGAAAAATCTAATATTTTATTGCCTTGATAACACACTTTCCCCTTCCTATTTACCTCAACTTGTTAACATAAACATCCAATTGGCTTCATAAAGATTGAGATTTTTCATAGCGGTAAAGAATATATGTGAGTCTGGGTTTGAAAAGGCTTCTCAATGTGTCAGTTAATTCGCTGTCTTAGTTTTGTTTGAACATTTGGCTAAAACCCCAAATTGATTTGACAGTGCATGTGTACTTTCACTGTCCTTGCATGCCCGACGCATTGACAGGATTTCCGTGTTTTATGAAGAATTTCAAGAATTTAAATCCGGTCGACATACATGTTATTTTGTCTTTTAAGCCTTAACCTCCAATATTATACAGGTAAGGGGTTCTGTTCACTGTCTTTCTACCTGAGCGGTGGTTACCCTTTATACATTGTGTATCTGTTTGTAATTATTTCGGTCGTGAACCGTTTAAGACTGATCTGTACACGGGTGTTATCACGCAAAGGGCAACATTAATAATGTATTTCATTTCATATGGTGGTTTAGTTGAATTCATATTTTATCTTTTTTCATCAGAATTTGTATACTCTTCTGCCTCATTTTATATTCATTTCGCCAAATCTGAGTTCTGTTCATAGGATGTGGGTAACACAGTGGCCCAGTGGTCAAGGGTGTCGGAATTCCCTGTCCATTCTTTTGTCAATCAATCGTGTATTCTGTAGTATGGCCACATGGCCTAGAGTAAATTTTTTTGAGAGCAGGCACGCACGCACACACGCACACACGCACGCACACACACACACACACGTGTAGTGACGTAATAGATCTTAAACGAAATATATGTCTATTTATGCCCCCCGATCATGGATTCGAACCCCGTATCGCCCTGACTGGGTTTATCGGTTTGTCAGCACCATTCCTCACCTGCATCACATCCATTCCATATCTTGCTACCACTCCACGATATAAGTTCCACACGGTGGCAGAACGGCCTTTTACCCTATAATGAGTTAGTTCAACTCGCCCGCTTATGTCAAAACATATATTACCTGGACGACTATACCAATACATTATTAAAGTGATGTTCCACCATGTAATATGCAGGGTTTACTATATTCACTCATATTGATTCATGTATCAGCTAACGTGCCCAATATATCGACCATGTAGCGACTATACTTTGCCAGTATATATGTGCTGAAGGGTCGACGTATATTGCGTTTATGGAGGTACAAACCGCTGTCCACAGTGTAAACCCCCCAAAGGGACCTCCTTAAACACATAAACATATTGAAGTCAAACGTTATGAATAAATATGTCAACCATAAATTCACAGACTGCATATCTAATTATTAACACATATTGTAGACAGTTCGAAATGAGTAATACATACTCAGCAGCAAAAAAACGTCAGTACGAATTCAAATTTAGATAGGCACTGTAATCATATCATTACAGAAATGGACATAATAAGCGGATCAAAACCTTTTTTTTTTACAATATCTTGACACATCAATGAATAACTTTACGTTAAGGTTTGCAGTCCATTCAGACTATTGACTTTAGTATCTAGTGTGACCACCACGAGTGGCAATAACTGCAGCACAGCGTCTATGCATGGAGTGCACCAATCGACTGATGAAGGTCATTGGCACCTGGAACCACACTCTGAGAAAGGCCTGGCGCAATAAAAGTTCGGCCTTGGTATGACGTTATTCTGTCTTCTCTGAATTTCAGCCCAAAGATGTTCAATTGGTTTTAAATCAGAACTAAGGGCTGGCCACTGCATAATGTTGACACCGTTCTGCTGTAGGAAGTCCCGTGCAGCTCTGGTAGTATGGGCCGGGGCGTTATCATGCTGGAATGTGGTATGACGTGGGGTCTGAGAGCTTGGTCGAGGTAGCGCACCGCTGTGATGCCGCCTCCTGCTCTCCCTGGACCAAAGTTCTGGAACACCACAGGACCCACTCTCTGGTTCAGGCCTATTCCACCCCATACCATGATGCTTGCACCTCCCCATGAGTCTCTTTCCATAACACATTGGTCTGAGTAACGCTGGCCACGTCGTCGCCTTATTCTTGTTCTGCCATCTGCAGTTGATACGCAGTACCGACTCTCATCTGTAAACAGAACAGTTCTCCATTGCCTGTATCGCCAGTTTTGGTGTTGTAGGGCAAACTGTAGACGTTCACGCCGATGACGAGGGGTGAGGAAAGGTCGACGGTAAGGTCTACGGCAATGGAGGTTCTCGCTGTTATGACCATACGGGCGTGTCTCGCTTAGAAACAGCGTTAGAAAGACATATAGGTGTATAGACCCAACCCTAT
Source organism: Haliotis rubra (assembly GCF_003918875.1). Lineage (NCBI taxonomy): Eukaryota > Metazoa > Mollusca > Gastropoda > Lepetellida > Haliotidae > Haliotis > Haliotis rubra. The sequence goes on from NW_025767070.1 coordinate 507,179, forward strand.
TACTATATAAAAGGAAAGGGATGTAACGACGAAACCACCTCTCCTCAATCAAAATCATCGGCAATCATACTCACTTGTCGGCCATAGATGACCTTGACATTCAAGTGACATGAGCAGTAAATTGGTAAAAATAATGTTAGAGGTTAAATATTTATAAACATAATTTACTAAAAATGAATCAATATTAAATGCATCTTTATAACCGCTAAAATTATTCTTACCAATTTATTGTTCCGTACATCATCCAAGATAGAAGGAATATTGCAAAGTTCATATTTCGCGCCCATTAGCAAACTGACAAAATATTACAGGATATTTATTTTCCAACAATCGGCGGGCCCGAGTCAGTTTGTGCGGATCTACTCAGGTCACTTGCAATGTCAAGGTCATCTATGGCCGACAAGTGAGTATGATTGCCGATGATTTTGGAGAAAATGCCTGCTTACTGTCGAGGAAATGATATGTAGATGTTGCAATCAGTTTTTAGACCCGTGGAATATGACCACCGGTCGAATCCAGCGCAATATAGGTGCTGTCAACGTGGTTGGAATTAATAAACGAATTTAAAAGGTGAGTTTTTGCTGTCTTGGCTGATCCATGATTTTGGCTTGGAATTGTGGAGGTAGATGTTTTCGGTGAGTTCTGGCGTATAACTTTTGAAATAATTATCCGATTGTGACCATTTATAGCTCATTTGGTAGGGAAATCATCTAGCTTTCGATTCGTAGGCCTCGGCGGGGCCTTAAAAACTATTTTACGTTGTGAAATCTAACTTTGATTGAGGACAGGGTGGTTTCGTCGTTACATCCCTGTTTCTAAGCGAGACACGCCCCTATGGTTAAGACGTCGGCGTACTGTATCAGTACTGATTGGTCTTCGGTGTGTTCCCACTGTCTGGCGTGCTGTTTCGGATGCCTGCATGAAGGGATTCTGTACATGCTGTCGAACAACATGTCTTGTCGTCTTGGGGCGGTGGGGTAGCCTAATGGTTAAAGCGTTGGCTCGTCACGCCGAAGACCCGGGTTCGAATCCCCACATGGGTACAATGTGTGAAGCCCATTTCTGGTGTCCCCCGCCGTGATGTTGCTGGAATATTGCTAAAAGCGGCGTAAAATCAAACTCAGTCAGTCAGTCTTGTCGTCTTGTGGTCACCCTTGGTCTGCCAGTACGGGGGCGATCATTTGTGGTGCTGGTGGCCCGGAAACGTTGCTGCAGCCTGTAGATGGTCCGAACGTTGACCTGGAAGTGATTGGCAACGGCTTGTGCAGTGTGGCCAGCTTCAAGTCTTCCTAGCGCCTGGTTCCTCTGAGCTGTCGTGAGTCTCGGCATCCTAGCTGCTGACGTTGTAATGTAAATTTTCAACCAGGTTTGGAGGTGCATTTTTTAGGGCAGGTCCTTGTGAACAGCACGTGCAGCATGACTTGCATGAAAAACAAGAGAACACCGTACCATCTCCGAGATCAGGATGCGTTTTTGAGACCATTTTTGGGTTCAATTCTGAGTTTGGGAAGGAATGTCCTTGTTCAGGTAAAGTTAGAGACGTTGTCAAAAATATACAATCAAAACATTAAATGAGTTTACAGTTATCCGTTTCTGTGAAAGAAAATTCCAAACTGACGTTTCTTTTGCTGCTTAGTATAGTTCAGCGTTATAGTCGAACACACGATCCGCCTATTCTGTTATGAGCCTATTAAGGACACAGTTATCCGTTAGTGGGCGTTTATTGGCTTATAGAAACAAACTGCAATGGAATTCCTTGCAATTTATTGAAGTACTTTGTTGATATCGGAGCATGTCCTTTTTTAAGTACATATATCCAACGGTAAATGCCGACCATTCGTCAGAGCCAACGAGGAGAGTATGTGGATATGTACATCCCTTAAGTGCATCGGGGTGACAGATCGGGGACTGCGCCATCTACCGGAACATATAAGACGCATCCTGTAGCTGTGGGGCGAGATTAAAATATCACTTGTATGTGTCTTTCATCAGATGTCTGTGAAGTACCATCTCCTGGACATTCTTGAAACACTCACAGAGCTTAGTCGACATGGATGTGCATCACATCCCATTGCAACAACTCCAGATAATATTTGCGCATATCGTTTCGTTGTTAGGATTCGCATTATTCTGTTAAACACTTGGGGCTCCGCGGAATCAATGCGGTTACAGGGAGGTGTGGATCTTCTTGTTAACGACGGATTCCGTCTACACAGAGAACATTGACAGTCGTTGTTCCTGAGTACGGAGACGAAAGGTCACAGTGTTCCGTATTGGTCATCCTTTGTAGAGCCATACATGGATAATGATAGGGACTCAAGTGTTTGTACCCATGTACGAGATGGTTGTTTGTTTGTTTGTTTCCTTTGTTTTGTTTTACGACCAACTATTACAGATATGTAATTGAGGAATAATCGAGTCTGGGCCACACAAACCAGTGATTGACATTAAGAGCAAGGATCCATGTCGTCATGGTGTGCAGCCCTGTGTCTGACCACTCATCCATTCAGACGCTTCTTACGAGTTTATGTTTCGGGGCCAATTGTAACCCACGATCCTTTGTGAGGGTCGCTAAAGGAAATAGTCATTGTTTGTAATATATGTAGTCTATAGCTCACGGTATATTCAGAGTAAGTGAGCGAGAGGAGTTTGACGCGTGCAGCAACGGTCCTCCTCGATCGTGCGGAACACGCAATAAGCGCTACAATTACTCACGTGACAAAACTCGGACCGCCGGCGTGACGAGCGAGCACATTCACCACAACGGAGGAACCCAGTGATGATCAACTATATCCAGTCCAACGGAAGATATTTACAATACCAAGCAAACCGCTAAAAGTACGTCTTATATGCATGTTAACATGATCTAATAGTTGAGCTGAGTTGAGTTTTACGTCACATCGGCATTATTCCAGCCATATAGTGACGAGATCAAGTCTGAAATAATACGCATTTTAAGTACAAAGTCCAAATGAGTTTTATTTTAAAAGCACATATATTCATTACACTGTCATTCAAAAACAGAAAATGTCAGAGCATTAAATTCAAAAGCACGCAATACGTTATTCCCATTACATAGTTACAATAACAGATCAACTTCCCCACATGATCTAATATGTCAATCCAGGTATTCATACCTTTAAGTAACAGGTACCAGGAATCAAATGATAAGAAGTAAAGGACTTCTATCGCATTCCGGTATCTAGTTTTTTCTTTAGTTTCTACTGGGCATATTATTATCTTACTGGACTGTTCCGTCTTTAATGTAAGTAGATTTAATCAGCGCTTCCTGTAAGAAAGGTGATGTGTTTGGTAACTAGGAGGTATATTAGTCTGACTCACAGTCCGTGAACCACATTATTCGGATTAACGTGGTTTGACTGTATCTTGGTGGGGATAAACATCTCAATCTAGGTATTTACCTGTATTTTTGATCTGACCGTTATAAACATCAGCCTGTAAAACAGTGTACATATAGGAAATATATTACAATTCTGCAGATGCTGGTGAAAGAGATCGAGTGTTTTCTAGGGCTGCAGGGTTGCCTCGCCCACATCATCATCACCTTTCATGTCTTTAGTCGTCCTTCTACTCATCTCGTTCATTCCTGCAGGTGCAAATATTGTACTTTTTTTCACTCTCCCCAGTCTGTATAACCTCTGTAAAGTAAGGGTTGTGGCAATACCACGAGTCTTTCCTAAACACAGGAGAATGTGTCAATCTTGTCAGACACTTCAACAAAGCGTTTCCAGAGATCCTGGGGACCTGTCGAGCTGCATGGTGGTACACCTGAATGTGAGACACGCCAGTGTAAGTGTGAGACCGCGTGTGCTGTTGCTACCTAGATCCCCGTCACAGTGTCCCTGTATGTTGCACCGCTTCATCCACAGGAAACAGAGACGCGCCTACTAGCATCAGAACCTCGCGAACCAGATGACCCTCAACTGTATTATCACGAGGTTAGAGAACATATACCTGTGACACTACATTGTAAATCTTCGAGGTTTTTTAATATGAATGAGTGACATTTCACCTTTTATTTTGTTTCAATATGAGACAATGAGCCAAAGACATGGTGTCCGCAATCATACATTAATATCAGTATGCACCCCTCAATATGAATATCAGTCTGCTTAGTGTTGTATTTTCTTAAAAGTGAAGAATACGGCGATACTTTGTCCAGTTTGACATTTTATGTCTTGCGAAACTCACAGATACAGCTGTCATTGTATTTCGAATATGAAACAAATTCTTACAATTAAGCTTAGTTTAGGTTTAAGGGCTCCACAGATGTTGCCTGTATTTAAGTGAGTGAGTGAGTTGGGTTTTACGACGCTTTTAGCAATATTTCAGCACTATCACGACGGGGGACACCAGAAATGGGCTTCACACGTTGTACGCTTGTATTTAAGAGTTGAAGACTCTCAAAACATGTTCTCGTATAATATATATCGTCCTAATATATAACAGACAACTTTTCAGTTGTATTATAAAAACAAACAAAACAAAACAAAACCGAAACAAAACAATTTTTACACGAGTCATAAAAGGTATAAAGGAGATTTTCTAAAATAAGGCCCTTGTACTGTTTGACTGTTGGGTCTCGGTGATAGGCCCTTGTACTGTTTGGCTGTTGGGTCTCGGTGATTGTGTCCATGTTTATTTTGATTTGTTGGGTATATTATGACAATATATTGTTATGCCATATCATCGGGGCAGGTAGTTGATCTAGTCAGGGCCGACAAACCAGAGGACGATATTATGAGCACTGTGCCATGTCGTCGGAGTAGGATAAAATGCTGTCAGTGAGCCTGAGCGGACGATCTGTCATCGACGATATTATTTGGCAGTTACATTGCAGCGTCCTCGAGTGCATTCAGCAACAGACCTCTCGATAATTACTTTTAATTATTGATACTTATGAATGCATTTTCTGAAAGACACAATGAAGAAAGACAATCAGCTTAATATATGCAGATACTTTTGGTTCCTTCCCGGTCCCGGAATGTACCGAGCGGACCCGAGTAATGCGATTGGGTCAGGAGCGCCACGTCACACAAGGTAAGTGCATGACGTCACAGACAGGAACAATGCCTATGACGTCATAGAATGGGCCATGACGAGACTCTGAAGTTTCGCCGCAGTCGATAGCTACACGTTGTTGTGCGCTGTTGTGTACTTACATTCAGAGCGTCATCAACGATACAAAGTAAAACTTTCAGTGTCAAGATATATCAAGGTATGTGGTTCCCCCAAAATGTTTTACTGCTGTACTTGCAGTGTACAGAATTAACGTGAATAATTACCATAGAATTATTGTTGACATTTAAAATGAATGAAAGGTCGTAGAAATTAACTGTGACCCAAATCGTTTCAAGAACACACTTTCGTTCCTGGTATTGACATGAGATCATCTTCACAGAATAATGTCACGAAGGACGAAGCAGCCAACAGAAGGGAGAAATGATTTGCTCGGCCAAGACATCTGCAGACAGAAATGGCCTCGTGATCGCTTGCCCCCGAGAAGGAGGCAGTGTAAGTTGCAGGGATTGGGAAAGGCAGGGGCCCTGGGCCATTTTGCACTTTAGAATAAAAAAATGGCCCATTCTAAATTCAGAAAATGGCTAATAATCCTGAAAATGGCCCATTGTCAAAGTTTTCTATCCCAATCCCTGAAGTTGACATGTGGGAAACGCATTTCATGATTAAAACTAAATGCTTTTAAAAATAGGTTTGTGTGATGAAGGAAATTACAATACTTTCCAGTGGAAGTTTCGTGGACTGCAACAAATAGTCCAAATGGAATGTACATAGTACAATATCCTTTAATCTTGTCTGAGACAAGATGATCTTGTTTTAGTCTGAACGTATCAAATTGTGTGTTCTATCTTTAGTCATTCTACTTTTCAGATGATCAGTTCCAAGAATTCAAATCTGATTCGAAGGGCAACCAAGTGAGGTACATAACATATTCTATATGTCTCTGTATAATAACCTTGACGTGTATCGCTTAATACACTTTCTTCATCAGTGTGTATGTTATCAGTATATTTGTTATAATTCAGCGACAATCGAAATTAAATCGAAACTGATTGCCAGTTGTGTCCTCATAGATGCTGGTTCATTTTGTGGAAACTGACAAAGAAACATTTAATGTGCACACAAATGCAGACTGCAGCGTGCATTTTCCTTGTAGGGTGTTGGAGAGACTGCCTATAGAATACTACCAACTCAGTAAGACCAGTCGGGACAAGATTCTGACGCATCGCCAGGAAACAATGCGAAGACGGAAGCCTGGTGGACACAGTAGAGATGGGGACTGCAACAGGATGGACTGGTTCAGCGACGTGATAGCCGATCTAACGGAAGACCGCCCAGTCCCACAGTACCTAACTAGGTATCAAGATCGTCTGAAGAGACATCTGGAAGAACAGAGGCAAACCATAGAGGAACTGGAGAGGAAGAAAGAGGAAGAGCTAAGGAAGGTTCAGCTTGTTCAAAAGAAACACAGTGTTGCCAGGCAACAGAGGGCGGTGTGTCCAGCTGTCAGCCATCACAGGAAGGAGATTGTGTTCAAGTCGAAGAGAGCGCCTGTAGTCATCCCCTCAGCGGAACCTCCAACAAGAGCTCGTCAGGTCTACAAGGCAAAGAAACCTGCACCGATCACACTTCCAGTGATTTCCACAGGGTCGGGTATTTCCAATGGTGAACATGTCTGGGCAATGGGGGCGTCTGAGGTTGAGATACACCTGAGCGGACAACGTCTCGGTTCCAAGACGGTTCTCCCTCCAATACATAAAAAGAACTCAAGACAGAGAAAGCTATAAGAGAAGAAACGCAGGGGCTGAGGACTGAATTCTTCCGAGCGTGGAGTACAGGTCTGTGGAATGCAGGCCTGTGGAAGGCAGGTCTGTGGAAGGCAGGTCTGTGGAGTGCAGGTCTGTGGAAGGCAGGTCTGTGCGATAGCCCCTCTGTGTGCTAACTGAATGCATGATGTGGACATCAACCCTCTCCCTACAGATACCATTGAAAGTTGCCATTACAGACAATAATTCGTTGCAATTTCAAAACCATGATTAAGTGTAATATAGAGCCTCTAAAAACATTTGTAAACCAATTTGCGAAATAAAATGTTAAGTATACTGTAATGACAGTTATTTTCCCGCAAACATTATAATAATCAAGGAAAAATTGGGATTCGAAACTAGGAACAAAGGGATCATGTCGCTCTTAACGTACTGGTTACGAAGGTTAAAGACAACTGATCCACCCGGCTTCCCATACCAGTATTTCATTTTCACTAACTCTATGGACAGGACGGACTAAAGCTACATTGTTCGACCAGGCCTTTAGACAGGTAAAATCTGTCGCCTCACTAACAAGACACTAGAGCTTCAAATACACTAAGTGAGGTGAGGCGAAATTGGGTTTAACGTCGTGCTTGAGAATATTTCGCTCATATGACGACGTGCATGCGTGTGTATGTGTATGTGCGGCTGCTTGTACTAGCCCAGACAGAAGCTGTTTTATAGTGCTAGCTCACTGAGATACCATGCCGCAGTTAAGCATGAATACCCTACTCAGACACATTATACTGACTCCGAGCCGACCAGTCCTTGTTGTACCCGTTAATGCCGAGCGCCAGGCAGGGACCAACAAGTACCATATTTTAACGTCTTTTGGTATGATGCGGTCGGGGCTCTCCGGGCGGACGCTCTAACCACTACACCACGGAGGCGGTCAAATACACTACGTAATGTTCTTGGAGTGAGCATTTCAGCGTGCCCTTAGATGATTGTTTAACCACAGCTTCAGACCTACATGTAGCCTCAGCAATAAAAATATCGTATCCATAAATATTTTTCTGTACTATTTTTAGTGTCAAAGGTTTTTGTGAGATCTTAATGAAATCAAATTGTTGTAGAGGCAGATGGTGACAGGTGTTTAATGAGCAATCTTTTGTGATAGTTGAAGTAACATAATACTTTAGGTATTCAAGCCTTTCGGATATCACTTGAAGGCCACTTTCAAGACGTTGGAGTGTTGAGAGTTTGAGATACACCTGAGCGGACAACGTCTCGGTTCCAAGACGGTTCTCCCTCCAATACATAAAAAGAACTCAAGACAGAGAAATTTATAAGAGAAGACCCGGCGATAATATTGCTATGAGCTGCGTAAAAGTATACTCACTTTCTCAGGTTACATACTTCAAAAGGAGCCAAGAGACCATGAGAGAAGTAGCGTCCTATGAGTTTCACTACTCGAGTATTATCAAAACAGTCTTCCCACCTACATTTATATCCATAAGATCTTCAGTGGTGAGGTAGAATATAAAATCAACCTTCGCAAGTGAAGTCATATCAACTGGATCTTCCCAAATGAAGAACTAGCCACAGAATCATCCCAACCTAAGCAGTAACCACAGAATCTTCTCAAATGAAGTCTGAAGACCTAGCAACAGGATTCATCCCCAGTGAAGTAACAACCACAGGATCTTACCCAGTGAATTAGGATCCACAGGAACTTCCATGGGTGAAGTAGTATACACATTCACCAGTCGCTGTGGCCACCTGGTCTGGGTTATAGGCCAGGGTTCTGTTCCACAAAGTGATCGAACTCCCATACTTTAAAACAACTTACAACTGTCATAGCGCTACAATCACTTTGAGGAATGGGGCCCTGAATGTCTAAATAGACAATATTCTTCCCATACATCACAAACACATTCTGGTGTCAATCATACAAAACAAGATAGTATATAATAAATATTTATTTATATGGTAATACCTCCCAGATATTCTACAACAAGCTGTAACGTAGATAAACATACTGATGGCAGTCGTAAGGAGATACTTTGATTTCCTAATGCATTACAATATTGCCAAGATGACAAATGCTGAAACATATTCCAGAATCTTGTTTCATATGACGATCCTGGAATGATCCCCCGTGCAAAATATGGGACCAGAAATTTCATGATTCCCATGTCAGGGCTAAGACCCTCTGTTGAAGTGGCAGATCCCCTGCAAAATACGGATTTATGATCATCTTAGGGCGTCTGTTGAAGTGGCAGATGTCAGAGATGTCAGAACTTCAGACATTTTCAAACTACTGACAATAATCTTTGTTGATGGTGAAGCAGCATTAGCCATTCTTCCATGTTCCTTGTTGAAAAATGTACCAGGAAGTACAACCTAGATCAACACTTCAAATAAGACCTCACATAGAGCTCTTCTTGTATTCTTCCAGTTCATCTACAGGAGACATGAACACTTCACATGCCTAACCATTCACACCTTCAGACCTTACATTTTACTATGCAAGGGATGACCCACATGTCCAGTTGACTGTTCAGGCATCAAATCTTGTGATGATACCTTCACTTTTGTGATCATTCTGACTCAAGACATTTCTGCTCAACGCTGACTTGTTGTTCAATGTAGCCGGTGAAAACAGACTAGAGCAGACAATCAAGTGAGTAATATTGTGAGTATAATGACACTGGATGGAACAAGGCATTGATTCTGACCCAGTCCATGGAGGAGTCTCTTACAAGACCATATTCTACCTAGACCATTCACAGTAGCAATCAGACCCTTCCTCTATAATGAGACATCAGTTGATCCTCGTGTGCACAGGTTCAAGTGATGGAGAATGCTCCACTGCCCAGCAGCAGGTTGCGTCGAGTGAAGTGGAGGAGCAGCACCGGTGTGCTCTTTGTCTTGTAGGTGGTTATCAGTAGGTTAGGGCTGTCATTGCTGAAACAATAAGAGAGAGTGAGTGAGTGACTGTGTGGGCCCTCATTGCTTTCAGTAATACTCTATCAATATCATAGCAGGTGATGACATGATGGGGCTTCACACATTGTTCCCATGAGAAGAATCTGATGTTTTTTCAAGGTGACTACCGAACTCTTTGGTCACTTGCTCACCCCACTATCCTGAAAGTTTTATACTCAGGGCTTAGACATCCCTGCAGCAACAAGGTTTGGTTTGGTTTGACAGTAACTTGGTCCCAATACTGAATATTCATTTGGTGATTAGGTCATTAACATTGACCTGTGCTCACATACAACACATTAAACTGTATTTATCGAGGTTAAACATTTGTCAAAGTAATCAGACCTTGAGGCTCACTTTAGTTCTATAAATAATTGAAGTGAATGTGAACATGATTTCTTTACACTTGTAACTTGTTTCAAATCTGCCTTATTTTTTGTGGGGACTGTCACAGTTGATGAAATAATCTATTATAACTTAAACATGTTGCACAGCTAAGAGGACAAGTAAATTCAATTCTATTCACAAAGTAATGTGTGTATATATGTATAGATATTCTATATGGTTAAACTGATACTGTTGCAGTAAGACGTACACATGCAATGTGCTTGGAATGTTAGCATCTGAGTCAGAGTCCAGCTCCTCGTAGATCTTCTTGATGTCCCATATTCGTACAGTATTGTCCAAACCACCTGAAAATAACATCATCATGTTACCATGGAACTTTCCGAATCTGGCCCAGAATACCAACAGGAGCACCTTAGTGGGAAGAGAAAGTGTGTTTAATGTCAAAAACTGTTACTGTGCATAATATGATGAATTTATATGTTGTGTTCAATGTTGAAACTAACATAAATTTTGTCTGATACAATACATTCTGTGAGGACAAATGATATTTCCTTCTGGATAACCACGTTTATCATTCGAAAGATGGCAAAACAAAGACAGATCATGTTTGTTCTACGGAGCTATGGCTGCCAGTGCTCTGAACAATGCAAAACAAAGACCCAGGTTAGAGTTGGTCTTCAGCAATCAATGATTGTTGTATGAAGTAAATTTCAGGGCTGACTAAAAACTATTGATAATCAGAAATATAACCAATTTGGAAAAAATATCAATGATTATAGATATGAAAATATAATATTGTACATAGACTATTGTGATGAAATAAAGTTTTTATCTACTTAGACAATACACATACTAGTTCTTTATTCATGATTCATGAGCTGCTTAATATGTTAAGCAGGGTGTTGTGTTAATAATCAAAGCCTAAATATGTAGCCACTCTCCATTTCTTTCAGATGGGGGGGGGGGGGAGCATTTTGTTATACTTCTCCAATGTTTATTGACAATGTTCAGTTACAATCTATATCAATAGCCAGTGCTAGTATATATGCTTGTCTTAAGCACCAACTAACAGGATCAGTCTGTCAGGTTTACTTAATTAGTTGATGCATGTCATTGTATCCCAAATGCGTAGCTTGGTGCTCATGATGTCACTCACTTGACTGTCTAGTCCAAACCCAATTATGTACAGACAAAAGTGCAGGTTACAATGTCAAACAACAAACAAACTCAACAATGCAAACAACAGTAGCAGGCAGGGAAGTTCCTGATACAGGACATTTCCTGCATGACTGACCTGATGAGAGGATGCCCCGTCCCGACTGAAGCAGAGACAGTACACAGTGTCCGTGTGCCCCTTCATCTGTGCCAGCATGGTGCCACTAGCCAGCTCCCACAGTATCACCACCTGGTCCACACCTACAACACAACATGCAGAAGGCCAGGTGTAATCACCCACTGAGTAGGTCCAATAACCTTCCAATCAGTATGTCAACGCCATTCTCCTCATGTGGGACGACACATGAAATTTGTAAGATTGCAATGTTGGGCATGGTTGCTTCACAATAACGCTTAAAATGAAGGAAGCATCAAGCCGCATAACAAGCAAGAACAGATTTGGTAACAAGCTATAGTCAGAAAATGCAGAAGTTTACCAAAAAGGACTTTTGCTGTAACTTTGGCCTACCTGATGAAGCGACAGTACGACCATCTGGAGAGAAAGAAAGGCAATGCACTGCTCCCTGGAAGAAGGAAACAGTAGTGAGTGAGTGAATATAGTTTAATACACCACTTTTAGCCATATTCCAGCAATATCACAGGCTTCACACATTATACCCATGTGGGGAATCGAACCCGGGTCTTTGGCATGAGGAGCAAACTCTTTAACCACTAGGCTACCCCACCGCCCCGAAACAGAGAGCATGGGAACTTGTAAACTCAAACCTTTCATATGTGCACTATGAATTAATGTAGTACTGATAGTAAATTAACACAGGTAAAGGTGCTGCACACTCCTACATGCTGAGTTAAGTCTCCCACCTGAAAAGAACATCAAAACAGCAAACATTTTCTAAACTATATTCTGTGATGCTTTAGCAAGTCAACAGTAATAAATTAGAATTTGACCTCCATTAAGCATACCTTATGTCCTGACATGACTCGCACACAGTTTCCATTCTGCACATCCCAGAGTCTCACCATCTTGTCGCTGCTGCCTGTGGCAACGTAGTTGGAGTTGGGGTGAAACTGGATACTCTGTAATCACAGGTGGATAAGTGAGGGAATGTGTTATCAATAATACACCTATAGCAAGCTGGCCTATACTTCATTAAGGTTTGGTTGCCAGTGGAAGACAACTTTAGACAACTACTGGGTACTGGGGACCAACTTGATATTGGAACTAACATAGTGGAACTTCTGCAGTCAGGAGTCAAGCTTACTTAAAGTGAGTGAGTGAGCGAGAATGGTCTTAAGCCGCTTTTAGCAATATTCCAGCAATATCACTGCAGGGAACACCAGAAATGGGCTTCACATTGTGTACCCACATGGGGAATCAAACCCGGGTCTTTGGCGTGATGAGCAAACGCTTTAACCACTAGGCTACACCACCGTGCCGCTTATGTAAAGAAATTGCCAGCTAACAAAGTATGCATAGCACAACTTGCATATGCCCGATATAGTGACTTGAACAGAATGAAAAATATATTCATGGAGTGAACTATTGCAGACCAAGTGTTTATGAGGTCAGTTATGTAACTAGATATTAAAATAACACATGGGGAAACAATTATGTCAACAGTCAGCAGGGCTCCAGATAACTTTGGGGGATGTGGGTGTACTTACACCTCATATGCAAGTGGAGGTGTACTGAGAATTTTGAAGGAGTACTGACATATTTTTGTTTGGTTTGTTATTTATAATATAAAACAATTTTTCAGCAATTAAACTTCATATATGTTAGATGTACAAAGGTATTTATGTGCGTACATGATACACTTGAAATCTTATATTATGTTGTACTTTAATTGATTTTTAGGCGTACATTATGCCTGTATGCCCCTTATCTGTAGCCCTGGTCAGTGTTTGAACAAAGGAGGGTCGTTGGGGTTTATGGTTAATGACAATGACACCTTTATATTACAGTGATGCACCAATGTTACCAATTGGACATTCTTCACTATGAAATGAAATTGTTTTGATCAAGATTTGTCTAAAACCAATGAAAATCAGAAATTTTGAAGCTTTGCCCAGAATGATTGATTCTATTATCCATAACAGATGTGCAAAATATGATCGGTGCCATTTTAGAATGCCATCTGTAATATCACTATGACTCCATGACCTTAGCTCATCGCTGCCTGTTCAAGCACTCATATTAATTGCTTATAATCAACAAAGATGATCTTACATCCACATCAGAGAGATGACCTGCAAATACCCTGAGAGGCTGGTAGTGATCAGTTGACCACAGTCTGGCTGTCCGGTCATGTCCACACGACACAAAGTAGTGCCCATGAGGACTGGAAATCAAGATACAACACTGTCAGACAAAACACAATGAAAGAAGCATAAAGGATCTGTTATAACTAGGCTCACTGTTGACTTGCAGGATGACATTAGTACACCTAAAACTGTATATGGGCTCTTTTGTGTGTGTGTGTGTGTGTGTGTGTGTGTGTGTGTGTGTGTGCGTGCGTGCGTGTGTGTGTGCGCTTTAATCTGCACTAAGCAATATTTTAGCAATTTGACAATGGTCTGTGTGGTCCAGACAATCCAGTGATTGATAATATGAACAACATTTCCCTCTGAAGGGGTACTAGGCACACCATCAGTTACCAAGTCTCATCACTCAGTTTATAAAGTCTAATGTTATGAGCAGCAAAGGGTGTTGAGGACAACTATAACATGTAATATAGTTAGGTCCAGACTTAGCACTAACTAGACGTATTTGATGTGCTTGTAGTTAACCAAAATATGAGTTGATGTTCTACCTAAACTTCACATCCCAGACAGGGTAGTTGTGGCCCTTGTAACACACCAGGTTGGTCCACGTCTGTAAGCTCCACAGACGAACTGGAATTGGAAGTGAAAACAAAGTTCAGTTTATGGAAAACAATCATGGTTCAAGTATAACATGTCACATATATATTTCAGAAGATGGCAACTCCTACTTTGCTGCAGGTAATTGACATCATAGCATTGATGTTGGCAATTGGGACACGAGGTCGAGCTCAACACAAAATTGCTTTCACATGGACAGTAAGTATGAAGTAACTTCAGGCAAATTACAAAATAAGATTCCAAGAACAGGGTGTAGTAAGTAGCAGACCAGCAGACATAATAACAAAGAGAAGCAATGGACACAAATTTGGAAACAAACTGAATCTACATAATAAACTTTGAAGTACAGGAGCTGTGTGGGATTTCAGTACTTGTCTTACTTCCTGGAAGTTCCTGCTGCCATCAGTGGCAAGTGTCTGCTAGCATAGTTAGTAGTGGCTGGTGATACTTACTGGTTCCATCAGCAGAGGCGGAGACCAGGTTGTGTTTGTCTGGGCTGAAGCTGACCGAGTACACTGGGCCATTGTGACCACAGAGGGTCTTGATCTCTGTCGCTGACCGCTCGTCCATCATACGTTCCAGTACATCATCTGTACAGACACACAGCGTTGTCACACAAGACTTCAAAGTCAACATTCATTTAACCAGAAACCTATCCACCATGTTTGTCAGATTCTGCTTGTCGTAGTTGAAGTTTGGCTATAACCTTCATCTGATCAAACTGACTAAACCTCAGACATTAAGGCTATTAGTTTTTTAAAAATACATCAACATCCTCTGAAGATGAGGAGAGAATTTCAACAATGACTGATGATTTTTGTACATTTTGGATATGACAATGGCATTTATCTAAACCACTGCAAACCAAAAGGGAAAAAAATCACAAGTCACTGATATCAACCCTCTTTTTAATACATTGTGTGCACTAAGCAATATTTTCAATACATTATGGCTACCTGAAAGAGTCTGGGAAGTCAATCTACTGAGTGAGCATAGTTTCAGGGCAAACTGTCACACAATGAACCAGGTCACTGAGTTGGACCACCAAATTCATATGTTTGCCTCTTACAACAAGCAGAGATGACTGCCAATTCCCAGAGTAAAGCATGATGTATAACAGATGTAAATATGTTTCATCAATACATATTGCACTTTACAAGAGACATAGCATTGTATAAAATTCTACCTTAATTTGACGTCTAATTTGTTTCTTTGGAAATACACAAATAATCATTCAGGAACATTTTGGATAACAAATGGCATCAATCTAGCATGTGTGTACAGAAGGTTTACTAAGAAATATGAACAGTTTACAAGTTAAGCTCCGGATATGAACATGATGAACAGAATGAAAGCCTGTTTGTAGACCATCTAGAAACCTTCATTTTGGCAGTGGGTTATAAAGCAGGACAGTTAAAAACAGCTGCTATTAAACATTACTAAGGAAAAACCATTACTATGGAAGGTGCTGATGTACAAAAAGACAGCAGGAGAAGAGGGAGAATAACAATCTTGCAATCATGATTATTAAATCATTGCTATTATAAATCGATCCTTGACTTACAGAGTGTTCAGTGGCATTAGATAATTCCATGAATCACATACAAACACATTTAGTCAGGTGACCTTGAATCAATACCAGCACTACAAATGTCTTACACAAGTCTTCTGTCCATTGTCCATTTACTATCCACTTATGTCGTATACACTGTCAAACAATACTACATCACACTGGATTTCATGTTCTCAACATGTCTAGGAGCCAAACCAGACAGATTTCAACTTAATCTAAACAAGTCAACTCCCAACTTACCAGCCTCCTTGTCTATGATCTCGAGTTCCGTTGGAGACTTGAGAGAGCGGAGTCTGTCAGGAGTGATGGACCAGACACGGATGAAGGAATCATTGAATCCCACACTGATGAGACTGGAGTCTTCCGACACCTCAATGCACGTCACGCTGCACAACACAAAGATGGACAAGCATACACAGGCTGTACACTGACTGGGATCCTGTCTACCTATATGAGTTGTCTATAGTAGAAAAATACTGGCCAATTTCTATAAGATGAGACTGGAGTCTTCCGACACCTCAATGCAGGTCACGCTGCACAACACAAAGATGGACAAGCATACACAGGCTGTACACTGACTGGGATCCTGTCTACCTATGTCAGTTGTCTATAGTAGAAAAATACTGGCTGATTTCTATAAGATGAGACTGGACAACAAAACATTCAAGTGTTGGGTAAACCCTCAATTTTGCCATGTAGATCAGCTTTCTACTGTACAACAAACAGTTACATGTAGATATGTCTCAGTGTCTATTTCTATTGTACAGTTACTGGGATCCTGTCTACCTATATGAGTTGTCTATAGTAGGACCAGTTCAACTTACAAACAACATGATTATTACACACTGGGACATGCCTGAAGTGACGCAGCTGAATTGAATTTCTTAAGAGAATTGTTCAACCATATGGACACAGTACTGGTCATTATCGGAACCGATGTGTATCAGACATATGTTATAATACCCAATAAGTAACATTCAAATCCAACCTATCATTCAAACACCTTGTGTTGTACATTCGGTGCTCGAACTAACATAATCAGAACTGTGATGAGAGGATTTCAGTGTGTTATTAGTAGCCAATGCTGCTGACACAAAACGACATATTCTCATTTAAATGGAAGGTGTTGACCCATACAGTAAAATCTGATGTTATTACGAACATATTTGAGAATACATAAACAACAAATAATCATGAGAGTGTATAATGTTTGCCTAGATATTTGATGTGGTTGTACATGGTAATCAGTTTGTATATGTCTGGTACTGCTATGTGTAACCAATGTCAGATCACAAAGCAGCACTGGAGGTGAGGTGAGGTGAAATTGGGTTTAACGTCGTGCTTGAGAATATTTCGCTCATATGATGACGTGCATGCGTGTGTATGTGTAGGTGCGGCTGCTTGTACTAGCCCAGACTGAAGCTGGTTTTATAGTGCTAGCCCACTGAGATACCATGCCGCAGTGAAGCATGAATACCCCACTCAGACACATTATACTGACTCCGAGCCGACCAGTCCTTGTTGTACCCTTTAATGCTGAGCGCCAGGCAGGGACCAACAAGTACCATATTTAAACGTCTTTTGGTATGACGCGGTCGGGGATTGAACCCGCGACCTTCCGCTCTCCGGGCGGACGCTCTAACCACTACACCACGGAGGCGGTCAGCAGCACTGGAAGGAAGATCAGCCTTGTCTGTAAAATTATACTTGGTTGACTTAATGAGCAATGATCCTACACTGTGTAGGCACGATGACATGCAATCAACTCAGTCATCATGCTGACAACCTGATCTACTCAGTCACATTGTACAACCAGTTGCTGATTACATAATGTCCTCACCTTGAATATACAAGAATGAATTCAAAGCAGGTTCTGACATTACTGAACATTCCTGCTTTACATGAACCTAGGAATCCCCGAACATTCATAGTGTACAAAATAGCATCCTAACCTGGAATCTGTAAAGCAGAAAATTCAAAAGGGGGTTCTGGGGACCTTGAACATTCCTGCTACATGTGAATCTACAAACTCCTGAATCTTGTTTTCATACCATGAGTCTATTCTCAAGCACCCACTGACTTCCCTTATGTTACAAATAGCAAAGAGTGTGTTTATTAGTCAACAGTCTTTTAGGTGTATGTTTGTGAGTACTGTTGAAAACAACAGTCAGGTGTCTATCAGACATATCACTACTGTCTGCAAATGGACAAGGCCAACCATGTACTGGAACCAAGCCATCACACATTACAATCAAATATGTCACATCACCAACCCCTACTCGCTTCCACATCTATGGATGAGGAGTACTATTCTTAATTATCCAGACCTCTCCTAGAAGACATAACAACAATGAAATTGTATTACACTGTTTTAAAAGGCCATTGTGATGTCATCAATCATCGTCCATGATCAAATAACATCACTTCTTCCCAAGCCACAGAATTTGGTTAGCTGCACGTTTTACAATCAAAACACTTGTTAATAATGTTTACAAACTGAGAAAGTTGAAGAATCATACTGGGTAATTAACAGAATCTTACCCAGGTGTCTTTTGTAATAAAATCTATCAACACTGGTGAACAAATATTTAAAATTCCTAAGCAAGCATTAACAACGTTATCAAAAGCATTAACATATTTGATATCAAAGGATACTCAGATGAATTTTTCTGTATTATTACATTGTTCACAACACCGACATAGTTTGGATCCATTCCCTAGTCTCCATCTCTACTACTAAGCCAGGACATCACTTACCCCTGACAGGAGTTGAGCAGTGTATAGAAACACACAGATGGCATGTGCTCCCGATCTACTTTCACTCTCTTCATGGCTTCTCTGAATGCGTTGATTTTCTCTATCTTATCCATGTCTTTTCTAAAATAAATAAAAACAAAGCTATCTTTCTGTCTTCTCCTTATTCTTAACCCAATCTAAACCAGATACATACATGCCATGAAAAACCTCCACCAAACAAGCATTGTCACTAAAGTGACATAATCCCATAATCCCCAGCCGCAAATTATCAAATCAAACTTAAAAAGTAATGAAAGTGAAGGTCGTAGTTTAAGATGAAGTTGAATGTCAACAAAAACATGACCAGTCAACCTCTCTTGATATCTTGCTCTGTAGTTGTTCAAACACACAAATATTTTCAAGACTCACTATGACCTTGACATGAATGACATGGTGTATGAAATATGCAAACAAAGTAATAACTAAATTGCTTATCAAAAAACATTCAAGAGAAGTCTTGAAAGTCTATGAAGAAAATCCAGTGAACCGTTCTTGAGAAATCTTGCTGACAATCTTAACATGCAGGTTAACATGCTGAAATCTTCAAAGTGTCGCCGTGACCTTGAAAATTATGTGAAGGTCACCAAAATCGACTGGGCTCAGCGCCTCCCCTAGATGAAGCTTGGTGTCGAATATTAGGAAAATCCAGTGACAGTTCTCGCTGCAAGGGTAAAATATTAAAGTCCCCTTGTGACCTTGAAATGAAGGTCAAGGTCACCACACATGACTGGGACCTTTCGCATACTGTGATGAACCTAGGTACCAAGTATGAAAAGAATTTAGTTAACAGTCCTACAGATATTCCAATTCATACGTACGTACGGATGGATGGACAGAGCCTAATACTATATCCCCAGTTTCACACTAAACGGGGCTAAATAGCCTAGTGGTTAAAGCGTCCGCTCGTCACCAAAGACCCGGGTTCGAATCCCCACATGGGTACAATGTGTGGAGCCCATTTCTGGTGTCCCCTGCCATGATATTGCTGGAATATTGCTAAAAGCGGCGTAAAACCAAACTCACTCACACTAAACGCACGGCAGGGGGAAATAAGCAAATCAAACTAAACAAATATTTGAACTGTAAATAAGGTTCATACTCTTTCAGCAAAGAAATGCAAATAGGAAAACCCTGTTTAAAATCTTACAGTTCTGGCAGTGGAATTCTTGTGTTGGATGGAGCATTGGGATCATTTTTGGATTTTTTCATCAATAGAGGGTCTTTCTTCGGCTTCTTTTTCTGAAAAATCAAGAATTTCCTTTGAGACGCATATCTTGAATTAAATAAAGAATAGAAATGAAAATCTGAAATAAATGGTAACATTTAATGTCAGTGTTGTTCGTTATCACAATCAAGGTCCCTTCTTGGATGTGAATCTGACAGCAATTTGAGTTAACATGCTAAGCAGCCACAAGACTGTAGTACATCTCATTGATAATTCCCAAACTGGATTAAGAAATGCCCTGAATATTCATGTTAAAATAGTTACAACTAATACCACTGCTTTGTAGAGGTGACTTGCAATTCATTGATAACAGGTCCATATGGGACAAAGAGGCATAATTGTAAGTCATATGCCTGTGAATTTAAGAAATTACGAGAGTTGATAGGAAATGATGAATCAATTGTAAAAGTGATTAGGCATAATTTCTTTACCACCCAAATTCTAAAATTTTACTGAACAAAGGAAAGCCAACAGAGAACACAATTATCCCTTTGATAGTACTAAATTTGGTTGTATTCCAAGGTGCTGTGAAATGACAGGATGCATAAAACAATACATGACCCAGCCTTTAACAAGTACATTAGGAACCAATCCATAAACTGCTTTTCCAAGATAATGAAACTGGATATACAGCTCTAAAAACTTTGCTGAACAGTATCCAGAACTTAGAAGACTTGATGCTGATCCCTGGATCAGAAGGTGCACCTGTCACAACCTTCTACAGACGCCAGGGTCATCATGCTGAGAGGTATGGTATCAGGCAGACTAGATCTTACTGAGAGAAAGCAGAATGATGGCAAATCTTGAATTGAAGACCATGATTAATGAATTCTGCCACATTTGAGGAATCAATGTACACTGTACATACAGTACAAACTACCGGGTTTAATGGATCAGGTTTTCCTATATTGAATGAAATTTACAAGAAAACAATAGGGATGCAATAAAGAAGAAGTTACTTGTCTTATAAATAGGGATGCAGATTTGTCATATTTATGCTAGAAAAATAACAACAAAAACAACATGTATGAAAACCTGGTTGGAGATGGATAGAAAAGGTGGTTCTATCGTAATGGCTTACCTTTGGCTTGTCCCCCTCCCCCTCAGTAGTGTCGTCATCCTCTTCCAGGGGGATGTTGAGATCTGGCTCCTTCAGTAGCCCGTAGTACACCTTCACCTTGTTGGCTGAAGTAAAGGGGGCTAATGATACAGTGTTAACATTAAAACACTGGTAACATCAGGAAACAGTGTTAACATGATGGTGTCAAGATCAAGAGACAGTGTTAACATCATGATGCACTGTTAAGATCAAGAGACAGTGTTAACATGATAGTGTTAAGGTCAACAGATGGTGTTAACATGATGATACAGCCAATTTCATCTGACACAGGTCTAATACTTGTTGGATTCATCTAGTGGTGTTCCGATTAATTGAAATAATCGAAGATTGGTCGAAGTGACCAAACGACCAAGCAATCGATCACATTTTCTCATAATCGAACACAAACGATTTTGGAACTGCTGTTTTAGTGTTTGAAACATTTGACGATTGAACATATCTTCGAAGTTGTCAGGGCCTGAAAACTTGTTTAATTCTTAGAAAACTCACTTCACTAACTGAAAAGTCATGACTGAATATTTCTTGAAGACTCCAGAAAGTTTATGTTCATGAATTACTCATCACTTTAAAGTAGCAAGTTGCATCATGTTATACATATCTACAATAACAACCTTGGTAGGAAAATCTGAAAAATGACGCTAACCAATTTTTTCCCCGAAGATTGTTCGTTGGTAATGAAGCAATCATCAATTGTGAGATTTCAACCAATTCCCAACACTAGATTCATCCCATTGATTATCAGTGGAGTGAGAGTGACGTACCTTCCCTGTCCGACTCCCCAAGGAGGCCCCCACTGGATGCATCAATCTGCTGCTTGTTGCGGGGGATTCCATCAAACACTGAAACAAGGTACTTCAATCACATACTGCGTACATAAAAGACTATGGAGATGATTTTCAGTACTTCTCTGAAAGCTGCCACATAGTCTTGTGAACAGATCAAGTCATGAAGGATGAAAACTTTCAACTAAGACAGCATGAGTTGTCTCCCTTTCGAAACCTTCAGAAGGGAGATACAATACCTGTTCTAAATCTCCAGCGGACTCAAGATCATTACTCTGAGGTAATTAGATTCAGCTAGATTGATTTAAATCCTAAATTTTAAAATATTTATGATAACTGACAAAGACATTAATGTATAAAGAACTCATACTCAATGAATCTTGCCAGGATTGACACACTAACTTGTACCTTAAATGTTTATTTTGTTAGATATTTAGTCACACCACTAGGTAGGTAACTGACCGTCTATGAAGAGATGCTCCTGGATGATGTTTAGAAGCCGTGAGAGCTGTTTCTCCTGCAGGTGGCGCTTGAGGTGTGTAGGAGTCACGTGACATCCGGATGACAAACTTGCTTGATCTGTGTCACACATATGCAATAATATCTAACTTACAACTGAATTTGCATTTTGGGTTAACATAATTAATGAAACAAATAATGAAGCAAGACTGTGTCAAACATTTGGTGTGGACACATCTGTAGACACTCTTTACATGTTGTTGAACATCACACTAGTCAATAATCAAGCCTTAGTAAAACACTCCAGTGAATGACAAGCAGCAATCTATGCAAAGCAGTGTACAATGTGCACCATCAATTACATTTCTAAGTATGACCATTTGATTCTTTGCATTGTAATAACCCGCTTATATGGCGCTCATATCCAGGCACATTGCCTGCTCACGGCGCTATGTACTATCCCCTGTCATAGGACACTATCGTACTTTCCAATACTTTTTTCATCTCCCTGCGGATCATACAGCCATGCTGCCTGTCAGGCGCAATGAACTAAACACTCACATTGCCAGCACATCCTCACGGGTACCCATTTTACAGCTGGGTGAACTGAGACAATGTGGATCTAAGTATCTTGTCCAAGGATACTACGCAAATGTGCCCATCTTGGGAGAATTGTCTCTTATGATCAGCATAGGTTGCTTGGGCCTAATCTAACAAGGATACGAACAACCGCAAGTTCTCAAATAACCCCGGCATATAGTGACAATTACAAAACAAACTCAGGAGGCTGGCAACCTACTTAAAGTTATCCATCAGCTGGTTGCCAGCCATGTGTTCCTTCTTGTATACAGTGGACAGCTTCATCAAGTCCTCTTTATAATACTCCTCTTGGTCGAGGGAGAACTTGCCAAAGAAGTGCTTTGCTGAATTACAAACAAAACCTGATTAGGTTAAGACACAGGTATAGATCATGCGTTGGTTCGTATACCAGCCGCTGGTCAGCAGGTCTAAGGGATGCAAATTACAGTTCATTACAACTATCCCCACAGCATGTGTAGCAGCAAGGATTGATATTATATATCAACATGAGAATCAATAATTAATAATTACTGTAAGTTAAATGAACATACACTGCTGAGTGAACTTGTGAACAATAAGGTTTTAGTTTTTAACAGATACAACACTGCTTCGAGCAGTATTTCATAAGAATCAAGTAGCTTTCGCACCCAACACCTCCAGTTTGTTATAACTTGTCAAACAGTACAGTACTGGTTCAGTGGTTGTATCTCAACCCAACACAATGTACCTTGTGGGACATACAAGAATTACTGTTTAGAGAGTACTTCCATACAAGAGTAGTACACCCACAACCTCTGAGCTATAGCCCATCACTACACTCTGAGGTCACAAGCAGAGACATTACTCATTAGCAAGCCAATTCTATGGAAAGAATGTAACCACACACAATATTCATTGTTTTGATGTTTCGTGATCAGGTTTGAGTGCTGTATTAATGCACAGCTGCAGCCACTACAGAAGAAACATGAACAGTTAAACTAAGGGGAGATAACCACAAGCCTACCCAGGCGTTCATGGTCATTGTAGACAAGCTCCAGATACATGTGCACAAATACTGGATACAAGATGGTAGCCAGCTCCACCTGAAAACAGAAACATATTCCTGAATATCATGGACATGATGAATAATGGTTCCAGGGTATTTATCACACAAGAAACATATTATACACTGTATACTTTGTGATGCATGGACACATCAGTAAATCATGACACTCCTATTTGTATCAATGACTGAGATGAAACAGGTGTAACCATGAAACTAACATTATTACCTTATGTACATCAAGACAGGAATCAATGAAGGCTTTGATGTCAGTGTACAGATCTTCATAGATGCTTGGATCGTCATCACTGAAACAAGTCATACATATCATCGCATGTAATATCAGTGTACAGATCTTCATAGATGCTTGGATCGTCATCACTGAAACAAGTCATACATATCATCGCATGTAATATCAGTGTACAGATCTTCATATATCACTGAAACTTGGATCATACATATCATCGTCATCACTGAAACAAGTCATACACATCATCGCATATAATATCAGTGTACAGGCTTTCATAGTTGCTGTTATCATCATCGCTGAAACAAGGAGCACATGTGATGTACATGAGATATTACCAAGTCCTATGGATGTTTACAGTTACTTTTAGCAGCAGCAGCAGCATGTATATGGCTAAGACATAAACAATGATGAAACTGATCTTATGTAGCATGTTGACATGTTTCAAGAGAGAATGAACATATATCATGTGTAGTGGTGAAGCACTTAAAGATCTGAAATGAATGCATGAAATAACCTCTTGTAAGCTGCTAAAGCATGAGAGACTTCTGAAGCACTGGGCCCACTGTCTTCTGTCTTGAACTCTTCATCACTGACTTTAGCCTCTTTCTTCAGCAAAGTCTCAGTTTCCTAGAACAAGAAAATTAATTATCAGGTCCATATCTCTGGTAATTAGTGGTATAATATAATACTTACACTACATGTTTATAAAAGTGAAGTTATTTTACATATTATTATGAAGTACTCTTTGCACTCAGCAATATTCCAGCTATATGGCGGTGGACTGTAAATAACAAAGTCTGGGCCAGACAATCCAGTGATCAACAGCATGAGCATCGATCTACGCAGTTGGGATACGATGACATGTGTCAACCAAGTCAGCAAGCCTGACCACCCGATCCCGATATTCACCTCTTATGACAAGCATGGGTTAATGAAGATCAATTCAAACCCGGATCTTCACATTTACTTTGCATAAAGACAACTTTCACATGTAGAACTAGATCTGCGTCACAAAGTGGCAATAACAGCAGCAGCAGCTCTATGACTATAGTAGCTCTATTTAGGGTATCAGTCATGACAATCATATTACTGTGATCACTGTATAATACTGCTTTATCATTGAAACAACCTAAACACACGAGAACATGGCAGACTGACTGACTGACTGAGTTTGGTTTTACGCTGCTTTTAGCAATATTCCAGCAACATCACGGCAGGGGACACCAGAAATGGGCTTCACTCATTGTACCCATGTGGGGATTCGAACCCGGGTCTTCGGGGTGACGAGCCAACACTTTAACCACTAGACTACCCCACCGCCCCAAACATGGCAGAAGGTGAACTACTTCAAGTTGCAAGAAGGTGCATTTACGGCAGAATATGAAACTGTAACTTAAATGCAATGGGGAACCCTTGACTATAAATATAAAGACATTGTATCCCTCATCAGCACATACTGTACTGTGCATGCTTTACGCTCAAGTAGCTATATGAATATGATAATGACATTGAAAAGTAAACAGTTACAGCACACAAGAATCAAAGCAGTTCCATCTGAAGATAAAATATGTTCTTAACAATGAGTGCATCAGTGCAAAGTAGAACACTAATATCTTCACAAATTTCACTTGTCTGTAATGAATCAGATATCCCACCCTTTAGCATGATTAGTAATGATAAGTTCATCAGGCCAAAAAGCCATTAATGATTAATCTAATGTAAGCTTTTGGAAGAACAGCAGAAATTGTGGTGATATATATTCCTGTGTATCAATGATCACATTGTTAGTTGTTTAACGCCATAATCACAACAATCTTAATTTGTAACACATTCTAAACACGATCAAAATCCATAAAACATTCCATAATTTGGACTCACGTTAGGGATTGATCAAATTCCATGTTATTTACCAAGAAGACACATCAATTAAACATTTCTTTGAAGTTGTGACTGAGTTTACCTAACAAGACAATATGCCCTTGAAAATGTTGAAACGCTGAACTCAATACAGATTTCCTGCCTGTTAGAAGAAATGTGATGACCAATAAGTTGTGCCAAGATTTGTGATACCAAAGTAAATTTGTGCTTGAAATACATGTTTGGGTCTAGAAAATAACAATCATAACTTTGACAATCAGAGGTTAAACAATGATGAATAAAGAAGCGCAGAGACCAAACATTTACTTTTTGAGAGATCCTGTAAATTTGACATACAGTGAAAGCTGTCAAAACCAGCAGCTGTCCAATCTGCCAAGTTGTCAACACTGGCATAAAGTCTCAGTACTATCTGTGGCTAGGACATTTTATCATCATTTAAAAGCTCTGCAATCTGGCAGCTGTCGATTCCGGATATTGGCATGAAATGACTTGCCCGAATATGTGTTTATACAGTAATCAGCGCTGTCTAATCCCGCTAGTGGCAAGGAGTCAGTCGGATGTGTTCTATCACCAATTAATCCTGCATTGAAATAACAGGGTATTTTGAGTGTGTGGCAGCCATCACATCTTTAAGTAATTACATGGTTGCTGACAATGACAGTTTAAACTTAGTTCAGTACGGGTATACTTGTACATGTAATTAGTGAGTTAGTGCCATTAAGATGCATGGATGATCAGTGTTCTGTATTGCAATTGGCTGGAGCAGATAAACAGACAGAAGACAGGGCTCCAGATAATTTTTCAACATCAGGACTACGTACTCCTTATGTTTTCAATATAGGAGTACTGGAAAAAACTTAAGAGTACATTTAGAGTACTGAATGGAATTTAAAGGCGTATCAGTAGTATTGTGTTTCGTTTCATAAGCACCACAACATTGCTACTCTTGTGTAAACAGGTCAATAAACAATAAAACAATACTTTTTCAGATAAATACGTCTGTAAATGATTTTACGACCGTACACCATTGCTGTGGTGCGTATCTGCTACGTTTTCTAAATTATTTCCTACCGTATCGGGCATATTTTTTATCCGTTCACATACGCCGATACGGCCCTTATCTGGAGCCCTGAGAAGAGACTTCCTCAAAATGTGCACAGAAATGAAGCTCAGTCCTAGTCGTAAATAATCGTGTCAGCTCTACAATCAGGTGGGTGTCAGTTTAGACAGCTTCCACTGTATAGTGTTTGACTGTATTTAGTCAACTAGATTCAGTCACGATCACAAGATCCTGCGATGTGAATTATCAGTATTCAAAAACCTAAAAACTTTCCATCAAACCATAATTCTACCATCTCTTTTCCAATTCATTAAAGTTTGGTTGGTTGGTTTGTTGTTTAACGACGCACTCAGCAATATTCCAGTTATATGGCGGCTCTGTAAATAATCGAGTCTGGATCAGACAATCCAGTGATCAACATAATAAACATCAATCAACGCAATTGGGAACCGATGACATTTGTCAACCAAGTCAGCGAGCCTGACTACCTGATCCCGTTAGTCGCCTCTTACGACAAGCATGGGCTACTGAAGACCAATTCTAACCCGGATCTTCTCAGGTCAATTTATTAGAGACTCACTCTAAGGGCTGTAGGTGAATTCGTAGACCAGACTGGTTTGTAGACGTGGAAATCCGGTGGATTCGTCGACGTTAGTAAAATGGGGAAACTTCAACATCATTGATGATGAAAATCGATATTATGACTTTAGTGTAAACGAAAAGTGTTTGAGTTTTGAGAAATAAACAAAAATATATTAGGTAAGTATGATCAGTGATGAAAAAAACATCAATTATCAACATTCAACTACGCAGACCAGCAGAGAAGTAGCAGTAGAGAAGAAGGATAAGGTGGGTCACCGACAAGGTAATTAACAAAACACTTCAATATACACACGGTATTTGACCATCAAAACAACTAACAAAACACTTTAATATACACACGGTATTTGACAATCAAAACAACTAACAAAACACTTCAATATACACACAGTATTTGACAATCAAAACAACTAACAAAACACTTCAATATACACACAGTATTTGACAATCAAAACAACTCACCACTTCCTAAATAACATTCACAACAACTCAGTGCAACCTGTTTTCGATGAGTAGACTAATTTAATTTAATCCACTGAAAACTTAAACGACAGTGAAAACTGTTTAACAATTTCATTATTTTCTTGTTGTCGGAAAATTATGATGAGTAGACAAATTTAAAAGGATTAAGAAAAAGAAATCATTATCAAAATTAATATGCTTACAAAATACTATTATTCAATTATTTATACACGTCTACGAAATCACCGTCTACGAACCAGTCTGGGCTACGAATCCACCGCGCCTACGAACTGGTTCAGCCTACGAAAACACCGTCTCCCACCCTAAGGATCCTAAAAGGGTATTTTCTGGTAGAGACATGTCAGCTACCTAAGGACATAAAGGGGCGTTTGCTTGTAAAGCGACGTCAGCTCCCTAAGACCCAGGGAAAGAGGCCCTTGCCTGCTGCGCCCTGTAAACTGCACTCAGGACATAATAGAGGGGATCCAAGGGCTACGAATACAGTTGGGTGTAACTACCCGAACACAACTAATCAAACGATCAAAGATGCAAATGAGATCTGTCAAACAAGAACCAATTAGCGTAACAGTAAACAGTGTTCAGTAAACAACACTCTTGCCGAAGACAGCAGTGTCCGGATGACAAAGTCAAGTAATCTGGCATTGAAATTGCGTGCGCTGTATAATCTAGTGACGACTACTCAGTAGTGATGCGAGGGGACCTCATTATGATGATAGCAAATACAGTCACAAGACGGGACCAAATAACAACTAAACGAGTCAGATAGGCAGTGTGACAGTTAACGAAGATTTCATGCTCGATATCAATCTTTATTTGGGTGTAAGTATGGATCAATCTCGGAAATGTTAGTTTACCGTTGTGGTCAACGCTGACAAAAAGTCAAACTGGTTGTTTTTAGCAAACTAGCGGGTGCAACTTGCTCTTACGAAGACACAACGGTAAACAGAGCATCCAAAAATAACTCATATTTGAAGGATAATATATACCTTTAGGTTATGTTTCTTAAGAAATTGCAACACTGCAAGTAACGTCTGTTTTTCAGATATATCAACTTTGGCGTCCTCCATACTTGGCGGGTCCGCCATTTTGGCAAGCACTCTCCTATATCCGGTCGGTACGGAGTAAATAGAAACGTGCGTATTTTTGTTTGAAACGAATCAAGACTTTTCATCCGAATATTAATCACACTTACTTTTTACAGTGAATGGACGTTGTGATTATTTCAAGTTTTTGTAATTCCTAACATGAACATTTGATAATGGATATGCTATTTTCGAAACGCATAGTATTATAGTATTATAAGTTGAGGCAATGGCATGGGGAATGGTCACTAAGTACAAATATCACACGTCAAAAGTATTACACCTGGGGCAAAAACAACATACGTGTTTATGTGGGTTTTTTTCATTTATTCTTATATAGTTACGTTTATAAATATAGAGGAAAACAGGGGCTTGTAACGCAACAATCTGGCATGAAGGTATTTACTTTCACTAAAGGGGTCTCAACACCATGTATGTATTTGTGTTAAGACCCCGTTAGTGACAGTATTTACCTTGATGCCAGATTTTTGCGTTACAAGCTCCTGTGAAGGAAAAATGCTTATTTGCAGAATAGAAATGAATATTGTTTTATTTGCATACTATACTTATGATAAATCTCCATACATTGACATTAGTAAATACATTATACCTGAAATTCAATTTGGTGATTATGTATAAAATAATTCAACTAGTATCACCAGCTTTATGTTACATTGTCAATCACAATCTACTGAGCGATGTCAATAAATTGTCATAAAATAGGCAAGAAACAGTAAAATAACACATTTTGTATATATGCTTCCTTAACATTTCTGGTAGTCCGTCTCACAGTCCCTGAACCATATTATTTTCCCCAATGCTTAGCCCTCCCTGCAATGCTAAAGCCCTAAATGAAGCAAGTCTAGATTTCCCTCAGGTTCAGGCCTAAATCTCTGGTCTCACTGGGGCTCCTTTTCAATTTAAATGGGTTTATTTGCTACTATCACAATTATATATATTCAGGGACTCAACGTTAGTCTACATTTCTGGCTAAGTGCCGTTCTCGCCGCATCTTGCCGCGTCCTTTATTAGATTCAGTTGTCATGAACATATAGTAGTAGTTGTGTCGAATGCAGTATATATCCCGCACGCGGAGAAAATCCGCTACGTCACTTCCTCTTTCCTTAGCAGCATCTGAGAAGGTAGCATGTCCTAGAGTATTTTCGTCGAACAATCCGTTCAATATCTTGTCAATCTTGCATTATATTGTTGTGACATGTGAATAAAGTCAATATTTTATGTCTTTTCAGACTTCTCTTCCACGATGAGAGCCAAGGTAATTTTATTTTTAATCATATGAGATAAATGATGTACTTTTGGAAAATTGTCAACACGAGGTTACAGGATTCGCAGTTGTCCTATGTGATCTGCTGTAACGCAATTAAACTTGTGAACTAGGGTCAGTTAGTTAATTAGATCACGAAGCAATTACTTTGTTGCACTGTTTTCTGAACAACATTGCTGTATACCGGGAACAGCTTGTAAAGCATTTGTTGGTCTCGACTGCCTACTCTGAATATCACATGCCTCTTCAATCCTTAGTGTTGTGTTACTCCTTAGTCCGTAGATATCATTTCCGACCAAGAATCCTGTTACTATCCTTTGTAATCTAAGTTTGAGGAAAAATGATTTTTAACATAGTTTCGCAGAGGAATCGGCTGTTGCACTTTCGCTTAAAGGCAAACTAACGTTTGCTGATAACTTTGTAAATAAGCACTAAATGATTTTGTTAATGCCGGTTCTGTGGTCAATTTCGACTCTTAGTGCAATGATATTGAAATGTAAAGAATTGTTCAACAGCACACTTTCTCGGGGTAATGGCATACGCCACAACCCAGTCAAATATACTTGTAAACTGATTGGCCATGCTGAAGATCTATGATGGTATCTCCTCGTTATGATTTCCAATGAAATCCAACCTAATTGCTGAGATCTTTGTACTGGTTAATTTGAGTTTACTTGTAGGTAAAAACAGTACCTAAGATTAGTTACTAATGAATGTTATACTGAACATGTACTACGCATGCATGATTCAATAAACTGTTTGAGAGGCATTCTAGAAGTGGGAATGCTAAAAGCAGCATAAAACCATACTCTCACTGAAGTGCATATTAATTCTACATTTTTACACTTGACTAGAAATTTCTGGTTCAAGTGATATAACGTTTGTCATGCGGAAGACTCGGTTCGATTCCCAACATGGGTACAATGTGTGAAACCTATTTCTGGTGTCCCCTGTGGTGATATTGCTAAAAGCATCCTAAAGCCATACTCACTCACAGAAGTGCATATTAGTTCTACATGTATGCACTCGACTAGAACCTTTTCTCTTGGGTTTAGGGGTGGTGGGGTAGCCTAGAGGTTAAAGTGTTCGCTCATCACGCTGAAGACCTGGGTTTGATTCCCCACATGGGTACGATGTGTGAAGTCCATTTCTGGTGTCCCCAACCGTGATATTGCTGGAATATTGCTAAAAGCGGGGTAAAACGAAACTCGCTCGCTCCATGAACACTTGTCAATCCTAAGTTTTCAATAGTTTTCATAACTACAACCAACTTTGTGTTGAAGCAAAACTATAAGCATATATAGGCAACTACAAACTATAAGACCCTAGTTGTGCTGATGCACTCTATCCAAAATTAGAATACACAAATATACAGTGTTCATTCATTATTCATTACTGTTTGCTAGTTTCTTGTATAACACAATTAAATGCGTCTGATACAGCTATGACAGTTTTGATGAAGAAACCCACCATGTGGAATTGGCTCCTCTTGGGGGTACGTTTCTCTTTTCAGGGGTACACATCTGTAGTACCCCTGCGTACGACCCCTTTAGTCCTGGATCCTTTTTAATCTGAAGTAAAATACTGAAGTAACTGATCAAAGTAAAGTAGCTGCAGTCTTAACCTGTTTCATGAGTTAGTGAATGTCCCAATACTGTCAAGTTATGGTTGTTGAGATCTTGTTTCAACGTTGGCATCTTGGCTGAGTAATTTAACTTTACATGTATATATAGATTTATCTCAAGGATTATATTGATTTTGAACTGTTTTCAAGATAACTAGGACCCATTCCTATCCATTTGTATGTTAAGGGAAGAGTTTTCTGCAGATTTTATAACGCTGGGGTCATTCTTGTGATTCTATATCTTATGAGGAAGAACCTTGGCTCATTTTCATCTTTTTTTACTTGTACCCATTCTCATCCCTGCGTGTAGCTTTATGTGAAGTTCTTGCTGCAGGCTCTTTATGTATAATCTATGACCCAATAGTATGGGGTGATGCATAGGAAGTGTTCATGAGGTTCATAAAAGTGCTTCACTATCAGTGTCAAATGTTAGGCTGGGATGCTTTGACAACTGAAACAGTGTACTGCCAAATTCTTTCACTATCTGACCGCCTCCGCGGTGGTGTGGTTAGGGCGTCCGCCCAGGAGAGCGGAAGGTCGCTGGTTCGATCCCCGACAGCATCATACCAAAAGACGTTAAAATATGGTACTTGTTGATCCCTGCCTGACGCTCTGCATTAATGGGTACAACAAGGACTGGTCGGCTCGGAGTCAGTATAATGTGTCTGAGTGGGGTATTCACTAACAACTTTCAAAAACGTTCAATATCTAAATGAGCTGTATTTATTCTAATAAGATCTTGTAGATAATAATAGATCATTCAACACTGATACCTTGAAATAAGACATTTTTGGTCTTGTGAAATATTAAAAGTTCAAGGCTTTTTCTAAGAAATAAAATGACATCGATGATGGCAATTCAGCGGAATGATTTTCTGTGATCTCGAAACTAAACTGAGATGTCATGTCTACAAACCTGTTAGCTATAGTCCGTTTGGCTCAAAAGCAAACCGATGAATTGCAATCTTACTCTTAAACTACTAAACGTAACATACTCAATGAAACGCTGATCATAATCAAAACATCATACCCACTCTGAGGTTTTTGCAGAAGTTTTGTCCTAAAAATAATAAAGTTGTTTAACAAACTATCATTAAAATATTGACAGTTCACTGTTTGTTACGAGGGAGGAGTGCAGAGAAAGGGGCAGCCAGGTGTTCGAGAAGCACGTTCACAGACAAAGTTATTTATTCATTAACTCTTTCAACACCAGTCAACCAGAGGCATTTACTGCCATGACACCGAGTTCCCAGAGACTCTGAGGTCATAGATGAAGCCTATGTTTGTGAAGGAAATTATAAGCTTGTAAACGTTATTGCTACTACATCCCATACACCATTTAAAAGATCTAATCCTACTGTTGATAAATATGAAGTTTATTTTTATAATATTATTCAAATAATACAACTAAAACTTAAATAAATCTATATTTGAATGAAAATGCAAGCTTACATTTATAACGTCCAGATAAACCACGAAAGGAGCAAAAACTATGGCGATTTTTTCCATTTGTGACATGTCATAACATGGCCGTGCCTTTTCCTTTTATATTTTCATTTTTACGTAATCAGAAAATTATTATAAAAAGATTTCTTAAACAATATGTACGGTCGCCTATTTCCCGATATCTGTGGCTTTCCGCTCGGTAAAATGACATAACGGAAAATACCTCCGTTTTCGAAGCTTCGTATGAATAACATGCGCGGCAAATCGTTTGATGTTGGGCATCGTTCGAAAGCTCTGAACATCAACAATATCACTGTACCCTTGCCAAGAGTATTTTCACAGTTGTAAGAAGCGATTTTATTGGATAAAGATTGGTTTCTAATGACGCTTTTTCGCCACAGTCTGCTATAAGGGTCGTGATTGGTTTAAATCAGACACGTGACCTAAGGCAGCCAATCATATTACGCCAATGGATACCGGTCTCGTAAACGAAAACTTTTAGATTTTGACAAATGTTTTGGGTAAAATAATGCTATTCTGAACATATTAAGCAAGAAATCGCTACCTATACGTAAATTATGGAACTTATTGGGCGTATCGTGCTAGGTTATGACCTGTGACAAAAATGCTTCATGTATGTATTTTCGCATTAAACATCGTGTCCGAGCGTGAAGATTGAGGCGGCGAGAGCCGAGATGTCACTTGTCAGTGACTTGACTTGCATTACATGATCGCACAAAACGATGGAAATAGTAATTTTATATGTACGTTTGACAACTTTTATGAATGCTGTTGTTGATTTTATTCATTAGTTTATTCAATTTATTTAATAATTTCCTCGAAACATCGTTACTTTGCTCTTTGACAATGTTATTGTGGACCCGCTGCCGAAGCATGTGTCCGAGAATCGTTGTTTTCAATAACATTGCGAAAAATAGTTTATAATTTTAATTCTGCTGATAATATATGATAAATTGAAATTTAATAAGTGTTTTCAGACATTGTGAAATGTGATAGATTTGATATATGAATCAAAAGTCAGGTAGGTTCCTAAAATTATGTCTCATTTTGACGTGACTACTGCCTGGCCGATTAATCGGCCTCCGGTGTCTGGGGACTCATAACGTTGTGGCCGATTATTCGGCCTGCGGTGTTGAAAGGGTTAACCTGTGCTGTGCCGTCTCCATCCGTCTTCAATCCTTAGTGTTAGTTGTGTTACTCCTTAGTCCGTAGATCTCATTTCCGACCAAGAATCCTGTTACTATCCTTTGTAATGTAAGTTTGAGGAAAAATAATTTTTAACATAGTTTCGCAGAGGAATCGGCTGTTGCACTTTCGCTTAAAAACGTTTGCTGGTAACTTTGTAAATAAGCACTAAATGTTTTTGTTAATGCCGGTTATGTGGCCAATTTCGACTCTTAATGCAGTGATATTGGAATGTAAAGAATTGTTCAACAGCACACTTTCTCAGGGTAATGGCATGGGCCACAACCCAGTCAAATATACTTGTAAACTGATTGGCCATGCTGAAGATCTATGATGGTATCTCCTCGTTATGATTTCCAATGAAATCCAACCTAATTGCTGAGATCTTTGTACTGGTTAATTTGAGTTTACTTATAGGAAAAAACAGTACCTAAGATTAGTTACTGATGAATGTTATGCTGAACATGTGCCATGCATGCATGATTCAATAAACTGTTTGAGAGGCATCCTAGAAGTCGTAAGCAGTGGGAATGCTAAAAGCAGCATAAAACCATACTCTCACTGAAGTGCATATTAATTCTACATGTTTACACTAGACTAGAAATTTCTGGTTAAAGTGATATAACGCTTGTCATGCGGAAGACTCGGTTTGATTCCCCACATGGGTACAATGTGTGAAACCTATTTCTGGTGTGCCCTGTGGTGATATTGCTAAAAGCATCCTAAAACCATACTCACTCACAGAAGTGCATATTAGTTCTACATGTATGCACTCGACTAGAACCTTTTCTCTTGGGTGGTGGGGTAGCCTAGAGGTTAAAGTGTTCGCTCATCACGCCGAAGACCTTGCTTCAATTCCCCACATGGGTACAATGTGTGAAGTCCATTTCTGGTGTGCCCCGCTGTGATATTGCTGGAATATTGCTAAAAGCGGGGTAAAACAAAACTCTCGCTCCATGAACACTTGTCATTCTTAAGTTTTCAATAGTTTTCATAACTACAACCAACTTTGTGTTGAAGCAAAACTATAAGCATATATAGGCAACTATAAACTATAAGACCCTAGTTGTGCTGATGCACTCTAGCCAAAATCACAATACACAAATATACAGTGTTCATCGAGCAATATTCATTACTGTTTGCTAGTTTCTTGTATAATACAATTAAATGCATCTGATACAACTATGACAGTTTTGATGAAGAAAACCCACCATGTGGAATTGGCTCCTCTTGGGGTATGTTTCTCTTTTCAGGGGTACACATCTGTAGTACCCCAGCATACGACCCCTTCAGTCCTGGATCCTTTTTAATCTGAAGTAAAATACTGAAGTAACTGATCAAAGTAAAGTAGCTGCAGTCTTAACCTGTTTCATATGTTAGTGAATGTCCCAATACTGTCAAGTAATTGGTTGTCGAGATCTTATTTCAAGGTTGGCATCTTGGCTGAGTAGTTTAACTGTACCTGTATATATAGATTTATCTCAAGGATTATATTGATTTTGAACTGTTTTCAAGATAACTAGGACCCATTCCTATCCATTTGCACGTTAAGGGAAGAGTTTTCTGCAGATTTGATCACGCTGGGGGTGATTCTTGTGAATTTAAATCTGAGGAGAAAGAACCTTGGCTCATTTTCATCTTTTTTCACTTATACCCATTCTCATCCCTGCGTGTAGCTTTATGTGAAGTTCTTGCTGCAGGCTCTTTATGTATAATCTATGACCCAATAGTATGGGGTGATGCATAGGAATTGTTCATGAGATTCATAAAAGAGCTTCACTATCAGTGTCAAATATTAGGCTGGGATGCTTTGACAACTGAAACAGTGTACTGCCAAATTCTTTCACTATCTGACCGCCTCTGTGGTGGTATGGTTAGAGCGTCCGCCCCGGAGAGCGGAAGGTCGCTGTTTCGATCCCCGACCGTGTCATACCAAAAGACGTTAAAATAGGGTACTTGTTGGTCCCTGCCTGGCGCTCGGAATTAATGGGAACAACAAGGACTGGTCGGCTCGGAGTCAGTATAATGTCTGAGTCACTGCGGCATGGCATCTCAGTGGGCTAGCACTATAAAACCAGCTTAAGTCTGGGCTAGTACAAGCAGCTGCACATACACATACACACGCATGCACGTCGTCAAATGAGCGAAATATTCTCAAGCACGACGTGAACCCAATTTCACCTCTTTCACTATCTACAATACCCACACTGCAAGGCCCAGCTTTAGTACACTTGAAACTGTAGACAGGTTTCTGCCTTGCAGGTTTTCCTGCACTAACAACTTTCAAAAACGTTCAATATCTAAATGAGCTGTATGTATTCTAATAACATCTTGTATATAACAATAGATCATTCAACACTGATACCTTGAAATAAGACATTTTTGGTCTTGTGAAATATTAAAAGTTCAAGGCTTTTTCTAAGAAATAAAATGACATCGATGATGGCAATTCAGCGGAATGATTTTCTGTGATCTCAAAACTTAACTGAGATGTCATGTCTACAAACCTGTTAGCTAGTAAATTAGGATGGTTTGCATTGGGCGTCTTACACTGTTTTATGTTTCTCACTTCCAATTGCAGTGGAGAAAGAAGCGTATGCGAAGGCTCAAGCGTAAAAGGAGAAAGATGAGGGCAAGGTATGTACTTTATGTGTTTTGAAGAGTTTGAGATCTTATGGGGGATTTCAGGATAAGAATTGGCCCACATGTAACAGAAATAGAGTATATGTGTTGAGACAATTAAGTTCAATTAGTTGTCTGTTTTAGCTCGCTCTGTGTTGTTTTGGCTTAAATTGTTGATTCTATCCACCAGTTTGTCAAAACGGTTGACAATCTGGAATCATAAAGCTGGGATGCTGACATTGTCAAGGCTATCTTTGTTTAATTCACCAAATGGACCTCTGTGGGCCTGTTACTACAATGTCATATTGGTGAGGAGAGTTCATTTTTAGAAAGCTGTATGAGGATGATTTTACTGCTAGAAGCATTCCCATTGCCTGATGTTTGCACAGTTGACAGAAATGAACATGACATATCGATCAAAATTGTTACTTGTCTGAAGTCATATCTTCCCACTTGCTAGATATGTAGGTAGTGGTTGCAGTACAAACCAACCATCTATTTAACTGGGATTGACGAACAGTGTATGCAAACCCAAGTATTGTCAAAGGTTGTTGTAGGTTGGCCATTGCATTTAAGCGTTTAGCTGGATTTATCTATTGTTTCAACAGCTCAGTATTGGATTTCTCATTGTTTCAGATCAAAGTAGATGCCCACATCCTGCCCTGATGACTGTACAGACTTGCGTCAGTATCTCATCCAGCATCAACCATCATTCATGGCAAGTCGCACCACTGGGTTCCAGACTAACACCACCAGACTATCATATCAGCTTCTGACTCCAGCTTGAATGGAGCAGGGCAAGAAGAGAAGAAGAGAATAAGAGGACGAAGATTATGTAAAAGCGTGGACATTCTCCAGGTTTTGCATCTTGGTGTTGTGGCGTGTGCAGATATTGCACAGGTCCAGCACTGGCCCCTGTTCTGCAAGTGACTTCCCTCACCACAACAGCATCAGCAACAGCAACAGCAACACGTCTCTGTAGGTACGGGGCCAGAGAAATGAGATTGTCAACGGAGGAAGATGGGCTCTGAAGGAGCATGGCTTGA
This sequence comes from Haliotis rubra, assembly GCF_003918875.1. Classification (NCBI taxonomy): domain Eukaryota; kingdom Metazoa; phylum Mollusca; class Gastropoda; order Lepetellida; family Haliotidae; genus Haliotis; species Haliotis rubra. The sequence goes on from NW_025767070.1 coordinate 545,522, forward strand.
TTATGCTTGTGAAGGACAGTACCATCAGTCCCAGGTGTTAGAGCATGGGGGGTGACTCCCCAGGTTCTGCATAGGCCCCAGTTGCCAAGGAGACACTTTAGCTTGTAGGCCAGGGGCTTGGTGGATAGAGGGGTACTCCGATGATGATGATGATGATGATGATGAATGTCAGTGCGTGTAGGTTGTGTGACTGGCAGGCACGGCACCCCCCTCTGTTCACTGTTTGGAACTCAGTTGTGTGATTATTCTCACTGTAGGGAGTTTGTATGGTTGCATCAGGGAAAAAAAAACATGTACAGATACCAACTAAAATAAATGTTAAATCTGTGCAGTTTCTCTTGTTCTGTTTACTTGACTAGTTGATATGGTTTGTCAAGGTACATAAGAGCTTTAGTGACAGATTATAGATACAGTTTGTTTTTTATTCTGGCTCAAATGACCCATTTCTAAAATTAAAGGAAAGGTTCGACCTTAAGCAGGGTTTTGTACCCCACCCTGCCAGGAGTTGTGCAAGGTGTTTCAGAAATCAGTTGGTGTATCAGCCATTTAAGTTTACCTGGCTGGAGTCTGTAGAGTTAATGCAGTTGCCTGTTTGACTCGAACACCATTTGATGAGCACCTTAACACCCCATGTACATGGACTATACTGAAAGCTTAAATGTGTGGTCCTCGGCCAACCTTTTCTTTTGAATGTTAGGAGACTTGTGTTTAGTTTTGGGTGGTATTTGGCCTTCGAAATTTGACATACGTTTAAGGTTTTCAAAATATATTGCATTGAACCAAAGGTTGAATTGACACAAACAATATACTTATCTGGTTACAAAAGACTGGTGATGAATACTGTAGCCCACCAGGGATGGAAGTCTGTTACCATGGATCAGTTAGATGCTTGTTATCCCCCGGCAACACGTTTTGCGGGGGGTATTAAAATGGACTCCTTGCGTCCATGCACATTTGTCTTTTCCGAGCTGAACTCTAAAACCGTTCACTATTTCTTCACCAAACTTGGCACATAGATAGATCTGGTGGTGTACTTGTGCCTTTTGGTAGTTTTGGAATTCTGAATAAAATAATTTTGGCGTTTCCATGAAAACAAGTTTGACTAAAACAGAATTTAGTGGTGTGACTGTTCCGGAGCAGAACTCTAAAACCATTCAATGTTTCTTCACCAAACTTGGCACATAGATAGATCTGGTGGTGTACTGGTGCCTTTTGGTAGTTTTGGATTTCTGAATAAAATATTTTTGGCATTTCCATGGCAACAACTTTGACATAGACTGAAATTGGTGATAGTGCTCCTTTCTGGAGCAGAACTTTAAAAACCTTTCACACTCTCCTTCCACTTTTCTATGTACACACCTAAGTATTTGACATAATCATAACTCGTAGACATAATCATGAAGAGTATTTTGCCATTGCGGGGGATATTGATGACTTTGTCTTGTTATGAAATAATCGCTAATGTGTTTCGTCAAGGCTAACACAAGATAAAGTTTAAAGCGGCCTTCACACGTCAAACTCGAGTTTGAGAGTTAACATTCCAACAATTCACCATCAACACCAATTTCAGAGATTTTCGAACTGTTGTCGAGAAATAGGATTGGTCTCCATTCTCACCAACTTTTCCATCAAACTTTCGGTGTTGTCTAACTCTAGTTTGATATCTGAAGTGTTGTCAAATTCGTGTTCAGAAACCCCAATCGCAGTCAACAAAATTGTCACGTCCGCACCGATGGAGACATGGCGCTCATATGACGCGAAAGTTTGACAACGTGTTTGCCGTGTGAAACGCGAGCTTGACAACTTTTAAACTTTCATCTTCTGTTGTCAAACTTAGGTTTAACGTGTGGAGGCCGCTTTATATGGACAGGTTGAAGTGTATAGGGGCGGAGGGGTAGTCTAGTGGTTAAAGTGATCTAACGCTTGTCACGCTGAAGACTCAGTTCGATTCCCCATATGGGTACAATGTGTGAAACCTATTTCTGGTGTCCCCTGCGGTGATATTGCTAAAAGCATCCTAAAGCCATACTCACTCACAGAAGTGCATATTAGTTCTACATGTATGCACTCGACTAGAACCTTTTCTCTTGGGTTTAGGGGCAGTGGGTAGCCTAGCGGTTAAAGCGTTCGCTCATCACGCTGAAGACCCGGGTTTGATTCCCCACATGGGTACAATGTGTGAAGCCAATTACTGGTGTAATGATATTGATATTGCCAAAAGCAGCGTAAAACTAAACTCACCCTCTTGGGTTTAAGTCGTCCTATCATTGACACACTTGTGGTGTTTTAAACTTTCACTAATGGTCACATCATCTATATACAACAGCACGGCAGCAGGTCGCATCAAGTATATACAACAGCAGGTCACATCTATATACAACAGCACGGCAGCAGATCACATCATACAACAGCATATACAATATCACGGCAGCAGGTCACATCAAGTATATACAACAGCAAGGCAGCAGGTCGCATCAAGTATATACAACAGCAAGGCAGCAGGTCGCATCAAGTATATACAACAGCACGGCAGCAGGTCACATCTATATACGGCATCAGGTCACATCATATATACAACAGCAACGGCAGCAGGTCGCGATCAAGTATATACAACAACCGCAGCAGGTCACATCATCTATATACAACAGCAGGTCACATCATCTATACAACAGCACGGCAGCAGGTCACATCTATATACAACAGCACGGCAGCAGGTCATCAAGTATATACAACAGCACGGCAGCAGGTCACATCTATATACAACAGCAAGGCAACAGGTCACATCAATATACAATACAACAGCACGGCAGCAGGTTGCATCAAGTATATACAACATCACGGCAGCAGGTCGCATCAAGTATATACAACAGCACGGCAGCAGGTCGCATCAAGTATATACAACAGCAAGGCAGCAGGTCGCATCAAGTACATACAACAGCACGGCAGCAGGTCACATCATCTATATACGACAGCAGGTCACATCAGGTATATACAACAGCAGGTCACATCTATAACCAACAGCACGGCAGCGGATCGCATTAAGTATATACAACAGCACGGCAGCAGGTCGCATCAAGTATATACAACAGCACGGCAGCAGGTCACATCATCTATATACAACAGCAGGTCACATCATCTATATACAACAGCACGGCAGCAGGTCGCATCAAGTATATACAACAGCACGGCAGCAGGTCGCATCAAGTATATACAACAGCACGGCAGCAGGTCGCATCAAGTATATACAACAGCACGGCAGCAGGTCGCATCAAGTATATACAACAGCACGGCAGCAGGTCGCATCAAGTATATACAACAGCACGGCAGCAGGTCGCATCAAGTATATACAACAGCACGGCAGCAGGTCGCATCAAGTATATACAACAGCACGGCAGCAGGTCGCATCAACAGACGGCAGCAGGTATCAAGTATATGCAACAGCACGGCAGCAGGTCGCATCAAGTATATACAACAGCAGGGCATCAGGTCACATCAAAGCAGGTCGCATATATAACAGCACGGCAGCAGGTCGCATCAAGTATATACAACAGCACGGCAGCAGGTCGCATCATCTATATATCAATCAGCAACGGCAGCAGGTCATCAGTATATACAACAGCACGGCAGCAGGTCGCATCAAGTATATACAACAGCACGGCAGCAGGTCGCATCAAGTATATACAACAGCACGGCAGCAGGTCGCATCAAGTATATACAACAGCACGGCAGCAGGTCGCATCAAGTATATACAACAGCACGGCAGCAGGTCGCATCAAGTATATACAACAGCACGGCAGCAGGTCGCATCAAGTATATACAGGGCAGCACGGCAGCAGGTCGCATCATCTATATACAACAGCAACAGCAGGTCGCATCATCTATATACAACAGCACGGCAGCAGGTCGCATCAAGTATATACAACAGCACGGCAGCAGGTCATCATGTATATACAACAGCACGGCAGCAGGTCACATCATCTATATACAACAGCACGGCAGCAGGTCGCATCAAGTATATACAACAGCACGGCAGCAGGTCGCATCAGGTATATACAACAGCACGGCAGCAGGTCATCATCTATATACAACAGCACGGCAGCAGGTCGCATCATTATATATACAACAGCACGGCAGCAGGTCACATCATCTATATACAACAGCACGGCAGCAGGTCACATCATCTATATACAACAGCACGGCAGCAGGTCGCATCAAGTATATACAACAGCACGGCAGTAGGTCGCATCAAGTATATACAACAGCACGGCAGCAGGTCGCATCATCTATATACAACAGCACGGCAGCAGGTCGCATCAAGTATATACAACAGCACGGCAGCAGGTCACATCATCTATATACAACAGCACGGCAGCAGGTCGCATCAAGTATATACAACAGCACGGCAGCAGGTCGCATCATCTATATACAACAGCACGGCAGCAGGTCACATCAAAAGTATATACAACAGCACGGCAGCAGGTCATCATCTATATACAACAGCACGGCAGCAGGTCACATCAAGTATATACAACAGCACGGCAGCAGGTCGCATCATCTATATACAACAGCACGGCAGCAGGTCGCATCATCTATATACAACAGCACGGCAGCAGGTCGCATCAAGTATATACAACAGCACGGCAGCAGGTCACATCATCTATATACAACAGCACGGCAGCAGGTCGCATCAAGTATATACAACAGCACGGCAGCAGGTCGCATCAAGTATATACAACAGCACACGGCAGCAGGTCAGGTCACATCAAGTATATATACAACAGCACGGCAGCAGGTCATCATATATACAACAGCAACAGGTCACATCTATATACAACAGCACGGCAGCAGGTCGCATCAAGTATATACAACAGCACGGCAGTATATACAACAGCACGGCAGCAGGTCGCATCAAGTATATACAACAGCACGGCAGCAGGTCGCATCATTTATATACAACAGCACGGCAGCAGGTCGCATCAAGTATATACAACAGCACGGCAGCAGGTCACATCATCTATATACAACAGCACGGCAGCAGGTCGCATCAAGTATATACAACAGCACGGCAGCAGGTCGCATCAAGTATATACAACAGCACGGCAGCAGGTCACATCATCTATAACAGCACGGCAGCAGGTCGAATCAAGTATATACAACAGCACGGCAGCAGGTCACATCATCTATATACAACAGCACGGCAACAAGTCACATCATCTATATACAACAGCAAGGCAGCAGGTCGCATCAAGTATATACATCAACGGCGGTAGGTATACATACAACAGCACGGCAGCAGGTCACATCATATATATACAACAGCACGGCAGTAGGTCGCATCAAGTATATACAACAGCACGGCAGCAGGTCACAAGTATATACAACAGCACGGCAGTAGGTCGCATCAAGTATATACAACATCACGGCAGCAGGTCGCATCATCTATATACAACATCACGGAAGCAGGTCACATCATCTATATACAACATCACGGAAGCAGGTCACATCATCTATAAAATACAACAGCATGGCAGCAGATCTTATCAAGTATACTTGGCACATAAAGAAACTGTGCATACAAAAAGTTAAAATCTAAATTTATCAAACCTGTGTAGACACATAAGGATTTAAACTCAGAGATTAGTGACATGTATCCAACATGCATGCACGTGCCACGTTCCGTGACGTCAGTGGGTTCGTCCTTGAGACGTGCAATACGTTGTTGCACGTGCATTCCGGGAAAGAGAAACAGCAAATGAATGCCACACAATACTGTCACTTTGGAAAGCTCAACCCCTGCCCTTGCGATCGTTCAAAAAATTAAACGGCTATTGAAACGCATAGCATGCCAAGGCTCAAATCTGCACAACGTCATGAGGCCATTGGGATGGTCCGTGGGGGAATGTCTCAACGACAAGTGGCTGCACATTTCCACTGCCACCGGAACACCATTTCTGCACTGGTGAGACGCTACCAGAACACAAATGACGTCATCGATCGGCCACGTTCTGGACGTCCACGTGTAACAACGCCAAGACAGGACATATGGATAAGGGTGACCCATCTTCGCCACAGGTTTCAGACTGCAGTGATGACTGCCCGAACCATCCCAGGACTTCGCCGTATCCACCCCAACACAGTTCGACAACGTTTACGTCATCACGGGATCAGACCACGACGTCCCGCCATACGGCCTATCCTGACACAACGTCATCGACAAGCTCGCCGAAAGTGGTGACAAAATCATGTCCGCAGACCCTTGTTTTGGTGGAGAAATGTTGTTTTTACAGATGAGTCCAGGTTTAACATTTCCCATAGTGATGGACGTCAACGTGCCTATACGTGCGAACGTTATGTACAGGCCTGTGTCTTGGAGAGGAATCGCTTTGGTGGTGGTTCCGTGATGATTTGGGGTGGAATAACAGCACGCCAAAGAACTCCTTTGGTGATTGTTCAGGGCAATTTAACTGGTGTGGGCTACAGGGATCAGATTCTTCGACCTGTGGCAATTCCTTTTCTGCAACGTCATGGCCCTGGGTTAACATTCCAACAGGACAATGCCCGCCCTCGTACGGCAAGGGTTGCTATGGATTTCTTGCAACACCACAACGTTGACTTACTGCCTTGGCCTGCAAATTCACCGGATCTCTCCCCGATAGAGCATGTTTGGGACGAGATGGATCGACGTCTACGCCGTCTTCCTCATCCGCCAGATAACGTCCTTGACCTTGCAACAGAACTTGAGAGAATCTGGCGTGACATACCACAAGCCTTCCTTGCACGTTTGATAAGCTCTATGCTTCGTCGATGCACTGCTGTTCTCAATGCCGATGGTGGACATACCCGTTATTGAGCTTGTGACATGGTCGTTTGACCCCTGTCCCGCTTGTGGACTCGTGACGTCATTGTGATTGACTTTTCAATTGAAATTCTCCCGACTTGTTATGGTCTCATGATCCCTCCATTAAAGTTTATATGTACCTTTGACATTGTTATCGTACTTTCAACTGGGATAATATTTTGACAATGCACAGTTTCTTTATGTGGCTAGTATATATACAACAACACGGCAGCAGATCGCATCAAGTATATACAACAGCACGGCAGCAGGTCGCATCAAGTATATACAACAGCACGGCAGCAGGTCACATCATCTATATACAACAGCACGGCAGCAGGTCACATCAATATCAGTGCATCCTGCTCTATTTCCGAGGTCTAGCACAACATGCTTGTGAACGAGAATAGTTTTATGACGCTTTTAACAGTATGCCAGCAATATATCTGGTGCGCTCATTATATATGTAGCACATTAGTCAGCAATGCCACATATTGTGGCGGCCAATCATCAATATCATGGACAGGTGGATATTGGGAACCAAAGGGTTGACATCACTCGTAAGTCTCTCGGACACAGGGACTGGGTGAGTATGTTTTTACCCCGCATTTAGTGATCTTGTGTCAGGGGACATCAGAAATGGGTTCATGTGGGGAATGGAACCCGGGACGATCGAACGCTTTAATCGCCTATATGTCTTTCTAACGCTGTTTCTAAGCGAGACACGCCCCTATGCCCCCGCACCCTTAGAAGAAAGAAAAAACAGAAACCTGTCTCCACCATGTTCCCAGAGAAACAGCAACAACACTTTAGTCCAGGTCGGATTTATTTGCTTTTCTATAAAAATACAGTGAACATACAAAGGACATGAAAGACGGTCCTACATAGGTGTATCGTTATCAGCCATAGGCATTGCAAGTCTGGACAGGCTCGACAGGTGAACATCAAGAAACCGAGCACAAGCTCGACAGGTGAACACCAAGAAACCGAGCACAAGCTCGACAGGTGAACACCAAGAAACCGAGCACAAGCAGGCAGGAAGAAGCAGCAAAGAAGTAACAAGCAGATCTGTCACAGCAGAAATCAGCATCTTTTAAGCATTTATATAATGTACAGCTAAAGATAATACTGTTTTATGATGGTACAGATGCTGGATCACTGTATATTTAGCACCTAGGGGCATACAAGCTTGAGCGGTTCAATGTTGCAGCGGTCGAATACACAATGGGTAAACAAATGAAGGGCGTTGTTCACCACCCGCTCAGCGGCACGGATGTTTTTACCGATGTGGCTGCAGGTTTCCTTGCCAAGGGTCACAGTTACTGGCTCTGTGGGGAAAAAAACCAAACATTAATACAGAAGAAGACACATAACAATGTATGTTATACTGACTGACTGAGTTTAGTTTTACACCACTTTTAGCAATATTCCAGCAATATCATGGGCTTAACACATTGTGCCAACATGAGCCAACGCTTTAACCACTAGGCTACCCCACCGCCCCCTATGTTATACTGAATCCGCAGTCTATTGGAGAATGGGATGTGGATCACGGGGTGGATCTAACTCCTTTCATAGCTGCGCCCCCTGGTGTGCAGTTGTTCTATGACCATGTTCACTAGTCGCAGATTCGCCCTGATTATATTTGACACTTCACCATGACATCAATTGTCCTGAAAGTTTATTAAATGAAGACCCGCATTGAAACTCGCGAAACGGGTGAACATGAAGTGTGCGAATTCTATGTTAGATGAAATTAAATGTGGCCCTGTGTTTTAAATTTTGCCGATTGTGTGTCTGCTTACCTAGAGTGCCAATCTTAACTTCTGAGGTGTTTGAGCTGTTGCTGGTCGCGTTGCCAGACGACTGGGCAAGAAGCTCTGGGACACCATAAGGGGCAGCTCTCTTCTGTCGTCCAGCCTGTGTTTGATTGGCCAACGTCTCGTTGAAAGCCTCGTTCTGAGCCTCGCACGGTACCCGACTCTCTTCGACGCATGTGCCGTTGAACCAGCTGTAAGCCTCGCCATCCGGGCACGTGAGTAGCGTGATGTTAAAGTCAAGGCATGACCAATAACGTTGACAGTCGGCGTCGGTGATGTCAGGGGCGGTGCCGTTGGCTGTTGTACACACGTATGGACTGCTGGTGATGTTTTGTCCATAAGCGAAAGAGGCCATTACGCCGACTGGATAAGAAAGGGTATATTTTGATCTTTCTGATGACTGCATTTAGGAAGTGTGGCAGTACCAGACATGAAACCTCGACACTTGTTATATAAAGAAGCCATATTCAGAAGGGGTCGAAGTTAGTTACTAGACAGCAGAGCTTATTCACGATACTTTAAGACATGTACAATCATGTGTGTTCAACAGGCAATATGAATATTTGTATGCACATGCTTGTAATGTTACATCTTAACCCGTCTTGGGGTACTATCGCGTGGTACATACACAGAGATACAACAAGTTGTAAATTAAGTTTGCTTTACGAAACCCCCCAAATTACAGCATATTTAGAAAGGGAAAAGTACAAACATGTTTGCAATCAAATAGCGCGTATTCAAGTTTGATTTAACAATTCCTAGCACCAGACCTCTAGCTCATACTATTCTGCAGATGTGATAAGTCATATCAGGCAACATTCATCAATGGATAAGTAAAATTCATATCCACTACGCCTTTATTATTTAATTATAATTTATATACAGTTATTTGTCTATTCAAATTCTGTGATCTTAAATTGCGCTCCGTGACATGTATAGAGTGCCTAACGATTTGCTTCATGGCCACATAAACCAGGAACACCGTTGTGTCATTAATCTTAAGTTCAAAGGAAATTTCTCTAACTATATAGACAACATAAGTAACAATTCATATAAACTGTGTACCGTACCTGTTAAAGAGAACTTTAGCAATCATGATCAACTTTGCTATGCGTCACTGCCACTGGTCAGGTAATATTGCCTTGCCGTCAAAGTTTGCTTGTATATATACTCAGCTGGATATAAAAAGTGAACACGGAATTGAATACTTCACAAACCACAACCATGACTGCACCTGGAGAACGTCGTGTGATGCATCAGGCTCTTCCGTACATCTGTAGCATTTCCTCGTGTTGTATCAAGGAAACTGAGCAATCGAAGTAGGCGTTATCCTGTTCAAAAGTTACGAAAATATATATTTCTAGTGCAAGTAGGAAACCTACATTTTTCTCAACGTTGCAATACAGCGATATGTCATGTATCACGAGACGATTATCGAGGAAACAAAGTGGATTATAATGACGTAATCAGAACCGTGCTGTGAAGTACAAACGGACGTAATAATCCAATTCCGGCGGTTAAACACGCCTGCAGCAGGCACATAGCCAAACGGAGCGTCAATCTGAGAAGACAGGACAGCTAGGCACTACATCGGTGCAGCGGTACGTTTTCACCAGGAGGCCGTTAGTCGCTGCCATGATGTCACCTGCGTATATGTGTGGGATGTAAGTAGATGTATAATAAGGTAAATGTATCGGGTAAACATTGCTGTAAACCTCATTCAAGAAGCCCTCTCTTTAAAATTCGTAAGTATTGATGTCTCGATAAATTGATTCTACTTGAACAGCTTCTGATACTTTTGAGGACAATATGGTAGGTGCATAGCTGAAACGCTTTCTCATCTCGCCGTTCGATTCCAAACGCAGGTTTCAATGGCTATTGTGGTTTCTTATGAACTCTTGTTGACGGAATGTTGCTGTTGATAAACTTACTCTCGCGTGTATATGTTACTGAAATAACCAGTCAATGTGTACAGGCATTGTGTACATTGCCTGATTAATTAGTCCAGTTATTGTACAGATTGACTGATTGTTGAACAGGGATTATTGAGAAGACAAGATTAGCAAGGACTTCGTTCTATTTGAATGAATAAGTGGCGAATATCTAACACATTCATTAATTGAAGCACAAAAACTTTATTACTTTATTAAATACAAATCAATATTGAAGTAAATTACAGACATGAAATAGTAGCATCTGCTGTTACACAATAAACCCAACTTGTAACACGTGTGGCACACTGCTTCCCACTTTTAGAACAGTAACAAACATTGTTCAAAGTAAATTACAGACATAAAAGACATCAGCAAGTTTTGTTTTGACAACTGACACTGTTGCGGCAACTGCTGTTACACAACAAACCCAACTTGTAACATTGACACTTATTTGTGGCACCTGGACACCATATTATAGAGGTCATTTTCACTCCTGTCTAGAATCACACCCAGAATGTTACGTGGATCACCTTTTCCACTATTACCATGGGAATAGGGACAGTCACATGGTCCCCAGGGTTAGCAGCAACATTGATGATACGGCTACGCTTGATCATTCTCTCAGCTTGTGATAGTACACCATCAGCAGCTCTCTTCCGACATGACAGGATATTGGCATGTTGGACCTCAAATTAAAGTACTCTTCTTCAGTCAACAAGACTTTGAATCGAACTGTTGGCTACTCAGGAGATGTTCACCAAATGCAGACTCCATGGTGACAACAAGAATGAATGTCAAGTCTAATAAGAAAATACTTGCATTTTATGGCATTTCTAAGGAAGCCTGTGCTCTAAGGAAGAATCATTTCTAGGGAAGCCTTTGCTTTAAGGAAAATTGGATTAATCTAAACTATAAACATTACTTTATTGAAAGAAGCCTCAGTGATCACAGAACGAAACCCATGCTAGTCTTGGCCCATTTCTGGTGTACCCCGCCGTGATATTGCTGGAATATTGCTAAAAGCGGCGTAAAACCATACTCACTCACTCATCTGTGTGAAAATATGTTACGTTAGCGAAATAATTTATAAAAAAACCAAAACTGTATTAGGGCTTAGTGAGCAATTAAAGAATACCTCTGCATGATTATTTTTTCTAAAGAATGATTTTATTTTAACTTTTTGTTTTTTTAAAAGATCGCATGATATCAAACTGTAGTTCGTGTTTTATAGACATCTTTTCATCTCAAAGTGACATTCAAACGTAGTTAATGGAGTCACGTGTTTGCAAATTCATTTTCTATCTCACTCTTTAATCCTGCAGATTGCTGTATTCACAGTATGTTGCATGGATGACAGGTGGTCAAATAGACATAGTCAAACTTAACAACACTTTTTTCAATTATTAATTACATAAAAGACAAACTCAGTTTACCTTATTTTCCCTCTCGGTTTAGCAAGGCAAATTTAAACATCTTACCGATTTAAGAGCAAAGTCCCGTTCTCAAGCTTCGCCGGGTACGTGTTTGCCTACGTGACTTCCTAACTACCCCGCACCTCTCGTATATCTCACTCATATCGCACTCGTATTTCACTCGTATCTTTAATAGCTGCCTATAAAGGTAGAGATGTCTGATCATTAACTGACTGAGTAAATGTTTTAAAGCATATTGTTTTATAATTACAAGTTTTGTTTATTACCATAGTATAGATGTTACAGGCATTATGCAGCTTCACGACGTGTTGGGGAAGTTAAATAGTCCTGGACCTCCCGGCACTGCAACCGGTTTCCCGCACCGAGTGTCACTATGCGATCCAGGAACCGAAACCGGTTTTCCAGATGGTGGCACTGCACAGGGCGGAACTGGATGTTGAGGTTGGACAGGAACGGGAAACGGAATGCATCTGGGATCTGGTGGTGCCGGTTTGGGAGTCATCGGCATAGGTACTGTCATAACGTTAGTCTACATGGCATGGCCTGGCGTGGCTTGGCCAGGCGTGGCATGTGGGTTTGCTAGTGTTAACAGCAGACATATAACACAGTACATAGTGTTTTATATTTTATGCGATAGTTGATAGAGAAGGTAAGCGGATTGTACATTGAATGCTGACTGATTAACATTTATCGGTATGAAAGACGGGGAAACAATTTCGTTTTCAGCGCACACAGTCGACATGATGTTCAAGAGCCAAACTGTTGTTGCAATTTTTCCGCCTCGTATTTCTGTCTCTGCGTGAGACAACTGACGATGCTCCCATGAAGACACTTCCGCTCTCTGTAGTGGAACTGGTGTGCGCCTGCGCACTGGGCAGCCACTAGGATGCCGTCCCTGCAGTGCCAGTACACTTCACAGCTCTCCGACTCTATCATGGGGTAGTTTCCGGTAGGCGTCGGACAGTAGAACCCGGAACATGACTGAAACACTGAAGAATAGACGAGTTTAGATTCTTATCAAATATAGGGACGACTGAACTATATATATTCATAACCTGAACTTAAACCTAGGCACATATATGACAATATGTCCACAATAATTAAAACAAGCCATGCCCAGGGTACAACATACCATGAATATTGTTCAGTGCCACTTGAAGCCTCATCCAGCGGAAGATATTTACGTGAAACAGTCGTGCCTGATTGATGTGTTCATTGGGACCATACAGAAATCATACAACCAATATCAGCTGTCACGTGTGGTGACCGCTCTCTGTTGCGTGTCATCCGTTCATATTCATATAATATTTCTGACAAGACTGTGCAGGTACTGATGCAACAACCTCAAGTGTCAACACCCCGTGCCAGTTCCTCCAGTGGTAACACCCGTGCCAGTTCCTCCAGTGTCAACACCCGTGCCAGTTCCTCCAGTGTCAACACCTCGCCCACTTCCTCCAGTGTCAACACCGTGCCACCGTGCCAGTTCTCCAGTGCCCCGTGCCAGTTCCTCCAGTGTCAACAGCCAGTGTCAACACCCGTGCCAGTTCCTCCAGTGTCAACACCCAGTGTTACCAAGCGTGCCAGTTCCTCCAGTGTCAACACCCAGTTCCTCCAGTGTCAACACCCGTGCCAGTTCGTGCCAGTTCCTCCAGTGTCAACACCCGTGCCACTTCCTCCAGTGTCAACACTCGTGCCACTTCCTCCAGTGTCAACACCCGTGCCACTTCCTCCAGTGTCAACACCCGTGCCACTTCCTCCAGTGTCAACATCGCTGCCACTTCCTCCAGTGTCAACATCTGTGCCAGTTTCACTCGGTGTTAACACCTGTGTAATTTCTTCCAATGTTAACACCTGTGATAGTTCTTCCAGTGTTAAATCCAGGGTCAGTTCCCTCAGTGTTAACTCAAGTGTCAGTAAATCTATACAGAAATGTGACCACATGCCTATCCCAACCCCAGCGCATTAAAGCAACATTTATATCGTTATATACCAAAAATGAAAACGAACCGAACAATTATGTGTCCCTTGTATTTCGGGACCATATTGTAATTAGTGGTCACTTTAAGTTTAGAGAACTATGAATCGTATGAATTGACAAACAACCTGCACCTACCAGCCAGTGCCAGAACCAGCACAGCACAGACGTCCATGATCGTGATGGAGATTGGTGTTTTGGACAAACGTTCTTCTATTTATTGCTCCAAACAGGAAGATGTTTATAAAGTAATCACATGCGTTGTAGCCGCCTAGTAAAAGTACTCGTCTCTAAACATGTGTAGAACAAAACCAACACATTGACACAGAAGTGTTAACTTACGACAGGAGTCACGGATACACGGTTGATGACATGACCGCCATTTCCGCTACACACGAGGGATGAGTGAGGGATGAGTCCACCGCCATTGTGACGCTTTACAAAGTGGACCAGGTTGCCCTTTATTTCCAGACCGCCGTATAGCTTTGGAAACAAACAAATTAAAAAGACCCAACATGAACACCCACCCAAACTGCTTCGTAATTAATATTCCAATTGTGTTGTGTCTTTCGCTGAACAGAAAAGGGTGAGACAACCACGTAAATGAGTTAAAGGTGCGTTAAAAAGGACCTTTCATGAGGGATTTTGCGAAAGTGGGTAAGGCTGGCTCGGTATGTCATCATTTACTTGAAGGAAGGTGGGAAAGCACAAAGCGATGTTACCCGACGCTGTGAAAACGCTGGGCTGTTGTATGAAATTCGCCTGCAGCAGACTCATGGTCAAACGTAAGGGTCAGTCTGCACAAGACTGTACAGGAACCAACAGGTTTTCTCAAGGAGAAAGGTATTCATTTTGTTCTCATCCAGGAGTCGTCACCACCTGCAGCTGTTTGATGTAAGTAAGCGTTTCACAAGCTGAGTGAGTGAGTGAGTTTGGTTTTACGCCGCTTTTAGCAATATTCCAGCAATATCACGGCGGGGGACACCAGAAATGAGCTTCACACATTGTACCCATGTGGGGAATCGAACCCGGGTCTTCGGCGTGACGAGCGAACACTTTAACCATCAGGCTACCCCACCGCCCTTCACAAGCTGAACGTGTGTCAGGTAAACAGTACCGTAAACCAAGCACGGACCCAAGCTTCTATATTCTTCAAAAATGCTGACTCAGCAACTATACTTCAGCAGCTTCTAATACTTTCCGTTTCCCCCAAATCGGTACAAAGTGTTAAACCCATTTCTGGTGTCAACCGCCCAATATAGCAGCTATAGATGCTTAAATTACGCTCACTTTAGAACTTCGGACAATAGGGTCTCTGAGTAGTTAACATGCTCACATCACACCGTTCGATTCCCGACATAGGTACAACATATAACGTCTATCGTGGTTTATTTACCCCTATTGTTGACGGAATATTGTTGTAATACCATATGCCTAATCTCCCGTATACACACGTATAGGCATTGTAGGGCAAAGGGCACATAGGACCATAGATAAAGGACAACAAGCAATTCAACATGTTAGCAATGCTGTCACTCCCTCGAGTCAGCAATATTCCAGCTATATGGCACTCCCTCGAAATCTTGGTGATTTTATATCTTGTGCGATCAAAATTCATTACTGCACACATCTTACAAAGTTTTTATTTAAAATCTTACTGACTTCCACAACTGACATCTCACCGAGAGCAAACCTCCTGGTCGAGGGTTGGGACAAAATCCCATAAGACAAAATATGTGCACACTGCGGACAAAATGCCAACAGTGTGAAAAATGACAAACAATTTATTTTGAAATAGATATTTTTATTTTCCCTCATAAATAAGCAGTATTGATCATAAGCACTGATAACCTGATTCAACGCAATCTCACAACATAATGCATCATCCTGGTATATTTTCATGATACATGTAATCATCTAAAGCATCATTCTAGAACATCGTCATCTTTGTACATCTTAATTGATGGATGACTGGATGACAGTGAGGTGTAACAAGAATCGGATACCCCATTGTCAACGATGTCTTCATGGACCCACGATATTCTAATCCAATTTTTCTTGAACATTCCCACCTAATACTGCTCTTATTTGTAACTTTCTTAGTGTACAAAAATCCATCTGATGCTATTTTAACTCCTCCCTTATTGCTCTTCAGTACTTCCATTTTGGAACACTGACAAAAATGTGATCATCACAGACATATACTATCCCAAAAAAGAAACGCATAGGCGTTTTGTATTTTCAAAATCTGTCAGTTACGTATTGTGTTCAAACAATCGTCAAAATATGTAACAGAAGTATTGTTAACATGGTTTTACACAATTGCACAAGGAAAAAATCGAATTTACCTGAAAATGTTGATTTTGATGAGATTTCTTACAAGGATTAAAAAGGCATCACCACAACGCAACAGAAAGCAACTTCCAGTTGAAATTGTGCAGCAAAGAGCATGCACTGTCTGGTTATAACAATCCAGATTACTTTCGGAAATCGGCATTCGTTTTGAAGGAGTTTCAAGGTCAAATCACTACGCCACGTCTTGACGCTGCGACACGGAACATCGCCATTGAAAGAATGCACGCTGGAGATTACAAATCTTCTATTGCCAGGCGTCTGAATGTTAGTCTGAGCACGATATCACGGCTTGCAGCTCGTAACAACCAAACAGGTATAACAAATGACCCCTTCCACTACAGGCAGACCTCGAGTCACCACTGCAGCCCAAGATCGGTACATCCGGGTACTACATTTGTGTGATCGTACTGCCACGGATGAATGCACAGCAGCCAGGGTGCCTGCACCGGAGGATATCAGGTCAAACTGTACGGAACAGATTGGACTGAGAGCCAGGAAATCCGACGTCGGGCCCGTGCTACGTCGTCACCATGGCGCCCAACGTCTCCGTTATCTCAAAATATCCACTTGGTTGTATAGACATTTCCTTCTTCTAAACTGATGCAAAAATACATTTCCTAAAGTCTATTTGTGGACGAGTTATACAAAATACAATATTTTCGCAACAGATTTCTGGGTTATGCGTTTCTTTTTTTTGAATAGTATATATACAGTTTATACAAAAACATGTTAATCGACTTATCTCACTCGCTATTGTCATGAAAACATGCTAATTAAAACTGTCAAAAAGGGTAGCAATAACACATAAAAATGGGATTTGGTCCTATGTTCGTCATTTTGGTGTGGGATTTGGTCCTATGGGACTTTGTCTGGGTGGGATTTTGTCTGCCCCCCTCCTGGTCTAGCTAAATATGAAGGGACACTGAACGTGTGAGCAGTTCGTTACACTCTAACTGAAAGTCCAATCAATCTTTATTCATACTGAAGGCCACAGGCCCATAGTATACAAGAACATAGTACACAATATCATAGAAAAGAATAAAAATAGTCAAATCACAATATGTCATATCGTATCAAAATGTATCACATCATATAACATCGCATTACACATACTTTGTCGTAACACATCATATCATACACCCCATATTACATCATGTCATATCATACCATGTATCATATCATATCATATCATATCGCACCACATCATACCATATCGTAACAAATAATATGAGTACATACATTCTATGAATTATTATGTTTATTTCTTAGAGACAATGCTTGATAGATAAAAGTTGACAACTTACGGATAAGAACATTGTCATCAGTACTCATTAACAAAGAAAATTTCACCCTATCAGGATATACAGAATAATATCTTGGGACATTTATTTTTCTTAACTCATAATATAATGGACAAATTAAGAGGAAGTGATATTCATCTTCTACACAATTAAGATCACAAAATGTACAAATTCTATTTTCCCTCTCTATTTTATAATATCTCCCTGTTTCGATTGCCAAGTCATGTGAGGAACACCTAAACCGAGCAAAAGCCTTTCGAAATTTCTTGATATTTAGTGACAGCAGATAATTCTCTTTGATAATTATCTTTGAGCCTTTGAGTAACATTATTCACAAAATTTGTATGAAAGTCAACATTTTGCCTTTGCCATACCTCCCCAAAACCTATTGTATTTAACAATTCTCGAATGTTAGTCACCCAGTTAGTCTTCCCGTTGTTATCGTACATTAAACATCATATCATAACACTGTCTAGGGTATCTATCAGATGGCATATATAACAGACGTATCCAAACTTTCACATTATCATATATCTTCTGTAGCGATCTATTCATCTTAGGGCTAATACCATGTTTTTGCATTACCCCCCAAAGTTTTTCTCTCTGTATTGAATCAAACTCTTTCTTAAAATCGACAAACAAAGCATACATTTTCTTTCCCTTTGTATTTAGACACTTCTGAACAATTGAATTAAGTATAAAGATATTATCGACAGTACTTTATCCTGCCCTAAAGCCGGCTTGGGATTCATCTATTTTATCAAAAGTATTTGCCCAAAAAGTCAATCTCTTGTTGATGATATAGACAAAAACCTTTCCCAATATACTTAACAGATTTATACCTCTATAATTATCAACATTATTAATGTTCCCGCTCTTATGAATTGGGAAAATAATTCCAATAGTCCAAGTCGATGGAAAATTACCGCTCTCTAAAATAACATTAAAAATCAACTCCAAGTAAGGTAATAAGATATCTTCAGAATATTTAATAAATTCAGGTAAGATATCATCAACACCCGCTGCTTTGTTTACCTTTAAGTGTCTTATACTATCTATAATTTCTTGTCTGGTAATAGGTGGAT
This sequence comes from Haliotis rubra, assembly GCF_003918875.1. Taxonomy (NCBI): domain Eukaryota; kingdom Metazoa; phylum Mollusca; class Gastropoda; order Lepetellida; family Haliotidae; genus Haliotis; species Haliotis rubra. Next base: position 564,260 of record NW_025767070.1, read on the forward strand.
CTAGAATATCATTAGTCAATAGGTCAAAGTCAGTTGGTGTGCTTGTACGTACATTTGTACTCTCGTTGCCAGCACTTACATCCTCTGTTACATCATTGCTAGTTGATGTAAACAATTGTTTGAAATGTTCAAACCACTCACGGGTACTGATATCATGTTTAGTAGACTGTTTACCATTCAAGCCTTGAAGTATTGAACAAAACTCTTTGGAATTGATATGGTTTTCTAGTTTTATCTGTTTTTGTTTATAGTACTCTGTTCTTTTCTGCTTACACTTAGCGTTATATAGGTTTCTAACTAAATGGTACTCATCTAAGTGCTGTTTGTCTTTATAAATTCTGAACTGATTTAATTTCCGGCAAGGCTCGGCTTTCAAACGCCTACATTCACTATCAAACCATGGGCTGTTCTTGCTATAATATCTATGTGTCAATTTTCGTTTCATACCTATTGCAGCAGAGCACAAAGCATCTGCAATATACATGTATTCTATACTCTGATTGATATCACTAAAGGCTGTATCTAAACATTTATCCAGTAATTCCTGCACACTATCTGAGAACATATTTTCTCTAAACTCATACGATTTTTCTTCATTCCAAACAAACTTATAACTATGATTCAAATCTTTTTTTATTACATCATATTCCCGCTTGTGTGTTGTAACCAATTTCATCGTGACTGGGAGCTGCGTGGACTCTGTGCGAGATTGTATATTGAAGTCAGTACAAGACGAGAACAGACATGATGATGCAATAATATAATCAATTACGCTGGCCCCCATTGACCCAAGAAATGTAAAATCTCCAATATTTTTGTCTGCTCCGCATCTCCCATTCATGATATGGATATTCAAAACAGCACATAATTCTACCAAAGATCGTCCAAATGAATTAACAGTCTTGTCGACGGAGAATCTTGCGAGGTTAAATTGATCTACTAGAAATTTCCAATTTGACGTGTCTGTTTCTATATAATCAAGTATATCATCCTCAATAAAGTCCGGATCATTTCCTGTTCTCGCATTGAAATCTCCGCCACACAAAACAGATGCATCTGGGTGATCCGACAATATATCCACTAGATTTTCCTGTAACAACTGAATCCCGTTTTTACAATGTACGTTTGTCTTTTCATACCAGGTTGACCCCTCAGGGTGTACATATACACAGGAATACAACAAATCTTTATCGTTACCTAATGTCTTATCAAATAAAATGTTAGCTGCATTTTCAGTAAGTTTACACCATTTTATATATTGTTTAAGACATTTTCTAACTAGCACAACTATGCCACCTGATAATCTGCCGCGGTGAGATAACTTATCTGCAGGTTTCGTGAACGTGACATAGTCATCAAATATATTATCAACATCACAATCATTAATCCACGTTTCGGTAAGTCCGATAATCTCAAATGTTTTGATATACCTAAGGAACTCATTATCGGATAATTTAGATGATAAGCCAGACACATTCCAAAATAGGAATGATTGATGATAAAACTCATCAGGTGATGCGGTAGACTGAGCAGAGGGTGAGTGATGCGCCGTACAATCACTGGGTGAATCAGTGTCAGTAGTTAGACCCTGGCCACACCCCTATTGGTACCGACCACGTCTAGAGTGAGACCTGAGGTTTCTTGAGATACCACCCCCAGCCTGTGGTCCCGTGGGTAGCGCCTCATCGCTCTCACCTCGAGCACCCCCTGGGGCACTCTCCAACTCACCCCTAGGCTGACTCAGCAGTTTATTACCCTTGTAATAGTACCTGTTATCAGGGTCACTCTGTCTCAGTCTATCAAGCTCCTGTTTCTGGAAAAGGGTTAGGTCGTTAGCAATACCAATTTTCATGTCTCTGAGGACATCACGCAGTTTGACTGACCTCCACTTGTCCTCCCAGTGACACACGCGCACGATCATAGGTCTTGTCTTATTTGAGCTCTTACCTAAACGATGTGCTCTCTCTATGTCACGTGCATCAAGTGGGGACATATCTTTCACTTTCCTGGCGTTATTAAGTACTTCCAGTACTTTACGTTTACTCTCTGTGTAAGTATCATTAGGCGTCTCCTCAATACGATATAGAATCATGTTGTTTCTCCTCCCCCGTCTTTCCTGGTCCTCCATCCGGAACTCTATGTGCTCAACATAACTCTCCAGGTTGTCATGTTTCTCATTCAGTTTATCTATATCTGATCTTATCTCCTCTCGGTCTTTCTTGCCCTTTTCCACCTCACGTCTGACATCTACAATCTCTGCTCTTATAGATTGTACGTCCGCCCTAATTTCTTTAATTTCACCTGACAGTCTATCTCCCAGATCGTTTATGTGCTTAATGATCTCCTGCTTCAAATCGTTAAGCTCAGAGCTAGGGCCTGGGTTCATCTCTATATCTCCCGATACCATCAACTTTATCTGTACTACTCTAGCTGGAATATATAACTGCTCAGGGAGTGTGACGGTGGGGCTGTGAAAATGCAATGGTTGACTGAACACATAACTTCGCACAGTGACGTCACCAACATAAACAAATCCATATTCACACAAATAATCACACAACTGGTCTCGAATTGCAATACTCTGAGTAGTACAAACCGAAGTGACAAGCAGATGCAGAGTGAAGAACTGAAAGTCTGAAAGTCAGTTAGAACTACCACACAATTGTTTGTACCGATGCTTATTTTACGATTTGATATATCCTAATGTGTTTTCTTATTGTTGTGATTAGTTTTAATAACTCTGTTAAGTGCCCCATTTTATCTCTTATCTCTTAAAAGTGTTTAGTGGAAATGTTTTCCGCTGCCTCCTGTTTAGAATTGGTCTTCAGTAGTCCATCCTTGTCCGTCCCCCGTTGTGTTGGCTGTCCTACTTCCGGGCCTACTCGCGCACGCTCCGCACTACTCGTATCTTTTCTCGAAGCAAAAGCTGTTGTTGACTTTTAAAGGAAGTTATCGATCGATAACTCTGGAAGACCTAAAATGCAATAATGTCTGCATACGACACCAGGGTGTTAACGATCACTTAGAAAGTATGATAAATAACGCGATAATATAAGTACCATCCAGGCGTTGAGCAGCGACTGTCACAAAAACCTTGAAAGATAGGCTTAATATAACTCAGGAAAATTGATAGTCCCACTATTTATTATCATAGTACAGATATAACACATATTATGCACCTTCACGATCTGTTATCACAAAAACTTTCACTCAAGTTAATATATATTTCAGACATTCACCCCCGTCCGTACACATTCCGCCACATTTGCTCTATATACGGTGGTATTTGTCCTTTTTGTGGAAAGGGAAATAATCCAGGACCTCCCGGCATTGCAACCGGTTTCCCGCACGGTGGAGTGCCACATGGCGATCCAGGAACCAGAACCGGTTTCCCACATGGTGGCGCTGCACAGGGCGGAACCGGATGTTGAGGATGGACAGGTACAGGAAACGGAATGTAGATGGGTTTTGGTGGTGCCGGCTTTGGAGTCATCGGCATGGGCATAGGCATTGGTTTATGTGGCATCGCTTTGTGTGGCATGTGGGAATGTTTGTAATGCTTTCTCTGCATGATACAGCTGACGATGCTCCCATGAAGACACTTGCGCTCTCTGTAGTGGAACTGGTGCGCGCCTGTGCACTGAGCGGCCACTAGCATGCCGTTCCTGCACTGCCAGTACACTTCACAGCTCTCCGACTCTATCATGGGGTAGTTTCCGGTAGGCATCGGACAGTGGAACCCGGAACATGACTGAAAAACTGAAGAATAAACGAGTTTAGATTGGTATCTATAGAAGACTCGTGAATTCAAACTGTTTAGGGAATGACATTGTAATTTTGCGGTTCATGGCGAAATGAAATCGAAAATCGACGCGAAGCAAAATTTTACAAAAGTTCGCACGTCGGTAAAAGATTCTTGCAAATGTTAGCACGGAACCCGATCCACCCTCATACCACCCTTTCTGTGTATTTAAGCAGACAATGATCATGATATAGTGTTAAGGCGAACGGAGAGTAATATCTTAATATAATTCATAACGACCTGTCAGTCCAGGGAAGAGTCGAGAAGAACTACAATAGTCCGACTGTAAGTATGCCAAGAAGCAGGAGATTGTATGGAGTGAGTGAGTGTCATGATCAGTTTTAATTCCTGGATCGATGCACTGTACACAAAATAGTCCAACAACAGCTTTTCCTTTGACCTTTAATCTTCCTCACTAACATTTGTAGCCCAACGACTGATTCTTATTTGGAGTACCTTAGGGGATAGCCTAGCCTAGCCTAGCCTAGCCTAGCCTAGCCTAGCCTAGCCTAGCCTAGCCTAGCCTAGCCTTGCCTATAATAATAATAAACTAAACTAAACTAAACTAAACTAAACTAAACTAAACTAAACTAAACTATACTATACTATAAAATAAAATATCATATCATATCATATCATATCATATCATATCATATCTAATAATGAGTTTCACAACATGCACCAATCTCCAATGGGGAAAAACTTCGAATATGAAATCAGCACCCCCTTAAGGTTGCAAAAGCATGAATTGACAAACAACCTGCACCTACCAGCATTATTTGACAAACAACCTGCACCTACCAGCATTATTTGACAAACAACCTGCACCTACCAGCATTATTTGACAAACAACCTGCACCTACCAGCATTATTTGACAAACAACCTGCACCTACCAGCATTATTTGACAAACAACCTGCACCTACCAGCATTATTTGACAAACAACCTGCACCTACCAGCCAATGTTAGAACCAGCACAGCACAGGCGTCCATGGTCCTGATGGAGATTGAAGTTTTGGACAAACGTTCTTCTATTTATTGCTCCAAACAGGAAGATGTTTACAAAATAATCACATGTGTAGGAGCCACCTGGCATAAGTATCTCGTCTGTAAACATGTGTAGAACAAAAAAAACTTGAGCGTTATCCTTCAACAGGAGTCACGAACTTATTGTTGGCTGCCATTTCCGGTACGCCCGTGGGACAAGTTCATTGTCACTCTGATTTTTTTAGAAAAGTTCTCGTGAAAGTGGACGAAGTTGTCTCTTGATTTACATGAGAAGGCCACGTAAATATGTATCGGCCGATGCCGCAAGTTTACGCTTTTACACTATCCACGGACATGTATATGGGGAGTGGCAATGAAATATATAGCTCGTTTTATCATAATTCGCGTGATTTTCGTTGAGGAGAGTTTCCTCCCATCACCATCAACTGATCATCGGTTACATGTCTATACCACCAGTGTATGGATGGTTACACACCAGACAGACGGGTATGTGTATACAAGAACCACACTACACACAGAAACAGGGGTACAGGTACAACACTACACACAGGTATTCACGGTTACAGGTACCACACTACACACATGTATTCACGTGTACATGTACCACACTACACACAGGCATTCACGTGTACAGGTAAGAGAATACACACAGGTATTCACATGTCCAGGAACCACACTGCACACACGGGTATTCAAGTGTACAGGTACCACACTACACACATGTATTCACATGTAGAGGTACCACACTACACACAGTATTCACATACACATGTATTCACATGTACACATGTACCACACTACACACATGTATTCACATGTACAGGTACCACACTACACACAGGTATTCACATGTACAGGTACCACACTACACACATGTATTCACATATACAGGTACCACACTACACACAGGTATTCACATGTACAGGAACCACACTACACACAGGTATTCACATGTACAGGTACCACACTACACACAGGTATTCACATGTACAGGTACCACACTACACACAGGTATTCACATGTACAGGTACCACACTACACACAGGTATTCACATGTACAGGTACCACACTACACACAGGTATTCACATGTACAGGTACCACACTACACACACGTACACATGTACACGTACCACACTACACACACAGGTATTCACATGTACAGGTACCACACTACTACACACATGTATATGTACAGGTACACATACACACAGGTATTCAGTACACCACACTACACACAGGTATTCACATGTACACGTATACACACACATACACACATTCACAGATACCACACTACACACAGGTATTCACATGTACAGATACCACACTACACACACACACAGGTATTCACATGTACAGATACAGCTCTACACATATCGGTACATGTGTACATGTATAGTAAACTGCACACGGAGAAGAAAAGCCTGGTTGTATGTAAGGGTATACATCTGCTCTCCTTTATGTGCCCAGTCGTGACTATCTCGTTTTATTGCTTGACGAGTCGAAGATCGATGTATCATCCGTCACCACTGAACCCTTTTCGTAAACTACGAGAAGACCCGTCCCAAAATCGAAGAAGTTATGTGTGAAAATACAACACCTGTACAACTGTACCAGAACTCCTTCACGGGGCTCTCCGCGATTCTTCAGGTTCATGTAGTTTTATAGCTTTATTCCTTAAATCGATTTCACATGTTGAATAGTCCTCTCTAGACTTGTCTAATTTAAACATCTAGATTTTATGATAACGAATAATGGATACCGATAGTTGCTTTGTTTTACCAAAACTATCCAAACAGATATAAAATTGTCACTTTAACTACGGGGTAAACTTCAAGCAATGATTATTGTAAGGTAAACATCTATTGTATATATTATCATAAATCGAACCTACATATGCAGTACGTGAGTGTGTACAGGTGTGTTACTTCATTTCACCCTTATTACACCTTAAAACTTACAAACTTATTTTACAGACTTGTTTACGAATGTCCATGAGGGGAAAATGAAACATCAGAATTCGGAGTATATATATATATTTAAGGTAGCTCTATTTATTTAGCAGGATCTGGTGGTCAGGCTCGTTTGACTTGGTTGACACGTCATCGGTTCCCAATTGCGTAGATCGACGCTCATGCTGTTGATCACTGGATTGTCTGGTCCAGACTCGATTATTTACAGACGGCGCCATATAGCTGGAATATTGCTGAGTGCGGCGTAAAACTAAACTCACTCAATCTATTTATTGAGGAACATATTCATACAAGAGTTGTTTTATGGGTAAAATGTAGTGTATCTATAAGCGTTAGATATTCAATAACCGGATAATAATACTTGATCTTGTATAAGCAAAGTGTGTTATATCTATAATTGACTAATATATTTATTGTAATTGTCTATTCAAGATACAAATTACATCTGCCATTCCTAAATTCAGGGATATTTGAAGAAGTTAATTTATACTGAACAGACATATTTTCTCTTTATAACCTGAAAGCATTATTTAGAAATAAACATTTGGAAATACAACATGATCGGCTGAGAATGATTACTTCATTATATGTTTTCAACTAAATAGTATTACAATTGTCAGTTGTATCTGTAGTGGTAAATCAAAGAGGTTTAGTTCGTATAAAGAAGAGCAATATGCGAGTGCAACAGAAATGGAGTTATCGGTCTTGTTTAAAGTAGTTCTGGCGAATCCCTCTTTCGGGTGTACACGCTGTTCGACTTGTTCCGGAATAACACGAGTGGGTCACGCTTGAGCGATCTTTTCGTGTAGGTTACGGAAAGGAACGAGTGGTGACGGATGTAGATCACCACAATTATATAACCCAGGTCGTGGTTGGCTAATATAGGCCCATAAATCCCGCGTCTTTGCGTTTCAAGGAAGAGAAACATGGCGTCTTACGTGTATGTTGGAGCTCTCCTAGTCGCTGTGGCGGGTAAGTTGGACTGCGGCAGTACCTCGCTATGACATAGTTACTGTTTAACCTGAGCTTATCGTTCTAGTCATGACACTGACAGGTTAGGTGGGGACGATAAACACCGAGGCCTGTGTGTGAAGTAGAGGAGAGTCACACACTACTCGGCTGAACTATAAACAAAATGTTCAGGAGTATACAACCTATTGAAACTGAACATAATACTGAGGTTACAGTGTCGATCCATTCCCAGACAAATCGTGGCTTTTTAGTCAGTTAAGATCAACATTAAATACGATTTATAATAGTTTGGTGTGAAATAGTGGTGTCGTGACAGTTTCTTCAAAATGTTTCTTCAACACGTGAGATATATCCAGGGAATATCCAGGGACTTACTACTACAAACCTTGATGTTTATCTATTACTTCAGGAGCCGATACTCCAGTGTTTGTTTCACGATCACATGAATATTATTGATTCAGTCACAGTTAACTGATGTTCCTTGCCTCATACCTTATTGCGTCATGTATTTATTGTATTCTTTACTCCGACTTTATTGTTCAGCTGGTGACAGGCTGTAAGTGTATACACGATGTAATAGGATCCTATCGCATTTCACGGTGGTAGAGGAACGCGGATGTTGTATAGAAGGACGGGGAGGACAATGCAGTCACTGTCTCTATGGAGGTGTCCCGCAATACATGGGAGAATCAGTCGTTGGCGGCACAGTTGTAAAGTGTGAAAGCAGAGACCTTATAATAGAGTCTCTGGTGAAAGACATCAGATTCGAACTACAATGTTTCGAAGTTGATCATGCCCATGGAAATACGGCTTACAATTGATCTTCGGCAACACATGATTATCGTAAGAGTCCTAATACGGGATTGACAGGTCAGGCTCGCCGAGTGTTCGCAGATTCATTAAAAATATTACGTAATGTCCGTGTGCGATGGTGAATGAATGCCTCGTGTAAGTCAGTTTCTAAGCGGGTTTTGTCAGTGGGTATTGTTAAGGCACAGGGTCAGTGAGACGCGATAATCCCACGATAGTCTAGTCCATGCTTTTGTCACAGGTTCCTTAGTCGATGTTTAGATGATAATGATGATGATGATGGTTTGGGGGTGTAACGTGCGCTTTCGGCAAGACTTCCGCCCGTATCCCCCCTAAATTTTAACCATGAGGAAAAGTTTCTTTGAGTGGCATTATTAAAAAGTTAGATATGTCTTTCAGTATGCTAAGACACAATTAAAGAAACATGCTAGAACTCATCCTTACCAGATGAGGAATATATATATTCAGGGTTACGGGTGGAAGTCTTTCCGCGCTTTCCGACAAAATGCGTATTTCGCACACGGATAGATGTGAATGGTAACCCTTCATTATAACAACATTATTCGTGAAAAATAACCAGGCACCCAACTGCACTCCTGCTGAACATTGTTGGGGCGAACTGAGGAAACAACAGTTCCTTGTTAAGAGAACAGTAAATCTAACATCGACAACAAGTGAAGTTACTGCGTTCTGTTTGAGACTCCCTGTCACGGCTTGATGAGCATCTACATCAACCATTCAGTCAATAACAATAGGCTTGTTCGAAAACAGTTCACGTGACGCAATTACGACTCCACATAATGCCGTGTTGAAAAATATATAATTCCCCGTTGTAACGCACACCGTTGACATGTCAACACATGTGTACTATTTTAATACAATCAATGGGGACAGATGGCCTGTTGTACACACCCTAAAGCCCATACAAGTGTATTTTACTGAATGTCCTGGAAATGAAGGAAGCGCCTGTGTTCGATTGCTATCGAAACAGCTATACAACTGTAAGCGTTTAGTAATTATTTTTTTTCATTTCTGAAACTAAAATACTTTAGACGTTATTCCAGGTCGTTTGTCATGGTTGCGCAATTCGCCGTGCAGAGTTGCCTCTGTGAGGTGTGCATATGATCGCGTCAGTCTGGTTCGGGGGGAATTCAGCACAGCATGCCCCGGGAACCAGCTGGCTGACGATCGTGTTTTCTAATTCCAGATTCGCTGTGATTATGTTGCCAGGTTAATAGACACCATACCCGTATTTGTGGGTTTCAACAAGGTGGCAAACATGTCATAGAAAAAACAACGTTTTAGGTCGATTTTAACCGTGTGAACGGTCACGTACAGCCACGCCTCGCTCGAATATGGGAATTTACTGCATATTGCAATGCACCAAAGTAGATGCCGACGAGCTTCCAATGGTCATAGGGGCGGTGGGGTAGCCAAGTTGTTAAGGCGTTCGCTCGTCACGCCGTAGACCCGGGTTTGATACCCCACATTGGTACAAATGAAGCCCATTTTTGGTGTATCCCGCTGTGATATGGCTGTAATACTGCTAAAAGCGACGTGTTCTGCAGACTTACCAGGCCAATGACCCGTGACCGTGGGTTCGAATCCCAGTTCACCGCGATTGTTTCGAGGTTTGTCAGCACCCTCTTTGAGCTTTTTAGCTTTACGCCGCTTTTAGAAATATTCCATCAATATCACGGCGGGGAGACCAGAAATGGGCTTCACACATTGTGCCCATGTGATGAATCGAACTCGGGTCTTCGGCGTGACGAGCGAACGCCTTAACCACAAGGCTACCCCACCGCCCTCCTCTCACATTAAGCAGAGGGATGGATCTGACTGGAATACTGTTAAAGTGGCGTTAACTTACACCACCACCACCGTCCATCTTCTTGAACAGTGGGCCTGTATTTAACATTTTGGATGTAACTACTTTGAGAGATATGACATGAATGTTGTTTCACGTGGCAATAAAACAGCAACTTGTTTGGAATCCTGTCCCGGGCAGATTCATGCGAACGGTTTAACCTCGGCAATTCCCCACAGTGCCTTCCTTCACGACATGGGCATGTATTTCACTTAATAAGAGTAATCGTCGTGCTGTTTGTTAGGAATCATTAAGAGAGAAGAGGGTGTGTACAGTTTACAGAAATTGTACGAGTCATATCTGACTATCCCCACGTCACCTGGGACTGTGATCGATACAGTGGGTCAGGTTTTGTCCCCGTCCCACCCCTGCCTTTCCTGCAGCCTATCTTGGTAGATTTCGTGTCACCCTACAGTCGGTGTGGCGTTACTTACAGTATCAGCCAGTGGATTATCTGGCCCAGACTCAATATTCGCACGCATGCACCTACGCACGCACACACGCACGCGCATACACACATCTATGGGGTTATATTGTGCATATGTTTTATGGATGACATTAAAAGACCCATTTATACAATAAAATTTGCTGACGTCTAGATCATAATTCCAGCTGCTGAAATAGGACTGCCATGCATGCAGCCCAATGTAGTTGCACAGAAGACGAGGGAGTGTTTTGCCAGCTTGGGATCGGAAAACTTGATCAACCTCGACCCAACGAAGCAACCGGGGTCACTTGGCCAAATATCAAATTTTTTCACCGGGTCACGTGTATGCAGGTGAGAGATAATCAGTTACATTATCGATTGATCTTCTGCAGAGACGTATTTACTTTTGATCCTGCAAACAGCGTTTATCACGGGTCATCTCAACAAGGCGTCCGACTAGATTATAAGGTCCATGGATCAAATCCGATCAAGGCAAATTGTATGGTCGCTACATACCCATCCAATAGATATGTTGTTCTCTGTACATAAACTATAAACGGATGAGTGGTTTACGCTGCCTTAATTTGTGGAACTCGCGAACGGGACAATAGGTATATGGCAGCACATGGGAGGCTACTGTGTAAGTCACAAAGAAATCTTGGCCATCCGTGACCAAACTGTCAACGAGCCAGCACCACTATTACTACTTTAACCACTGAATACCCTAGTCTAGTTCTTGATATCTTTACTGAACACAATAGTCTAGTTCTTGAGATTCTTACAGAACACAATAGTCTAGTTCTTGATATCTTTACTGAACACAATAGTCTAGTTCTTGATATCTTTACTGAACACAATAGTCTAGTTCTTGATATCTTTACAGAACACAATAGTCTAGTTCTTGATATCTTTACTGAACACAATAGTCTAGTTCTTGATATCTTTACTGAACACAATAGTCTAGTTCTTGATATCTTTACTTTACAGAACACAATAGTCTAGTCTTGATATCTTTACTGAACACAATAGTCTAGTTCTTGATATCTTTACAACACAATAGAACACAATGAACACAATAGTCTAGTTCTTGATATCTTTAGTCTAGTTCTTGATATCTTTACAGAACACAATAGTCTAGTTCTTGATATCTTTACAGAACACAATAGTCTAGTTCTTGATATCTTTACTGAACACAATAGTCTAGTTCTTGATATCTTTACTGAACACAATAGTCTAGTTCTTGATATCTTGATACACAATAGTCTAGTTCTTGATACTGAACACAATAGTCTAGTTCTTGATATCTTTACAGAACACAATAGTCTAGTTCTTGAGTTCTTGATATCTTTACAGAACACAATAGTCTAGTTCTTGATATCTTTACTGAACACAATAGTCTAGTTCTTGATATCTTTACTGAACACAATAGTCTAGTTCTTGATATCTTTACTGAACACAATAGTCTAGTTCTTGAGAACACAATAGTGTAGTTCTTGATATCTTTACTGAACACAATAGTGTAGTTCTTGAGTTCACAATAGTCTAGTTCTTGATATCTTTACTGAACACAATAGTCTAGTTCTTGATATCTTTACAGAACACAATAGTGTAGTTCTTGATATCTTTACAGAACACAATAGTCTAGTTCTTGATATCTTTACAAAACACAATAGTCTAGTTCTTGATATCTTTACTGAACACAATAGTCTGAGTCTTTACTGAACACAATAGTCTAGTTCTTGATATCTTTACAGAACACAATAGTCTAGTTCTTGATATCTTTACTGAACACAATAGTCTAGTTCTTGATATCTTTACAGAACACAATAGTCTAGTTCTTGATATCTTTACTGAACACAATAGTCTAGTTCTTGATATCTTTACAGAACACAATAGTCTAGTTCTTGATATCTTTACTGAACACAATAGTCTAGTTCTTGATATCTTTACTGAACACAATAGTCTAGTTCTTGATATCTTTACTGAACACAATAGTCTAGTTCTTGATATCTTTACTGAACACAATAGTCTAGTTCTTGATATCTTTACAGAACACAATAGTCTAGTTCTTGATATCTTTACAGAACACAATAGTCTAGTTCTTGATATCTTTACTGAACACAATAGTCTAGTTCTTGAGATCCTTACAGAACACAATAGTCTAGTTCTTGATATCTTTACAGAACACAATAGTCTAGTTCTTGATATCTTTACAGAACACAATAGTCTAGTTCTTGAGATCCTTACTTTACTGAACACAATAGTCTAGTTCTTGAGTTTCTTGAGATCCTGAACACAATAGTCTAGTTCTTGATATCTTCATTGAACACAATAGTCTTTCTTGATATCTTTAACACAATAGTCTAGTTCTTGATATCTTTACTGAACACAATAGTCTAGTTCTTGATATCTTTACTGAACACAATAGTGTAGTTCTTGATATCTTTACTGAACACAATAGTCTAGTTCTTGATATCTTTACTGAACACAATAGTCTAGTTCTTGATATCTTTACAGATATCTCTTTCTTGATATCTTTACAACACAAGTCTAGTTCTTGATATCTTTACTGAACACAATAGTCTAGTTCTTGATATCTTTACAGAACACAATAGTCTAGTTCTTGAGATCCTTACTGAACACAATCGTCTAGTTCTTGATATCTTTACTGAACACAATAGTCTAGTTCTTGATATCTTTACTGACCAATTGAAAGGGTACCACGGAAGTCCGGATCCGTTCAACAAATTTTAGAAATATTTCAGGTCCACCACTGCTTGTCACGCCATGTTTCACTATGTCACATTTGGGCATCACGAATGAATCAGCTCTCGCATCCCATCACAACAACCAGTCTATTCTATCTTCCAGCCACGAGGACGACTTGGCAAGCGGCATCAACTGCTTGTTTGACTTCTACGGAAACTGTCTGAACATGAGAGGAATGTTTGCAAGTTACCCTCAGATTCAAAAGGCCTCAAGGTTCGCCTGTGAAAACAAAGATGGTAAATTTCTTCGTACACTGATACAGTATATAGTCGTATAAGGGTGTGTGTGTGAACCAGACTGAAAGCGAGGCCATAGTGGGATAGATTATAGTGTGATGAACCTGCAGATCTTCTACTATACGTGCTGGAGCCATGCCAGCTCCAGTAGCCCCCAATACTCAGTGGCGATTCCTGGGGTCTCATATAGATAGATATATAGACAGCCCATTCCATATAACTTTAAGAATTGAAGGACCATTGTTGCAACGTTTTGTTTTCTACGGGTACTATATAGACGGGTTTTTTCATGAAAAATGCGAGGAGTGTTCTGTATGGTGTGTCCGATTGTTATAAATAACTTCTGTCAATTGTTGGAGTGAATCCAAAAACGATGCATTGTGTGCCTTTTGTTGTGCAGATAAATAATTTTTGCTGGATATCAATAAAATCGGAAGGTGTCACTCTCTGTCATATGGCTGTTTCTTCTTCTTCTTCTTCAGCACTGGCTGACTCTTGTCTGAAGGACGTGGACAAGGAGACTTTGGTTTGCTACATGAAGAAGGTGCAGGAAAGGACTATCAAGATCATCACAGGAGAGGTTCAGAGGAAGAGCACGGAGGAAGAGATGTGCGGGTAGGGGAACAGAACGTTTCTTCTTTAGAACCTTGGCCAAAATTGGTCCTTTATGGGCTCCGGACAGAAATGGTCCTTCGTGGATTCCAGGCCAGAATTGGTCCTTTATGGACTCCAGAGCAGAATTGGTCCTTTATGGACTCCAGAGCAGAATTGGTCCTTTGTGGACTCCAGAGCAGAATTGGTCCTTTGTGGGCTCCAGTGCAGAATTGGTCGTATAAACGGATTGGTATTTCGTATGGAAACTGAATAAAGCTTCAAATCCACATACCGTATATTACCGTAGATAAGCCGGCCCCCTAACTTGACCCGGTATTCTTTGAATTGAAATTGAGTCTAAATATTTCTCTTCTTGTCAAAAACATTTTTGTTGCAATGATTTTGTACCAGGCAGTTTCTTTTGCAAACTGTCCGCAACTGATTAACTGTATTTAGCAAGTTGTTCATTGAACAATATTTTCCGATCAAATCTCAGGCCCGCCCCAGAATCTCAAAAGTCCGTCTGTTACTGACGTTGATTTCTACTTACCTCGAAACAAGGTCTCTTGAACCTATTTAGAAAATTAAATTCTGAAGAAAAGTTGTGCACCTAGTCCAGCTAGAATCTGTCTGTTGCTCAACCTATTTGATTATTAAGATTGTTGTTTAACACAAAAAGCATTGAAGAATGTTTCTTTTTCTGTGTAGATTTCTGAAAGAGGAGCTGAAATGCATGAAGGCGGCGCTGTCCGGCTGTCCGGCATCGACAGGGAATAGCTACTACTCCTTCGTTGAGATGCTGATGCCGACCAGATGTCAACATCTGACCCTCTACAACATCCTGAAGGATCGTCCCAGAGTGGACCTAGCTTCTACCCACATGAAGTCGCCACGCTAAGTCACCACGAACACAAGCGAAGTTCAAGTGCACATAAAGATTTTTTATATCTGAAGAAAAGCCAAGTGATCAATAATTCCTGTCCAGTGTTCTTTACAAACGTTTTTATATGTATGTAGAACTGTTTTTTTGTAATTAAAGCGACAATAAAATTCATCATTGTGATTTTTGATTTAAACATGTTTTATTCATTGAGAAAAAGGATTGGGCACAAGTTATTCAACTTAATGACGCCCTCTCCCAATTTATATTCTCTTTCTATCACTTGCTTGATAACGGTATTAGTACCTACACCGAAACGTCGCACTCATTGCAATAAAGTTGACTATCCATAGGATTTGGTTTTCCTTCATCTATACAACTTCTAAAATGCCTCTCAAAGAAGACATACATGGCATATGGATTGACAATAAAATGAATACATGAAATATATACAAACAACTTAAATTAGAAATGTCAATATTTGTATTACTGAAGGGGAAGCTAGATAGATAGGGGATATAGCTGTAGGTAGAGCTAAGCACACGTTCATGTCTAGAGAGAGAGCATTACGACATGTAAGTGAAAATGAATAAATATATACTTGGATTAATACCTCTTAAACTAAGATGCGTAATTCATTAAATGATGATAGATACATGTACATACACCTTGATGATCATTAATCCGGATTAGCCGACCATGTCTCGTGTCAAAACACGTGGGACTCTCGCACTTCCCTTCACACGGTTAGCGGTAGATCAAAGCTTCGTGCGGATAGGTGAGTCAATTTTGTGTTGATTTAGCCGGTTTGTTTGTAAAATGTACCGTCCGGAAACGGAAACCGAATATCCGTTATAGACAGTCACTTTTATAACGTAAGAGATTGGTTTTTACTAAAAATTGACCGGAAGGCGAGGTTTCCGGATATCTGGGGTCCGGGTATCCGAGGTCTCACTGTATATACACAACCATATATATACAAATTAAGGAAAAGACTTATATTAAACACACAACTTATTGTGCATGATCATTCATGTAAGAAATAATGAATACTTATAACATGTATACAAACAAGGGATAATTACGCATAACAGTGCACGTGTCTAAGTGGGTTTATATTAGAAAGTGAGCAACCAATAAAATCATAAACTGTCTAGATTATTCCATACATATATAAGGCAACAGTATCAAATTACAAGGCATCAATGTTTTTTACCTTAATAATAAGAAGAGGAACGATTACAGTAACTATATCTTGTACGGCGATGCAACTGCGACCGCCATACCGCAATAGACAGTCAGCGCGCGATGGCTTTGATGGATGTGTCCATCTTACGTCACTATAGCCTGCTATGTAGCTGTCAGTGTTCAACCTTAGACGTAAACATCTACTGTTAGTTTTGCTTGTAGATATACTTTAAACTGGTATATACAGAGTACACGGGTCTGCCAGCAGTCCCACAATCCTTGCCAGCTTGAGGTGAAGGATTTTATAGACATGGGGTCTGAATTCCGGGTGGAACTGAAGCTATATAGCCAGTTACCTCCCTTGCCCCGGAAGTTTGCCTTTCCCCATATGATCAATCCATTTGAGATGTCTTCATTTCGATTCATTAAGTCTCACACGTCTGGAGTCAGACGGACGAACACCTTTGACAGAACAAAAAACAACCTGTGACGCCAACTCAGGCTGAATCTTGGAACATCCGTCATCAAGTTTCTGCAGTGAATAGTGGCTGCCTGTATCAAGCCCAAGGCAAATGGTGGTCACACCTGGTGATGCCTTTGTTTCTTCAGTTAGTTCTCACAACAGGTACGCGTTTTGTCAGTGAATGTTTTATTAGGAAGCACTGATCAGACAAACGACCAAATATTATGCGGGGTTTTTTACAACGTAGCATTTACAACTTTATGTGAAGCCAAGTTCTGTTTTATAGTTAGCTTTGATATACATAATGGATTACAAAATCCTGAGTCGTTATATTTGTATTTGGACAAGTAACTCTATTCCTTCAACTGAATGTGTATATACAATGGCAAATGACTGGCTGAGGTACTACAGATAACAACCACAAGAAAGTGAAAGGGAAAAAATCTTCGACGTTAAAGCCGTCCAAACAGACTATTCCCTCATCGGAGCACGACTTTCAGTTTTATGGGAGTCTTCATGCTGAGGGTCCCTAAAGCGACGAAGTTCCTCAATTCATCCTGGAAAAAACAAAATGGACAATCTGGCTGATTGCGGTTGTTTCCGTTTCGGGGAAATTTCATCTACAATTTATCGACCAACTGTACTCCATTCGGTCTGAACCAGTCGGACTGTTGGTATACGTCATGATCTACAATGGTTCGGGAAGTCACACAGCCTAGTGAACGGATCATCCTAAGTCCCATCCACTCGAAGGCTCTCGCTGCTTTAAGCCCACACTTACCCCTGGACCCATGGGTCTCGTGAACTCAAATTGCCAATTTTCATAACCCAATTTGATTTGCTAAGTATCTCAGTCTAACCAACCAATGAAAATGCGAGGTGCAAACCAGCCTCAGTGATGGGTTGGTGGTACCAAACATGATTGTGATATACTGCGAGGAATTGAACACTAAAAATCTGCCTGAGACGTTTTTTCATCAATTTGACGGAAGGGGTGTCCAGAAAGCTTTGATTTGTAGGTTATACGAGGTTTCACCCCTCACATATTTCCTTGTTTCCTTGTCTCGGCGTTTGATTCGTAGGTAAGATATTTAATGAAAACTCAAGGGCAGGTAATTTGAGATGGAGAGAAGATATAGAATTGATACAGGGGATAGTCTATGTGTACCGAATTGCCAGCCCATGAGATATGGTGGCTGCTTCAATATTCTCTTACAATCATCCCCATGATGTTGTCATCAACACAACCACATAGCATACAAATACAGTACAAATACTGTGACTAAAGATACGTAACTATTCTATTATATGTAGCCATATTTCTCTGCCTTCTTGACAGTACATATAACATATTGCCATTTAAACATTTCTGGGGTAGAACGTCCATACAATACAGCATATATTTATAACCACATGAGTCTACAAACCGGCGTGTCTGGAAGTCTGGCGAACTGAACCTTCTGTAGGATGCGAGCCAGACCAATCTTCATCTCAACTTGGGCAAGCCTCATTCCGATACACATACGGGGACCTTGACCGAAGGGGATATAACCCATTTGATGAAAATCTGCGTTTTCCCATCTTGAACAGAAAACTTTTAAACTTCAAACCTTTGCCTTCAATGTTGTTGTGTTGTTGGACCTGCCATTGAACGTTTTCACAAAAGCTTTTGGGAATTCACATTCAGCTTGGAATATACAAAGCGTCAGAACGCCTGTTTAGCTTTATTACTGTTGAAAGTCTTTACAAAATTAAAGAGTTCATGTTTCTGAATGGTTTCAGTGAATGACGTTCAAGGCAAGTAGGCAGTTGTCAAGATAACCAATGAAAGGTTACGATTGCTGTCTGGTCTGACTGAATGCTGTCAACCAAGAATCGACGAGTTAGATATAACTTGCAACGACCCATGCTGACCTGAACGCCGACATCATTGAATCCAACCATCCGACAATGTTATTGCTGGGGAGGTACCTTCACTTCATGAAATATCGAACTACACAATGTCTACATGGTACGTACACCTGGTGTTACCCTTAACTACGCTTTGACAATGTCTACACGGTACGTACACCTGGTGTTACCCTTAACTACACTTTAACAATGTCTACATGGTACGTACACCTGGTGTTACCCTTAACTAAACTTTGACAATGTCTACATGGTACGTACACCTGGTGTTACCCTTAACTACACTTTGACAATGTCTACATGGTACATACACCTGGTGTTACCCTTAACTACACTTTGACAATGTCTACATGGTACGTACACCTGGTGTTACCCTTAACTACACTTTGACAATGTCTACACGGTACGTACACCTGGTGTTACCCTTAACTACACTTTGACAATGTCTTTACGTACACCTGGTGTTACCCTGTACACTTTGACAATGTCTACATGGTACGTACACCTGGTGTTACCCTTAACTACACTTTGACAATGTCTACATGGTACGTACACCTGGTGTTACCCTTAACTACACTTTGACAATGTCTACATGGTACGTACACCTGGTGTTACCCTTAACTACACTTTGACAATGTCTACACGGTACGTACACCTGGTGTTACCCTTAACTACACTTTGACAATGTCTACATGGTACGTACACCTGGTGTTACCCTTAACTACACTTTGACAATGTCTACACGGTACGTACACCTGGTGTTACCCTTAACTACACTTTGACAATGTCTACACGGTACGTACACCTGGTGTTACCCTTAACTACACTTTGACAATGTCTACACGGTACGTACACCTGGTGTTACCCTTAACTACACTTTAACAATGTCTACACTTTGACAATGTCTACGCATACGTACACCTGGTGTTACCCTTAACTACACTTTGACAATGTCTACATGGTACGTACACGGTGTTACCCTTAACTACACTTTGACAATGTCTACCATACTTACACTTTGACAATGTCTACACGGTAACTACACTTTGAAATGTGACAATGTCTACATGGTACGTACACCTGGTGTTACCCTTAACTACACTTTGACAATGTCTACATGGTACGTACACCTGGTGTTACCCTTAACTACACTTTGACAATGTCTACATGGTACGTACACCTGGTGTAACCCTTAACTACACTTTGAATGTGCTACACACTGGTAACGCTTACCTTTAACTACACTTTGACAATGTCTACATGGTACGTACACCTGGTGTTACCCTTAACTACACTTTGACAATGTCTACATGGTGCGTTACACCTGGTGTTACCCTTAACTACACTTTGACAATGTCTACATGGTACGTACACCTGGTGTTACCCCCTTAACTACACTTTGACAATGTCTACATGGTACGTACACCTGGTGTTACCCTTAACTACACTTTGACAACCCTGTGTCTACATGGTACGTGGTGTTACCCTTAACTACACTTTGACAATGTCTACATGGTGTTACCCTGGTGTTACCCTTAACTACACTTTGACAATGTCTACATGGGTACGTACACCTGGTGTTACCCTTAACTACACTTTGACAATGTCTACATGGTACGTACACCTGGTGTTACCCTTAACTACACTTTGACAATGTCTACATGGTACGTACACCTGGTGTTACCCTTAACTACACTTTGACAATGTCTACATGGTACGTACACCTGGTGTTACCCTTAACTACACTTTGACAATGTCTACATGGTACGTACACCTGGTGTTACCCCCTTAACTACACTTTGACAATGTCTACATGGTACGCATACCTGGTGTTACCCTTAACTACACTTTGACAATGTCTACATGGTACGTACACCTGGTGTTACCCTTAACTACACTTTGACAATGTCTACATGGTACGTACACCTGGTGTTACCCTTAACTACACTTTGACAATGTCTACATGGTACGTACACCTGGTGTTACCCTTGTTAAACTACACTTTGACAATGTCTACATGGTACGTACACCTGGTGTTACCCTTAACTACACTTTGACAATGTCTACTACACCTGGTGTCTACGTGTTACCCTTTAACTACACTGGTACGTACACTTTGACAATGTCTACATGGTACGTACACCTGGTGTTACCCTTAACTACACTTTGACAATGTCTACATGGTACGTACACCTGGTGTTACCCTTAACTACACAATGTCTGACAATGTTCCCTTAACTACACTTTGACAATGTCTACATGGTACGTACACCTGGTGTTACCCTTAACTACACTTTGACAATGTCTACATGGTACGTACACTTGGTGTTACCCTTAACTACACTATGACAATGTCTCCATATCACGTGCACCAGATTTTGAACGTGTCACACAGGCTACTTGTCATGGTGCTTTCACTGTGGTCTATATCCTAGCATCATTCGATCCCTTAAATATTTTTGAATATTTTTCAAGTTTTCCGAATTGCATGACAATGTGGAAATTATCCATCAAACCCTCCAGTGTACCATGGTAGGTCCATCTGGTGAACACTGATTTTAGTGTCAAAATAGCGACCTAAACGAAGTTATCGCAAAAAACACTTTCTCGGCATTTCTTCTATTCCGTCTACATAACATAGAAGATATCTACAGTAGTTGTTTTCCGGGAGGTTGTAAACCTTAGTGACCCGTGAAGAATTTGGCTAAAGAAAACCTTGGCTTACAATTTGGACCCTTTTAGCAAGGAGGTTTTGGGCATACCTCTCTGGTTTGAATTTATTTGGCTCTGGGAACATATCTGCATTTCTGTGAAGGGACACAAGAGGGACGCTGATGAAGCTGCCCTTAGGGAACGTCCATCCTTTGATGACAGTTGTCTTGGAGACTGCCCGGCTTAACCTACAAAAGACGTTAAATTAGCAAACACCATCGTCATCATCATCATCATCATCATCATCATCATCATCATCAGGTGGAGTAGCCTAGTGGTTAAAGCGTTCGCTCGTCACGCCGAAGACCCGGGTTCGATTCCCCACATGGGTACAATGTGTGAAGCCCATTGCTGGTGTCCCCAGCCGTGATATTGCTAAAAGGCGAAAAAAGACTCACTCACTCACTCATCATCATCATCTTCATCCCACGAAAAGGGAGTTAATTGACTTGGCTCTTGGAGAGAGTGGAACACTTGGATAATAAAAACTGGACGATAGAGAAAATCAAGAGTACATCATGTTTAACACATTCTAAGGGGCTGGTCATTCATTACTGAGCACGTCAGAGGGGATCAGGGCAGGGTCCCCATAAATATGATTGTCTCCACGCTAGTGTTATATACAAATAGATCCACATATTTGTGGATGAACATGAAAACATGGACAGTTTGTAATTAATACAAGCGCTTTTGCATTTTGTCTTTTCACAGAAAGTCACGTACAAGGACATGCGGAACGTCATCCGTGAAAGAGACAATCATTGGGGAAGGGTCAATATTAGCTGTTGGATCGTCAGGCTAAAGGCCCGATTCGATTCCGAAATGGGTATGATGTGTGTGCCTGTTTCGGGCGTGTCACCGTCTTGATATCGATAGACTATTGCTGAAAGCAGCGTAAAATTATTCACTCAAATTCATGTCTGAATTTGTTCTAAGATTAACATCCCCATATGAGAAAATCTGGCATACATTGGCATCAAGTTTAAAATCTTGATATATTTCTACATATGCATCTTTCAAGAGATAGTTTGGCCTGGAACTCTGTCTGCTAAAGGCATCCCTTTGTAAGTTTAGGACGGCACTTGTTCAGTTGAAATACTGTTCCCCCCAGCTTCGAATGGAGACAGGACGATTCATAAAGGAACCAAAACATCACTGATTCTATTTAATTTCTAAACAAACTATTGTTTAAGATGAATATCATTTTGATCTTGTTTGTACTGTTTACCAACAGCTAAGACATAATTCATTCCACTAAAATACAATACAAATCTTTGGTACGTTTAAGTCATCACATAATGTACCAGTCAAATGTAGCTGTCTATACTTGTCTATAGACAATGCGCCCCCACCTTCTCAATGTTAATGGATGTATTGTGAATGTTCAGATTCACTCATCATTTTCTGTACATTTGCGCATCAATGACCACATTTTCAATAAACAACATCATACGTCTTAAAATAAAGATATGATTCAAGGTCATTTCTGTGGAATTTGGTTTCCGTCACCTCTTCAAGATTACACTCACCCGGGTACAACCGGGTACAGCCTGAGGGTCTCTGTAATCACGTGGTCCATGTACGTCAACTTGCCAATGTTATCATAGTCCGCAGCTTCCTGTCAATGCGAACACAACTAATGTCACAGACTGATCTCATTCCAGGTGATAACAAAAAAATTTAGTGCCAGAACGTTTTTTTCATTGATAGCAATTATACATCCATTATTCTAAGATGGAGAGTATTGGAGACAGGTAATGAAGGTCTCGACAACTTATAACTCTGAATTGTAATATCGTTGCCTATAAGTAACACATGTCAAGGTCGGCATTTAAAAATACGAGGTTCCCACAGTGGACATACATACCTCTCCCAATACAGTGTCCACCTCCTGGGTCAACCGTTCTTGAACATCCGGGTTAGTTGCCAGTGAATATGCAGCGAAGTTCAATGTGCTCGCGGTAGTTTCATATCCGGCGATGAAGAACAAGAAGGCCTGCCCCAACACCTCGTCCGTCGTCATTTCTGGCGATAAGGGGATGACAATTCTGACTTTAATATCATCAATATCATCATGCCTCTACACTTACTATACATATATACTCCAGGAAATGTAACTGCGATAATGCCAACTCCTTTTTAAGTAGAATGCAACTCACAATCCTGGCACTTTTTGTTGAGGATTGGTGAAGATGATAACCTCAATCTTGGATGATAAAACGGCTGGAGTCCAATGACATAATGCTTACCTAGAACTCCATCACGTTACTCCAGAACCTCAGTCAACTCCAAAACAAGGGTGGTGAATGGGTCCAGGTATTTATCATAATAGAATTGAGATAATAATAGAATTGATAATCGAAGGTAATGCATCAGCGATCACTGGTGTTAAGTTGGGTCCGGAGAAGTACCTAATAGCCAAGGAGGTTGGAAACCCGCTTGTAAGGAAATCTCGCTTTCCGGACAGTTCTACGTGACACGAAATACATACCACATCAAGTGCTTCATTTAAGCGGAAATCCGGTTTCCGGATCCGGCTTGTATAATTAAATTACCAACAGTGCCAACTATACACTACTGTGTCCTCCGTATCGGCCAATATTGCAGGAATATTGCTGAGTGTGGCGTTAAACACCTACCAATCTTATTGGACAGCAAAGATGTTTGTTTCACACCATGGCATTAGTAAAAGTCCTGGGCGATGTATGAGTCAAGTGATTATTGTGGAATCGATTCTACAGTCGACAAGTACATACTTTTATTGGGCTTTTGGGAACCTGAAGGTTGCGATTGGCTCGTTTCTTCCTCGTCATCTTGGAGGTTGGAGTTATCCTCGGCATCCAGCATCAGCTGGAGGAAGTCGACTCTTCTCTGGAAAAATGAACAGTTACGAAATCAAAAAGTCATAAATTGAACTTTAGACGCAAATGTCGACATCCAAACCACATCTGGCGATCTGACATCCATTGACTTTGGACAGGCAGCCAGGTCACTGTTGACTGTAAAGACAGGCGTTGGTTGCTCGGCACACATTCTCACCCGGCTTTGACAGTCTCTGTATTAGTTCACCAATGGTGAGTCAGCGAATATACTACACATGGCAAAAGCTTCATGGCGGTCACAAGTCCATGGTTTTAATGATATATTTTCTGATAACAACTGAAAAACTGAGGTGTTAACCCAATCACACTGACTCACAGGTAACTTTGACCATATTAATCACAAAATCATCAAACTGTCTCTACACACGAGAAATAATAGATAGGATAATCCAGGTCAGGAGTGTGCACTATCGCTGTAGACATGCATACGTCTTGTCACCCACTGAGAATTACGACACTGACACACATTCACAAATGAGGAAACTGTGTTACCATTTGTTCTTCCTTGGGTTCGCTTTTTCTCATTGTGATCATTTCTTTAAGAGATGACACAAAGAAGTTCATGGTTGACTTTGGAAACGAGGTGAAACCCAGAGCCTTGGCGATCCCCATTAGACTTGGGAACACCACTGAAAGAGACGAGCGTCAGGATACAAACAGGTAACAAACAAACAGCAACACCAGAATATACATATCCTGCAGAATGTGGATTGCTGGATGCTACAACAACAGTTCCATCTGAACAGATGGTGAGTTTAGTTTTATGACACGTTCAGAGAAATAACACAACAGACAAAATGATTTTAAACATATGAAATATCGAATGGCGGATAATTTTGGGAACAGGAGCTACTCAGCGAAAATTGTGGTCATCAACATGATGTATGGATTTCAGATTAATTACATGATTATATGTGGTGTCCTCTAAAACATGGAGCCACACTAGGATGGACAAGGGAGGCATGGTGACACACTGGGATGGACATGGGAAGGCATGGTGACACACTGGGATGGACATGGGAAGGCAGGTGACACACTGGGATGGACATGGGAAGGCAGGTGACACACTGGGATGGACATGGGAAGGCATGGTGACACACTGGGATGGACATGGGAATGCATGGTGACACACTGGGATGGACATGGGAAGGTAGGTGACACACTGGGATGGACATGGGAAGGTAGGTGACACACTTGGATGGACATGGGAAGGTAGGTGACACACTGGGATGGACATGGGAAGGTAGGTGACACACTTGGATGGGCATGGGAGGGCAGGTAACACACTTGGATGGACACAGCAGGTCATGGTGGCACATTAGGATGGACATGGGAAGGCAGGTGACACACTAGGATGGACACAGCAGGTCATGGTGACACACTGGGATGGACATGGGAAGGCATGGTGACACACTAAGATGGACATGGGAAGGCAGGTGACACACTAGGATGGACATGGGAAGGCAGGTGACACACTAGGATGGACACAGCAGGTCATGGTGACACACTGGGATGGACATGGGAAGGCAGGTGACACACTAAGATGGACATGGGAAGGCACACACATGGACATGGGATGGACATGGGAAGGCAGGTGACACACTGGGATGACACACTAGGGAAGGCAGGTGACACACTGGGATGCATGGGAAGGCAGCTGACACACTGGATGGACACAGGAAGGTCATGGTGACACACTGGGATGGACATGGGAAGGCATGGTGACACACTAAGATGGACATGGGAAGGCAGGTGACACACTAGGATGGACATGGAAAGGCATGGTGACACACTGGACAAGATGGACATGGAAGGCATGGTGACACACTAGGATGGACATGGGAAGGCATGGTGACACACTAAGATGGACATGGGAAGGCAGGTGACACACTATGATGGACATGGGAAGGCAGGTGACACACTAGGATGGACATGGGAAGGCATGGTGACACACTAAGATGGACATGGGAAGACATGGTGACACTATGATGGACATGGGAAGGCAGGTGACACACTGGATGGACATGGAAAGGCATGGTGACACACTGGACATGGGATGATGGACATGGGATGGACAGGCATGGTGACACACTGGGATGGACATGGGAAGGCAGCACACTGGGATGGTGACACACTGGGATGGACATGGGAAGGTACACTTATGAAGATGGACATGGGTGACACACTGATGACATGGACATGGACATGGTGACACATGGACATGGGACATGGATGCATGGTGACACACTAGGATGATGGACATGGATGGAAGGCATGGTGACACACTGGATGGACATGGGAGGGCATGGTGACACACTAGATGGACATGGGAGGGTGAGGTGACACACTATGATGGACATGGGAAGGCATGGTGACACACTAGGATGGACATGGGAGGCAGGTGACACACTATGATGGACATGGGAAGGCATGGTGACACACTAGGATGGACATGGGAAGGCATGGTGACACACTATGATGGACATGGGAGGGCATGGTGACACACTAGGATGGACATGGGAAGGCATGGTGACACACTAGGATGGACATGGGAAGGCAGGTGACACACTAGGATGGACATGGGAGGGCAGGTGACACACTATGATGGACATGGGAAGGCATGGTGACACACAAGACAGACATGGGAAGGCATGGTGACACTATGATGGACATGGGAAGGCATGGTGACACTATGATGGACATGGGAAGGCATAGTGACACGGGAAGGGTGGACAAGGGAGGGCATGCATGGTGACACTAGGATGGACATGGGAAGGCATGGTGACACACTAGGATGGACATGGGAAGGCATGGTGACACACTATGATGGACATGGGAGGGCATGGTGACACACTATGATGGACATGGGAAGGCATGGTGACACACTAGGATGGACATGGGAGGGCAGGTGACACACTAGGATGGACATGGGAGGGCAGGTGACACACTAGGATGGACATGGGAAGGCATGGTGACACACAAGACAGACATGGGAAGGCATGGTGACACTATGATGGACATGGGAAGGCATGGTGACACTATGATGGACATGGGAAGGCATAGTGACACACTAGGGATGGACATGGGAGGGCATGGTGACACTATGATGGACATGGGAAGGCATGGTGACACACTATGATGGACATGGGAGGGCATGGTGACACACTATGATGGACATGGGAGGGCATGGTGACACTATGATGGACATGGGAAGGCATGTTGACACACTAGAAATGACATAGGAAGGCAGGGGGACACACTAAGATGGACATGGGAAGGCATGGTGACACACTAGGATGGACACAACAAGTCATGACGACACACTAGAATGGACATGGGAAGGCAGAGGACACACTATGATGGACACGGGAGGGCATGGTCACACACTAGGATGGACATGGCAAGGCATGGTAATACAGTAGGATGGACACAACAAGGCATGACGACACACTTGAATGGACATGGGAAGGGAAAGGACACACTAGGATGGACACAGGAGGGCATGGTCACACACTAGGATGGACATGGGAAGGCATGGTAATGCACTAAGTAAAACATGGTAACGCGACTGAATGGACATGGGAAGATACGGTGATGCCAGAAGATGGGAAGGCCCCAGGGAATGTGTTATCGATTATACATACTTATCATAGACATAACTGGGTTCTGGAGCACGTTGTTGTCAAAGACTTTCTTTGCCTGAGTGATGAAGATGTTGTCGAAGTTGTTTTGGGAGTCTGTGTCAATGCCGAATGCTGTGCTGGCTATCACATCCATAGTGAAAGCACCAAAATAACTGTATATAATGAAATATATATTGATGATTCACATCTGGTCTGAATAGTCAGGCATACACAGTATATTTTCAATGCGATGACATTTAGTGGACTTTGGCAGGTGTAAAAGCTAGATCTTTAAAGGGTTCTTGGAACAAACATGGCTTATAAACTACATTGAGTAGTACAGTAATTTCCTGGCGCTTAGTGTCCTGATGTACTGTTACCTTCCCCAATACCTTTATCAAAACCTTCCCCAATATCTTTACTCATATTTACCCAATACCTTTACTTACACCTTCACCAATACCTTTACTCACACCTTCCCCAATACCTTCACTCACACCTTCCCCAATACCTTAACTCACACCTTCCCCAATACCTTTACTTACACCTTCCCCAATACCTTTACTCACACCTTCCCCAATACCTTCACTCACACCTTCCCCAATACCTTAACTCACACCTTCCCCAATACCTTTACTTACACCTTGCCCAATACCTTTTCTCACACCTTCCCGAATACCTTGATCAAAACCTTCCCCAATATCTTTACTCATATTTACCCAATACCTTTACTTACACCTTCACCAATACCTTTACTCACACCTTCCCCAATACCTTCACTCACACCTTCCCCAATACCTTTACTCCCACCTTCCCCAATATACCCTTCCCAATACCTTTACTCACACCTTCCCCAATACCTTTTACTCACCCTTCCCCAATACACCTTCCCCATTACCTTCACACCTTCCCGAATACCTTTACACCTTCACCAATACCTTTACTCACACCTTCCCCAATACCTTTACTCACACCTTCCCAATACCTTAACTCCCACCTTCCCCAATACCTTTACTCACACCTTCCCCAATACCTTTACTCACACCTTCCCCAATACCTTTACTCACACCTTCCCCAATACCTTTACTCACACCTTCCCCAATACCTTTACTCACACCTTCCCCAATACCTTTACTCACACCTTCCCGAAATACCCCTTCAGCGATACTCAAGCTATCAGAACTGATGTTTTACGCTATATTAAGCAGGATGGTGTGAGATAGCACGCCACCCTACAACCTAAAACATGTTTGTCTACTATTGAAGAAATATTCCTACTCTTTCACTGTGATGGTTTCCTCATTCTCAGCAGCATGTGCCAGATTCTTTGTTAGAGTCACAGCGCACTCGTCGATCTTGGCACACATCTAAAACACCAAAACAATATGGTTTGAACATACATGGTATATAATGATAAATATAAGGAAACCGGCAGGGACCGAGAGATGGACACAACCGAGAATTCGTCTCAACCGAGTTCAAGACACTTGGTTCGACTGTACATGTATGTGATAATCGTGTAGTTAATCTCACTCACTCAACCCACCCACTCACTCACTCACCCACCCTTCCACCCACTCACTCACCCACCCACCCACTCACTCACTCTGGTTATATATATATACTAACAATCCTGAGCTTGTTTCCACTGAATGTCGGAATGATGATATTCCTCACTCACTCACTCACCCACCCTTCCACTCACTCACTCGTCTGATATATATACTAACAATCCTGAGCTTGTTTCCACTGAATGTCGGATGATGATGATATTCCTCACTCACTCACTCACCCACCCTTCCACTTCACTCACTCACTCGTCTGATATATATACTAACAATCCTGAGCTTGTTTCCACTGAATGTCGGAATGATGATATTCCTCACTCACTCACTCACCCACCCTTCCACTCACTCACTCGTCTGATATATATACTAACAATCCTGAGCTTGTTTCCACTGAATGTCGGACTGATGATATTTCTCACTCACTCACTCACCCACCCACCCTTCCACTCACTCACTCGTCTGATATATATACTAACAATCCTGAGCTTGTTTCCACTGAATGTCGGACTGATGATATTCCTCAGTCTCTTCCATGTTGCTCCCGTCTCGAAGAAGATGCCAGTAGCAATGGGGTAGTCGTTGAGTCTAAAAATCTGAAAGTTGACAATGGATATAAACAACGATATACAACGTATGAGGTCCAACACACGTATGTTTTTGTTCCACAGACCACCATACTGAAAACTCCACACTACTTATTCAAAGTTTCTATTACGATTATCCGATTTCATGCCAAATATTACCAAATCAGTTTTCCCTGAGCTGTAGGCCAGCGACAAAACATGCATTACGCTTCACCCTTTATAAACCAGTCATGTAAAAATAGGGTAAATCAAATCAAGAAAGACGACCTAGTTACCTCGTTATAAGATGCAACAAAGGTGGAAACAGGCCTTAATATTTGATTAAAGGTTATATTACGTCAAAGATCTGAAAGATTAAATTCTAATGTTTGCTGGACATATTGGATGTTGTTACAAAACTGAGTGTAAAATAGGAATCAACATTTTAGGCTTCTCCTTCCAGAGTAAAGAAACATGCATGCGTGAGGCAGTGACTGAACTCAGCCTGTCACCATCGTGTTGATGAATACTTACTAGTCTATCCGAAAACCTATTAAAGTCTTTTACAAGTATCTCCTTGATGATTTCAGGGTCGTGCACGTTGATGAGGGGGAACCCACCTAAGTAGACGCTGAAACACGACAGGTGGGGGTCTTTATCAGATTTCTTCTTATTAGTGAATGGGTGACATAAGCAAACTTCTAGACTAACGCTTAGTCTTTGAATATAATTTTGATAGTAACAAATGAATCCATGTAAATTGAAAAGAAGCATCAGTGAGATGGGCGATGAACCTGAGGAATTCTAGACTTGCTTTATAGTCGGAGTTGGAGTTGGTAGGTGTGTGCCCTTGTTGTATTACATGTATATTTAAATTTATACATTCAGAAATGTTATGGGTGGACCGGTAGATAAAAAGTAATCACATGACAACTTCGTAGATGATATTTTCAGCATATACATATATTCCTGAAAGAGACTTTCCAAATTGCAAAATGCATCTCATTCTGTCGTTGTATGTGAGTTGTTTACCACCACATCATTTATATATTCAGGCTTTAGACGGCCAGTAAATAGACGAGAGTGGACCAGAAAATCCAGTGATTGGTATTCTGCGAGCAACGACCCTCGGAGTCAGCCATGATACAGAGGCTGGCCACAGGATCGATTATTTCGTCTCGTGCGACCAACACATATTGGTAGGAACCTTTAGGTAGTGAGTGTGTATGGTTCCAGCAACTCTAGCCATGTCACCGTGAGTGTGTATGGTTCCAGTAACACTCTAGCCATGTCACCGTGATAAGGATACACACATCTAACTCGTGGGAACTTGAACACTCCATTTTAAACTCTGAGAATGAAATATAACTCGTTTACGATATCTAAACATGATATACTGATACAACAATCTAACCACTAATTCATGTTATGATACCACTATTTTTATTCATTGATATCTTATATTCATCTTCTCGGAAAATTAAATATCTAAATATAAAAATAATGTCACGGAACTAGCTCTTCTAGATATGCAGTCAAAAACAAATGAGAATATAAACAGCGTCTTGATCAATTGTTGACTAGTGAACTCGGGTATGATGTGTGGCTTATATATAATGCACTTGTATATGTCCGCGATGTCGTAAATATGAAATAGCCTCACCTGTACACGTCGCCGAATTCCTGTCCCCATTTATTGTCGAGGTCAACGCCCTAAAAATATATAGCAGTACGAAATATCAAATAACAAAAATACATAACATTGTTTATCTAAATGTTTTACATCTTAGTGATAAATTTAAGTAAATTACACGGTCACGAGTTCATTACCATTTTGACAACCTGACGAAGATTTCCTAAATATATGTCTGGAGTTGGGCCAGGTATCCCATAGTCGCTGAGGAAACGGTTCCGTTTCTTTCCGTACCTGAAAATGTGCGAGACAGATACTAATGCTAGTAAAACTATGACACAATACATTTCTATCAGTATTTTATTTTTTTTCTGCTGCTGATTTCATATGTGGAATATATTGACTTGCTTATTTTGTATGGAATTAACTGATTTAAAAAAAATTAAAAGCATACTGCGCAGACACTCAAGATTAACAAGTGACATTGTACTTCTTAAGTAATGCATTCGACACGATGACAGAAACAGATATACCATATTGTTTCTAATACACGTTGCTTCCAAAATTCCGGGTTAGAATTGGCCTTAAGTACGTGCTTTACACAAGAGGCGACTATATAATGCGATCGGCGGTTGACCTGGCTGACACATTCCTTTGTTTCCCAAGCGCTTAGATGGATGATCATTATGCTGATCACGGGATTTTCAAGTCAAGAATCGATTAGTTACAGACTGCCGCTATATAGCTGCGATATTACTGAGTGCGGCGTTAAACAAAACAAAACAAAAATCCAAAGCAGCAATCACCACAATAAGCACCGTCTACGTTAGATTTAAATACACTTTATGTATCATGAAAATATACTTCAGTTATATTAGTCACTGAAGGTCATGCACCGCCGTCACTAACATTAAAGTCGAGACTCCATTATGGCCGCGATGCGCGTATTGCTGGAAATACGGTAATATTCCTTCCCGCTCTCTGTGGTCAATGAGATGTCGACTTGCACCCACCATACTGATCAAACTCAGATATGACAATCGACGTCAAACAGACAGGTGTGTACTCACAGGTAGATCAGCAGGACACATCCGGCAACGAGAGTCCACGTGAGCGGTATACTTATCAAACCAAGTAACTCCATTGTTGACGGTTACCAGAGGCAATATGACACTGCAGTTCCTGTCGTCAGTGTCAAGAGTCCCTGTGTTGGGTGTCGATTTTACGGCTGCAACACTTCTTAAAGCACAAGGTCCATGAAGGAAGTGGTGAAACCTGTCCAGTGAATGATCCAGGCAAGGTCCACTCAAGCTGTTTCAAACACGCTGACTGACAGCCGCTTTTCCTGCGTCATTGTTTAGAAAGCTTCTTTTTTGACCCATATACTCACTGGTTAAAGGGCAAAGGGCACACGGGGGGTAGTGTCAAAATTTTAAGAACTATTTTATGCTTATTTTGGTAGACATTTCCTTCGTCTGTCCTATATGTTCTATTTTTAGCAAGATGTTCATAAATTCATACTATGGGAACTGAAATATATTTCAATACGTGTGCCTCAGTATTAAATATATATATGTGTTTAATATCCGATTTGACGGACAGGGTTTCACACATGTATATGAAAGATGGAGTTGCACTTGTATATTTACACTGTTCTGTTGTATCTCTACACATGCCATAGGGTCGGTGTGGTAGCCTAGTGGTTAAAGCATCCGCTCATCACGCCGAAGCCCCGGGTTCGATTCCCTACATGGGTACAATGAATGAAACCCATTTCTGGTGTCTCCCGCTGTGATATTGTTGGAATGTTGCTAAAAGCGATGTAAAACTAAACTTACTCACTCTGCACATATCACGAAATAATGCACTGCTTTATTTTGAGACGATACCTTGATATATGTTTACATTTTCCAAGGACATCAGAAACGGATGGCTGGTTTGAGGTTTATTTATTAATGTTCTGCCAAACGATCTAAGCTGCTTATTGCCCTTCACGTGGATTATCAACATAGCAGTCCAAAGATTAATGTCGGCTGAAAACCCATACGTGTACATGTAATTACGTTATGACTCGGCAGATCTGATTCTATGTTGTAAAATGTCATCTATGTCGTTTGTGGCGGGGACAGTGTCATAACACAATGTAGCACATTATATAGTATGACCAGAAATTATTGAGAATTTTAGGAATATGTTTAATTGAATGTCTAGTATAAACAACCTTGACCAGCTATCAAGTGTTTGGTTTCATGCAAGAGAGACAACTCCGTTAATCCTTTTTCATTAGTTTGTGAAGAGTTATCCCCCTTTGTTTACTTCCTAGCAGACGACATTTTCAGTGATCCTCAGAATGGATGATTTAGAGAAGAGGAAGTTGATTTTAGAGTATTATAACAAGGACATCAGATCAGCTAAAGTGATTTGAAGTAGAACAGGCATCCCTTTGTCCACTGTTTATCGTGTTTTGAAAAATATTGCAAATGGATATGTAATTGAGCACCAGGGAGGCGCAGGTAGGCCCAGAAAATTGACTGTCGGTGACAGGAGGCGGCTTGGTATTCTTGTTTCTAAAAACAAACGAAGGAGTTTAGAAAACGTAAGGCTGGATATGATTGATAGAGGAACTGTTGCTGTCTGTAAGGAGACAATTAGAACTGAGCTGCAAGCAATGGGTTGGCAGAAAAGTCGAGGAATTCCATCACCGATCATGAAACCTGAACAAAAGGAGCGAAGGTTGAACTGGTGCTTACAGCATAGAAATTTTAACTGGGACAATGTGATTTTCGCAGATGAAAGTTCTGTGTGGCTGTTTCCTAATACACTGAAATTCTGGACCAAACAACTGAAAAACCTTTGTATCAGCGCCCAAATACAGTCCGAAATTTAACGTGTGGGGTGGCATATCTGTGTTAGGGGCAACGCCCCTCTGTGTATTTGAAGGGAATATGAACAGTGAGCGGTACAGATATTCTCGAGGGACATTTACTTCCATCTGCTCACGTGTTCTATGAAAATGTTTGGATTTTCCAGCAGGACAACGACCCAAAACATGTAGAAAATGTTTGGGGATTTATGAAGGAAAGTGTCAATAAGAAAAATCTGACAAATATTGCTGAAATGAAAGAAGAGGTGGTCCGATATTGGGACAGCATGGACCACGGCTTTCTAACTTCTTTGATCAGTAGTATGCCCCGCCGCATTGAAGCCTGCATTGCTGTCCATGGTGACTTGACAAAATACTAACTGTTCACCTGTCTTTGAATCTGGAGTTATGTTCTGCTAATATTCACATTAATACGTGAGTAATGAGTGAAAAAAAATAAAAAATTACAATCTTTAAATTCTCAATAATTTCTGGTTGTGCTGTACCATACGCTCTATCAGTTTCTTTCCTTCCTTTGAAACAACCGTTGGATGAACACAGAAGAACGTTCTTTGAACGGCATTTGGAACTGATGAAGGTGTGTCAAAGAATGTTTGGATATCTACAAAGGAAGAAATTGATATCCCACAAATGTTGGAACCAAGCACAGAAGCGATGTTATGAAATAGATTCTGTGCAAAAAGGGATCTGGCAGAATGCAACATTAAACATTCTCATCATAGCGTCCCCACCCAACCACACACACACACACACACACAGAGAGAGTCATATCAACGTGTGTCAGGGTGATGTGGGATTAGAATTGTGCAGGACTTATTATATAACCACAAACACGGGAATGGTGTAGGCAAACCTAGGGCCAGTCATGATGAATCCGTGATTCAAACCTCATCACTGTACAGTGAAATATCGATTCTTAGACACCAACAATATCACAATTTATCATAAAGATGTTTATTACAAAATGATATCCCAATATTTCTCAATAAGGCAGTATTTCTTCCACACACATTCCACAGTCTTCCACTCGGCATGTTGAGGTCGGTGTCAGCACAGTTATAGTATTACACCAGTTTCATTTATCTTCACATAAATGTGACCACACAGCAAACACTGAGACGAACCAGGGCAAGTTTCCTGATGCTGTTTGAACAATGTTTTATGCTACTGTGTACAATGTTTAGTCAACAGAGAACATAACTTACAGTTTCTCTCACTGTACCTAAATGGGGGACCAAATCTGGCTATTTAGCATTAACTACATGAGAGGCAAGCCAAGACTTTCAGTCATGAAAACATTCATGGTAACCTTTTTAATAACTCTAATTTGATGTTTACTTGATCTTATCATCGTTCTTAAAATAGCTTCAAGGATGACGCCATTCTAACAGTAACAATGAAGATTTAAGGGATGTACAAGGGCTGATTAATAAGTTCTAATGCTCACAAAGAAGGAATTGTGTAGTAGTGAAAACTTTGTTTAGGCCATTACATGATTTCATAGTGGTGTACTGACAAAACCTGAGTCATCCCAGCAGACTGTTTCCTAGAGAACTGTCAGTAAACAAGGAACTGTGACCTTTGCAAAATGGACCAAAAAAGATATAAAAAGCAAGACAATGCATTAAACATTTTTCACTTTTTGCCTATATAATACTTCTGTGAGCATCTGAAATGTGAAGGAGGCATGAACAGTTTAGATGAACTGATGTTGACAAAGCACAGAGTTTACTCAATAACACATATGGGAGTGTTCTATCCACTTAACTGTTAAGAAAATAGTGTCACAATTCACTCAGGTCATTATTCCATCAGGGAAGTCACAGATGTAAAACCTCAGGAAATATGGTAACATAGTTTCAAATTTCCCATTACCACAAAATGACATTTATACAACAAATTAAAGAAACATTCCTCCCAAGATCAATTTTAATGCTCACAACATGCATGAGTCAGTCTGCCTTAGAGGGCAGCTTTCATTCATGACACCCTGTAGTCTAAACCATGTCAGTTGCATGAAATGCCCTTCCATACACCAGATACAATACTCTCAACAATAACAGATAACAAGTGTGTCAACAAAGGCAGTGTGTCAGCTTTTCCTTATCTAGCACCAAAACACCATGTGCACTTATAATTCCTCCGGGGCGGTGGGGTAGCCTAATGTGTTGGCTCGTCACGCCGAAGACCCGGGTTCAAATCCCCACATGGGTACAATGTGTGAAGCCCATTTCTGGTTTTTCCCGCCGTGATGTCGCTGGAATATTGCTAAAAGCGGCGTAAAACCAAACTCAGTCAGTCAGTATAATTCCTCCATCAGGGCACCTGGGTGTAGAGAGGATGTTTACTCTCTCAATGCTCTCTCTTCTTAAATCTAGGCATGTTACACACCATTTACATACATTCATGAACACATTTTGAAAGAAGGGTTTAAGATTGCAGATCTGGTGCAAGTACACCAACGAACACAATCATGGCAAATTTGGTATTTAATCCAGATAAGAAAACTGATAAGAAACTCAGTTGAGCTCACTGAGATCACAGCACCACCACTGTGAAAACAGCTGTCTCAAGAATCTCCTCACTTTCCTATGCAGAAAAGATTGCTGCGGCCACTTCATGACAGCTTTCAATCTCAAATGCACTGCAATAGTACTTCAGGGATATATGTATTCTGATGCTTCCAATAACCACACTATTGTAAAGGTGATTCCAGGTAGGGAAGAGCTGCACATCGTGTATAGATGTTGTAGATGATGATGAATGTGAAGAGGATGAAGCTGATGTTGAACGTGGTCATGTTGTTGGTGGCGTGATCTTCTGAGCTTCTGCTCGTATGACATTAATCAGATCCTGGTTCATCAAAAATGTAAAACGCAAACATGAGATCTGAAAAAGGAGACAAAAGAACATAAGTCAACAGTTGGTTACAATGTAAACAGCTCTGTCATATATTTAGGGGAAGCTCAGGCCCCACCAACTGCTAGTCCTGGCAAGTTTCATCTATATCTACTTTGTCTTCAAAATAATAATAATAATAATAATAGTATATTTATATTGCGCATTTATCCATGCACATTGCATGCTCAAAGCGCTGACATGTTACCCCTGGTCAACGAGTACAGAACACTCCCTGTGGAGAATACAACTGGTCGCCTGTCAGGCTCTCAAGGTTCAAATTCAGACTACCATCGTATCATACCAGGTACCCAGTTTTACTGCTGGGTGGACAGAGGCAATTTTGAACAAGCTCCAAAACTTAGAAATCCTGCATATTTCAAGCATTTTCAGTCTAAAATACTCATGAGAATTTCAAACTTTTTGTATATCAGTCTATACAAACTACTTCCTTCACGATTGTTGATTTTTAATCATAAAATGTTTACATCAAGCACATGTACAGAGTGTTATAACTTGTTGATATCGATACAGTGGACATTACTAAGGCAATATGGTAAAGTAAACTCTCTTTGCCAGTCAGCTTTGAAGTAACTGATGATTATCATTTGCTAACTTTCATTTCTTTGTAGGTTTCTTTCTGAGTCCCTGAGTTGTCAGAGGCTCTGGACAACCCAGGGGAGATAACTGTCCAAGTTCTTGAGAAGTTCTTTCTCATCAATTTCCTCTATGATGTTTTTTATAACCAACTGTTCCCTTACAAAGAGGGGCAGGGGCCCTGCATAGTTTTTGTCTTACATCAAATGTAAAGTTACTGGGTTAGTACCTAAATTCAGTCAGTTTTATTTTCAATGTCCCTTCCCCCTTATTCCAGGCCAGAGCTCTCACCAAGCAACCACCATTCAGGGGAGGGAACACGAATCTGCTGTCAATTTCAATAGATATCAAATGGGTGTTTAGTCACTAAGGTGACATAATACCCACCTGAAATTATCAAATCAAACTTAAAAAGTAATGAAAGTGAAGGTCGTAATTTAAGATGAAGTTAAATGTCAACAAAAACATGACCAGTCAACCTCTCTTGATATCTTGCTCTGTAGTTGTTCAAACACACAAATATTTTCAAGACTCACTTTGACCTTGACATGAATGTCTTAGTGTATGAAATATGCAAAAATAGTACTAAAGAAATTGCTTATTGAAAAACATTCAAGGGAAGTCTTGAAAGTCTATGAAGAAAATACAGTGAACTGTTCTTGAGATATCTCACTGACAATCTTTACAAGCAGGTTAACATGCTGAATTCTTCAAAGTGTCGCCATGACCTTGAAAATTAGGTGAAGGTCACCAAAATCAACTGGGCCCTGCGCATTCCCTAGAAAAGCTTGGTGTTGAATATGAAGAAACTCCATTGAACTGTTCTTGAGATATCTCGCTGACAAGGGTAAAACGTTAAAGTCCCATTGTGACCTTGAAATGAAGGTCAAGGTCACCAAACCTGACTGGGACCTTTCTTTTACTGTGATGAACCTAGGTACCAAATATGAAAAGAATCTAGTCTACGGTTTCTAAGATATTCCAATTCGTACGTACGTACGGAGCCTAATACTATATCCCCGCTTCGCGCTAAACGCACGGCAGGGGATAAAAAACAACAACCCTAAAACACAAAAACTGTCCATTTCTATGTACACAGATTATCTCGCGATTTAACTGAATCTGCGGTATGGCGAAGACCATTATTGCAAGGCATGACTGTATATTATTTTGAGGTAGGTTCGGAAAATTTAAGACCTTTTCAACCTTGAGTTAAGAATCATATTTACCTCTAACACAGAATTATTGAACAGTTTCTGTTTGTTCCCAGCTAACACTGGTTTGCCATCAATGTAGATAGGCCTTTTTCCTTCATTAGCAATGAAGAAATCTCCATTGTTTCGTAGTTTAATGACTCCCTGTCGACGAGATATTTTGGCTGCAGGACCTTCCAATGACAAGTCCACATCAATCTGGTTGTCTTTTGTGGCTCGGCCAAGTGTGATCTAAAATGGTATAATAATGGAGGTTTACAAGTAACAATGCTCCCACAACAACCAGTCAGGGTCTTGTATCATCGCATCCAAATTATACAGATTTATGTTCATTATGTCAATCACTGGATTGCTTGGACCAGACTTGATTTTACAGACCACTACAATTTAGCTGAAATATTGCTGAGTGTGACATTAAACAACAACAAACAAACAAACAAACAAATATACAAACAAACTCTGCCACTGCCTGTTTACACTCAACACATTGGCTATTTCCATTTACAAACAAAATAACTGCAACAACGAAAGTGGATGACAAACAGTATCCCACCAAGGTGTGAAATGAAATATATCCACGCTTCTCAATAAGGTTAAATATTCCTCGACAAGCCTTCTACAGCTCTACAAATTTATCAAAAGATACTCAAATCAGATCCATAAAAGCACATACTCAGATAAAAGCACTGATCTTAATCCAATAAACGCAGCAAACTTTCAAGTTAACCTTAATGAACTGTGTATGCATTAGGTCTATATCCAAGGGCTATAGAACAGCAAGGGATATTCACCTCTCTTGACCTCATGAGATAGCGTACCAGCCTCCCCTTCAGCACTGCCAGTGTCTGGTTATCAAAGTCCTGGGGGTTGATGCCTGCAAATTGCAATACAGGATGATTTTAGCTATTACTGGTATTTTAACACACTACTGTTATGGCAGGGATAGAATAGTTCACTAGGCTCAACAATGATTGACATGTGTTTTGTATTGAAATTATCGAAGCTTATTTATCTACAAATCATTTTCCAATCACTGTCAGCATGCAACTGGTATCTAGGTATCCTCCAAGTTGTGAGACGCATTAATTAATGGCTGAGTGCACATAGGTGATGTTTCCACATCCCAACAATGAAAGTGGGAACAGCCCAGTTGCTGAAGAGTACCCACAGGAGGAATAGTTTCACAGATAGTAAAGTGATGAAAAGTGGAAAACACAATACATAAATGTCAGTCATGCAAAATTCTGTGTGAGAATATGGTCTGAAGAGTCATAGCCATCAGGCGGAGAATGTGGCCCATACATGCAGCTTTGGGGACCATTTGGGTTGATATGACAACTGTCTTTAAATTCAGATATTTTTATTTTTTAGAAGACAAAATATTTGAACAAATATCTGTAAACCAAAGAATAACCATCATATTAAAGTTCTTGCCATTGAAAAACAAATGTGTTTCTCACCTGTGATGCTGTCAACTTGCACCTGCCATTTTGGCAGTTCTTGCTCAAGGTGACGAATCTCACGCTTATTCCGTTTGTCAGCTATTGCCAGTTCTGGGGGTAGATTTCAGGTTTCCTCAGTGTATATCATGTATACATAAAATAGACATGGCAATTCAAATATATGAAAGCGTTTATATATTATCTCCGATCACATCTCAAATTATATATTTCAATAATCCCACTGAAAGATCAGATCACAGAAAAACAGGTTATTTATTTAATTAGCTTTCCAAGTAAATTCTTTACTGTAAAAGAGACAGAATCCACTTACCATGCTCGAGTATTTCATCTCTACCATCCCTGAAAATAGCAATGTAAATATGTAACAGAATAGACTACCATGCACAAGTAGACATAGGTAAAGGGAGGCAACTCATTTAGCATTGTTAAATACTTCACTTCACCTTGTAACATTATGCCAGCATTTACCCAGACATTTCCACCAGCTTTTTTTTGACAGGGTGACTTGGAAAAGTGAGGGATTCCTCCAAAAGTACTATATATTAAAAAGAAGAGTTTCCATACTAGAAGTATTCCTTGTTTCTGAAAAGGCTTATCCTAGTTCAACGGTGCAAGGTTGACAACAGTGAGGAGAGGTATTCACAAGAATACACAAACAAAACTGAATAATGAATGATCAAACTGACTTGATCTTATCCTCCTTTCTCCAGAAGACAGTTACTATTAACATAGTGTACCTGTACACAGGCTGAAAACTCAGCTAGTGGTTGTTAAATTACACTAGAGTCAGCAATATTTCTGCCAGATAGAGAAGCAAAGTTTCATTGTACAGACATGACACAACACTAACTTCAAGTCATCATCATTCAGCATGTCCTCTGCATCCGACAGGTTGAGGACATGGTCCCCTCGTGGCATGGGCTGAACTGTGAACATATGTGAGAGTTACTGGTGTGTGTGCTCTGACAGACAATAACATCACATAGATCACATTTTGTGGACTAATGCTGCATGTGATCAGATTCAGATACGGCCATAATAAATTTATTACGTAATCATTACTTTCTGAGGCACATACAGATCTCAACAAAACCAGAAACTCAGTGAGTGAAGTGGGTTTAAAACAGTGGTATTCCAGTGACATCACTGCATGTCAGGTTGGCCAGTAGACATTTGAATCCTCGATAATAGGTTTCTGGCGAGCATATGGGACGGGATTCTGCAAAGAGAACTTCATAGGCATAGAGACGACTGGGCCGACCATGTCACCCAGGGCCTCATGAAATACTCACCAAACGATGATATGGGGTAAAGTATAGAGCATCAACTAGCAAATCAAATACTGAAGGTACACGGAAATACTGTCACACCATTTTCAGATCTTAGACAAGTGTGTTACATTAACAAACTATTTAATACAAAATACCCATACTGCTTTTATAAAGGAATAATGATGTGAACAAATCATCCCTGCAATGATGTGATGAAAGCGTCTCTTGAACGTACTGTATGTTCACGGCCGGGGAGGAAGATCTCACCTGATTGGTCAGGAAGGAGGTGGTACTGCTTCATTAGCAGCCAATGGCTATGCAGGGATTTTGCAGTTCTTGCAGGATGGAAGATGTCTGGGGTTTTGTCCAGCAGGTCCTCAAACACCTCCAGCGTAGGCTGGGGCTGAGTGTTCTTCAAAGAGACAAGAGAGGAGTCAAAGTCACATGCTGGTACATTTGTAAATCAACATTAGTTTCAGCTGGCTTGTTGCTGTTTACAACTCTTCGAGATCTGTTTCTTTTTATTTCTGTGATATGAGTGTAACATGTATAAAATAACAAGATATAAAAAGGTTTCACCGTTTGTTGGTATTTCAATGCTTCCTGATTTTAGAGTATAGCCATGAAAGTACACCATTGTTTTATTTGTTTTTCACATACTGACATTCTAAGTGCTGAAAGACTGATCGTCTGGTCTTATTCATTATATAATCATCTGCAGTCAGGCCGCGGTAATCCGGTCCTCGTTAATCCGAATCCACCGACTTCCGAACCCTAATCACTGGGCACCAAATCATCTCCCTATATATTGTATATAATTGACACCTCGTTAGTCCGATGATTCAGTTTCCGCCTCCGAACGCTGGTCAGTCGGAACGGATTGGACTAATTAAGTTGTAAACAGCTGCGTTAATCCGAACGATTGAAGTTGACCGCGCTGCTGACTGGTCCACCCAAAGTGACACGCTTCGTTTGTTTAGCTTACTTAGCTTAATTTCTAGTTCATGTGAATAAACTCGTATTCCAGCCAAGGCCTACATCCTACAATTACCAATAGGTTGAGTTTCTACCCTCGCTACCCTCGCTTTATGCCTAAATCCCTTGTGCCTCTCTGCCTAGTGAAGTGCGTCAAAGAACTTGAATTTGCCGCTAGACGGGAGCACAAACCCCAGACTACTTTTATAAAGGAATAATGATGTGAACAAATCATCCCTGCAATGATGTGATGAAAGCGTCTCTTGAGCGCATACTGTATGTTCACGCGCCGGGAGGAAGATCTCACCTGATTGGTCAGGAAGGAGGTGGTACTGCTTCATTAGCAGCCAATGGCTATGCAGGGATTTTGCAGTTCTTGCAGGATGGAAGATGTCTGGGGTTTTGTCCAGCAGGTCCTCAAACACCTCCAGCGTAGGCTGGGGCTGAGTGTTCTTCAAAGAGACAAGAGAGGAGTCAAAGTCACATGCTGGTACATTTGTAAATCAACATTAGTTTCAGCTGGCTTGTTGCTGTTTACAACTCTTCGAGATCTGTTTCTTTTTATTTCTGTGATATGAGTGTAACATGTATAAAATAACAAGATATAAAAAGGTTTCACCGTTTGTTGGTATTTCAATGCTTCCTGATTTTAGAGTATAGCCATGAAAGTACACCATTGTTTTATTTGTTTTTCACATACTGACATTCTAAGTGCTGAAAGACTGATCGTCTGGTCTTATTCATTATATAATCATCTGCAGTCAGGCCGCGGTAATCCGGTCCTCGTTAATCCGAATCCACCGACTTCCGAACCCTAATCACTGGGCACCAAATCATCTCCCTATATATTGTATATAATTGACACCTCGTTAGTCCGATGATTCAGTTTCCGCCTCCGAA
This sequence comes from Haliotis rubra, assembly GCF_003918875.1. NCBI lineage: Eukaryota > Metazoa > Mollusca > Gastropoda > Lepetellida > Haliotidae > Haliotis > Haliotis rubra. The sequence continues at coordinate 608,338 of NW_025767070.1, forward strand.
CGCTGGTCAGTCGGAACGGATTGGACTAATTAAGTTGTAAACAGCTGCGTTAATCCGAACGATTGAAGTTGACCGCGCTGCTGACTGGTCCACCCAAAGTGACACGCTGTTTGTTTAGCGACTTAGCGACTCTAGTTCATGTGAATAAACTCGTATTCCAGCCAAGGCCTACATCCTACAATTACCAATAGGTTGAGTTTCTACCCTCGTTACCCTCGTTTATGCCTAAATCCCTTGTGCCTCTCTGCCTAGTGAAGTGCGTCAAAGAACTTGAATTTGCCGGCTAGACGGGGAGCACAAACCCCAGTGTATGAACTTAAGAGAAGCCTTGCGATTCCTGTCAGACGATCAAGAACTGTTTCAAGCATGTCGAAATTCTGTGAAGTCAAGAATCCCAGATTGGTGAAAAAACAACCTTTGCAGCAGCCCACCATTAAAGACTACTTTTGTAAGTAAAATGTCTGAGTGAAACAATGTGTAATAAATCCAGTGATTGTCTTTGATGTTTTGTTTTGATTTCTTCACGTATCGATAGTAAGGAAAGATATCAAGGGGAAGTAACTCGGTGCATATACTGTGGTTTCAGCAGTACGAACGTTTCACTATCCGAACGTTTTTTTAAAAAAAACAAAGTGTTCGTATTAACGAGGTCTAACTGTATTTGTTTTTACCCCTACTAAAGTTCTCCACTGCCACGCTGACAGATGACACTAACCGATGGTATTTTTCCCAGCAGTTTCTCCTCCTCAGTGCTGTAGAGGGCTTGAGCCTGGACTGCCCCTGCCACATCGGGGTGTAACATCTTCATGGCTTGAATAGCAAGTCTGTGAAACAATGGTGCGAGTTGTGACCTTATTTTAGTTACAGACTAGGCTAGATGCCTTTTTCAAAATTCAATGTTTGAAAAAAAGAAAAAGTAATTCATAGACAACACATGGAACACATGTAATCTTCCATCTTCCACCCCCTCCAATCTGTATTCTCCACTTCTCTTTTCACACATCCTGTACGGCATACATGTAATTGCCTCCCCTGCCATCTGCTGCACTCTCTGCTTATATGTACACAGGTTATGTGTTCCACATGACCAAACAGCAAAGTCACATTGGTATTTAATTGAAAATGCTTATATGAATGCCTGGCCAACCGAATGAGAAATAACACCTCTTTTAAAAAAGAAGAACAACAATTCAAAGAAAACAGCACAATTATACCCGTCATACAATATACCCTTCATGGTACATCCATATGAATGAAGGTGCCATGATGCTCAGAAACGACATGATGATAAATATATCCACCACAATATAATATCATAGCTTTACATTTTAAACTGTGTTTATGTTTGATTTCGAGATACAGAAATCCCATATCCTGTCTGCCAGCTTTGCTAGTGCACTTACTTTGAAATGACTGGGTCATACAGCAGGGCATACCACCTCTCCTGGATTTCCTTCAGGGTGAATCTACACGAGAACTTCACTCCCTGGTACACACCGGTCAGGTCATTGGTCTAAAAGGAAACAAGATTTGTAACAAGAAATATAATATTTAGTTAAAATTAATAGTTTATACTTATTCTGAGCTATTGTTAGACTGTTCATTTGGGAACAATAGGACAGAGGTTTCCACTGCACCTTGAAGATAGGGGGTACACCTACAGAATACCGGATACTTACCAGCCATATTGTTTAGTGTCACATCACCCTAACCATAACGCTAATGCTAAAGCTCACCCTAACCCTAAACCTTAACCTAACCCTAAGTAAACCCGCGTGATTTCAAAGATAGCAGAAGGTATCTGGTATTCTGTAGTCTTACTGAAAAGGGAGATAAGCAGTAATGTATATGAGTTAGGATAAGGAAAAATAAATACTTATTATTGAAACATAGATAAAATATTACTATTTGAATGTGATGTTTCAGTTCTAATTCTTTAGTTCTGTTTACATACCTGTTGAACTGCAGTTATCAAGGCCAGGTCATCCTGAGCCTTCCATCGTCCCAGGTCTTTGGTAGAAGCTGGGGCTTGTGTCTGTAATACAAGGAGACTGAATTAAACAGTATTGACATAAATTTGATAAATTCTCCTAGATAGTTCGAGCATTTTCTCCAAATATAAAATTAAGGATATCATTCAGCCAATATACCTGCACTGCACCTTAGAGTGATAGCAGTGTAACATAAATCGACCAGGACACATGTCACATGGAAACAGTGCATAGTACCTTTGATTGTGTTCATAATAATTGAGAGCAAAATTATCCAGTATTCATTACATGCAACTTCAGGAGTTAAGAAAATGAATTTCATGAGCCTGCCATCATTTCCTTGCCAACTTGTATGTACCAAACTCTTTTCAGATTTTCAAGACTTGAAATATTTTCAAAACTCATATTACACTGGCCAGTAGCAATGACCTATATCACCTGTAGTATGTGTATGAACTCTGTGTACAAGAACTTTGGTGAACAAGGAGGTAATATGCTTTGAACTTTATTTTTCCAAATATGACAGCTCATGTGTATACATCTGTTTTTGTTTTTAGGCATCTGCTATATGAGAGAGGTGAGGTGAGGTGATATTGGGTTTAACGTCGTACTCGAGAATATTTCGCTCATATGACTATGTGCATGCGTGTATGTGTATGCGCAGCTGCTTGTACTAGCCCACACTTCAGCTGGTTTTATAGTGCTAGCCAACTGAGATACCATGCCGCAGTGTAGCATGAATACCCTACTCAGACACATTATACTGACTCCGAGCCGACCAGTCCTTGTTGTACCCATTAATGCTGAACGCCAGGCAGGGACCAACAAGTACCATATTTTAACGTCTTTTGGTATGATGCGGTCGGGGATGCTATTTGAGAGAAGGCCACAATCATGTGTATTATGTTGACAAACCAAGGACAATAGCTTGGGCAAATTTTCAATTCCCACCCTATCCATAATCAGCAGCTAACAGCAAAATTTTCACGAGTGATCTATTTCACTCTCTACCTGCTAAGAGCATTACTTGCAACAACCTAAAAACTATCTGGGTAGTAATCATTATGATAGGACAGGTAGAAAAACATGATCAAATTTGGCAATATGACTCCATCTACAATCTACATATCCAAGCAATAACCATAATGAATGAGTGAGGGCATGTTACAGCATGCCGCCACATCTGCAAACACAAAAATAGACAAAATACTTTCCCTACCTTTTGTTTTTTGTTTCGTTTAGAGGAGGAGGACTTTGTTGGCTGAAACAGAATATAATCATCGTCATCATTTATAACATACAAAGTATTTGACACTTGTACCTTTCGTAAAACAATTCAGATGCATATTGTAACTGTTATAAACATCATGATAATGGAAGTATTTTGTCATCCAAAACTTTCAGCATTTGATCAGATAAATAGTGTTTTGTCTGGGGTTAATGTATTTAGATGTTCTTCCTACAAGCTCAATTGTATTGGCTCTTCTATTGACTATTTTCACCAGTATATTATATAGAGATTATTAACCGAGTGTGTTTCTGTATCATGCGAGCCTTTGGCGAGCATAATACAGGGCTCCAGATAAGGGCCGTATCGGCGATATGTACGGATAAAAAATATGCACGATACGGAAGGAAAGGATTTTGAAAACGAAGCAGATACGCACCATAACAATGGTGTACAGTCTTAGAATCATTTACAGACGTATTTATCTGAAAAAGTATTGTTTTATTGTTTATTGACCTGTTTACTCAAGACTAGCAATGTTGTGGTGCATACATGAAACGAAACACAAGATTACTGATACTCCCATTAAATTCCATCAGTACTCTATATGTACTCTAACTATTTTCCGTACTCCTGTATTGAAAAAATAAGGAGTATGTACTCCTCATGTTGAAAAATTATCTGGAGCCCTGATAATACATAATTTTTATTCCTAATATATGATATTAATGATACAAAACACAAGGGCTAATAATCTCTTTATCATATAATGTCATTCTTAAAATTACTCTAAAAAAGAAGCAACTAGTACTTGAATTTATTTGAAGAGAATCGAGCATTCACGTAAGAATACTTAGCGGTACACCAAGGTGAAGGTCGTTCATGACAGCGGCATATGGTTGTGACTAGTCACTAATACAGTGCAAACATAACTCATGCTTAAAATAAGATCTTTAATAGATATAACAGATTATATACCATAGTCTTAGTTCCAACAGGTCTTTTTGGTGGCTCCTTTTTCTTCTCGGGTTGTGGAGCAGGTGGTGCCTTCTCTTCTGGCACAACTGGTTCTTGCTTTTCAGGCTGGGGTGGGGTTATCTTGATTCGCCCACGATCTGATTTGACCAGACTACTCTCGACAACCTCGTCATCAAACTTTTTCCTTTTGATTGATCTGGTTGAGCTCCTCCGAATTGGAATCAGATTCCTTGGGTCCAGGATAGGCATCCTTCTTCCTGACTTCACAGCTGGACTAGGTGTGTTGGTTGCTGATGACGATGGAGTTTGGGTTGGTGTTTGAACAGGTGATGGTGCAGCAGAGGGCTGGGGTGTCACTGGGGTTGATGAACCTAAACAAATGATAAACTTACACAAAAACAAAATTCATGACAAAATTTAGACATAACATTCCTGCCCCACCAAAAGTCAGTCAGGATTCCTCAAAGTATCAGTTCATTCTGTCAAAGTCTGTCAAGATATGAGTTTTGGGAGTCGCAAGAGAATATACTGCTCAACATTTCATATCCATGGGTCCAAAGGGTAAAGGATATGGGATAACTAACCCTAAACATCAAGGACCCAGGAGGCAAGAAAAAACAGTGTAGAGATACTAAAGAATATCTCTGGAGATATAACTGTTTCTAATAATACCATTTATTGAGTTGTGACCTGATTCTTGATTAAGTTGATACTCTTACCGAATATTGCAATTTATGAAGTAACACTTGTATGTACAACTGGCAATGATTCATGGTTTTAGAAAAGAGAAGATATAATATAGTTTCTGTTTGAACTAACTCAGCCAATTCAGCACATAACATCCAAAAGGTGCAAAAGTGAACGTGATATACGGTCCTCTCAATTGTGTCGTAACTGTAAATCATGCATGCTCCGTGTCCCGCAGCGGTTAATAGAGAAAAGAACAGTTTAAATAATACATAAATATATATTTACCAGATGGTGGCAAAGATCCAGGTTCTTCCATCCTGTTTCACTGCCTTGTAAATCTGTCTGCCTTGTGAAAAGTAGAAACAAAGCCAAGTTTGCGGACAGACCCGCGTAAATTTCAATAAAGCGTGAAATCGAAGCGATTTATACGCCTTATAATATGTAAACGTAATAGTTGCATTTTATTGTTTACAGTAAACGACGACCATCTTTCTTATTACAAATAATAACGACAAAATAAACCGTTAACTAGAAGCAAGTGTGTAATCGGTTCTTAACCGGAAGTTAACCATTTTAAGGTGTTTTCAAAAATTAGGATTGGGTGAAGTCAAAATTGGTTTTCGTATAAACACGAACCCAGCACATTCATCCATTAGAATCCTTAACAATAATAACGACCACAAAATATGATGAATCAGAACCTCACAATCTAGCTACATCTTGACATCATTAGGACTAGGGTATTGAAGATGTTTGGGAAAATAAGCAAAACGAAATATTACGAAAATATGGGACAACACAGTAATTCCGAGTTTTCAGTTAGTCAACTGGTCTGATGTCGGACAACATGAAAAGCATGAATTTCGCTGAATACATATGGTTATTTCCTTCAGCGTGGGAGGCAGGAGGAGAAAACGGGCATTGAATTAATTTCCTTGCATCTTATCAGCTCTATGTAGATAATCTTTTTGCATCAAATGGCATGTCTAAAGCCCAATAACATAATAAATCGTTGTGACATATAACGTTTAAGGGGAAGAAAGCGGGAGAGTTTTCCACAGAAAGCTAATAAATCCTGTTAACTGAAATAGGGTATCTAATAACAAATGAAACGACATTATTCATGAAAACATACCAATATTTATTAAAATAATATCTGATGCTTAGTCGGGCGTATCATTTCTTCCTTACGTTTTCTAGTGCAGTCCTTACGATAATCAATCTCAACTCATCATTGAACAGAGGAAAGTGTATCACTTTATATTCATACATTGTGTAACTGTGATTGCATAACAAAATGGCACCTTCCTTACCATATAAACTATCAACTCTACAAACCCCAATGATGTCATATGTATTGTCATTTATGTCATATGTAATTTATTTGAGAATTGAAATGTAATAGAAAAAAAAAAAAATAAATAAAAGAAACCAAACTATCAACTCGCCTATTTTGGTATACCCATTTTCATTTGTGAAGGACGATTATTATAGTTCCGCTTTTTCCGTTTCATAACAGCGACAACGATGAGCGGACGAGTTTCGAATGCTGACCAAGAGGTCTAAATACCTTCTCTGCAATTTTGAAAGTATCATCTTGTGAGAATTTTCTAAACATGTTTCAAATGAAATTCTTCTGAAGATTCTGTACTCGTATTCATAATAGCATTTGAGTGAGTGAGTGAGTATGGTTTTACGCCGCTTTTAGCAATATTCCAGCAATATCACGGCGGTAATGGCATTTGAAGACAATATGTATCTCAACGAGTTACACAAACAAGATGTCACAAACACCTCATGAACATACATTCCTAATATGTGATGGGACAAAAACAATGTATTATATTTATGTGTTGAAAGAATGATAAAGATAAATGTACAAGTATTGAACATACTACTGTCGACTATATCCTACACTCCATTATCTGGTGTGTACCTGGGAAATTCTACGGAGTCGGGTAGATGCGAATTCAGCCAAAAGTGCACAGGTCTTTTTTCACAATTGGAACACTAGTACGAACTTTGATTTCTCGTGTATCCTGCACGGCGTGCACGTGTTGGTTACAAACCAATCAGTTATGAGAAGGTCTCCGCAACCACTCGTCTCTTTCCGTAACCTGCAAGGGGACTTGCATTCGTCTATCTTATCAATGAATGTTAAGTGCGAAAACACTACAAATCAATTTTAATGCAAATAAGGACTGAGTTCCTGAATATACCCGAGTACTTTAATCATTAATGGCAGTATTTCATCATTTACAAATTGTGAAAAAGTGTTTTCATTTGACACTACAAAGTACATAGATCGCAGAACTATATTGCATAAATTGTTGTTGTTAGTAAATGTTCATTGAAGTCCAATGAGAGATTACACCCCGCGCGTTTGTTTACAAAACAGCTCGGTGTTTTCCTATTGAGTTGTTCTCCCGGACGATGTATTTCAAACGTTATTTTAGTTTAATGCCCATTTTGGTATATACTGAGAGATGGTACATATTTTAAAGGATTTGAAATAGTCAGATCCCCAAAACAATTCACCAATAGCTAGTTAATGTTAAATATTGTTCTTAGATTCCATTCCGTTGGGGATGTTGCGACTATGTGTAGCTCTTTCTATGAAAATATTGCAATTAATCCTGACAGTCTTGGTGTACATAAATACATGATATGTAATATGTATTATCAACGTCAATAGGGACATGTATGGTTGATCTTAAATGAACACATGTGTATCAGTATGGGTCTTATTACACTTGGGGCGGTGGGTTAGCCTAGTGGTTAAAGTGTTCACTCATCACGCCGAAGACCCGGGTTCGATTCCCCTCATGGGTAAAATGTGTGAAGCCCATATCTGGTGTCCCCCGTTGTGATATTGCTGGAATATTGCTAAAATTGGCGTAAAACTAAACTCACTCACTCTTATTACAGTTGAAAAAACTGTTTAATTCACGTTTGAAACTCTGAAATGTCAGGGACGTTTGAAGAAGTTAATTTACAACAACCGACTAATAAATTGTCTAAAACTTTTTAATCTAAAAAACATTATGTTTTTGGAAACCACAGATGAACAGCTGGGAATAATTATGACAGAATATGTTTTCAACACTTCCGTTTCTATAAAGGTGTGCTTCTACTAAAACAGCAACATGCAAGTGCTTGTGTTGTGTTTAGTACTACTGGAATTAAACACCCGGATACCTACTCGTGTCTCTCTGGAAGGACTGGGGTATGAACACCACTGGCTTAGAACCCAGTCGATAGGTGGTATTGGACTCACAAAGGCCGATGAAGATGTATTCAAGGTAATACTAAAACCTGTCACATGCTTGTAATAAAGATGTCTAAAATGTGGATAAAAAAGTCAGCCTCCGTGACTTCAATGGCTGCAACCCGATGGATGTGCAATATGTTGTAAACCACTCTTGTTGCAGGCTTAGATCTGACGCAGGCAGCCCATGTATAGCTTTAATACCCCTGACTAGGGCGTCAAATAGGGCTGCGCAATATAACCGGTTTACCGGTATTTACCGGTTCAGACATGAAAACGATACGTATTTGCGATACGCTGATCGAAAACCGGTATTTTGACTTGCATTCGGAAAACTTCGTAACACTCGGAAATGTTCGGATATGGCCTTGTTTCATTTGTGCCAAATATTATTCACATTTGTATTTTATCATGATTAAAAGTTGTTCTTAAAGCTTAATCAAGCCTAGTGATGTTGTTTTGTTTTTGCTCTATAAATCAAGAAGTAACTCGATTATAAGCAGTTTTTGTTAAAAAATACTTCATGCAATATATTGCAATACATATCGCAATACATGCTTTCACATCGCAATATATCGCAATATGAAAATTCTCTGCAATACCCACCCCCTAGCGTCAAACAATAAACACACAAGGCGGGCTATGTGAAGACAATAGAGTAGTCATGGATGCTGGAAGGACATTATGTCAAAATCAATAAAATGCAGGCAAAGATTCAACTTTTTTATTCAACCAACAATAATAAATAAAATCCGTCAGATATGTCCAGGGTATGGGACGGAGGTTTGAAATCAGATCACTTCGAATAACATTGGCAAAAATACCAGTTGGATGTCTTCATGGAAACTTTCTTATTCCCAGATCAGAATGGAAATGTGGTTGTGCCATCTACCTCATATATTTAGGTCACACTATACATAGAGGTGATGAAAATAAAGGCACTAGGAAAGTGTTGTGTATGTCAATACAATAATGAACACTGGTTGCCTATATATGTCATGAACTAAATACAGACGGGCTGTTTAAAGAAACAAACAAATTATTATATGTATATCATATCAGGTTAAATTCACGAAATTCACCTCTTGGGTGTCCATTGTCCATCTCATTTAAACTTAACCATGAGATTAACACCAATCATATTTAAAAATCGTATGACATACATGTCCAGAAATACATTAACTACTTAGGTAGTGTATATCACCGATATAATTAGGAGAAGGGCAGGAGGTATGGTGGTATATCCGGTGTCTGTCAGAGATGTTCAGACACCGTGAGGTAATCATGAGACATTATCGTTGCACTCGTCGATCATCCACAAGTAAACGTGACACAACAAATGACATGCTCCTAATAGATGTGATAATGCTTTTAGTGCACCAACAGTAAAAGGATGGCCATGATGGACAGAGACAGGACAGGCTTGTACGCTGAGTTGTCGCTGACGGTTGCCAGACACATCTCGGGCAACTGTGTGGTCAGGACCTTGCTGTAGGAGGATTTGGTCGACGGGTTGCAGGTGTCCACGGACTGAACCAGGCACGTGTTGCGCTCGGCGGTGTCTCTGCAATAACGAACCATTCTGCTTAATACACATGTTTTGTATTTGGGATTACACTTTCTTAGTAAAGAACACATTGTAGTACTTTTGGGTTGAGTCCCATCCGGGATTCGAACCCACACCCTCAGAGTCAGGCACCTAATCGCCAGCACACAAAGTCAGCTGCCTAACCCGCAAAGCCACCGCTTTGTGTGCTGGCGATTAGGTGCACTCTGAAATATGTCGAATCATGGAACAAACCCCAAAATGTGTCTTCACAAGACTATGTGTCTTCAAATAATCGAGTCTGGACCAGACAATCCAATGATCAATAGCATGAGCATCCATCTACGCAATTGGGAACCGATGACATGTGTCAACCAAGTCACCAAGCCTGACCCCCGATCCCGTTAGTCGCCTCTTACGACAAGCATGGTTTACTGAAGATCAAGTCTAACCCGGATCTTCACGGGTTCAAGGAAATGCTTAGTGATGAATTCATTCAGATTAATTATGCAATCTTAGTGATACAACTGGTTCCATAACCTGGGAACACAGGTTGTTAAACAGATGTCCTGTCGGTGGTATTGTGTACTTACTGACACAGATGTTTGAGAACACTCTGGTGAGACAGTGAGCGGCGTTTTCTGCTTCCGTTGCACGCTGACTTCGTTGCAGCTACAACACAGTCTGCGTCAAACTCTGGAACCAAACATAACGTATTTTACTTCATTTGACGACTATCAAAGTACATCAACATGCTGATTTCATTATAACGGATAAAATTAAATCATCGCTATATTTCTCCCCGAAATATCTGACAGTGTTCTTTGGTTTTTTGTGATTATAGGTTTTACTAACTTTGTTAGTACGCATACTGCGGTAACGTCCACAAACAGGGTATATACTCAAAGCGCTATCCACAGTCAGGGGTTCAGTGTGGGATTGATATGCATTCTCAGCTTCCTGGGGAGGATACAACCCCCGCTGTCTGTGTGGCGGTAGAAGGTTAATAGTTACATAATCCCATCTCGTCCCACCACGTACCCATTCACTGCCGGGGGAACAGGGACATATTTCAAACAATGTCACTCGCCTTTGGTGACATCACGTGATACATGTGCTCCATTGTGGTTCAAGTCCTTGACACTCTCATGAGTAGACACGCCCCTTCATGGACAACTGTTGGTCATCGTGTTCGATTCCCCACATGGGTACAACGTGTGGATCTCATTTGTGGTGCCCCCCGCCGTGATATTGCTGGAATATTGCTGAGAGCGGCATAAAACCAAACTCACTCACTTACCCGCTATTGTTTTACACAGGGTCTCCAAGCCAGTCTGTACTGTCTGTGTGTCGGGTACAGTGGGCTTGAGGCTGTCTGGGCTGCATTCACGCTGTACAAACAGTGTACAGTTGACGGCTTGCTGATGCATGGACAATTCACTGCATGAACAGAAACAAATGTACTCAATATAAAAAGAAGGAAATAAATCCTCAATCGTCTTGATAATAAACCTTAGTCATGGACCGTCGTTACTGGTATCATTGAAAATGGTTTCTCAGCTTTCGCCCGGATCGGAGCGGTGGGGTAGCCTAGTGGTTCAAGCGTTCGCTCGTCACACCGAAGACCCGGGTTCGAGTCTCCATATGGGTACCATGTGAAACCCATTTCTGCTGTTCCCCGTTGTGGTATTGCTGGAATAGTGCTAAAAGCGGCGTAAAACCAAACTCACTCACTCATTTAGCCTAGATCACATACCAAGCTTTATTGACCGTGTAAAGTCGTTCATGGTTAAAGACTGACATGTTTGAACCAGTGGTCAGTACCTGCACATCTGTTGACTGCGATCGAGGCTGATTGTTCTGAGAATGTACTCGCTGTGCTGCTCGCTAGTGTCCAAGTCAGGAATGGTCAGCGTGATGCCAGCGTCTACAAGACAGTTAAGGTAGCCTCTTTTCACTCCCCATCTGCTGGAACAGTCCACCGGCAGCTTCCTGTCAATTCCCAGACTCTCATCTGGCGAGAGAATATTCATTAGGTACTGACTGGGAGACAACACGTACATAGATCTCCATGGTTAACGTTAACACTTCATAGATTTTGTATGCACCACATTTCCCAATCACTTGTGAATACACTGTTCATCATTGCTTAACTACTGACCGACTGACTGACTGACTGAGTTTAGTTTTACGCCGCTTTTAGCAATATTCCAGCAATATCACGGCGGGGGACACCAGAAATGGGCTTCACACATTGTACCCATGTGGGGATTCGAACCCGGGTCTTCGGCGTGACGAGCCAACGCTTTAACCACTAGGCTACCCCACCGCCCCTGCTTAACTAAAGCAGTCACTATTACACCACATGTTGGATGTATGTATTGGTGGTAGCCGGAGGTGGGGAAACAACAGGTACACATAAACCAGATTTTCTTATGTATGTAGCAATCCTTCCTCGTATTCCAGCAACATTGCGCTGTAGTCATGAGTATGGCAGGTATTTATTTCGACACAATATTTATGTATTTGTGTGTTGCGTTAACACAGTCAGATATAGACGAGACTGTTTCTGAATCACGATCAAACAGCGATGACACCAAGTGACAACAAAATGGTGTCGTGACTCTTTCATCATGCGGTCATTCTCACCAGTATAATTTCTGCAAATTTCTGGATCGGGGATCGACAGCTGAAATTGTTGTAGCGCTGCATCGCCACACGACTTGAGGTGCTTCGTGCCACATAGACGAGTGAGAACGTAGCTTCTGCAATGATAAAAGAATAACCTAATATCATCACACTTGACTTCACCAAGGGCTAAATGCTCACGGTCTGGGCAAGTGTAGCTTTTCAGCCAATGAGAAGCTGACACGTTGCGGTAGCTATACTTGATGATAATGGTGTTAGATCTAACTCTTCACTCCACAGTTTTAATGTCCGATAAAAGCGGCGTAAAACTAAACTCAGTCAGTCAGTCAGTTTAATGTCCGATAGCATAGCGGTGGTAGAAGTATGTATTATCTAACAGCAGCAGTTGAAGAAGAAGTAGATGTAATTCTACACCACTTGGTGATAACTCCTACCCTAAACAGTAGTGATAGTTGTTATAGCAGCAGCAGTACTAGTAGTAGTAGTAGTGGTAGTAGTCGTAGCAGTGGTAGTAATAGTAGTAGTAGTAGTAGTAGTAGTGTTAGTAGTAGTGGTGGTGGTAGTAGTGTTAGTAGTAGTAGTGGTAGTGGTAGTAGCAGTAGTGGTGGTAGTAGTAGTAGTAGTAAGTAGTAGTAGTGGTGGTAGTGTAGTAGTGGTGGTAGTGTAGTAGTAGTGGTGGTTGTGGTGGTAGTAGTGGTAGTAGTAGTAGTGGTAGTAGTAGTAGCAGTAGTGGTGGTAGTAGTAGTAGTAGTAAGTAGTAGTAGTAGTAGTAGTAGTAGTAGTAGTAGTAGTAGTAGTAGTAGTAGTAGTAGTGGTGGTAGTAGTAGTAGTAGTAAGTAGTGGTATTAGTAGTAGTAGTGGCAGTAGTGGTAGTAGTAGTAGCAGTAGTGGTGGTAGTAGTAGTAGTAGTAGTAGTAGTAGTAGTAGTAGTAGTAGTTACAGCAGCTTTACGTACGCGCATGTCACCCGAGTGGCCCAGTCAGCATCAGTAGCGTTGTCACCAACTGGCCCAATGGACCGCCTTGTGAGGTTCACGCAGTCTTGTATTTCCGTCATCTTGGATATCATACAGTCTCTGGTCACACCTGAAATATAACAATACGAGGTTAACGCAGAACCGACACTACAGGCGGGCAGGTTTATGCTGAGCCATAAGACACCATTCTGTTTGACTGAAATGTGATGGTACATATAGATCTAGCGGTAAATAACATTGTCTTGATGACGCAGTGTGTCCCGGCCCCGGCCACAGACTAAAGATCTTTACTGGACATAAGCTCCAGATCGCAAATATGTTTGATAAATGAAACTAAAATGCATCGACATAGTCAAGCCTTAGGTCGGGCACGCATCAGAACTACCTTCAGAAAAGAATAAAGCTGTAAATATTAGTATGAAAGTGATTCACCCAATCGGTTGATATCCGGAAATCGTAAAACCCGTATCCGTTGACCCAATGTTAACCACTCTAGGTAGCCAGAGAGGTCTCACCTCAAGCACAAGATATTTCCCTAAACGTCTTACAAAACTGGGTTATCGTTTCCTCTACTGTTGAACCCTACATCTATATCTTAAATGGTGGTTACCCTGGATCCAGGAAGAGAATTATTTGATGGATAATGGCCACGAGTTTATATAAGTCTTCTAGTCCCCGGGTACTGGTCGGGGGTATTACCTCCTACATCACTGCACTGAAAGTCGATCTGCTGCCTGATCCTGTCCTCTGTAGGTACCGACGCCTGGAGTGCAGGGCTGCTCTTCGTGCACTCCTTCATGATGTAGGCAGTACACAGAGTGGCGCTCACATAGTTCTCCTTGTTATCCCGTCTGAAACAGACATTGATGGCCATACAAATACAACCAAACACCATTTCCGTAATCATAGAACATCTTTAATAGATCTCTAATAAATCATCATTATATACATATCACATAATGTCAGATCTCATAATAAATCATCGATGATCCTAACTGATCACATCCTGTGGTCTCGAAACGTGTGAGAGAAATTTAAAAAAAGACCATATGAACTTGCAACTGCCACTGAAAGACATCAATGTAATGATACTATGAACTTGCACTGGACATAATGTTTGGCACTGATGCATATTATTTGGTAATCACTTCCGCATTTCGGAAATTATATCACAATCGGTATAACGTTTGATTATTGGTTCTCAGCTCGCTACAGGTTAATCTTCATTCCTTTGCCACCCTTCTACAGGGTTTCACAACCCGAAACCTAGAAGTATACACAAAAGATCATGATTCTAGATAACCATCCCGCACTGCGGTAATAAACTGCCACGTTGTGCTCTTTTTCTTTTATTCTACGATCGGCGATTCTGAATATGACCGGAAGATACAAACTGAGTGCAAGATAAACAATCCAGGTATATCTCACGGTGTAAAAGTCTCGCCGTTAGCCTCTAACAGTCAATGACACTTTCTATTGACTTCGTGAGCTACCTACTGGCAGAGTGTTCTCGTGGTGTTACTGTCCATCATTGCAACCAGGGTCTGTATTGCATTTGATGAAGTGTTGGCCAGCAGCTCCGAATCGGGGAGCGTTATCGGGATGTTGTACAGGTCCAGACACTTCTGAGACGCCGTGACAATTGATGCTGCACCCGAGCAGTTCACTAGAGCCGCGAAGTTAGGGATGTCGTTACTGTCGGAGTAGATGCCTGGAACAGAAACAGAGAGTGTGTGAGGTGAAGTTTTATGCCGCTTTGGACGACAGTGTATCCTGCTACTACCACAAAGACGACACGGCCTCCAGTTACTACCACTCACACCACAGGGCCCTGTGCCGACTGACAGATCTAAAACTGTTTCGATTTTAAGGAATATATATGAGGTATTATCACTCAACGTTTTCATTGCAGACACATACTTCAACTTATGAGCAGTTCGAGAGTTAAGGAGTCTCGAGTAAACGTTCTGCCGGAACCATCACGTCCTTTGGACGTCCCGTAGGTCATCTGTGTCAATCGATATTGAAGCAACAATTTATCTCGATATCAAGTTTAGGATGAGTGAGAGATATATTACTCGCCGCTTTTAGCAATATGTACAATACAAGCAACATCACAGCGGGTGTAAGAAACATGCGTTGGACATGGGGATTCCAATCCAGACCTTGGGGGACGTGTGAATGTTTTAACACCTAGGTATATTTATCCTGAAACAATACGTTTTGCCATAAATAATTAACCATACATAATGTTAGAGAAGTGTCACTGTATTCGGATCGAGAAAATATTGGTATATGTTCTGGGTTTGAGGTGCGTGAGTGCGTGCGTGCGTGCGTGCGTGCGTCTTGGGTGTTTTGTGTTGTGAATTATCATTCACTGTAGCTGTTCCCCATGTCTTATGTGACGAGACTGTACGTTATACAACGAAACTATAGGAGAGGATGCCTAACCGGATGTTTACTAAACGCATGACACATATCCGGACACGCACATCACAAGCAGCTGATTGGTTTACCGCACACTATAGAGGAGTGAATACATATTGTGTAAGGTTTGCGTGGAGGGATAGTCCTGTACGTATTAGCTAGCGATGACGCTGATACTCTCGGGGTAAACAACAACACATAGACAGCTAATAACATGTCTCAGAAGTATAGTATCGGCAGTTCTTTTTAGAGGATTAATTGATAGCATATTGATGGGAAAATTAAGGCTATCTGAATCTGCCTGTGAGTGATGTATTTATTGTGTTATTCTGTCGGCTATACAAATGTGGCAGCTGGTGTACGCGACGTGAAAACCGGTTTAACTCATGCATGACATACACCATGTAGACAATTGAGGGGCCTTAAGGGGCACACCATTAATAATTCGGGTTCTGGGAATTTTACAATTCTGTTTTGTCAGTACTTCAAAGTTATTGCAACGTGATTTTTATGGCAAACGAGTTTACGAAACGCAACAAGACCAGAGAAAATCATTTTCCTAAAACAGTGTACAGATTCATCTGATTTTGTTTTAATCTCATGTGCGAACTAAATATGCTAAAAAGTATATAATTATATTCTTACATGTTTTTCATATTTATTAACCATACAAGCATGGTACGCATGCATCTTTAAATGATGTCCCATATATTTTGCATGTGAAATGTTAGAGGGCACTATTGGTCTGTCGTACAGACCCTGAAGCAAATATATCCAAGAAAGCCCACGCAAGTCTAGAAAATGTGGCAAGTCTAGATTTCCAAAGTGTCAGGGCTCCTTTTCATTACATATATATTGTTTTACTATGAACTTTTTTTTCAGTAAAATAGGTTCATTTCATTTTCGGGAATTCGATAATGCGCCAACGTTAACTGCTCAGAATGTGGAGGTTCCGTTAAACCGGGGTTTACATAAGTTTACTTGGGTGATTGTAGCAGTGTACGTACCTGCCACGAGACACAAGAAGGTCGCAAATTGTACACCCCACATTATGTAGACTGTAGATGATCCCAAATCTGAGCGTGTAGTTTCGTGGACCCCTGGTGTTGATATGTTCCTCTAATGCGTCAGTGTCAGTGAAGCCTGTCCTTATGTACTCCAGGCTCCATGACGTCTATCATCTATCGTGGGTGTGCCTAGTATATCCGCGTGTTTCCGAGTTTAATGATGAAATACAAACGTTTTAGTGTCACAATTATATCCCATATTTCCATCAATTATTATTCAGGAAAACATGGGTGATTGTCAAAAAACACATCTACGTTATTTTTGTGATTTAATTTCATTTAGGTACACTTAAACTTGAGAGTACGATTCAATTTTTGTGACCCTTAAATGAATGATTTCATATTTTGTCGTACAACTCTCTCTCTCTCTCTCTCTCTCTCTCTCTCTCTCTCTGTGTCTCTCTCTCTCTCTGTCTCTGTGTGTGTGTGTGTGTGTGTGTGTGTGTGTCTCTGTGTGTCTCTGTGTGTGTGTGTGTGTGTGTGTGTGTGTGTGTGTGTGTGTGTGTGCCCCACGCCTTGATAATGCTGGAATATTGCTACAGGCTGCGTACAACAATACTCACTGACTGTAAGGGAGGGCGACAGCGAGGACTGTATCGTATTAGGCTATATTTTGTAACAATGTTAAGTGGTGAGAATAAACAAAACAAAAAAGAGAAAAAAGCCCAACAGAAATCAGAACACCCAAAACAAGTAAAAACATATATCTCCATGTTCTAGACTCCAGACTTTTAATGTCCTTCCTCAACATGTACTCACATCATTCAAGTGATTTATGAAATATTCATATCTTCATATAGGATCCCAAGAAGAACCTTCTGCTATAGGCTTCTAAGGCAATGAGCAGTCGGAGAAGACATTCTACGTACATCTCACGCCAGGGCGACATATATAAAATTACCACTAAAAGCTTGCACTCTTCTCCACAAAATAATCTTGTGTTTAAAAACTGAAATAAAGTATTCTTTGGATGTTCAAAATATTGATGCGCTTCCAGAGTTTAGGTTTCAATGTTTTTAGGTATTTGAGTGAAGTGAAAGCAATTTGTTGCCCAATGGTACGTGACCATATTGATAAATCGGTTGATAAACGATTATGTAGGCGTATCACTGATGAACGCGGCTCCTGAGAACATTTCTGTCCAGTATCACACTGAACCACAAGCTATAAATCCCCCATGCTTCTTCAAATGTATCTGCTTTTGGCTACTCTTCATGGAAGATTACGTGATATCAAAACAAATCTTCTGACGTAGACGGGATCCAGAGAACTGAGAATGCTAATAGTGAGTGAGTATGGTTTTACGCCGCTTTTAGCAATATATCACGGCGGGGGACACCAGAAATGGGCTTAACATATTGTACATTGGACACTGAAATGAGTCTTCAGCATGACGAGCGGACGCTGCATTCGGCTACCCCGTCGCCCTGACTACATGTAGTAGTCGGTGAGTAATAATGCAAATAGACATAAGCAAAGATAGTCAAGACATCCATGCATTCCATTGTGAGCTGCAAGGTTCTCTAGACAGTTGTAGCTGGTAGCTTGTTTCTAGAATTTCCAGTTATGGCCCCACCATGACTTCCGGTGATGGTCAACAGCGTGGATATTCCAGCCACGTGCCCTGTTGTCTGCTTCGACAACCTTACCCATGCCTCCAGTGAATCGGATTTGGTGAATCGGTTAGGTTTTGAATTTTTCTAGGCCCATTCCAGTTAAGTGGCTGCTGATGGGTTCATCTTTGGTATATTGTGCCGAAAGGTGCCAAAGGTCTGTTCCAGCGGGTTGAAATGTCGCCTCATCTGAGTGTGGCCGAGAAGATCCTGTTGCTGGAAGGATGTTACCTGGCGAAAATGTTGTGATCTTCCAATGACGTCCATGTAGACGGGTTTGGTGGCCACCCCTGTTTATACAAATTTGATCAGCGATGATATCCCTGATGTGACGTATGTACCAGTCACCCATAGATTCCCCTGCGTAGTGGCCGTGTCCAGCTTGCAGTCACAGGATAATATATTACTGCGTGTTTTGGGATGATAAATATCCTGTATTAGAAATAGACATTGTATTTCGCTAGCCTCTAATCCGAGTACAGGATATTTGCCAGGCCAAAACACACACGCATGATATTTTTATTTTATCTGGAAGAGTAGCTTCCCCTTGACGCCTATGATATAGCTGGTGTTTTACCTCTAGTGACAGCCATGGCATAATACATGATCGGATGATTACTGGGCATCTCATGACCTCCCACAGACCCCTGGGAAACCAGTGGCTAGGGATAGATTCCTTTCATGTTGAACTAATGTCTGATAGAAACAAGGAAAAACATTGAGGTCGGGGTGGATTTGATTGTTCGAAAGTCGAAATTTGCCTGATTTAACTTTTCGTGATTGGGATCGATATCTGTGTCTCGATCAGGCTACCAGTCCTTACAAAGATGCGTGTCTCTCGTGTACGCTGTACATAGATGGGAGATGACTGACCGGATCAATAATCCCTCGTGGTGACTTAACGTGGGAGGAGAGATCGAAGTGATGCATGTCTTTGGACCTTTATTGGTTTCATGAGTGAGTGAGTTGGGATTAACGCCAGTTTGAACGGTAATCCAGTTATATATTTACACGTCAACCAAATGTTGGAGGAGACCCTAAGTGATGAAGGTCTCAGACGTGAGCAAGAGTATGGCGATGTCAAACATAATTCGGGTTTATTGAATTCGGGACCCACATTCAGAAGTTTCTGGTGTGCCAAAGAATGCAACTCTGACGCCTTTGACGACTGGGTCACCAGTGCTCACATTAGTTTCACACAACTACTGTGGTGTTGATAGAAACACCCACAGACTGACTGACTGACTGAGTTTGGTTTTACGCCGCTTTTAGCATTATTCCAGCAACATCACTGCGGGTCGTAAGACGACTAACAGGGAAATGGTCAGACTCGCTGGCTTTGTTGCCCATGTCATCGGTTCGAACCCAGGTCTGCTCATGTTGCGTAACGAGCTGGTCAACGCTTTAACCACTAGGCTACCCCACTGCCCTACACCCACAGAGGCATAATCGGTGCAGTCTGTCTTTCGAGCCCACGATCACAGGTTTCAGCTCACCTAAGTGAGGTACCTTGGACGACTGACGGGGCTCTGTCTCCGATTATATCGTTATTATCAATGGCTGAACTTAATTCAACCACCGGTTTCCTTGACTCGATGCCCTACCCAGTCTTGGGAGCCGCAAGCCGCTATCAAGAGTTGCGTCCCTTAGTCTCAGAAAGATCCGTTTATTGGCTGTTCGAATCCTGATTATTATCTTTGATCAGGTTTCACCGGTAGACGTCACGTGTACATAGATCAAAACGTCTTATTATTATCACCCACAACAGGAAAATATAGATTTTCAAGCGTATTTAAAACGTTTATTGACTGATAGCTAAGAGTTTTCGCGCTCATAGCGGGTTTGGAAAACAGATTCTCTTTCTCTGCTACCTCATAAAACCTCCTAATTATACATCTGTTTATCATAATCAAACTTGACGTCATCCTTTGTGCACGTGCCCCGAGGTGTGCGTGGAGGTTATCATGGCTAGATGGTTGGCACGACAGGTAAGTACTGTATCCACTATCTTGGTATGGACAAAGAAACACATTCGGCAGCTTCAAAATACATGTTTAATGATTCAGTGTGACCTGTGGTAGTTCATGAATGTGCGGTCGGAAGTGAGCGTGTTTGTGAGTTTATGAGTGTATAAGAGTGCTACTGCGTCAGAGTCTCCGCTTGTGTGTACGGGTGTTTAAAGCTGAGAGTGTTTGCGCGTGCGTACATGTGCGTGGGGTTGCGAATGCGTACATGGGTGTTCGTGTGTGCTAAACAACGTTTACTTATATACTTGTTAGTACTTCATTCTTTTTACTCAATACATATAATATACTGTTCGTGTATCATCAAAGTTTATGCAATGAGTACGCCAAGAGAGACATCTTGTATTGATGTCTATAAAATCAAAATCTTCGAAACAGAGGTAAAGGTATATTTACATATCAGGATAGAGCTTTTCCACACAATCCAATATTGATCCAACAATATATATCAAACAAACAAACAAACACATCATTGGCCAAGCATTACACGAGCTAGCCAAAGTGAAGTCCTTCTGTACAACCATGTCTGTTTATCCAGGGCCATCGTCAACACGGGAGACCTCTTGTCAGAATCAAGGTCATGCGTGTAAAATGGTATCGTTATAATGACTTCTTACCTTAGAAATTCAACTGTTTCAATAAATGAAGTTTAGTCAACTACTCCCAATGAAGTAAATGAGGATCACACATTCGGCGACCCCGGGAGGGGTTTTCGTAAACAATAACGTTCACCCCGTTCACTATTTTTGGTTGTTTTTTGTGTGAATAGTCAATAGTCAAGCCACAAGCACATACATAAACATATCGCTTTACCGTCATCGAAAACGAAAGTATCCATAAGAATGTACATACTTAGACAACAAAATTTAAGTGTACATATTTCACTATCTACATTCTTTCATTTCCGTCTGTCATTGTGTAAACTGTAAATAAGGATACATGTAAATCTGAGGGATTATAATGTCTAGTAGCCAACCCTTTCATTGACTGATAGAGCACAATATGTTTAACTAGCTCCGGTTACGACAAACGTCTGTACAGGCGGACTGTGTGTTAGTGACTCCAGTAGATGTTGGGATTCACTATATCCCGATCAACGGAATTTCACTTTCAACTCGATCGGCTTCTTTGGAGCAAAAACATCAAGGACCTTGAACTCTGTCAGTATATCCTGTAATAGAGGTAGACATAGTTACTACAGGTAATGTACATGGAAATTCATATAAATGGAGACATGTGTGTGATTGCTTTTAAATTGTTCTTTAGGGGCCAATCTTCAGCATAATTAAACATCAGACTGCTCTAACTCTTCAGACAACTGACTGACTGAGTTTGGTTTTACGCCTCTTTTAGCAATATTCCAGCAACATGACGGCGGGGGACACAAGAAATGGGCTTCACACATTGTACCCATGTGGGGATTCGAACCCGGGTCTTCGGCGTGACGAGCCAACGCTTTAACCACTAGGCTACCCCACCGCCCCTCTTCAGACAAAATACATGTAGATAAATCATATTATCATAAATACATAATACTATTGATTAATTAAATTATCAGATCTATATTAACTTCTTTGAGTGGCATTTAGAAGTTGATGTGATGAACAACGGAGAGAGTTCTATGGATATACAACTTCTTTATTATAGGTGAGGGTGAAACTGGGTTTTACGTCGTGCTTGAGAATATTTCGCTCATATGACGACGTGCATGCGTGTGTATGTGTATCTGCGGCTGCTTGTACTAGCCCAGACTGAAGCTGGTTTTATAGTGCTAGCCCACTGAGATACCATGCCGCAGTGAAGCATGAATAACCCACTCAGACACATTATATTGACTCCGAGCCGACCAGTCCTTGTTGTACCCATTAATGCCGAGCGCCAGGCAGGGACCAACAAGTACCATATCTTAACGTCTTTTGTATGACGCGACCGGGAATCGAACCTGCGACCTTCCGCTCTCCGGGCGGACGCTCTAACCACTACACCACGGAGGCGGTTCTTTATTATAGGTGTGCGCGACGTTTCGGTGTAGCTACTCACTTGCTTGATAACGGTGGTAGTAACTACAGTGAAACGTTGCTCACATTCACAATAAAGAAGTTGTATATCCACAGAGCTCTCTTCGGTGAACATCTATATTAGATAACGTGCCCGTTTCACTCAGCTTTGTGGTACTTAACGTTTGCACAATTCAGTAGTTTTGGGTGATGAGGCACAGTAGTCTATAGTGCTGCAATTCGCTGTACAGAGTTGCGCCCCTTAGACCTGCCAGTACTTTCAAGTGTGGAGACATGGAGCTCGATATCGTAGACTTGTACACTTATCTTGGACTTCTACTCACAGAGTCGCTAGACTATACCAGAATGGGGAAAACTGCTGCTAATTCTGCTAGTCGGGCTCTAGGACTTCTCATCTCCAAGTTCAAGATCCTCGGAGGAATGGGATATGAAACCTTCACTAAGTTATATGACTGCAAGATCTGGCCAACTATTTCATATGGAGCAGCTATCTGGGGACCGTATGCACTACTTGTTGTCGTATCTGCACCAGTCTTCCGAAAATGCACTACTTTGGATTTGCTTGGGTTTACCGACATCTTGTTAACTAGATATCAACAGTTCAGAGCATCCAATAAAATATTCAAATCTTCTTCCGTGTCAGCCAGAAGGACAACGTCGTCGGCATATGCGAGGATGCTTATCTTCAGATCATCTACTTGGACGCCGATGTTGAGGGCATTTACTTGCTGAATCAGGTCGTTTATGAATAAGTTAAAAAGAAGGGGTGATAAAAGACATCCTTGTCTCAAACCGCAGTTCACGTCAAACCATTCTGTTGTGAGTCCGTTAAGTCGAACACTGCACCGCACAGACATACAGAGACATCAAAGCACTGAACATGTTACCACTAATGCCGATATCTTCAAGCTTGTTCCACATAATCCCTCTATCGATACAATCATAGGCCTTTTTAAAATCGATAAAAGCAGTAAAAGTCCCCTTTCCCATACTCTTCCTGGTCTCAATAATAGATGTAAGGGAGTAAATATGTTCTGTTGTTGATCTTTTCTTTCGGAAGCCATTCTGTTCGTCCGCTAAGAGATTGTTAAGTTCAGCATAATAACTAAGTCTGACGTTCAGTACACTGCAATACAGCTTGTAAGTGGAAGTTGAAAGTGTATTCCTCTGTAAGACAGTTGACCCCTTGGGTCATCAGTGGAGGATTTCGGTATCGGGTTGATTATCCCTCCATTCGGCTGGTACCTTCCCTAAAGCAAAATAGGCATTAAAAAGATGAGGTAAAAAAGTAAAGGCAGGAATGGTTCTTTAAAACTTCGACTGGTATTTCATCACATCCAGTTGCTTTCCCTCTCTTGGCTTGAACTAGTGCATGGTGCACCTCCTCCAGTGTGATTTCCGCTTTCAAGGAGCTCAGGTCTGTTACGTCATCCAGAGGTCTGACGTCATCAATAGGGTGGAACTCTGTTTCATCCATGTTACAGCTCAATAGAGTGGAGTAAGCTTCCTTCCATGCACTAAGGACCGTCGTCATGTCAGAGAAGACTGTGCCGTCATCTAGTGTAACCTCCATTGGAATCCTCTTCTTTCTCTCAGTAGCGATACCAATATGACCAATCTCCTTCCAGAAGTCGCAACTACTCTTATCACACAACTCCTCGCTCTCTCAACTTGACGGTCCAACACTTTCCTTCTCTGTAAGTAGATGCGTTTTAGCTCCTCCTTATGATTGTCCTTGCACTTACACCAGTCTTTCTCTGCTGAACATAGGTCATTCCACTTTTCGGTCAAAATTTCATTCCACTATGCTTTCTTGGGTATCTTCGGTTTATTACTCCAACACGAGTTCAGTGGTATACGACCTGTAGGAAGTTTGTCTTTCAATTTCGTCTTAACAGTCTCTTCAAAGTCACGGAAAGCCAAATCAACATCGACTTGATTCCCGTTTGATGTCTCAATGTTCTTGATAATGTCTTGGATACTGGTGATACATATGGGGTCCGCTATAAACTCATTAGGAACATTTGTAGAATCACTCTTTAAATGTAATGTTTTCGGATATTATCATTCATCTCTGTTACGTCACTAAGAGTCTCACTGAAGGTACGAAGCTCTATACACCATGTCAATACTGAATGGTCAAGTTTACACACTCCCTCGGCATCGACCACCCCCGACAGATTAAGTTTACCCACAAGTTCACTGGGCCTCATCACACGGAAGTCTTAAAAACTGTTTATGTTTTCATAATAACACAGGCAGTAATCCACCACTGACACACCCCTCGTGGAAACAAGCGTACAACCATCGGGTTCACAACGCCCATTAACCATACACAAATTAGCATTAATAAAAAAATCAATAAACATACGACCATGGTTGTTCACGACATTGTCAACAACATTTCTCACAGGTAAAACATCAACACCTTCAGTAAAATCCAGGAAACCACCGCATCTGCTGTTAAAGTCTCCACAAATGCACACAATATTTATATCACGATACTGGTATATCTGCGACAGTAACGTGTCAAAAAAGTCAGCTGCATCCACATTTCCTGTAGCATGTTCTGGCGGTAAATAGCATACACAAAACGTGTACACGGAGTTTGTTGAAACCTTACGCGCGAGTTTCACCCACATAATACCTTCATATGATGTGTCTAAAACATACACATTAAACATATCTTAAAGCTTGTTCTTTATCAAGAAACCAACACCCCCAGAGCCTTTTCTAGCATTCCGATGTAGGGTGGTGCGGTTGTGACCATACCAGGTGGGTTAACTGAGACGCTGAAACAATGTCTGAGCTCCATATGGTGTGTTGATCGCCAGAACAGAGCAGTCAGTGACAGTTTGCAATGGGAAATGTGTGCTGAATGTTAACGTGTCTAGTCAAACCCCTCCAGTGACAATGCGGTCAGTGTGTTTATATGCTCATCACGTGTAAACCTACCGGGGTGTCCGCCAGTCGGACAAAGTGGAGTCTCTTGAGGAGGCGAGCCAGTGCGACCTTGACCTCCACCAGGGCAAGCCTCATTCCCACACACTGACGTGGACCTTGACCAAACGGCAGGTAGTAAATCGGATTCATCTCAGATTTTTTCTCCCATCTGTAAATAGTTATACGCCATGTCATACTTCTCGCAAAAACGATTCCCGTGAATAATTAAACGTTTCAGTAACCAACGTAAAGATTTACTAGCATCAAAACAGGGGAAAAAACACACGCATATTTGGGATAACACTTAAAGTACAGATTCTAGTACGTTTATTGGGTTGAGTCTCATCTGGGATTCGAACCCACACCCTCAGAGTCAGGCACTTAATCGCCAGCACACAAAGTCAGCCGTCTAACCCACTCAGCCACCACGGGTTCTAGACTACCAGTTGTCGGAAGTCCATTTTGCGGTGACTATCAAGATTGCTCCAACCATCTTTCAACAAATTATGTAAGGCGATCGCGTGGTGTTGATTATTTGTTGCTTATAATTTCCTACAACGATCAAAGAGAAGTAACCTGACCTTTCAGGTTTGAACTTCAAGGGTTCTGGGTAGATGTCCGGGTTCCTGTGTATCTGGACAACAGGGACGTTGATGTAGACACCCTTCGGGAACGTCCAGCCTTTGATTGTTGTTGTCTCAGGCACATAGCGTTGCAAACTGCAAACACAATACACATATCGCATATTCTTGGGGAGCCGAACATTGAAGCCCTGTTTGATACATAGGGGCGTGTCTCGCTTAGAAACAGCGTTAGAAAGACATATAGGTGTTAGACCCAATCCTATTACTATATAAAAGGATCGGGTCTATAACCTATATGTCTTTCTAACGCTGTTTCTAAGCGAAACACGCCCCTATGGTTTGATATTGAATACTGAACACAGTAAACGATCATTGTCACATCAACACATTCTATTAACACTACATCGTACAATTATCAAGTTGTATGTATCATATTTGCAACAAAGACAATATTCATCTACAGCAAAGACATTCTACGATATTAAATTGTAGTCTTCGGAATAAATAATGTTTGTTCCGGAAGAAATTGAGCTCCACATTTTAGCAGAACCGACCGGAAGAGGATGGAATGACGTACTCTGCTATAACTGGATACAGTCGCAGGGTTTCGGTCACCACTAGATCCATATACACCAAGTTATGGATGCTGTCATAGTCCGGTTCTTTCTAAAAAGGTAAGAGAAAATATTGAAATATCTAATTATAAGCCAAATCTAAGTTCACCTATTTCTAACCACTTTTTTTGTCAGTTTTCAGTGTCCATTACCGAACTACATTTTCTGGTCGTATACTTCCATGTTTCACGTGTTTATGTATCTATATCAAACGTCATCTGGAGATACCAAAACGGAGACAGATGATGACACAACACACAGCGATGAGACTTACATCTCCGAGAGACAAAGGATGACACAACACACATAGGTGAGACTTACATCACCGAGAAACAAATGATGACACAACACACAGAGGTGAGACTTACATCACCGAGAGAGACAAATGATGACACAACACACAGAGGTGAGACTTACATCTCCGAGAGACAAATGATGACACAACACACAGAGGTGAGACTTACATCTCCGAGAGACAAATGATGACACAACACACAGAGGTGAGACTTACATCACCGAGAGACAAATGATGACACAACACACAGAGGTGAGACTTACATCTCCGAGAGACAAATGATGACACAACACACAGAGGTGAGACTTACATCTCCGAGAGACAAATGATGACACAACACACAGAGGTGAGACTTACATCACCGAGAGACAAATGATGACACAACACACAGAGGTGAGACTTACATCTCCGAGACAAATGATGACACAACACACAGAGGTGAGACTTACATCTCCGAGAGACAAATGATGACACAACACACAGAGGTGAGACTTACATCTCCGAGAGACAAATGATGACACAACACACAGAGGTGAGACTTACATCACCGAGAGACAAATGATGACACAACACACAGAGGTGAGACTTACATCTCCGAGACAAATGATGACACAACACACAGAGGTGAGACTTACATCTCCGAGAGACAAATGATGACACAACACACAGAGGTGAGACTTACATCTCCGAGAGACAAATGATGACACAACACACAGAGGTGAGACTTACATCTCCGAGAGACAAATGATGACACAACACACAGAGGTGAGACTTACATCTCAGGGAGACAAATGATGACACAACACACAGAGGTGAGACTTACATCTCAGAGACAAATGATGACACAACACACAGAGGTGAGACTTACATCTCCGAGAGACAAATGATGACACAACACACAGAGGTGAGACTTACATCTCCGAGACAAAATGATGACATCTCAGAGAGGAGAGACTTACATCTCCGAAAGACAAATGATGACACAACACACAGAGGTGAGACTTACATCTCCGAGAGACAAATGATGACACAACACACAGAGAGGTGAGACTTACATCTCCGAGAGACAAATGATGACACAACACACAGAGGTGAGACTTACATCTCCGAGAGACAAATGATGACACAACACACAGAGGTGAGACTTACATCTCCGAGAGACAAATGATGACACAACACACAGAGGTGAGACTTACATCTCCGAGAGACAAATGATGACACAACACACAGAGGTGAGACTTACATCTCCGAGAGAAAAATGATGACACAACACACAGAGGTGAGACTTACATCTCCGAGAGACAAATGATGACACAACACACAGAGGTGAGACTTACATCTCCGAGAGACAAATGATGACACAACACACAGAGGTGAGACTTACATCTCCGAGAGACAAATGATGACACAACACACAGAGGTGAGACTTACATCTCCGAAAGACAAATGATGACACAACACACAGAGGTGAGACTTACATCTCCGAGAGAGACAAATGATGACACAACACACAGAGGTGAGACTTACATCTCCGAGAGACAAATGATGACACAACACACAGAGGTGAGACTTACATCTCCGAGACAAATGATGACACAACACACAGAGGTGAGACTTACATCTCCGAGGAGACAAATGATGACACAACACACAGAGGTGAGACTTACATCTCCGAGACAAATGATGACACAACACACAGAGGTGAGACTTACATCTCCGAGAGACAAATGATGACACAACACACAGAGGTGAGACTTACATCTCCGAGAGACAAATGATGACACAACACACAGAGGTGAGACTTACATCTCCGAGAGACAAATGATGACACAACACACAGAGGTGAGACTTACATCTCCGAGAGACAAATGATGACACAACACACAGAGGTGAGACTTACATCTCCGAGAGACAAATGATGACACAACACACAGAGGTGAGACTTACATCTCCGAGAGACAAATGATGACACAACACACAGAGGTGAGACTTACATCTCCGAGAGACAAATGATGACAAAACACACAGAGGTGAGACTTACATCTCCGAGAGACAAATGATGACACAACACACAGAGGTGAGACTTACATCTCAGAGGAGACAAATGATGACACAACACACAGAGGTGGAGACTTACATCTCCGAGGAGACAAATGATGACACAACACACAGAGGTGAGACTTACATCTCCGAGAGACAAATGATGACACAACACACAGAGGTGAGACTTACATCTCCAGAGAGACAAATGATGACACAACACACACAGAGGTGAGACTTACATCTCCGAGAGACAAATGATGACACAACACACAGAGGTGAGACTTACATCTCCGAGAGACAAATGATGACACAACACACAGAGGTGAGACTTACATCTCCGAGACAAATGATGACACAACACACAGAGGTGAGACTTACATCTCCGAGAGACAAATGATGACACAACACACAGAGGTGAGACTTACATCTCCGAGAGACAAATGATGACACAACACACAGAGGTGAGACTTACATCTCCGAGAGACAAATGATGACACAACACACAGAGGTGAGACTTACATCTCCGAGAGACAAATGATGACACAACACACAGAGGTGAGACTTACATCTCAGAGAGACAAATGATGACACAACACACAGAGGTGAGACTTACATCTCCGAGAGACAAATGATGACACAACACACAGAGGTGAGACTTACATCTCCGAGACAAATGATGACACAACACACAGAGGTGAGACTTACATCTCCGAGAGACAAATGATGACACAACACACAGAGGTGAGACTTACATCTCCGAGAGACAAATGATGACACAACACACAGAGGTGAGACTTACATCTCCGAGACAAATGATGACACAACACACAGAGGTGAGACTTACATCTCCGAGACACAAATGATGACACAACACACAGAGGTGAGACTTACATCTCCGAGAGACAAATGATGACACAACACACAGAGGTGAGACTTACATCTCCGAGAGACAAATGATGACACAACACACAGAGGTGAGACTTTCATCTCCGAGAGACAAATGATGACACAACACACAGAGGTGAGACTTACATCTCCGAGAGACAAATGATGACACAACACACAGAGGTGAGACTTACATCTCCGAGAGACAAATGATGACACAACACACAGAGGTGAGACTTACATCTCCGAGACAAATGATGACACAACACACAGAGGTGAGACTTACATCTCAGAGAGACAAATGATGACACAACACACAGAGGTGAGACTTACATCTCCGAGAGACAAATGATGACACAACACACAGAGGTGAGACTTACATCTCCGAGAGACAAATGATGACACAACACACAGAGGTGAGACTTACATCTCCGAGAGACAAATGATGACACAACACACAGAGGTGAGACTTACATCTCCGAGAGACAAATGATGACACAACACACAGAGGTGAGACTTACATCTCCGAGAGACAAATGATGACACAACACACAGAGGTGAGACTTACATCTCCGAGAGACAAATGATGACACAACACACAGAGGTGAGACTTACATCTCCGAGAGACAAATGATGACACAACACACAGAGGTGAGACTTACATCTCCGAGAGACAAATGATGACACAACACACAGAGGTGAGACTTACATCTCCGAGAGACAAATGATGACACAACACACAGAGGTGAGACTTACATCTCCGAGAAATGATGACACAACACACAGAGGTGAGACTTACATCTCCGAGAGACAAATGATGACACAACACACAGAGGTGAGACTTACATCTCCGAGAGACAAATGATGACACAACACACAGAGGTGAGACTTACATCTCCGAGAGACAAATGATGACAACACACACAGAGTGAGACTTACATCTCGAGGAGACAAATGATGACACAACACACAGAGGTGAGACTTACATCTCGAGAGACAAATGATGACACAACACACAGAGGTGAGACTTACATCTCCGAGAGACAAATGATGACACAACACACAGAGGTGAGACTTACATCTCCGAGAGACAAATGATGACACAACACACAGAGGTGAGACTTACATCTCCGAGAGACAAATGATGACACAACACACAGAGGTGAGACTTACATCTCCGAGGAGACAAATGATGACACAACACACAGAGGTGAGACTTACATCTCAAATGATGACACAACATGATGACACAGACAAATGATGACACACAGAGGTGAGACTTACATCTCCGAGAGACAAATGATGACACAACACACAGAGGTGAGACTTACATCTCCGAGAGACAAATGATGACACAACACACAGAGGAGACTTACATCTCTCGAGACAAATGATGACACAACACACAGAGGTGAGACTTACATCTCCGAGAGACAAATGATGACACAACACACAGAGGTGAGACTTACATCTCCGAGAGACAAATGATGACACAACACACAGAGGTGAGACTTACATCTCCGAGAGACAAATGATGACACAACACACAGAGGTGAGACTTACATCTCCGAGAGACAAATGATGACACAACACACAGAGGTGGAGACTTACATCTCCTGAGAGACAAATGATGACACAACACACAGAGGTGAGACTTACATCTCCGAGAGAAATGATGACACAACACACAGAGGTGAGACTTACATCTCCGAGAGACAAATGATGACACAACACACAGAGGTGAGACTTACATCTCCGAGAGACAAATGATGACACAACACACAGAGGTGAGACTTACATCTCCGAGAGACAAATGATGACACAACACACAGAGGTGAGACTTACATCTCGAGAGACAAATGATCAAATGACACAACACACAGAGAATTGGACTTACATCTCCGAGACAAATGATGACACAACACACAGAGGTGAGACTTACATCTCCGAGAGACAAATGATGACACAACACACAGAGGTGAGACTTACATCTCCGAGACAAATGATGACACAACACACAGATGAGACTTACATCTCCAAATGAGGGAGACAAATGATGACACAACACACACAGAGGTGAGACTTACATCTCCGAGAGACAAATGATGACACAACACACAGAGGTGAGACTTACATCTCCGAGAGACAAATGATGACACAACACACAGAGGTGAGACTTACATCTCCGAGAGACAAATGATGACACAACACACAGAGGTGAGACTTACATCTCCGAGAGACAAATGATGACACAACACACAGAGGGTGAGACTTACATCTCCGAGAGACAAATGATGACACAACACACAGAGGTGAGACTTACATCTCCGAGACAAATGATGACACAACACACAGAGGTGAGACTTACATCTCCGAGAGACAAATGATGACACAACACACAGAGGTGAGACTTACATCTCCGAGAGACAAATGATGACACAACACACAGAGATGAGACTTACATCTCCGAGAGACAAATGATGACACAACACACAGAGGTGAGACTTACATCTCCGAGAGACAAATGATGACACAACACACAGAGGTGAGACTTACATCTCCGAGAGACAAATGATGACACAACACACAGAGGTGAGACTTACATCTCCGAGACAAATGATGACACAACACACAGAGGTGAGACTTACATCTCCGAGAGACAAATGATGACACAACACACAGAGGTGAGACTTACATCTCCGAGAGACAAATGATGACACAACACACAGAGAGGTGAGACTTACATCCGAGAGAGACAAATGATGACACAACACACAGAGGTGAGACTTACATCTCCGAGAGACAAATGATGACACAACACACAGAGGTGAGACTTACATCTCCGAGAGACAAATGATGACACAACACACAGAGGTGAGACTTACATCTCGAGAGACAAATGATGACACAACACACAGAGGTGAGACTTACATCTCCGAGACAAATGATGACACAACACACAGAGGTGAGACTTACATCTCCGAGAGACAAATGATGACACAACACACACAGAGGTGAGACTTACATCTCCGAGGAGACAAATGATGACACAACACACAGAGGTGAGACTTACATCTCCAGAGACAAATGATGACACAACACACAGAGGTGAGACTTACATCTCCGAGAGACAAATGATGACACAACACACAGAGGTGAGACTTACATCTCCGAGAGACAAATGATGACACAACACACAGAGGTGAGACTTACATCTCCGAGAGACAAATGATGACACAACACACAGAGGTGAGACTTACATCTTCGAGAGACAAATGATGACACAACACACAGGGTGAGACTTACATCTCCGAGAGACAAATGATGACACAACACACAGAGGTGAGACTTACATCTCCGAGAGACAAATGATGACACAACACACAGAGGTGAGACTTACATCTCCGAGAGACAAATGATGACACAACACACAGAGGTGAGACTTACATCTCCGAGACAAATGATGACACAACACACAGAGGTGAGACTTACATCTCCGAGAGACAAATGATGACACAACACACAGAGGTGAGACTTACATCTCCGAGAGACAAATGATGACACAACACACAGAGGTGAGACTTACATCTCCGAGAGACAAATGATGACACAACACACAGAGGTGAGACTTACATCTCTCAGAGACAAATGATGACACAACACACAGAGGTGAGACTTACATCTCCGAGAGACAAATGATGACACAACACACAGAGGTGAGACTTACATCTCCGAGAGACAAATGATGACACAACACACAGAGGTGAGACTTACATCTCCGAGAGACAAATGATGACACAACACACAGAGGTGAGACTTACATCTCCGAGAGACAAATGATGACACAACACACAGAGGTGAGACTTACATCTCCGAGAGACAAATGATGACACAACACACAGAGGTGAGACTTACATCTCCGAGACAAATGATGACACAACACACAGAGGTGAGACTTACATCTCGAGAGACAAATGATGACACAACACACAGAGGTGAGACTTACATCTCCGAGAGACAAATGATGACACAACACACAGAGGTGAGACTTACATCTCGAGATGAGAGACAAATGATGACACAACACACAGAGGTGAGACTTACATCTCGAGAGACAAATGATGACACAACACACAGAGGTGAGACTTACATCTCCGAGAGACAAATGATGACACAACACACAGAGGTGAGACTTACATCTCCGAGAGACAAATGATGACACAACACACAGAGGTGAGACTTACATCTCCGAGAGACAAAATGATGACACAACACACAGAGGTGAGACTTACATCTCCGAGAGACAAATGATGACACAACACACAGAGGTGAGACTTACATCTCGAGAGACAAATGATGACACAACACACAGAGGTGAGACTTACATCTCCGAGGAGACAAATGATGACACAACACACAGAGGTGAGACTTACATCTCCGAGAGACAAATGATGACACAACACACAGAGGTGAGACTTACATCTCAGAGAGACAAATGATGACACAACACACAGAGGTGAGACTTACATCTCCGAGAGACAAATGATGACACAACACACAGAGGTGAGACTTACATCTCCGAGAGACAAATGATGACACAACACACAGAGGTGAGACTTACATCTCCGAGAGACAAATGATGACACAACACACAGAGGTGAGACTTACATCTCCGAGACAAATGAGTGACAAATGATGACACAACACACAGAGGTGAGACTTACATCTCCGAGAGACAAATGATGACACAACACACAGAGGTGAGACTTACATCTCCGAGAGACAAATGATGACACAACACACAGAGGTGAGACTTACATCTCCGAGAGACAAATGATGACACAACACACAGAGGTGAGACTTACATCTCCGAGAGACAAATGATGACACAACACACAGAGGTGAGACTTACATCTCCGAGAGACAAATGATGACACAACACACAGAGGTGAGACTTACATCTCCGAGAGACAAATGATGACACAACACACAGAGGTGAGACTTACATCTCCGAGAGACAAATGATGACACAACACACAGAGGTGAGAGACTTACATCTCCGAGACAAAATGATGACACAACACACAGAGGTGAGACTTACATCTCCGAGAGACAAATGATGACACAACACACTTAGATCTGAGACACTTACATCTCCAAGAGACTTAATCTCCAGAGAGACAAATGATGACAACACACAGAGGTGGGACTTACATCTCCGAGAGACAAATGATGACACAAGAGATGACTTACATCTCCGAGAGACAAACATGACACAACACACAGAGATGAGACTTACATCTCGAGAGACAAATGATGACACAACACACAGAGGTGGAGACTTACATCTCCGAGAGACAAATGATGACACAACACACAGAGGTGAGACTTACATCTCCGAGAGACAAATGATGACACAACACACAGAGGTGAGACTTACATCTCCGAGAGACAAATGATGACACAACACACAGAGGTGAGACTTACATCTCCGAGAGACAAATGATGACACAACACACAGAGGTGAGACTTACATCTCCGAGAGACAAATGATGACACAACACACAGAGGTGAGACTTACATCTCCGAGAGACAAATGATGACACAACACACAGAGGTGAGACTTACATCTCCGAGAGACAAATGATGACACAACACACAGAGGTGAGACTTACATCTCCGAGGAGACAAATGATGACACAACACACAGAGGTGAGACTTACATCTCCGAGGAGACAAATGATGACACAACACACAGAGGTGAGACTTACATCTCCGAGAGACAAATGATGACACAACACACAGAGGTGAGACTTACATCTCCGAGAGACAAATGATGACACAACACACAGAGGTGAGACTTACATCTTCGAGAGACAAATGATGACACAACACACAGAGGTGAGACTTACATCTCGAGAGACAAATGATGACACAACACACAGAGGTGAGACTTACATCTCCGAGAGACAAATGATGACACAACACACAGAGGTGAGACTTACATCTCGAGAGACAAATGATGACACAACACACAGAGGTGAGACTTACATCTCCGAGAGACAAATGATGACACAACACACAGAGGTGAGACTTACATCTCGAGAGACAAATGATGACACAACACACAGAGGTGAGACTTACATCTCCGAGGAGACAAATGATGACACAACACACAGAGGTGAGACTTACATCTCCGAGAGACAAATGATGACACAACACACAGAGGTGAGACTTACATCTCCGAGACAAATGATGACACAACACACAGAGGTGAGACTTACATCTCCGAGAGAGACAAATGATGACACAACACACACAGAGGTGAGACTTACATCTCCGAGAGACAAATGATGACACAACACACAGAGGTGAGACTTACATCTCCGAGAGACAAATGATGACACAACACACAGAGGTGAGACTTACATCTCCGAGAGACAAATGATGACACAACACACAGAGGTGAGACTTACATCTTCGAGAGACAAATGATGACACAACACACAGAGGTGAGACTTACATCTCCGAGAGACAAATGATGACACAACACACAGGGTGAGACTTACATCTCAAGAGACAAATGATGACTCAACACACACAGATGTGAGACTTACATCTCCGAGAGACAAATGATGACACAACACACAGAGATGAGACTTACATCTCCGAGAGACAAATGATGACACAACACACAGAGGTGAGACTTACATCTCGAGAGACAAATGATGACACAACACAGAGAGGTGAGACTTACATCTCCGAGAGACAAATGATGACACAACACACAGAGGTGAGACTTACATCTCGAGACAGGGATGACAAACTTTAGGATGACAGGACAACACACAGAGAGTGAGACTTACATCTCCGAGAGAGACAAATGATGACACAACACACAGAGGAGTGAGACTTACATCTCCGGAGACAAATGATGGAACAACACACAGAGGTGGGGACTTACATCTCAGAGACAAATGATGACTGGGGCCAACACACAGAGGTGAGACTTACATCTCCGAGGGAGACAAATGATGACACAACACACAGAGGATGAGACTTTCATCTCAGAGACAAATGATGACACAACACATCTCCTCGAGACAAATGATGACACAACACACAGAGATGGAGACTTACATCTCCGAGAGACAAATGATGACACAACACACAGAGGTGAGACTTACATCTCCGAGACTTACAAGAGACACAATGAGATGAGACTTACATCTCCGAGAGACAAATGATGATGACACACACACAGTGGTGAGACTTACATCTCCGAGACAAATGATGACACAACACACAGAGGTGAGACTTACATCTCCGAGAGACAAATGATGACACAACACACAGAGGTGAGACTTACATCTCCGAGAGACAAATGATGACACAACACACAGAGGTGAGACTTACATCTCCGAGAGACAAATGATGACACAACACACAGAGGTGAGACTTACATCTCGAGAGACAAATGATGACACAACACACAGAGGTGAGACTTACATCTCCAATGAGAGACAACACACAGAGGTGAGACTTACATCTCCGAGAGACAAATGATGACAACACACAGAGGTGAGACTTACATCTCCGAGACAAATGATGACACAACACACAGAGGTGAGACTTACATCACAGGGAGACACACAGAGGTGAGACTTACATCTCCGAGAGACAAAAGATGACACAACACACAGAGGTGAGACTTACATCTCCGAGAGACAAATGATGACACAACACACAGAGGTGAGACTTACATCTCCGAGACAAATGATGACACAACACACAGAGGTGAGACTTACATCTCCGAGAGACAAATGATGACACAACACACAGAGGTGAGACTTACATCTTCGAGAGACAAATGATGACACAACACACAGAGGTGAGACTTACATCTCCGAGAGACAAATGATGACACAACACACAGAGGTGAGACTTACATCTCCGAGAGACAAATGATGACACAACACACAGAGGTGAGACTTACATCTCCGAGAGACAAATGATGACACAACACACAGAGGTGAGACTTACATCACAGGGAGACAAATGATGACACAACACACAGAGGTGAGACTTACATCTCCGAGAGACAAATGATGACACAACACACAGAGGTGAGACTTACATCTCCGAGAGACAAATGATGACACAACACACAGAGGTGAGACTTACATCTCCGAGAGACAAATGATGACACAACACACAGAGGTGAGACTTACATCTCCGAGAGACAAATGATGACACAACACACAGAGGTGAGACTTACATCTCCGAGACAAATGATGACACAACACACAGAGGTGAGACTTACATCTCCGAGAGACAAATGATGACACAACACACAGAGGTGAGACTTACATCTCCGAGAGACAAATGATGACACAACACACAGAGGTGAGACTTACATCTCCGAGAGACAAATGATGACACAACACACAGAGAGGTGAGACTTACATCTCCGAGACAAATGATGACACAACACACAGGGGTGAGACTTACATCTCCGAGAGACAAATGATGACACAACACACAGAGGTGAGACTTACATCTCCGAGAGACAAATGATGACACAACACACAGAGGTGAGACTTACATCTCCGAGAGACAAATGATGACACAACACACAGAGGTGGGACTTACATCTCCGAGAGACAAATGATGACACAACACACAGAGGTGAGACTTACATCTCCGAGAGACAAATGATGACACAACACACAGAGGTGAGACTTACATCTCCGAGAGACAAATGATGACACAACACACAGAGGTGAGACTTTCATCTCCGAGAGACAAATGATGACACAACACACAGAGGTGAGACTTACATCTCCGAGAGACAAATGATGACACAACACACAGAGGTGAGACTTACATCTCCGAGAGACAAATGATGACACAACACACAGAGATGAGACTTACATCTCCGAGAGACAAATGATGACACAACACACAGAGGTGAGACTTACATCTCCGAGAGACAAATGATGACACAACACACAGAGGTGAGACTTACATCTCCGAGAGACAAATGATGACACAACACACAGAGGTGAGACTTACATCTCCGAGAGACAAATGATGACACAACACACAGAGGTGAGACTTACATCTCCGAGAGACAAATGATGACACAACACACAGAGGTGAGACTTACATCTCCGAGAGACAAATGATGACACAACACACACAGAGGTGAGACTTACATCTCCAGAGACAAATGATGACACAACACACAGAGGTGAGACTTACATCTCCGAGAGACAAATGATGACACAACACACAGAGGTGAGACTTACATCTCCGAGAGACAAATGATGACACAACACACAGAGGTGAGACTTACATCTCCGAGAGACAAATGATGACACAACACACAGAGGTGAGACTTACATCTCCGAGAGACAAATGATGACACAACACACAGAGGTGAGACTTACATCTTCGAAAGACAAATGATGACACAACACACAGGGGTGAGACTTACATCTCCGAGAGACAAATGATGACACAACACACAGAGGTGAGACTTACATCTCCGAGAGACAAATGATGACACAACACACAGAGGTGAGACTTACATCTCCGAGAGACAAATGATGACACAACACACAGAGGAGAGACTTACATCTCCGAGAGACAAATGATGACACAACACACAGAGGTGAGACTTACATCTCCGAGAGACAAATGATGACACAACACACAGAGGTGAGACTTACATCTCCGAGAGACAAATGATGACACAACACACAGAGGTGAGACTTACATCTTCGAAAGACAAATGATGACACAACACACAGAGGTGAGACTTACATCTCCGAAAGACAAATGATGACACAACACACAGAGGTGAGACTTACATCTCCGAGAGACAAATGATGACACAACACACAGAGGTGAGACTTACATCTCCGAGAGACAAATGATGACACAACACACAGAGGTGAGACTTACATCTCCGAGAGACAAATGATGACACAACACACAGAGGTGAGACTTACATCTCCGAGAGACAAATGATGACACAACACACAGAGGTGAGACTTACATCTCCGAGAGACAAATGATGACACAACACACAGAGGTGAGACTTTCATCTCTCGAGAGACAAATGATGACACAACACACAGAGGTGAGACTTACATCTCCGAGACAAATGATGACACAACACACAGAGGTGAGACTTACATCTCCGAGAGACAAATGATGACACAACACACAGAGGTGAGACTTACATCTCCGAGAGACAAATGATGACACAACACACAGAGGTGAGACTTACATCTCCGAGAGACAAATGATGACACAACACACAGAGGTGAGACTTACATCTCCGAGAGACAAATGATGACACAACACACAGAGGTGAGACTTACATCTCCGAGAGACAAATGATGACACAACACACAGAGGTGGGACTTACATCTCCGAGAGACAAATGATGACACAACACACAGAAGTGAGACTTACATCTCCGAGAGACAAATGATGACACAACACACAGAGGTGAGACTTACATCTCCGAGAGACAAATGATGACACAACACACAGAGGTGAGACTTACATCTCCGAGAGACAAATGATGACACAACACACAGAGGTGAGACTTACATCTCAAAAGAGAGACAAATGATGACACAACACACAGAGGTGAGACTTACATCTCCGAGACAAATGATGACACAACACACAGAGGTGAGACTTACATCTCCGAGAGACAAATGATGACACAACACACAGAGGTGAGACTTACATCTCCGAGAGACAAATGATGACACAACACACAGAGGTGAGACTTACATCTCCGAGAGACAAATGATGACACAACACACAGAGGTGAGACTTACATCTCCGAGAGACAAATGATGACACAACACACAGAGGTGAGACTTTCATCTCCGAGAGACAAATGATGACACAACACACAGAGGTGAGACTTTCATCTCCGAGAGACAAATGATGACACAACACACACAGAGGTGAGACTTACATCTCCGAGAGACAAATGATGACACAACACACAGAGGTGAGACTTTTATCTCCGAGAGACAAATGATGACACAACACACAGAGGTGAGACTTACATCTCCGAGAGACAAATGATGACACAACACACAGAGGTGAGACTTACATCACAGGGAGACAAATGATCGAACAACACACAGAAGTGGGACTTACATCTCCGAGGACTGAATCTATCTCTTCTGACATCTTCTGTTGAACGTCGGGGTGAGTTGCCAAAATGTACGCCACGTACTGGAGAGTGCTCGCCGTAGTTTCGTATCCAGCGAGAAAGAACATGAATGCTTGGCCAATCATTTCATCGGTTGACATTTCTGACATAAAATTAAGAAATGAGTAGAGTACGGAAATATAGTTCAAAATGCCATTCTGAGTAGGCAGCAGTAAATGTTTGAACTATTTCTCCATACATGTCACGGAGATAGAACCAATGCTACCACTGTCAAGTCAGTAAAATACGCTGGGGCCCCCTGTGGCCTTTAGAGAATGAACTTGAAGCATGTGAAGTTATAAAGCATGCGCATATTGTGAGAAGAATTACACCGAAACAAAACGACTTGTCTTTCTTTCTGCACTTTGAACCTTTCACGGGTAAAATGAATACAAATATACATGACCTGGATTCCGCTCACTTGTTTGATTTCATTTATAACATATGTTATATTTGAGATTACACAATCACTTTCTCAGTAAAGTACAGATTCTAGTACTTTGTTGAGTTGAGTCCCATGCTTCAAATTTATGTACATAAGTATAGTGACCCCTCCTGCATGTGTGTGTGTACAGAATCATGTACAATGTGAATGACCCCCTATTTATGTACAAAATAAGTGACCCTCCTGCATCTCATGTACAAAGTTAAAATTTTTATTGATGACCCTCTAGAAACGTGTATAAAATTGATGACCCCTCTACCTCCCCAGAACAAAATGGGTGACCCCCCTTAAAATCAACATCTCACACACACACACACACACACACACACACACACACACACACACACACACACACACACACACACACACACACACACACACACACACACACACACACCACATAAATTGTGAACGGTCCCTAACCCTCTGTCCAATGGCTAATGGCCAATTGATAGATGTCTTGTTACTTGGATCCGAATTAGCTGTCAGTAAATAACATCCTTCTGTTTCGTTCGCAAACCTTTTTTAACAATCGAGGGTCTTCGTTACACGTCTGTACCATTTAAACCAATCCTTACATACTAAATATGTACTGACTGTACGTCATGAACATACTCTTATGTGATTTGTCATTGTTCCCGTTTTCTGTGACGTCACTCTCAGCATTCAGCATCAGCTGGAGGAAGTCACCCCTCCGCTGTAAGAGGAAGACAAACAGCTGTTAAGCTGACTGTAAGTAACAGACACGGGTATATTACATTAGATGGAAAATGACACTGCTTTCGATAATTAAAGACGGATCCGAGCAGAATTTCTGTGTATATATTTGTATTTAAGCAACTGGTTCTTTAATTTGCTGAAAACATTACACGAAACGGTGACATTTGTCAGTGTATGCAAATATAGACAGGAAGCATTCCTTATTTTCAAATATATAAAACAACTAGCGTGCTTAGGCAGTTTGTGTTGTATACTCCTCAGGGAGCAGAGAAGGATTTCGGAAAGCATAGTCTTCCACTGTTCGGGGAACAACTAATGCATCAGTGTTTCACTGAGTTTGATTTAAACACGCATGAACTCGATTTTGAACTATCAAAAGCATTGCAAAATGATTTCTTTGTAGTTTATTTCTAACAACACAAAGCTAATATCACACGTGTCTGCTTTGTACATGCCACGTGTTCAAACGCTAATGAAAACTCTACATTGTTCGGGAAGGTCTGGCTGCCCTTGTGCCCTGTGTGCTTGGCATAATATCTAAATCACCATCATCAAGTTGTAACTACCCGATAGTGTGTGAACAGACTTACTCTAATTTGATCCTGGCTAGATGTTTATGTGTGCCAGACATCCACACTATGACTCTTTTAAAGTAATCTAATTAGTGACGCGCATGAAGGGATGAACGAGACTCCCATGCACTGTCCCCATCACTGGCTGAATATTATATTCATCTCGGAGACCCGAAAGATCAAATATACCTACACGTCGATCTTCCTCCGGTTCTGCCCGCCTTTGCTTGATTATGTCTTTCGCAGTGTTCTCAAAAAAATTCTTAGATGCCCGAGGTATCGATGAAAACCCTAGTTTTGCTAGCAGTGGTTGCACACTCGGAAAGATCACTGAAATTAGGTGAAAACTGTGTCAGTTTCATCAACTAGGTTTTCAGTTTGGTAAAAATAGCTGAACAAGACTGTAGAATACTTTCCGTGGTTGACGAAATTGACCATTTTGCTTACTGAGGATCAGTTTAAATTATTGGGTTATCGTAGTAAATCAAGGGTTGACGAATCCTTGAATTTAAGGGAAGCAACCAAAACATCAGTCTCACAACTAAAAACATACATGTGTTTCTTTCTAAAACACAGAATACAGTGCGAGAAAAACTATAATCCTAGAACTTGAAAATTACTTCGTTTTCCGTTATTTAATCAGGCAAGAATTGTTTTCAATGAAATATTGACACTCACGTGCAATGAACAGCACTGGGTTTGCGAAAACATTAGTCTCAAATACTTTCTTGGCTGCTGTTATGAAACCGCTCTCACGGTTATTTTGGGACTGGGTGTCGATGCCAAAAGCGGTGCTGGCGATGGAGTCCATGGAAAAAGCACCAAAGTAACTGAAACAATATTCCCAATGTCAAATCCAGTACTGACGCGCATGACAGCAATGGTATAATTTAACCAATCGCCTGCGTGAAACTAGTTGACCAGGTTCCTGAAAGTCAGGATTGTGAAAAATGTGGTTCCACCAATTCTTGGAGACATGACAGACGAATGACAACCTACCTCCATTGTTTAGCACAGACAGCAGTACATTACCTGTTGGTCATGGTCGACTGTAATACTTGGGAAGTAGGGGAGGACTGTTTTTTGTCTACATTTTCATAATGTGACGTTGTGTGATGATTGAACCTTTTGAACCACTTATGGGGGTTCCAGAACAAACTGGTTTCATAGTCCATAGTTTAACACTCTGATAAACACTAAAACTGATATTTTTTCTCGTTATGCCGAAGGATACAAATTAAAAATATTTCATTTGCATCACATACAGACATACAAGCATACTGCTTCTAAACACACCGCTAAAATATGGATCCCAAACATCAGGTTGACAGACCATAGGACATCCAGCATATCTAGATGAACATCTTACGTTTTCACGTCTACGGTTTCCCCTGACTCGGCGGCGGCAGCAAAGTTATCGGTTAGTTTTCCAGCGCATGTGTTAAGTCCCGCACACATCTGTAACAAAACAGATTTATACTATTAACCGAACACATACACAAGCTAGCGAATTACGCTTCCCTTTTACCTACTTGTATATGGGCTTAGGATGGCAAGAGGATCTTCAGCCGTTACATGGAGAACGAGATCTAATGTTTTTTTAGAAGGCAGTTTAAGGGTAGGTCAGTCTGCCGAGACCCCGCAATTACTCGTATCTGTGCAAAGTAGTACAGTTAGGGGGTACCTGAAATCTGTGATCGAGACGCATGAATATAGGTTTGTCATACCCTTCAACACTTGTAGCCTTCCTCCCTTCTCTCCATTCCGTGATGTAACTCAAATGCTGTTCAAAGGTGGCGTTACACCAAACTCACTCACTTTCATAAAGACACATGCTCAAGTTTTGTCAAAGGTACATTCCATATTACCAGTTTTTGCGAGGTAATACCTGCAATAAGCATCTGCAAATACAGACCACTTCCATCTTCTGTAAGTACATATTTTACATGACTTCCTAATATGATCAAAAGTATACTCAGCCTACATGGAAAAAGAAGATTATGATGCGCAGTTTGCGGGCATATATATATATAACACATGCTTTGAAAC
The DNA here is from genome assembly GCF_003918875.1 of Haliotis rubra. Lineage (NCBI taxonomy): Eukaryota > Metazoa > Mollusca > Gastropoda > Lepetellida > Haliotidae > Haliotis > Haliotis rubra. Next base: position 653,211 of record NW_025767070.1, read on the forward strand.
ATCAATGGATTCACCACCAAATCATATGAATATTTTTCTTCAATACATATAGAAAATAAAAATGTACGTTCTTGCAATAGAAGTGATCAGAGCGACAAAGTACGACACCGTTGCCTAATAAAAGAAGGACGATGCATTTTGATTACCTCAGCCATAGCATCTTTCATATTTGTGGCGTTTTGAAAATACGGCAAATGATCAGTTTCGGTTGAAGTGCCAGTTGCCTTTCACTTTCCGATTTAGAAATAAATAATTACGTAAACGTTCGTTGAATGTCTAAGTGAGTGAGTGAGTGAGTTGTGTTGTATGTCGCTTTTGGCAATATTTCACCAAAATCACTGCAGGGGACACCAGAAATGGTCTTCACCCATTGTACCCAGAAATACTCTTTAACCACTAGGCTACCCCACTGCCCCTGACTGTTCTTGACTTTGTGTCATCAGCTGACACCAATGACGCAGACTTGGCGTTGTGACATACCCGTCGAAGCTTGACACCGCTGAATGTTGGACTGACGATGTTGCGTAGTCTTCTCCATGTTTCCCCTCGCACATTGAACAGATTAGTGGAAAGTGGGAAGTCATCGAGTTCAAACGACTGGAAATATTCAAATATACAATTAAAGGTAGCAGCAGCCTGAACATGTCATGTGAACACCGTGTTACCTTATTTGCCTCTAACCAAGTGGGATCTAAACCCGATACAAACTGATTTTAAGTTTATGTTTGTCCGTGAAATACTCTGGCTCACGGGTTTCATCAAAGAGCCAAAGGTCCGAGACATGCATCACTTTGGTCTGTCCAAAACTTTCCTACATCAAGCCAACATGCATTTATGTGACTAAAATATTTTCCCAAATGCGCTTTGTTCGTTTGGTCTTACCCAAGGATCATCCATGAAATAGAACAGACCACATGGTACCTATAGCCCTAGCTCTACGAACATTGCTCCTTTAAAGCGGCAAACGACCGCATATGAACATGACAGCAATAACAACTGATTTTGCCATACCTCCTCTTAGTGAAACTCCATGACGTGTACAAAAATTGATGAAACCCACCCCATCCCTTACTTGCCCATAACAAAATGGGTGCCCCCACCTTCCCTTACAATTATCATGATTTCCCCTAGCCAAAAATTATGAACGCTTCCTAGGATATATCTATGCATTTGCTGTATATGCCGACAACATCTCAATCTGAGGATGCCGTTGACAAAATTGCCTATTTGCTAGGAACCCGTTCAGTTTGTTTTCACCACCGAGTGTCTGCCACTCACCAATCTGTCAGTGAAGGTCTTAAAGTCCTTTACCAGGACCTCCTTTAGGATATCGGGGTCAAACACGTTGACCATGGGAAGGCCTCCTAACCAGAATCTGAAAAAAACCGTGATGACATTTCAACTGACTTTGAATCTACACAGTCATGAGCTTGAATCCCCCATTTTATGCTATTTAAGACGGGGGTAATGATTAAGGAAATGTAGTAAATGATAACACAGATGTCTGACAAAAAAAGTTATCCCCGCCCCCGCCACCCCCTCTCACAATCACCCTTCCTCCACATGGACATCCCACCTAGCCAAAACACACAATGTAGAAAAAAAGAAACTGTATAGATTGAAGCAAATATACAGTATAATCGTGTTATTTATGCTTATGGATTTATACAATACCCGAATACGTCTCCATACTGCTTGCCCAGTTTGTTCTCCAGGTCGAAACCCTGCAACATTAGTTAAGATAAAGCCTACTAGCACAACAAGCAATGGGTTACACACAGGCTATAGATGACTACTTAATGTAGTGGCCGTTCAAGCTCGACACGGTATAATTATCTCACCTCTTAGTTGATGTTGATACACAAACATCTACATTTCGTACAGAGATTATTTCCATTAATATACTTGGTCATCTTTTAACTTCTAGGAATACATGTTCACATAAAAAGGTAAATTTTCAATTCATGGACCAGTGTTACACCAGTTTTCCTTTAAAATTTACTGACCACTCCACGGAATGGTGGGGAGAGTAAATGTCTGGGAACTATATATGCGCATATAAGTTCCGTCATATCCAAATGTTGAAATATACATATTAATATTTAGACCGAAGAGCTATGGCTTCTAATTGCCTACATCTCTCATGGTACGCCGAAGATCCCCTAAGTAGATGTCAGGTTCTGGACCGGGAATACCCGCGTTCCTCATCAAGCGGAACCGCCATTTACCATATCTGGAGAAAACAAGAACGATCAGAATCAATTCCTATTGAAATGAGGAATATATCATTTAGGCATCCAGCCCGGATTTAATCGTGCTACAGTCATGATTAACCACGACGTGATTAATGGGATTCAAGCAAAGGAATTGTCTTAATGACGATTGCTGTCAAAATATATCGAAATGAACTGCTCAAAGCGCCTGTCCGTTTCTTACTTTTTTTACAAAATGTATGTAATCCTCATATATAGTCTTTGTCAGGTAATCTAAACGGCTGAGTGGTATTAGCACTATCTACACCTTTGATAAAGTCATTAAAACACAGATATGGTTATAACCAAGGATCCATACTGAGATCCTGAGAAAGTAGACACTCCGCTAAGTGTAAAATGTATGTAAGCTATATGGGTGATCTGCAGAGAACAGAGAACGTAGATTGTCCAAATTTTAATAATCTGTTTAAGGTGTTGTTTGCCTATAAAACCAACATTTTATATTCTGTTTGTTGCCAAAAGAACACAGGTATCAGTCAACTACACGATCATATACAGGGGCGGACACAGCTTCTGAGCAAGTGGTGTGTGTGTGTGTGCGTGCGCGCGTGCGTGCGTGCGTGTGGTGTGTGCACCTGTTTTCACGACAGTTTCAATGGACATTTAATCAACTTTCAACAACTTTGTAAACATATCAAGTTCCAGGATTGGCATTATAAGATTAACAATTCACATTACCGCAGTGCATATTCAGAGTTAAAATCATTGTTAACCCCAGAAATGTATATATCTTCCCTTGCTTGCAAAGTAGATTTGAGAAGAATGTTATGTAAATTTTGTTGTCTTTCACATAAGTTAAATATTCAGCAGTATCGGTTTAATAAGAATGTTGATAGAAATGCATTAGTCTGCTCTAAGTGTCAGTTACAGCAAATTGAAGATGAGTATCATTTTCTGCTTATTTGTCCTTATTATGCAGAAAGTCGTCAGAAGATTATTCCATCTTACTATCATGTGGACCCATCACTTTTCAAGTATTATCAGTTATTATCATCAACTAATGAGGAACATATACTATCCTTAAGTATTTATCTAAAAAGAAATCTACCAATATGAACTATAGATTTTCCACAGTACTGTAACTCGACCTTATCATGTACCTCTGTGCACAATAACTTTGTACTTTAAATGTACTTTCGGCCATGTGGCCGCCATACCGAAATAAATTGTCACTTGTAATAAACTTTCAGGACAGAATGGGAGTGCGCACTCCCCCTTCTGGATCCGCCTATGATATGCGAGGGTCGATCAAAAAGTACGTAGCCTAACTATATTGTCGATGTCCAATGTTTGAAAAGCTTCCATTATATTTTGAAGGAACCGTTAGCAAACCCATATCCAAAATTTCACATGTGTGGGTAATGTGGTTAACCAGATATTTGTCATCACAACACATTGGGGTATAATATTTCTAACAAAATTGCAGAAAATGAAAAACGGTTTGTCTTTTTGGTACCTCTTGGATAATGGTACGCCCTCAGATAATGTCATATAAAATATGTTCAGTATAGTATTGGATGACTTCGCGTCATGATCAACAGTCAAAGATTTGGATTGCCTGATTTATATTTTGTCTGGGGCTATTTTTAAGGACACCCCATTTTAATCTTTCAAAAACATTGTGTCCAGATATTCAAGCTGGCACTGTTTACAATATATTGTGAGCTGACACTTGTGTGACCATTCAGTATTTAGTTTGAACCCTTGGCATCATGTATGCATAAGTGAAAACATTAGAATAAGCTATGCCCTTATGATTACGTCATCTGAAAGGGGATGGGTAGTGTCTCCAAACAAGCTCTTTCAGTCAACATGAAGGTGGGGTGGAGTCACTTTAACAAGCGATTGTAATTTCAAATTGCTTTTTTATGAACTTTAATATCTAAGTGTGATTCTAGGGGACTTCTATCAATCTCAAACACACAAAATATTTCTTGCATATTTTGTTTCCTGAAGTTTTTGATGCATTTATTGTAGCTTTTGCGTTTTTGAGGGTACCAAGATAAAAGGTAAAACAAAATGGGGATCGTGAGACTGGAACATAGCAAAACCAAATTGCTTGAGCTTGACAAATAATATGTAGAAAAATAAAACATAAAAATAACTGCATTTATATCGTTTTCTTGGTGATTCTACATACGTTTTATATATGTTCGTATATGTTCATTTACAGAGTGACCAACCGATTTCCATTAATACCAAACATTCATGCAGTCAAGTATCGATGAAGCTTGTGAGGGGTTGTGGGTGACATTGTCAGGTATTTCTATATACATCCTTACTCTATAGTACATTACAGATATACAATAAAAGTAAAGCGCCATTGGCATAGGACGAACTATTCATGAGATATATGTCGTATTGAAATCTTTAGAAAGGCAGTATGTTGACGGTTGCATGCATAAACTAACTACCGAGTGTAAACAATATGTGACCAGCAGCGACAGGCTTGTATTTGGCCCGTCGGTTTACACTTACAACTCTTTTTAACAGCAATGGGAAAGTTAGAACAGTGAAATACCTTCACTGTGGATACTGGGGTAGAAACTTCTCTCGCGGAAAAATACGAGCAGAGCAAAGTAACCTTTGGTGTTATCGGCTGTTGTTTACAAATAATGCTGTCCCAATAAAAGGTTTTTTTTCATTGATAAGCATTTTAGAAGTTGTAAACGTGAAGGAAAAGCAAGTTCTATGGATAGTCAGCTATTTCATTGCAGTGAGTGCGACGTTTCGGTGTAGGTACTAACACAATAACCTGCCCACTGACTCACTCGCTGGCTACAGATGAGAGCGTAGTAAATACTGGCCCGCCTTCCTTTGTCCTGTGCATGACGTAGCGCTATACAGTACTGGCGTGATGGAAAAACACACACGTTTGTCTTTCTAAATCTGATCAAAACACGACAGGGACTTTAGTCATCACGTGTGTTAGGATATAACGTCGCATTATCGTGGGCATTATATGAACCATTTATCCATACACACAAGTGCTTCATATATACAGAAAGGCAAAATCATACCCATTTAAATATAACAATATTCTTGAGTCCCCAATTCTATAAAGCCCGGATATTGAGTTGACAGCCCAGATGCGCGCCCATATCACTCCTACAACTTATATATGAGTACTTCCCATAGCCTGTCAAGATTTAAAAGTCTCAAAAGTGAAACGCGAATTTCGACTGACTTTGGAAGGAGATAAAACATATTATGTCTAACTCCATCTGTTTGCAAGAATGTAAGCAATGAAGTGTGACTGTTTTGGGCCGGTACGTTCTGAAGCATTGTTTGTAAACAATAGACTTGTAAACAACAGCCTACAATAGTTCGGCCTCTAACCTGGCTTCTAGTATGTTCTGTACCCGACAGCCTTCAATAGGTCGGCCTCTGACCTGGCTTCTAATATACTGAACAAAAGTAATTAGGGATATATGTAACTTTTGAAATTATGAATAATGATCTATTTATGCATTGACACACTGATAAAATATCAATCTTAAACATACAAATATCCCTAACTTATTTTGTCCAGTATATATACTGTACCAGACAGCCTTCAATAGTTCAGCCTGTATCATGGCTTCTAGTTCGTATTGTATCCGTATCATCTTTGAACAGGTCCGACAACATGGCCTCTTGTGTCACCTGTACTCGTCCAAAGCTTAATCTCACTACACAACCTGAGAATATCAATAGCATGGCAATATTCCAGCCAGATCCCGACGGAGTCAGCAGAGGAGAGACCCCTGACCCGGCCTTGGACACCCGTCACAATAATCCGACCTCGGGTACACCTGCACCTGCAATATACTTCTCTCCCCAAGCCACTATAGCAACACTAAACTTTGAACGTGATTTCTGAACACCTTGAGGCCCATGAATCGTACGATACTGTACACAGTTGGATTGTACACAGCCACTTGACACTATTCTTACCAAGTCGACCAACAGTCGGTGATCTGTCTCCAACATACACAACAACTGATAATCATGTGACAACTTTGTAATCAAATGATGCATTACTTACATGTATACAAACACCAGGAACCCCGCGAGTAGAGTCAGGGGCAGGGTAAGATCAACACCCAGGACCTCCATTGCTGGGGTAGTACGTGGTGGCTCGCAGTCTGTCTGCCCTCCTCACAAGCCTTCAGCTGCGCAGTGAATCACTGAACCAACAGCTCGGGGTCGTCTCAAAGTGGGTCATGTTAGGAAGAAGAACATTCTATTTACGTGTCTCGTGCGCTGTATAAACAGGTCATGAAAGGATAGTTCTCTATAAACATGCCACAGGAGCTTGCAACGCTTAAAACTGCCATCAGGGTATATACTGTCACTGATCGGCTCCTAGTACTATAAAAACTGCCATCGAGGTATGTACTGTCACTGTCGGGCTCCTAGTACTATAAAAACTGCCATCAGGGTATATACTGTCACTGATGGGCTCCTAGTACTATAAAAACTGCCATCGAGGTATGTACTGTCACTGTCGGGGTCCTAGTACTATAAAAACTGCCATCAGGGTATATACTGTCACTGATGGGGTCCTAGTACTATAAAAACTGCCATCAGGGTATATACTGTCACTGATGGGGTCCTAGTACTATAAAAACTGCCATCAGGGTATATACTGTCACTGATGGGGTCCTAGTACTATAAAAACTGCCATCAGGGTATATACTGTCACTGACGGGGTCCTAGTACTATAAAACTGCCATCAGGGTATATGTCGCTGACGGGGGTCCTAGTACTATAAAAACTGCCATCGGGGTATATACAGTCACTGATGGGCTCCTAGTACTATAAAAACTGCCATCGAGGTATGTACTGTCACTGACGGGGTCCTAGTACTATAAAAACTGCCATCAGGGTATATACTGTCACTGACGGGGTCCTAGTACTATAAAAACTGCCATAGGGGTATATACTGTCACTGATGGGCTCCTAGTACTATAAAAACTGCCATCGAGGTATGTACTGTCACTGACGGGGTCCTAGTACTATAAAAACTGCCATCAGGGTATATACTGTCACTGACGGGGTCCTAGTACTATAAAACTGCCATCAAGGTATATACTGTCACTGATGGGGTCCTAGTACTATAAAAACTGCCATCAGGGTATATACTGTCACTGATGGGGTCCTAGTACTATAAAACTGCCATCAGGGTATATACTGTTACTGACGGGGTCCTAGTACTATAAAAACTGCCATCAGGGTATATACTGTCACTGATGGGGTCCTAGTACTATAAAAACTGCCATCAGGGTATATACTGTCACTGACGGGGTCCTAGTACTATAAAACTGCCATCAGGGTATATACTGTCACTGATGGGGTCCTAGTACTATAAAACTGCCATCAGGGTATATGCTGTCACTGACGGGGTCCTAGTACTATAAAAACTGCCATTAGTTTATATACTGTCACTGATGGGGTCCTAGTACTATAAAACTGCCATCAGGGTATACATACTGTCACTGACGGGGTCCTAGTACTATAAAACTGCCATCAGGGTATATACTGTCATTGATGGGGTCCTAGTACTATAAAAACTGCCATCAAGGTATATATTGTCATTGACGGGGTCCTAGTACTATAAAAACTGCCATCAAGGTATATACTGTCACTGACGGGGTCCTAGTACTATAAAAACTGCCATCAAGGCATATACTGTCATTGATGGGGTCCTAGTACTATAAAAACTGCCATCGAGGTATATACTGTCACTGACGGGGTCCTAGTACTATAAAAACTGCCATCAGGGGTATATACTGTCACTGATGGGGTCCTAGTACTATAAAACTGCCATCAAGGCATATACTGTCATTGATGGGGTCCTAGTACTATAAAAACTGCCATCGAGGTATATACTGTCACTGACGGGGTCCTAGTACTATAAAAACTGCCATCAAGGAATATACTGTCACTGACGGGGTCCTAGTACTATAAAAACTGCCAACAAGGTATATACTGTCACTGACGGGGTCCTAGTACTATAAAAACTGCCAACAAGGTATATACTGTCACTGATGGGCTCCTAGTACTATAAAAACTGCCAACAAGGTATATACTGTCACTGACGGGGTCCTAGTACTATAAAAACTGCCAACAAGGTATATACTGTCACTGATGGGCTCCTAGTACTATAAAAACTGCCAACAAGGTATATACTGTCACTGACGGGGTCCTAGTACTATAAAAACTGCCATCAGGGTATATACTGTCACTGATGGGGTCCTAGTACTATAAAAACTGCCAACAAGGTATATACTGTCACTGATGGGGTCCTAGTACTATAAAAACTGCCAACAAGGTATATACTGTCACTGATGGGCTCCTAGTACTATAAAAACTGCCAACAAGGTATATACTGTCACTGACGGGGTCCTAGTACTATAAAAACTGCCATCAGGGTATATACTGTCACTGATGGGGTCCTAGTACTATAAAAACTGCCAACAAGGTATATACTGTATTGTCACTGATGGGCTCCTAGTACTATAAAACTGCCAACAAAGGAATATACTGTCACTGACGGGGTCCTAGTACTATAAAACTGCCATCAGGGGTATATACTGTCACTGATGGGGTCCTAGTACTATAAAACTGCCAACAAGGTATATACTGTCACTGATGGGCTCCTAGTACTATAAAACTGCCAACAAAGAGAATATACTGTCACTGATGGGGTCCTAGTACTATAAAACTGCCATCGAGGTATATACTGTCACTGATGGGCTCCTAGTACTATAAAACTGCCAACAAGGAATATACTGTCACTGACGACAGGGTCCTAGTACTATAAAACTGCCATCAGGGTATATACTGTCACTGATGGGGTCCTAGTACTATAAAAACTGCCAACAAGGTATATACTGTCACTGACGGGCTCCTAGTACTATAAAAACTGCCAACAAGGAATATACTGTCACTGACGGGGTCCTAGTACTATAAAAACTGCCAACAAGGTATATACTGTCACTGATGGGCTCCTAGTACTATAAAACTGCCAACAAGGTATATACTGTCACTGACGGGGGTCCTAGTACTATAAAACTGCCAACAAGGTATATACTGTCACTGATGGGGTCCTAGTACTATAAAAACTGCCAACAAGGTATATACTGTCACTGATGGGGTCCTAGTACTATAAAAACTGCCAACAAGGTATATACTGTCACTGATGGGGTCCTAGTACTATAAAAACTGCCAACAAGGTATATACTGTCACTGACGGGGTCCTAGTACTATAAAAACTGCCAACAAGGTATATACTGTCACTGACGGGGTCCTAGTACTATAAAAACTGCCAACAAGGTATATACTGTCACTGACGGGGTCCTAGTACTATAAAAACTGCCATCAGAGGTATATACTGTCACTGATGGGGTCCTAGTACTATAAAAACTGCCAACAAGGTATATACTGTCACTGATGGGCTCCTAGTACTATAAAAACTGCCAACAAGGTAATATACTGTCACTGACGGGGTCCTAGTACTATAAAAACTGCCATCGGGGTATATACTGTCACTGATGGGCTCCTAGTACTATAAAAAAACTGCCATCAGGGTATATACAGTCACTGATGGGGTCCTAGTACTATAAAAACTGCCATCGGGGTATATACTGTCACTGATGGGCTCCTAGTACTATAAAAACTGCCAACAAGGAATATACTGTCACTGACGGGGTACTACGTTAAGACCCCGTCAGTGACAGTAAAGCAACTTGCCAGACCACGAGATTAGAATCGATGTCGAAACCTCGCCTGTACAGAATGAAGAAGTTCTATACCCATAAAATCGTCCTCGCTCAGCATTACAGTTGTTAATGCGAACTCATGACTAAATGTTTTCATGCATAGATTGAACTGCATGAAGAAGCTTACCATTGATGCCAAGTTTTATTAATATGTACCAAAATCAGTTACGGTTTACTTTGTCAAATGCTTTCATGGCATCAATGTAGCAAAATAAGGCTGACTGATTTGACAGTTATCTATTGTTAATAACAGGGAAATACACTATAAATGTGCTCTTGTGTGCTACGGAAACCATCTTGCTCATACAGACTAAAGATTTCCAACCAATTATTAAGCCTGGCATTCAGTATCTCTGAATACATCTTACCAGGTACCGAAAGCTGAGAGATACCCCGATAACCAAGATGGACATGGTCAGTAAAAAAATATTCCTTTTGACTCAAAACTTTCCCAATGAATTGCACTCTAAATCAAAAACAAATAATGCACAGTTCATTTTCATCCGCTTTAACGAGAGTTTCAGTAGTCATTTAATAAACTTTCAGGACAAAAGGGAGGGGGTGGGCGTACGCACGCACGCACGCACGCACGCACGCACACGCGCTCTGGATCCTCCTATGTACTATTACGCCAAGTCTTAGGGGAAACGCTGTTTTCAAGCCGTAATGTAAACAATCTAAATACAATTTCGGAACATACTCGCATTCTTCAGTGACTCCGCTGGGAATAGGTCATATCCTGCAGCCTTCCCACGTTTATCACGTGCAACCGCGTTTTCGACCTCTGTCTTAGTAATTGGATAATCAAGGTCACAGGTGTCGATTGCGGAGACAGTCGTCACTATGTTATTGTCGAGCACACGACATACCTTGTGGAAATGACGGAGGAAGCTATAATCACCCTCCCTATCCGTTGGCAACACTCCATTGTGCAATGGGTACCGTTATATCTATCATTAGCAATGCTTTACTGACCTACGGTATGCCATAAGCTGAGGGAGCCACATCCATTTGAACTATCGACGAGGCGCTACTTCTCAGTCAACTGATATAATGGTATATGCGTAGCAATTTATCAAAACATTTTCTTTCAGAACATACGATCATTTAAGAGATTTTATTCTAATCTGGAACTTACAATGTAACCACAGTTTTTCAGAAACACAAACCTTGTCCCACTGACACTGTAATTCTGCACATCACAGAGGTTTGTAAAGTTTTAAGGCAAAGCACATTTACGTAATTCAGTATGCATAAGTGAGACAGAATCTGTATAGGCTGCACTGATGTCACAGCTGGTATAGTATCAGTTACCTTCACAATGCACTCTTCATCCTGTAGACAAGAAGTAGACTAGGTATCTTACTCTTCATATACATGGGCGGATCCAGGAAGTTTGAAAGCCGTGCGTGCGCGCGTGCGTGCGTGGATCCGCCAATATATATTAGTGCAGTGATATACCAACATTGGTACGAGCTAATCTACCTCTACTGGCAGGCAAGGATGAGTTGAGCACCGACCTGACAATTGACCCGTATTAGCATGTATGAGTACCGCCCACTGACGCTTGCCATTGTGAGCGAAGGGCCCCAGGTTGTACGCGATCAAGTGGAGTGTGACTTTCTACTCCGACGTGAGATTCTTATGAGCAATTTCATCGTCATGTAATGCACGTGCACTAGCCTACATCTGCTCTACCTTTCACAAACCAAATGGGTTTGCTCATGGGGTGGGGGTGTAAGTTCATTTTCACCCGTTTTCATGAGAGTTTCATCGGTCATTTAATAAACTAGGACAAAGGGGAGGGGGAGGGATGCGCACCCGTGCACACACACACCCACACACCCAAACCTACTCTGGATCCGCCTATTGCTTTATTCGCTTGTATTATAACCGCGTCAACATAGTCTCTTCCTCTCAAATGCAATGGGATAAGTAACTAGAATGTAACTTGATGTGATATATATTTAGTCATGACATAATTATAGTAGAAATATTTGACTGACGGGTGTTTTTGTATGACACATTGTCTGCAATCTGCAGTATCTGCACTATCTGATAATAATCGGAGTATGTACATTACCCGACGCACACTGTGGCGTAATTTCCCCATAAAACTTCTAATTATGGGCATAAAACTGACTGACTGAGTTGAGTTTTACGCCGCTTTTAGCAATATTCCAGCAATATCACGGCGGGGGACACCAGAAATGGGCTTAACACATTGTGCCCATGTGGGGAATCGAACCCGGGTCCTCGGCGTGACGAGCCAACGCTTAACCACTAGGCTACCCCACCGCCCCTTAGGGCATAAAAGGTGAGGTGAGGTGAAATTGGGTTTTACGTCGTACTTTAGAATATTCCGCTCATATGCTCATACGCATGCGTGTGTACGTGTATGTGCGGCTGCTTGTACTAGCCCAGACTTCAGCTGGTTTTCTAGTGCTAGCTCACTGAGATACCATGCCGCAGTGAACCATGAATACCCCACTCAGACACATTATACTGACTCCGAGCTGGCCAGTCCTTGTTGTACCCATTAATGCCGAGCGCCAGGCAGGGACCAACAAGTACCATATTTTAACGTCTTTTGGTATGACGCGACCGGGAATCGAACCCGCGACCTTCCGCTCTCCGGGCGGATGCTCTTACCACTACACCACGGAGGCGGTCTATGGGCATAAAAGAAAAACATGATTTTCGAAGAGTTTATACACAATTAATATTGTACAAACACACGTGAATGCACGTCATTATAGTAGTGAAACAATGAACGTTATTTCATCTCAGCAAACTAACACAGTCCTTGTTTACGAACTTATTTACAAAGTGTGTTGACATAATACGCACAGATAACGTTTGAGACGACCCCTTGTGTTCATACGTCACGAATCACTTGTAAACAATAGTCTCGTGTTCGCTCGGCCGTGAGGTCAGTCGTCAGCTGCCTGGAAACCATGGAGTAACTGCAACGTTGTCAGGCTTGTTTATCTGCTGTGTGGGTTCGGGCTCGCCCCATTGGTCACAAACCCTCTTTGTAGATACTCTGTAGATACCCTGTTTGTCCGATATTCTGTTGTTATAAATGTAAATACAATGTTTGTCCGATACCTTGTTTGTATGTACCCTGTTTGTTCGATACCCAATTTGTAGATATCCTGAGCGTAGATACCTTTCTTGTAGATTCCCTGTTCGTCCGACACCCTGTTTGTCCGATACCCTGTTTTTAGATATCCTGTTTGTAGATACCTTTCTTGTAGATTCCCTGGTCGTCCGACACCCTGTTTGTAGATACCCTGTTTGTCCCATACTCTATTCGTAGATACCCTGTTTGTAGATACCCTGTTTGTCCCGTACTCGATTCGTAGATACCCTGTTTGTAGATACCCTGTGTGTCCCATACTCTATTCGTAGATACCCTGTTTGTAGATACCCTGTCTGTAGATACCCTGTTTGTCTGATACCCTGTTTGTAGATACCCTGTTTGTCCGATACCTTGTTTTTAGATATCCTGTTTGTAGATACCTTTCTTGTAGATTCCCTGGTCGTCCGACACCCTGTTTGTAGATACCCTGTTTGTCCAATACTCTATTCGTAGATACCCTGTTTGTAGATACCCTGTTTGTCCCGTACTCGATTCGTAGATACCCTGTTTGTAGATACCCTGTGTGTCCCATACTCTATTCGTAGATACCCTGTTTGTAGATACCCTGTCTGTAGATACCCTGTTTGTCTGATACCCTGTTTGTAGATATCCTGTTTGTCCGATACCCTGTTTGTAGATACCCTGTTTGTAACTACCCTGTTTGTAGATACCCTGTTTGTCTGATACCCTGTTTGTAGATACCCTGTTTGTCTGATACCCTGTTTGTAGATACCCTGTTTGTCCGATACCCTGTTTGTAGATACTCTGTGTGTCCGATACCCTGTTTGTAGGTACCCTGTTTGTAGATACCCTGTTTGAATATACCCTGTTTGTAGATACCCTGTTTGTAGATGCCCTGTTTGTCCGATACCCAGTTTGAAGGTACCCTGTTTGAATATACCCTGTTTGTAGATACCCTGTTTGTAGATGCCCTGTTTGTCCGATACCCAGTTTCTAGGTACCCTGTTTGTAGATACCCCAATTGTCCGATACACTATTTGTAGATACCCTGTCTGTAGGTACCCTGTTTGTCCGATACCCTGTTTGTAGATACCCTGTTTGTCCGATACCCTGTTTGTAGGTACCCTGTTTTTTATACCCTGTTCGTAGGTACCCTGTTTGTAGATACCTTGTTTGTCCGATACCCTATTTGTCCGATACCCTGTCTGTAGATACCCTATTTGTCAGATACCCTGTTTGTCCGATACCCTGTCTGTTGATACCCTGTTTGTAGATACCTTGTTTGTAAACATACCCTGTTTGTCCGATACCCTATTTGTCAGATACCCTGTCTGTACATACCTATTTGTCCGATGCCCTGTTTGTCCGATACCCTGTCTGTAGATACCCTGTTTGTCCCATACTCTCTTCGTAGATACCCTGTTTGTAGATACCCTGTGTGTCCCATACTCTATTCGTAGATACCCTGTTTGTAGATACCCTGTCTGTAGATACCCTGTTTGTCTGATACCCTGTTTGTAGATATCCTGTTTGTCCGATACCCTGTTTGTAGATACCCTGTTTGTAAATACCCTGTTTGTAGATACCCTGTTTGTCTGATACCCTGTTTGTAGATACCCTGTTTGTCTGATACCCTGTTTGTAGATACCCTGTTTGTCCGATACCCTGTTTGTAGATACTCTGTGTGTCCGATACCCTGTTTGTAGGTACCCTGTTTGTAGATACCCTGTTTGAATATACCCTGTTTGTAGATACCCTGTTTGTAGATGCCCTGTTTGTCCGATACCCAGTTTGAAGGTACCCTGTTTGAATATACCCTGTTTGTAGATACCCTGTTTGTAGATGCCCTGTTTGTCCGATACCCAGTTTCTAGGTACCCTGTTTGTAGATACCCCAATTGTCCGATACACTATTTGTAGATACCCTGTCTGTAGGTACCCTGTTTGTCCGATACCCTGTTTGTAGATACCCTGTTTGTCCGATACCCTGTTTGTAGGTACCCTGTTTTTTATACCCTGTTCGTAGGTACCCTGTTTGTAGATACCCTATTTGTCAGATACCCTGTTTGTCCGATACCCTGTCTGTTGATACCCTGTTTGTAGATACCTTGTTTGTAAACATACCCTGTTTGTCGGATACCCTATTTGTCAGATACCCTGTCTGTAGATACCTATTTGTCCGATGCCCTGTTTGTCCGATACCCTGTCTGTAGATACCCTGTTTGTCCCATACTCTCTTCGTAGATATCCTGTTTGTCCTATACCCTATTTGTCAGATACCCTGTCTGTAGATACCCTATTTGTCCGATGCCCTGTTTGTCCGATACCCTGTCTGTAGATACCCTGTTTGTTCCATACTCTCTTCGTAGATACCCTGTTTGTCGGATACCCTGTTTGTCCGATACCCTGTTTGTAGATACCCTGTTTGTCCGATACCCTATTTGTGAGATACCCTGTTTGTCCGATACCCTGTTTGTAGATACCCTGTTTGTCCGATACCCTATTTGTGAGATACCCTGTTTGTCCCATACCCTGTTGACCGCCTCCGTGGTGTAGTGGTTAGAGCGTCCGCCCGGAGAGCGGAAGGTCGCGGGTTCGATCCCCGGTCGCGTCATACCAAAAGTCGTTAAAATATGGTACTTGTTGGTCTCTGTCTGGCGCTCGGCATTAATGGGTACAACAAGGACTGGTCGGCTCGGAGTCAGTATAATGTGTCTGAGTGGGGTATTCATGGTTCACTGCGGCATGGCATCTCAGTGAGATAGCACTGCAAAACCAGCTTAAGTCTGGGTGACATAGCCGCACATACACATACATAAGCATGCATGGGATATCAGCAAAATATTCTCTAGTACGACGTAAAACCCAATTTCACCTCACCTCACCCATACCCTGTCTGTAGATACCCTGTTTGTCCCATACACTATTCGTAGATACCCTGTTTGTCCGATACCCTCTTTGTCAGATCCCCTTTTTGTCCCATACACTATTCGTAGATACCCTGTTTGTCCGATATCCTGTTTGTCCCATACATTATTCGTAGATACCCTGTTTGTCCGATACCCTGTCTGTAGATACCTATTTATCCTATACCCTATTTGTCAGATGCCCTGTTTGTCCGATACCCTGTCTGTAGATACCTTATTTGTCCGATACCCTGTCTGTAGATACCTTATTTGTCCGATACACTATTTGTCAGATATCCTGTTTGTCCGATACACTATTTGTAGATACCCTGTATGTCCGATACCCTGCTTGTAGATACCTATTTGTCCGATACACTATTTGTCCGATACCCTATTTGTCCGATACCCTGTCTGTAAATACCTTATTTGTCCGATACCCTGTCTGTAGATACCCTGTTTGTCCGATACCCTATTTGTCCGATACCCTGTTTGTCCGATACCCTGTCTTCAGATACCCTGTTTGTAGATACCCTGTTTGTAGGTACTCTCTTCACAGATACCCTACTTGTGAGATACCCTATTTGTCCCGTACACTATTCGTAGATACCCTGTTTGTCAGATACTCTATTTGTCCCATACCCTGTTTCTCCCATACACTATTCGTAGATACCCTATTTGTCAGATACCCTCTTTGTCCCGTACACTATTCGTAGATACCCGGTTTCTCAGATACCCTATTCGTAGATACCCTGTTTGTCCGATACCCTGTTTGTCCCATACACTATTCGTAGATACCCTGTCTGTAGATACCTATTTCTCAGATACCCTATTAATCAGATACCCTGTTTGTCCCATACCCTGTTTGTCCGATACCCTTTTGTCCCATACACTATTCGTATATACCCTGTTTGTCCGATACCCTGTCTGTAGATACCTATTTCTCCGATACCCTATTAATCAGATACCCTGTTTGTCCGATACCCTGTCTGTAGATACCTTATGTCCGATACCCTGTCTTGAGATACCCTGTTTGTCCGATACCTTATTTGTCAGATACACTGTTTGTCCGATACCCTGTTTGTCAGATACCCTGTTTGTCAGATACCCTGTTTGTCCGATACCCTGTTTGTAGACACCCTATTTGTCCGATACCCTGTTTGTCGATACCCTATTTGTCCGAGACAGATACCCTATTTGTAATATACCCTGTTTCTCAGATACTCTGCTTGTCCGATACCCTGTTTGCAGACATCCTATTTGTCAGATACCCTGTTTGTAGACACCCTATTTGTCCGATACCCTGTTTGTCCGATACCCTGTTTGTCCGATACCCTATTTGTCCGATACCCTATCTGTAGATACCCTATTTGTCAGACACGCTGCTTGTCAGATACCCTGTTTGTCCGATACCCTGTTTGCAGACACCCTATTTGTCAGATACCCTGTTTGTCCGATACCTGTTTGTCAGATACCCTGTTTGTCGGATACCCTGTTTGTCCGATACCCTGTTTGTAGACACACTATTTGTCAGATATCCTGTTTGTTGACACCCTATTTGTCAGATACCCTGTTTGTCAGATACCCTGACTGTAGATACCCTGTTTGTCAGACACCCTATTTGTCCGATACCCTGACTGTAGATACCCTGTTTGTCAGATACCCTATTTGTCCGATACCCTGTTTGTCCGATTTGTCGGTACCCTGTTTGTAGGTACCCTATTTGTCAGATACCCTGTTTGTCAGATACCCTGTTTGTCTGTATTGTTTGTCAGATACCCATGTTTGTAGATACCCTATTTGTCGGATACCCTGTTTGTCCGTTTGATATCCTGTTTGTCAGATACCATGTTTGTCCCTGCTGCCCCTGTTTGTCCGATATCCTGTTTGTCAGATACCATGTTTGTCCAATACCCTGTCTGTAGATACCCTGTTTGTCAGATACCCTGTTTGTCCGATACCCTGTTTGTAGATACCCTATTTGTCCGATACCCTTTTTGTAGACACCCTGTTTGTACCCTGTTTGCTGCACACCCTATCCGTCCGATACCCTGTTTGTCAGATACCCTTTTTTGTCAGATACCCTGTTTGTCAGACAACCTGTTTGTCAGATACCCTGTTTGTCAGATACCCTTTTTGTAGACACCCTATTTGTCAGATACCTTGTTTGTAAACACCCTATTTGTCAGATACCCTGTTTGTAGACACCCTATTTGTCAGATACCCTGTTTGTAGACAGCATATTTGTCTGATATCCTGTTTGTAGACACCTTGTCTGCCAGATACTATGTTCTTATACACGTAGGCGTCATACTCTTTAAAGGTTTTGTGGTCTGACCTACAACATTGATGGTCCCATGACAGTTTTCAAAAGGTTTTATTGTAAATATGATCAAGTCGTTTCCAAATTTGATGCTTGGGTGACGAAAATGATGTTCGATGCAATTCCTTATTTTGACCTATACCATATATTCTCGTGAAATTTTCAGGTGAATAATTGGCTTGCTTTTGCATGTGTTTGTGATGATTGTTTACAGTAATTTAGTGGCTCGTACTGGCGCCAGCTATATTAGTTGCTTAAAATGCTGTGTTATGACATATATACTACACAAAACAAGTTAAGGGTCACAACTTTTAATGGCCATAACTACAAATATAAATAACAGTGAAAGGTAGCGATCATATAACAACTCGAGCCAACATTTCATGATAACAACAACGGGAGACAAAAACAGCAGGAATGCCAGTTATTGCTGATCAATAAGGTCAAAGTGACCTACTGTCAGAAGTGAAAATTCAAACGCCAACATTGGACTAATGACGGATGTAACCACCTCGAGCAGTAAGACAAGCAGTACACCTCTGTCTCATACTGTTCACCAGACGTTGCAAGAAGGCCTGCCATTCTGGAATGAGATACTGGGCCAGTTCTGCACAGTTGTTTGGAGGGGCGTGGTTGTTACAACGCCGACGTCCTAACTCGTGCCAATCATGTTCAATAGGGGCTAAATCCTCTGAATATGCCGGTCATTCCATGTGCTGAACATTGTTCTGTCCAAGTAAGTCAGTCACGACACGGCCACGGTGTGGTCGGGCATTGTCATCTTGGAATATGGATCCAACTCCGATACGTTGTAAACATGGCAAAACAAGGGGCCTGGTAATCTCCCGTAGATAGCGATTTCCGGTCAGGTTACCATTAATGACATAGAGAGATGTCCTTTGATGAAAGGAGAATGCACCCAAAACCATGATACCCCCGCCTCCAAATGGCAAACGTTGGTTGACGTTGACGTCAGCAAACCTCTCTCCTGGACGCCGATACACACAAGTTCTACCATCATATTGAACTGTAGAGTATACCTAGACTCGTCGGAGAGAAGAACTGATGCCCACTGAGCACGTTGCCAACGGACATGGCGTCTACACCAGTCATGTCTTGCCGTCGTGTGTCGCTGATGGAGTGAAGGTCGTACTGCTGGTCGTCGTGCCCGGAGATTGTTCCTCCTCAGTCGGTTCCTGACGGTCTCATCAGATACCAGGGTACCTGTGGCAGCTCTCAGTTGGTCACGGAGTTGTCTGGCAGTTACCCTGTGTTGTCGGACGGCCATATTTGTCAGGTATCGTTCTTCTCTAGGAGTTGTTGATGGAGACCTGCCAGAACGTGGTCGATTTTCAGAGTTCCAGTCACACGAAACAGTTGCCATAACCTTCCAATGACACTCTGACTCACATTAAGTCTCCGAGCCACACTGCGTTGAGTTTCACCATCTTGAAGCAAGGCAAGAACTCTTCCTCTGTCTGTCATGCTCAGTTGACGCCTTGCCCTTGTTGAATTTCAAGTGACAATAGCAATGTGACAATTGCAAGTTTTATAGGGAAAATAAGCATGCACAGCACTAATTCCACGAACATGCACAGCGGTGGCGTTTTTGTGAAGTACTCGATGTTTCAATTTGTTCATTTTTTAAAACCCTACTACATGATGACTATTGGCTCCACGGTTATCTGCAGCCTTTATCCAGGTTCTGCAATGTTTTTCAATGACGTACCATACACGGAATGTAAAAATTTCATTCATATGTAATGCAGCCAACCTCATCAGTAACATTACATGATGATATCGCATGACCCTTAACTTGTTTTGAGTAGAATATATATACGGGTGGAATTGAAGCTTTACTTCCAAGTTGTCTTCTGTTAGCTTTAAATTTGTCAGTGACTGACTGAGTTTAGTTTTACGCCCCTTTAACAATATTCCCCCAATATCACGGCGGGCAACACCAGAATTCGAACCTGGGTGTTCGGCGTGACGAGCGAACGCTTGAACCACTAGACTACCCCACCGCCCCTTACACATGTCAACAGTGTCAGGTGAATTATTATGTTTATTTCATAGTTTTATATTGCAAGTTTTGCAACTGAACC
The DNA here is from genome assembly GCF_003918875.1 of Haliotis rubra. Lineage (NCBI taxonomy): Eukaryota > Metazoa > Mollusca > Gastropoda > Lepetellida > Haliotidae > Haliotis > Haliotis rubra. The sequence goes on from NW_025767070.1 coordinate 673,686, forward strand.
CAAATAACATACAAACTGTGATCAAAGATGGCTGCATTTGTGACATCATTATTATTATGAGAACTGCGGGGTCTGTTCATGGTCATAACACTTCAATCATCACGTGGAAAGCCTGGGTTCGAATCTGAGACCTATTCTTGTCGAGATGTTTCCGTAATGTTATTGAGGCATATTTCTTCACGGACGAATTATGAAATGATTATAACAATATATAATTGTTGATAGTTCAGTTGCCATCAAGACTCTGGCAGTCTGGCTCCTACCATTTTGTGAGTAATGTTGCTTTTGTATATACTGTCAACTGAGCACGACAAAGCAAACGGAACTAACTTCTTGATATCCAACATTTGCTGCATTTGTTTAGTTTATTTTAGAGGTTAAAATATCACCTCTTAAAGCTGGGGCTGCAAGGCTGGTCCACTTGTCCGCGCAGATGCGTACCGTGATGAAACCGATGATATTGGGTTCGAATCCTTCATTAGACATGACTATAATTATAAGTTCATCATCACCATACTTGAGGATTTTTACAAGGGTCATGCAGGACAGGACCAAGATGTCAAGCAGTAAAATCGCAGAAAATAACTGTTCAAAGATACAACCCTATGTTCACAGTAGCTTTTATCCGGAGTTGATTCGAGTTGTGAGTTTCACTCCCTATTCCAATAAGGAAATAGATGAGTACACAAGTTTGATGTGGGTTTACACGCGAGAAGAACAACATCTCCTCAGTGCTTTAATTTGATGAGACGAGCCTTTTGGCCTCGCACAAACTGGCATCACTACAACCCCACCTGTTTGACCGTACAGTAGAGATTACACATTATGATTAGACAGGCACACCCACCCGTTTGACCGTACAGTAGAGATTACACATTATGATTAGACAGGCACACCCACCCGTTTGACCGTACAGTAGAGATTACACATTATGATTAGACAGGCACACCCACCCGTTTGACCGTACAGTAGAGATTACACATTATGATTAGACAGGCACACCCACCCGTTTGACCGTACAGTAGATTACACATTATGATTAGACAGGCACACCCACCCGTTTGACCGTACGGTAGAGATTACACACATTATGATTAGACAGGCACACCCGTACCCGTTTGACCGTACAGTAGAGATTACACATTATGATTAGACAGGCACACCCACCCGTTTGACCGTACAGTAGAGATTACATTATTATGATTAGACAGGCACACCACCACCCGTTTGACCGTACAGTAGAGATTACACACATTATGATTAGACAGAAGCACACCCACCCGTTTGACCGTACGAGTAGAGATTGCATTATGATTAGACAGGCACACTCTACCCGTTTGACCGTACAGTAGAGTTACACATTATGATTAGACAGGCACACCCACCCGTTTGACCGTACAGTAGAGATTACACATTATGATTAGACAAGCACACCCACCCGTTTGACCGTACAGTAGAGATTACACATTATGATTAGACAGGCACACCCACCCGTTTGACCGTACAGTAGAGATTACACATTATGATTAGACAAGCACACCCACCCGTTTGACCGTACAGTAGAGATTACACATTATGATTAGACAAGCACACAACTAACAATATGTCACACGACGAAGAGATTTGTACCCTCGAGTGCTTCCCTGAAAACGTATACCTTAGAAAGGCCGAAGGTACGACTAATGCCACTGCAGTAACCAATAAAAGGCAAGTTCCTATTTTGGCTTGTATACTGCGTTTTCACATTGGTGTATAGTCTCATTGGTCACCCAAGATAGCACACCTGGCAACTAATTGCAAAATGTCCGCCATTCTTTAAAAAAAGTTATTTCGTTAGCCAATAATGAGCAATCAATCAATGTATTGGCGGTTAATCCTTTGAAAGAAGGACGTTGTTTTTACATAGACACGACAGAGTGCATTCAGTATAGATTAGTAAATCTACATACATAAACACTTTGGACCTTTGTGCAAGATAAACGTAATGACAAATCTGTTGCAAGATAAACGTAATGAATCAATCAGCGTGTTATAAATTCATTAACTGACCATCGGTTAATCCGATCCAAGTAGGGTAATGCTGCATTGTTCTTATGGTTTGTTGCATAAGAAATATATAAGTTCAAATGTAAAACAATTTTACCTATTATCATTATTCGTAATAGACGTCATGTTTTACATGACATGATTAAATATCGAGGTAAAAAAAACAGAAATGGGATCAATTTGGATCAGTCATTGTACCATCCAGGCATTAGAAAACCTGAAAAAGCCCACACTGTTTTGATACTTTATTACAATCAGACAAGAACTACCGGGGATATTTTCAAATAACTGCATCTGATGGGCATCCACCCTTCTTAATGTCGCACTGTTTAGGTTGAAGAAATTAACCGTAACCGTGATGAGCGAGGCTGATCATCGTTTCACTATCACTAGCGTCTGGCTCGAACAAATAAGGCCTAGCGACACCAAGCGATTTTGACAGAATCGTCTATGAAAACAAGTTGTAACTCGGAAACTAGGCAAAGCAGGAGACAAACATAAATGACAGTAGATTGTGAGAACATATAGCTTTCATTTTTCGTTCACAAAGGTTGTCACGATTTCAGGTTTATACAAACCTGTAAACGAGATAATATACCCCCTGAAATGTACATATCTATTCCTCATATGACGTCACAGAGACGTCCCGCTCTGATTGGTTGAAATTTCGTACGCGGGTGAGAATTGTGCACTTTGTCAAAAAGGTCGATTTAAGGGAATTAAAGATCGAAAAGAGTAGTTTTAATGAAGGGGTTCAGACCGATTGCACCCTTACACTATGATGCTTGATCCACCCACGAGTCTCTTTCAGCAATACACCATTGGGAAACCGTTCCCACGCCTTTGCCCTACTCTCACTCTGGCATCGGTTGTCGAAACACAATATCGTCTTTCATCTGAAAAAACACAGTTCTTCGTTGTCGATAACGCAATCGGTTGTGGCGTGACGAGCGGTGAGGACAGGACCACGATATGGTCTGTGACAGCAGATGTTTCTTCCTCGAAAACGTCAAGGCACTGTGTATCGACACCGATGGGTCTGTTGTGAGTCCCAATGGTCTGGGGTGCTGTTTCCGTCGTTCTGGTGAAGCGACCCTGCAGATAGTTGACAATATTTGTCTGACTTGACGTTGTGATGTTACTGAAGGTCTCGGATGCTGTTAGTGGCCTGGTACCGCTCCTGCTGTCGGTAGATTGTCCTAACATGGACATTGAAATGATGGCTACCCTCCATGCGAGTCTGGCCTAATTTGCAGTCGTCCCAAGGCTTGGTTCCTCTAATCACTCGTAAGTCGTGGCATGACGATTAGGTTAAAACAAGAATGATTTCAGGCGAGTTAGGGACTCGCTGTCATAGGTAAGGTTGTCACGATATGCGTGCATTTTCATGTTCACGAATGTCATACGAAACCTTTTACCACTGCCTTTTTGAGTGTGTGTTTGGTCGACATGTTTTTATCAGAAGAAACGCACTGATGTTGGTAAATAACTGTCAATTTGGAGTGAAAACATGTTAAAGAAAACGGTACAATCGCATAATAAAACACCACCTTGTAAGAACAAAATTTTGCATTTGGTTTTGAAGTTGGAGACCTTCGCTTTGTGGTTCAGCATATGAATGAATATTCACGCACATATATACACACAAATATACACAAATACACAAACACACACACAAATACACAAACACACACACACACACACACACATACATACATACACACACACGCATACATACATACATACATACATACATACATACATACATTGCATACATGCATACATACATACATGAACACATACATACATACATACATATATAAACGTCTCAACATGCAATTAATTTGTACTGTGAAATATCAAATATAATATATCACTCTTATATATCTAAATATATCGCATTAAACGAAGTGAGAAACGTACCAAGTCGTTAGTAACAGTAAAGAATACATCAAGGGTCCACGGGAAAATCCATTTTCACCCATTCGTAGGGTGTTGTTGTAGAATTATCTCCTTCATCTAAAATGAAATAATAACGCTATCACAAACGTCATAGAAAGAAACTGCTAAGAGCGGTATACGTAGATAAGCATATTTTGCCAGGGAAAGTACGATTTCTTAAACATATTTTATGCAAAATGTCACATGAAGACTAGGTTTCTGAGGTTTCTTGTATAACGGACATGTGACTGGGTTTGGCACGTCAGCAGACAAAATCATAACCAAATTAACCATTACATCATCTATCTATCTGTCTGTCTGTCTGTCTGTCTATCTATCTATGTAACACACACACACACACACACACACACACACAATAATGTTACCATCCAAACTGCACATCAAGATGCTTCTCACACAGTCCACTTGCTGTTATTCATTCTCTCCACGAAAGTTGATATACTCTGTGTGCCGCGTAACGATCAATGTATTGTTCACTCGCTTGTGAAGTTTATTGCCAATGTACTGGGCGTTTAATGCATGCATTCATTTCCCCTTTCTTTTCATCTAAAACGAAACTGAAGCTGTCGCGCACATTCCTAGAAGTGTTATTGTCATGGTGGCAGACATGTACACTGTCTGGTAAAGATGGTATGTGTTGTTTTCATTGCAGGTAAGATAAGATCTATAACGGAGTTAGCTTTATCTATCATCATCGTCCCTGTTACCGTGCTGCAAACATCATTATACCAGTCTTCTGCTCAATAATGTCAGTCATATAGTCACATACATACACATGCCACATACATAGCATAGTTATTATTGCCATAAAGTAGTGCCACAAGACAAGGCTATTGCCATATTAACATACCTCCACATACATACATACATACATACATACATACATACATTGCCATACATACACGTTATTGCCATTGCTACGTCATTTATTACCTACATACATACAAGCACATGTTGGTTATTGCCATACATTACACACACAATAACTCACACAAGGTTGTCATTGTCACATCAATACGCTACGTTGCCGTTATTGCCACAATGTTCCTTGCTATACATATACATATTAAGCATACATATTATTGCCATTGCTACGTCATTAACCTGCTACATACATTGCCATACACACATATTACGGTTACTGCCATTGCCATACATTAAGTTACGCTATTGCCATTACGCTTCGTTATTACATTATTGAAGAAGGCTGCCACAAGACAAGTGGCTATTGCCATTATTACATTATTATTGCTACATGTTATTAAGTTACGGGTTATTACATATTGCCGCTTATTACACGCCGCTATTGCCACAATAACTCACACACAATAATAATATCAATAATAATACATACAAGGTTATTGCCATTAGCCGTTATTGCCATTACATACGTCATTATTGCCATTGCCGCATACACAAAGACATACATTAAGCTATTACATACATACATAATACGCACATACATACATTGCTATTGCCACTAGTTACACATAATACATACACATGTCATCAACAATAATAATAACAATAATAATACACACACAAGTTATTGCCATTATTACACAATACATACATTAGTTGTCATTATATACTGGACAAGAGCCATTACACACACAATAATAATACATACATACATATCATCATCAATACATACACGGGCTGCCATTATTATTGCCACATACATTACACACATAAGAAATACATACATGTTGTCATTACGCACATTATACATACATTGCCACACATACATATTAGTTAGTTAATAATATTGCCAATAATCTACATACAGGTACATACATAATAATACACTACGAAGCACACACAGCTATTGCACACACACATGTTATTGCTATTGCCATACGTTATTGCTATTAATAATAACCTGCTATTAAGCTACATACATATTGGTTTTCGCCACACATATTATTAAGCATACATGGCTATTACAATAATAATACTAATACAATAATATTATTAAGCATAGTTATTGCTGCTATTTTCACATATTATTACATACATACATACATACATACATGTTATGACATTATTATTATATTATTACCATAGATGCAATATACATGTTACATACATACATACATGCATTAATAATACATACATTGTCAATAATAATGAACAATAACAATAATAACACACACACATACACATACATGATACATACATTGTCACATACATACATACATACATACATACATACATACATACATGACATACACACATAATATTACATACATTGCCATTGCCACGCACACAAGAAGGTTACTACATGCTTATATTAAAGCTATTGCTATTATCGTCATCATCATCATTACATACATACACATTAAGTCATTATTGCCATTGCCATTACATTAAGCATACAAGTTATTGCCATACATTGTATTATATACATACACAATATTGTCACATAAGACACGTCACACATTATCATCAATAACAATACGGTCATCAATAGTCATCATCATCATCAATACATACATACACGTTGCCGCCGCTACAAGCACACACGCTACAAGGTTGTTGCCGCTACGTTACGCTATTGCCATTGCCATACATGCTACACATGCAAGCCATACATGTTGTCGTTACATACAAGCTACACATACACATACACAAGAAGTTGTCACACACACACACACACACACACACACACACACAAGAAGCATGCTATTGAAGGTTATACATACATACATAAGCATACATCATTACACATAGTACATACATAAGCATACATAAGGTACATACATACACATACATTACACACACACATTACACACAATAATAATACACATATCATACATACATACAGCCACATTACATACATACATACATATACACATACACATACATTACAAGCATACATACATGTTGCCATACATACATACATACATTGCTACATACATACATACATACATATTATTACATACATTAGTTATTACATTATTGCTACATACATTACATACATACATGTCATTGCACATTATTACATTACATTACATACATACATACATACATACACATTTATACATACTGCCATTGCACATACGTACATAATTTCTGCACCAGTGTGAATGTACTAGGGAAATCAGACTGCCGCCTATGGTCAATATACTTATGACTTGTCTATGTTGAAACCTACCCGTGAAGATCTTGGTTAGAATTGATCTTCAGTAACCCATGCTTGTCGTAAGAGGCGACTAACGGGGTCAGGTGGTCCAGCTCGCTGACTTGGTGGACACATGTCATGGCATCCCAATTGCGCAGATCGATGCTGATGCTGTTGATCACTGTATTGTCTGGTCCAGACTCGATTATTTACAGACCTGCCGCCATATAGCTGGAATATTGCTTAGTGCGGCGTTAAACAACAATCAACCAACCGGGATACAGTCGACAATGCATCAGTTAATGCAGATGTAACAGTGTAGGTGTAGAAACTAGAGAAGTTGTAGCAAGAAATGCAGTAGTAGTAGTAGTAGTAGTAGTAGTAGTAGTAGTAGTAGTAGTAGTATAGTAGTAGTAGTAGTAGTAGTAGTAGTAGTAGTAGTAGTAGTAGCAGTAGTAACAGTAGTGTGGTTAAAGGCAAAACTTGAACCCTGAGGGCGGTCTGTTTGCGCCCATTCGTTATGAATTAGACAGTGTGGAGTTATTTCCCCTTTCCATTGATCTTAAACGAAACTGAAGCTGTGACGCACATTCCTAGAAGTGTTATTGTCATGGGCGGCAGATAAATACACAGTCTGGTAAATGGTATGTGTTGTTTCATTGGGTAAGGTAAGATCTATAGCGAGTTAGCTTTACTATCACGTCTCTGTTACCAAAAGGTAAACATTATACCAGTCTTCTGCTCAATACGTCGTCATATGAGCGAAATATTCTCAAGCACGACGTTAAACCCAATTTCACCTCACCTCCACAAGCTGCTCAATACGTGTGTCATCCTGTTTATATACATTCATAATACTCTGCCCTTCACAGCTTGTTTTGTTTTGTCGCATAATCAAATTTGGGTTTGTCGCAGTACCATTCCCCGATATATGAACATCGTACAGACCACAGATGGTGTGGCTCAAAGTCACATTACTACATGATTATTACATAGTTATATAATATATGTACATTACATAATGTGCAGTATGTAATAATATAATTATATAGCTTTATATGCCTTTCTGGTGCCATGGAATCCATAGTTTCGGCCCATAATCAGAAAAAGTTTTCTGCAGTTTTGAAAATAACTCTTAAAGTAGCTCCTCATTAATAAGTGACTGAGTGAAGATACACCATCGAACCGGAATTATCGAGTTTTCGAGTGAGTAGCAAACGCTAGTGTAAGTAACGTATAAGGGAACAGACCGCGGATGACATATTGCATGCAGCTTTATGCTTTTCATATGTTATTGAGTCTCTTGCATAAAGAAAAGGTTCAGCGCAAAGAATCACTACAGTTAGCGCTCTTTGAGATGTCTTACGTCTTCTACTTCCTTATCTTGAAATTCCCAAAGACGTAACGTCTTTACAGAAGAAATAATCCATCATGTCACATATTATCATTGAGTAAATAAACAAATGTTTACTAACTGTTGTAAAATCTTTGGCGAGGCTTCAGTATCTAGTAATCTCTGTACAAGGCAATCACTACAGCGAAGGTGCAATTTTATCACTCACCTACTCAACAATTACCGTCAAAGGCGAACTCTTCTGATTTGTACTGTTTGTGTTATAGCAATATGGCGACTGATTACCCACCATCCACTGTTCCTGTATTATCCTACAAAACACGTCGAGGTCAGCTGATGTGACGCTTGATGTCAGGTTGACAAGGAAATGTGACCTGTTACGTAGGGTGATATGCCGAACGTCTCACACACTATCTACACGAGTTTGGGACAAGAGGAAACCACAAAAGAAAAAAGATCAGGCAATCAACATCCACCTCAATGACATTGAAGAGCAGTATCTTGGGACGCGACTCGATTTTGCTCTACTCAAGGCTGGTACAACAATTGATCCAGATAACTCGGAAGATTTGAAGTTTCTTTGGGGAGCTCCAGTATGATGTCTTGTTGTCAGTTATGGAACACCCCAGGAGGTTGAAGCAAGTGATGATGAAGTGTCGTTAGTCCAGTCAGGCAACAATGGGGTGCATTTTGGAAAATATGAAAAAGTGAAGACCCATGCATCAAAGGGCTCTTCGTGGTATGGAGAAAGCTGAAAATGAATGGTAAACAAACGACAGATACAAAGATTGGAATTCCTAAATCGGCTGTACAGATCAGACATGCCAAAAGTTAATCATGGACTGACAACACAGGAGAACTGGTCCGTCCTAAAGTTGACCTACCCCAGACAAGCAGTAGACTGGGTTTCAAAGAATGTGAGCAAGTCAGTGCAAAATGCCTCTTGACCAAGTACAGCGACCTCAAGACACAGGTATGTCACTCCACTATTAGTACACGAACCACGTCTCCATATATATTCATCTAACAGCCAGGTGGGACATCAGAGGTAGCATACATAATGACAGTGATTTTCGTTATTTCTGAAGATCGTCTAATCATATGTCTATATATTTATTACAAATGTATTCTATCTATTTCCTGTACTACGATTGATTCCGTAATTGATTGAATCAATGTATTATCGGAGGAGAACAATATGTACAAAATGAATCAAACACATCAAAGTAAACATTATGACAGAGACTAATTCTATATTTTCGCCATCTTGTACAAATATACTACGCCTCAGCAAAATCAAATGGACGTTAAAGTTCAAGAGAAGTCCGTCTCAGCAGGCACTGGTTGCGATGGTCCAGTTGGTGTATGGTGTCTGCGTAAGATAGTATGACTATCTACATATGTCGGCTTCCGGGACAGTTTTGGATGTGGAAAAATAATCACTTAGTTTACGCACTAATAACTAAAGATGTAGGGGTAAATTAGCAAAAATATACATAATTACTTGTATTAAACATATATCAATAAATCAACAGTAATTCAATAGATCAATGTTCTCCAAATCTCTCAAAAAGGGTAATATTACCCAATCAATAGGCTAGTATAACTTCAAATGACAAACCAGTGGTCTACAGCGGATCCTTTCATTCGGGTTCGATTTCCACATATCAGCATAGTGCAGGAAACCCATTTCTTGCGTCCCTAAATGCGGTAGGTATATCCAGACTCATCCACTTACTGTTTAATATGCTTCTTAATATGAGCAGATACCATCAGGAGATCCGCGACTATATCACACCTGGAGTTATTGAGGGTCAATTTACACCGCTCTTGCCCAAACGTGGGTGGTGGATAGCTTCCAGTGGCAAATATGACCCTGTTGAGACCTGGATGTATCATACATGGGCTGTCCCTGACGAATGCTGGTCCATACTTTTCACAATGACATCGACCTGGAACTCCAGCAGGTATAGTAGAAACATCACTGGCGGTGCCCAGCGTTTATTTGTAAGCGTGAGAGAGTTTTTCTTTCACATAACACGGGTGGAAAATATGAGACTTCCTATTTTATTCATTATCCGGTCGTGCACATATACAAAGTTGTCGCTAGCAGGAGCATTTTGTATGCTCACGTGAACTGTGGTCACTAATTTCAGGTACGATGGGTATATCGGTGACTTCGCCCTCCCTCTGTATGGAGATGCTAAAGAAGTGGGTGGAAAGTTTCCCAGGGCAGTAATGAAGATGACTGTGTTCTCTAAGGTACAGACGCTATAATTGGAATGAAAGGTTAACAAGATTTAGGTTGAAATGAAGCGGTAGGTAATTCCGATGTCATTCATAAATCACATTATAAAATAAAAGAGGATTTCTGAAAACTTTTAAGGTCGGAGATTGAAGTGAGCATATATCCACCACCGTCCCTCACACATCGCACGCACACGCATACGTACACTGCACACGCACGCACGCACA